>NC_056665.1:74793777-75425443 GCF_018350195.1 Panthera tigris
CAGCAATCCGCAGACCCCCGCATCCGTCTCGGAGAGCGGAGGGGTCTATTCTTGCGGATACCGAGGTGCCGAAGATCTCTGTCAAGTCTGCTACTTTACAAATGACACAAGGGAAGCACTGGTAGGGTCACAAACTGAAATTAGCATAGCGTGGGCCCTGCAGATGGGAGTTTTTCATCTTAAGTAATGGCAATTTGTAAGACAGAAAGAGGATTCCCCCCTCCCCTTGCTTTGTCCTTGGTAAAACGCTCACTCTTTCGCTCCTCCTTTTGAGGGTGCAAGGAAGATTTGCTGGCCAGTGGCCTGACTTGAGGGAGGCAGGCTCCAGGGTGCCTATCAATGCCAGAGGGGATGAGAGGATTAGTAACTCAGATTCTGGTGTCCAGTGTTTAGAGTCTCTATCAGATTTGTGTTATAATGGAATTATACTACTGGTTCAAAAGAAAGGCATGTTCAAAAGAGGATCTTCAAAACCCCGTGCTCCGGTTCCACCCACAGGTATATGCCACATTATGTCAGAGGCTCCATCCCATCCATGTCATCTCGGCCACCATGCTTGAAAGGCTTTGCACAGCCGGAACCCAAATTACTTCCTAATGTCAACAAGCTTTGTTCATCGAAATATAAACCAAGCAGAAAGCTATGGTTCATGCACTGTCATGGGTGGAAGGTCATGTTAATTGAAAAAGTAAAGCTCATTAAATGGCTATTTTGCAGATATGAGGAAAAAAAGTTGTTTGCCGAGACGAGGTTAAAGGAAATTTATGTGAGGATACATAACGTGTTCCTTGCTGGAGCCTTAGAAAGGTCTCTTTAAAAGAACCACAGCTCACCCAGCCATTTCCTGAGAGGGAGGAAATGTTCCTTCCTGACACCTGTCAGAAGGACATGCTCATTAAAATGGCTCTCCAGCAGAGGCCAATGTTCCTGGTATTGAATCACCCTGGAGTTCTTTACTTGCTCCACCTTGGAACTAAACAGCATTACAGACTCCAGATGTGGCCTAGAAACTAAGTGATCTCCTCTGTGAAGAAGGCTGCTCCTCATGGAGAGGGAACTTGGGTCTGTCAGCACTGCACGGGAGCTCCATGAATCTTGGCACTGACCCTAAGAGGGGGAAGCTTAGGGAGGGACAGCCAGCCCTCGACTGGGAGTCCAGGAGCCCTGGCTCTTGTGCCCACTCTGCCTGTCTCTGGGTGCTTTAGACAGGGTCTGTTACTGCTTACGTCTCGATTTTGTCATTTCTAGGATGCAGCTAGACCAAAGGAATGTCATGAGCCCCTTCCCGCTTGCCCATTCTATGGCTCCGTGTGTCACATGAATGTATGCTGTGCATGACGATGTCTAGATGTCTCTAATAACAAACAAACACAGAAAATCATTATATAGATAAACATAGTAAGGGCCAGCTTTCCGAATAAAAGCAGAAAATGTAAAATATCTATTCATTTTTTAAAAGTTTATTTATTTCAAGAGAGACAGAGAGAGAAAGAGCACGGGAGGGACGGAGAGAGAGGGAGAGAGAGAATCCCAAGCAGGCTCTGCACTGTCGGCGCCGAGCCCGAGATGGGGCTTGAACTCACAAATCGCAAGATCATGACCTGAGCTGAAACCAAGAGTTGGACACTTAACTGACTGAGTCACCTAGGCTCCCCTTTTAAAAATATTTTTAAATTAAAAAAATCTTTTTTAATTAAAAACAAATCTATTCATTTTAAATGTTGAACACACAAAGTCCCGTCTACCCATTGTCCTAGACTCTTCTGAGATTTTTTTTTTTTAAGTTTATTTATTTTTGAGAGAAAGAAAAAGAGAGGGAGGATGACTGTATGCACAGGGTGAGAGAGAGAGAGAGAGAGAGAGGGAGGGAGGGAGGGAGAGAATCCCAAGCAGGCTCTGGGCTATCAGCATGGAGCGCCATATGGAACTCGATCTCATGAACCCTGAGATCATGACCTGAGCTGAAATCAAGAGTCAGACACTCAACCGACGGAGCCACCCAGGTGCCGCTCTTCTGAGATTCTTAATTAAAGAGAATGTCAGCCCTGCTGTGTCCCTCTGCGGGGCTGATGAAAGGCTGGGGTGAGGAGTGGCAAGGGGAGGTCTCTTGGCAGGCAGAGAGCTTCACGGTAGGAGAAAAGAATTCTTTTGGGAGTGGCAAAATGTTATGCTCATAACTTTGCTAAATTCCCCTAGAGGGAATCATAGCTGAATATGACACGTTTATGTAAATTTTGTTTTGCTTAAGAATTTAAACTGCCAACACTTGGATCATAAAGCAGTGTGACTATTCTATTCCTCTGGAAAAAATCTGAAGGCACAAACAACACTCATTCAACAAATATTTATTATGTGTGCACAATGAAGGAGAAGTGATGCACCAGGGGTGAGGGTGGGGGGAAGGGAGGTGTGTTGAGGGTGGAAATAAGGACAAGGTGAGTCAAGTACAGTCCTACTCCTTAGGAAGTTTGCATTTTAGTGCAGAAATGACAAGGCCACTGGCGCTAAAATACAAGGTAGGATATGATAAATATCACAGCATGTATTTCTTACCAGCAGCAGGTGTATAGTTAGGCGTCTGGAGGAGGCAAAGAACACACACTGAACAGAGCAGGGAGTGGAGTGAGAGGCGGGTTTTTGGTAGATGCAGGACAGCTTCTTTATGAAAGAAAAATGCCGTCTGAGCGGTAGCTGGAAGGATGGGTAGGGCTTATAAGGATCGAAGCAAGAAGCAGATCTCATTTATGCCTCAAACCATCCTCTGTGCTTCCATAACTAAAAAGACAAGCCCTTACTGATTGGGAAGGGCCTGTTTACAAGTAGAGAAATAAGACCACCCAGAGAGCAGTTGATTTCTTTTAGATTACCTTGACCTGGGATGAATCTTAAGACAACCCATTTCCTGGCCAAAAATCCTGGATACTCCTCTATGCTTAAACTCCATGTTTAGGAAGTAATTTTGTTAAATACATATTTATGTTCAAAAGCATAACTCCCAGCTTCCTGGTCTTGTTTCCTGGCCTTAACACAAGGCACTATTATTTTCTTAAAAAGGAAATTATTCCAGCGCCCCTGCCCAGGTTCCAGTGACTCCAGTTTGCCCTTAATTTTATTCCTCTTCTTGAAAGGACACCCACAGCTGTAACTCACACTGGTTCGGGACAGCATACAAGGTTTGATGTAGAAGCAGTTAAGGATGTGCTGGTGTTTCTGTTTGAACCGTGGGAACATGGTTTCTGAGTGAGAACACTTAAAATCTTACTTCCCTTGAGATCTGCCATCCATTAACAATTCAGCTGCAGGGCTAGGTTCGTCTCATTTCAAAATGTAAGTCAAGAGCCTAAAATTGGTAATTGGGCATTTAATTGGGTATGTGAAGGCACTTACTGGATTTCTAACAACTTCAACAGGTAATGTTTAAGAACATTAAAAATTACAGCAATGATGAACCAGATGCAAATGGAAAGTGAATGAATTGTGGCACTATAATTTAACACATAGCTAAGTAGTGTTTTGAATAGAAAATGTTGAGCTTGGTTGGTTTTCTTCAATTTTCTTATATGCCAGGGATTATAAAACTATTTTACTTTTTGAACTTGGCTTCCACTCTCATGAAACTCCACCTACAAAGTGTTTGAGGGACACCTAGGTTGCTCAGTCTATTAAGTGTCAGACTCCTGGTTTTGGCTCAGGTCACGATCTCACGGTTCATGAGTTCGAGCCCAGCACTGGGCTCAGTGCAAACAGTGTGGAGTCTGCTTGGTATTCTCTCTTTTTCTGTCTCTGCCCTTCCTTCACTCATGGTCTCTCTCTCTCTCTCAAAAATAGATAAGTTTAAAAAGTTTAAAGAAAGTGTTTGACTAAATTCAGTAGGTATAAGCGGCATTATAGGTAATCAGTATTGCTTTAGCCTATAGGGAATACCAAGAAGTCTGAGCAGTATGAACATGTACGAACATGTATTAACAGTATGAACATGGTTAAACAGTAAAGAGCATATTAGAACCTGGCCACTCACAGGGGGCATCTCAACAGTCAGCTGGATATCAGTCAATTGAATGGAATGGCCTTTTTTATGATGTCTATAACCAAAGACCTCAAAGTCATTTACAATGGCTTCCAGTGCCCGCTGCCTACTTATTCTTTTCTGAATTTCATTTTACTTCTTTTGATTTAAATAGGTAATAACACTCACGTGATTCAAAAGTAATATATTGCAATCTCTTACTCCCACCTGTTACCTTCTGTCCAATTCCTTCCCCTCCCCTGCCCTCTTGTCTAAATCTAATTCAGTATTCGTTCTCTCCTCATGAGGTGGTTTTATCCCCGCTCGAATAGATTTATGTGAATGACACAAAATGGTAAGGGAACCATGGCGCCTGTGCCCGTTCTTACTGAAAGAAGCAAGAAAGAAGGACAACAGAAGTGCCCTGTTCCAAAAGTTCTCATTATGCCCAGTTTGGTCAGAACCACCAAAGGCCTCAGTGTTTGAACTGGTAAACATGAGAAAGACTATGGAGAGTCTACAAAAGGGTCAAAGTATGTGAACTTGGAAGAAAAAAAAAAAAGACGACTAACAAAAAACTAATGGCCAAGTAAATTTATGCCACGGGAGCCATGACACTGAAGTAGGTCAGAAAATACTTTCTTTTGGAAAAAAATTAAGAAAAAGAGGGAACTTTCCATATATTCAGGTCATCATTCCTAAGAAATAATTAGCAATTAAATATTACATAGAAAGTACTACGTAAGACTTTGTTATGGCCGTTGTTCTCTTTGGCACAGCCTTCACATGTGCTGTGAATAGAAGAAGTCTTCCTTCTTAGAAGAGGAGGAGGAGGAGGAAAGAGTAAGAGTGAAGAGCTCTGCATTCTAATGCTTTTCCTGTAATCCATTTTGACACTGGAATAAATACTTAGCATCAAGATATTATTGATCAACGACAACAAAATCTCTCGCCCTCTTCCTGTTCCCAGCTGGCTCTCAGCTCTGGATCAATATTTCTTTTCATTCCCACGCCGTGGGCTCAGTCGGTGCACTTTTACTTACTTGCCTCCATCCAAGGTAACTGACTCTCAGGGTTGGTTTGACGGCAATTCTATTATAGTCCTAAAGCAATTATTTTAAGAAGAGATGAGGAAGAAAGGAGAGGAACTGTACAAACAACTTGACAGAATCCATTTTCTTCCCCTCCTTTTAATGTTTCTGGCCTCTCCACAGAGCCTTTCTTTTCCTGAGCTCCAGGCACTCTTTTTACAAAATAGAAACAGGATCTTGGTTGGCAGGAGCTGCCCCTGTGAACAATGAAAAGCCCGGCAGAGATAATGATCCCCGAGCAATTGCATGGCAGCTCCCGAGGGGCCACGGAGGAGCATGCTCCCCACTGGGGGTGTCTGGCTTCCCTGCTCCCAGCCTGCTCCTGACCTGGGATCAACTACACCTGTGTGATTTGTTTCTTTGTCCTATTTATCCTGTCGGCGTGCGCTCTCTCTCCGCACCCACTAGAAGGTGACTAGTTCTACCGCTAGGCTTGACAGCCACGTCCTCTGAGAAGGGTCTGGCCGCATTTGTGAGCGAAGGACCGAGAAATGACATTACTGAACTGACATTTGTCTTCTCATCATGTTCCAAAAGGTCTTGTACTAAAGGGCACTGGGACAACACTAAAACAACACAACACAACACAAAACAAAAAAACAAACCCACACCTACTAAGCCACTATATTGTTCAGAGTATTCCCTAGGGAAGCTAGTGGAAAGCTTCCTGAGCTAGGCCTCAATTAGGAATTTGCTTCTGACACTGAGAAAAAATACAGTGGCTAGAACCACGATCAAAGATTTTGAAAATTTCCCAAAGAATGTAAAACCAAGTCCCAACCTCTCAAGGGTACAATCATGCTTAGTGCACTTCCACACCTTGACTCTGCCATGGGTGAGACTGCACTTTGTCCTGTGGAAGGCTTTGTGCTCAATGAGCACAGAGAAGGAGCACCTCTAAGGACAGCAGGACTTCTGAAGGTCGTAGCTGGGAAATATGCAGGAAGAAACAGGGCTGCGTCCCTAGCGCTGGGACCTGCAGTCTAGGTGTGTGATGCACTAAAGCCCTGTCCTGTGGTGCTGGGGCTCTGGGCGCTGTGTATGCAAATGAGACGTGAAGGCAGATGCAAGAACAAACATCTGGAAGCAGCCCAGTTCCCATTAACAGAAGGAAGTTATTGAAAATGACCAAAGTTATAGAACTGGATAGTGTATGAATCAATGGTGACAACGTGTCATGAACCAACCATTATAATGAACCTGAGTCTGTGCGTCCCAGTCCTAAAAAGAAAAGACGGGGAGCAGGGACAGCTAGAGGGCAGAGAATAGGACTCAGAATTGAGGGCAGTTCCAGTTTTTGAAAGGTTACATGAGTCACATTTCATAATGTTTTCCACATTCATCCACTGAAAGGGTGTTTTCTCATTGCTTTGAGAATCCAAAGACCAAGGATACTGTTCAGATACTGTTCTATTGATTGGTTTCTTTTTTTTTTTCCTTCAAATTTTAATTTAAATTCTAGATAATTAACATACAGTGTAATATTGGTTTCAGGAGAATTCAATGATTCATCACTAACATATAAGACACCCAGTGCTCATTACAACAAGTGTCCTCCCTAATATACATCACCCACTTAACGCATCTCCCCACCCACCTCCATCAACCCTCAGTTTGTTCTCTATTATTAAGAGTCTCTTATGGTTTGCTTACCTCTGTCTCTCTTTTTTCACCTTCCCATATGTTCATCTGTTTTGTTTCTTAAATCCCATGAGTGGAATCATATGCTATTTGCCTTTCTCTGACTTATTTCCCTTAGCATATACACTCTAGCTGCATCCACGCCATTGCAAATGACAAGATTTCATTATTTTGATGGCTGAGTAATATTCCAATGTGTGTGTGTGTGTGTGTGTGTGTGTGTGTGTATATATATCACATCATCTTTATACATTCAAATATGTTGCATTTTTATACACCAATAATGAAGCTGCAGAAAAAGGAATCAAGGAATTGATCCCATTTACAACTGCACCAAAATCCGTAAGAAACCTAGGAATAAACCTAACCAAAGAGGTAAAAGATCGTACTCTGAAAACTATAGAACAATTATGAAAGAAACTGAAGAGGACACAAAGAAAAGGAAAAACTTCCATGCTCATGGATTGGATGGACAAATATTGCTAAAATGTCTATACTACCCAAAGCAATCCCTTTCAAAATACCACCAGCAGTTTTCACAGAGCTAGAACAAACAATCCTAAAATTTGTATGGAACCACAAAAGATGCTAGAAAGCCAAAGCAATCCTGAAAAAGAAAAGTGAAGCTGGAGGCATCACAATTCCGTTTTTCAAACTATATTACAAAGCTGTAGTCATTAAGACAGTATGGTACCAGCACAAAAAGTGACACATAGATCAATGGAACTGAATAGAAAATCCAGAAATGGACCCGCAACTATATGGTCAACTAGTCCTTGACAAAGCAGGCAAGAATATCCAGTGGAAAAAAGACAGTCTTTTCAACAAATGGTGTTGGGAAAACTGGACGATAGGCAGAAGAATGAAACTGAACCACTTTCTCACAAAAGTACATTCAAGATGGATGAAAAACCTAATGTGAGACAGGAAACCATCAAAATCCTAGAGGAGAACACAGGCAGCAACCTCTTTTACCTTGGCCAGAACAACTTTTTATTAGCTATGTCGCTGGAGGCAAGGGAAACGAAAGCAAAAATTGGGACTATTGGGACTTCACCACGCAAAAAAGTTTCTGCACAGTGAAGGAAATAATCAACAAAACTACTGTTCTGTTTTTTTGAGATCATTGTTCTCACATGCTTTCCCTCTCCCCTACCACCTACTTGCATCTCCCCATACTTTGCAGGTAAGGTTACTATCAGAGAGGAGCCCAGAGATTTGATCTTCTGAATTTTTCTGCAAAACTGAACAGAATAGTAGAGTGGGCCTTCTGTGGGGAAGGCTCAGGCTATATTCAGGTTTGCGAGTCATTAATTCAAGGGTAAAACTCAGAGGCAGCACTCTCTACACCTTCCTTGGAGATCTATGCCTTCCAGAACCTCATTTTCTGCAGGCTGTGGTGGGTGGCCAGAGCTCCAGCCAGCAGATGCAGTTTACTTTGGAACGCTCCGCAAGTTATGGCAGGAAAGCAAAGCCCTGTGGAGGGAGCAGGCTTCAGAAAAGAACTCGAGTCAATATTTGAGCCTCCATTCAAAATATCGTGAAAAGGCATCTAAACTTTATAGATGGGAAAATGCTTGAAATAAGAAAAAAGGTTAAGAATGACAAATCAAACAACAGAGATGACATTCACAAATTGAGCACATGTGAACACAGAAAGACAACTTACTGTTGCTGTCCACTTACAGCTACTCATGACACGAGGGCATATGGGTTACAAGGGAGTTTACCTAAGCTCCCTGAAGGCAGGGGGGTAGACCAGGGGATTACTTGGGGGCTGTTCCTAGTACTGACATGGATACATTTTTAAAAGCTAATAATCTGGGTAGCACCTTCAGGCAGGATGGTGGCAGTGGTAGGAATAGGTACTGGTCACCACCTTGGAGTACAGCTGCCAGACGAGTGGGAAAGAAGGAAGAACTGTGCCTAACAGGGCCAGTGGCCAGCTGGAGAGATGATGCACAGTGCAGATACATCAATATCTCCATTAACAGGACAGGTTAATTCCAGTTTGCCCAAAATTGGCTGCTAGTGGCCTACAGATGGAAACGTACACATCAGTAGGTTAGTTTTCTCCTCTCCATACTGTGGTAGAGTCCTCCCGTCACTCCTCGCCATCTGCTACACCTTAACCCACCTTCAGATAGGTTCCTACCTACAGTGGCCTCTGCCCTTCAGTGCCTACCCTCCTTCCCTCTTCTGGGTGACTGATCATAAAGGAAAGGGGCTTCCCTACCTATTAGACCCGGCCCCAACTTCATTAACCTTGAGATGCCCGAACCTTGTGCCTTTGTCTCCCCCTCGGGTCCAGCAGAAGATGAGCGCCCACAACCGTGGACCCATCCCATCCATTTTCTAAAGGTCTACTTCTTGCCAAGCCTGCATTGACCTGCAGCTCTTAAGCTCATTCACATGCCTCAGTGGGCTTTATTTAGTCACCGTCTTCCAGTTCCCTCCCTCACTCATAGTTGTTTCCTGTAAAGCTTCAAAAATAAATAGATACATAAATAAATAGAACCCTTACTACGCCAGACCTGCAACTTCCTGCTTAACGAGTTCTTGCCCAGCACCTCTCCACTATAAATTCGGTTTTTCACCTGCTCCCTCGTACATAATCAACTCCACTTGATATGTAATTCAAACTTATGTTCTGAAAAGCTAGCAACATTTTTGAGACCTGCATCTACTTTGAGCCAGTAATGCCATTCCTAGAATCTGCTCCTGGGAAAATAAGAGTGAACGTGAACAAAGTTTTAATTACATGGGTAAGTCATGGCATTGGTTATAATGATGAAATATGGCTAATAACTTCAATTTCTAACAAGAAGGGACCGGTTAAATACATTATGACATATTTTGATTTAACTGAACATTATGTAACAATTATAATTCTGGAACATATTTAATGACATAGATTCTCATTAGAAAAGGAAATCATGAAATTATATGGATATATCTCACACTTATAACACCATACATATTTAACTATCTATGACAGCATATAAAAATGTAGTGTTCCTCTGAGTGTTAGAACTGCAGGCCCTCAATTTTTTGCCTTCTCTGCACTTCCCAAATTTTCTACAGGCATCTGTTCTTTTTTAATAAACTTTTTACTCTAGAATAGGTTTAGATTTACAGAAAAGTTGTGACGATAATAAAGAGTTCCTTTGCATGCACACCCAGTTACTCCTACTGTTAACATTTTACATTAGGGAGGTCTATCTGTCAAAGTGAATGAATCCATATTGGTACATTATTATTGACTGAAGTTCACACTTTATTCAGATTTCCTTACTTTTTTACCTAATGTCATTTTTTCCTCCCAGAATATATCACAAAAATTTGTCATGGGCCATGAATAATGAATGAGATCTCAACTCCCTCCACTGCTGAGGGGTCTGCTTGAAGCCAACTAACTAGACATGGGAACTCTCCACTCCCTAGAAGTCTCCACGGTGAGTACTTTTAAAGGCTGCTATTACATATTAGATAAAACTTCCTAAACACTGAGTTTATTACAGAAAAGTGACCCATTGCAGTTGCTGGCTGGGAATCAGTCAGCAAAATCTCCATTGTGCTGTTTTGGTTCAGAGAGTTGACTCACTGACCAGTTATTTATTCTTCCATAGTGTCTAAATACCCCTGGGATTCTTCGGCAAAAGCTAATGGAAATGTCAGACTATCCTCCTCAAGAAGAATGCCTTTTTAAAATATTTTGAATTGGAACTTTCCCACAACACATGCTCTTAAGTAACTGGCAAACAACAGAACAAAACAACAAGCTATGCTTAAGAGGGGGGAAACGACTAAAACAAAAACAAAAAACCCATCTCATTAAAGGCTGTCTTCCCTCTTTACGAAATAGTCATAGTTACTTTTCAGCATGTAGCTGACTGGCTATCTGTGCCAAAAGGACATGTCTTATACAGAAGAAAAAGAAAGGGAAAACTTCAGTAAGCCTTTGAAATTCAATGGGTCCATCAGCCACTTACATTCTGTGGAGTGAGGCTCACTGTACACTAATCAACTCTGCATAAAAGGTATAGTAGAAAAAAAAAAAACCCAGAACCATTTCCTCGTGTCGGAAACATATTTATGTCTTCAAACATAATTGTGAAAACTTTTGGTTAAAATGACCTGAAGGAGCAGCTGCAAACAGCTCATGATTTCCATTTCCATTCATGATGGAGATTCAGGACAGAAGGTACCATTATCTCCATTGCTGAATCAACAAATTTTCATTTTACATTTCAGTGACATGTTGAAGGAATTCTATTTTGACTTGTTTCCCAAAGGACAGTGATTCTAATACAGCTCCCCTTTCCAAAAGCAATAAAAAACCCCAAAGCTTGGTGGAGTGACATCCCCAAGATGGTGATATACGTTGTTCCTGACTTTGCTACTCCTTACAAGAACAACTAACAACTATTCGAGAACAAGAAACCATGGGGAGACCACAGAGCACAGGGGTGAGGTTGGTGCACTCCCTCCAGAGATCAAGACAGATTGCATTAGAAGGTAAGAAAAGTGGCTACACATTGACTTCACTTCCCACTCTTGGGCCAGTGCCACATAGAGAGGTCTCCCCTGATTCTCTGATTTCCTCCAGTGGGAAAAGAGAACCCACAGTGGGGATGACCATCATCCCACTCAGCACTGTGGCTCGCTTTGCAGGAGCCCCTAACTCTGACCTCGCAGGGGAACTGTGGGAATCTGACCATGCTGGAAAGTTGGGAGGAGCTTGCAACAACCAGCACATGGATCTGGGCAGGCTGAGTTCATGCCTGCAGTGCCCAAGTAATAATCGCAAACACTGGTTTTGCTCATCTGCAGAACCAACTCTGATCACAGAACCTGGAAGAGTGCAGATCTGCCTGATTTGGATCCTCAAAAGAAGAGCTTTTCTGGCCCTGAAGCCTGGTTTGCCCATGCCCAGGCAAGGAGCTGAACCACTGTCCCACCCACCATGGAGAGTGTATTCCAGCCCCACAGGACCAGGAGGGCTGGTGACAACTCCCAGAAGCAGTGTATCCCAGTGGCACTCAAGCCAAGAGATGGGTGGGCAAACCTACTGCCAGGTGTGGAGCATTCCTGGGTTATGCAAAGTCAAGGGGATTATTTCACAGCTAAGGCTGAGGGTAGCTCCTGGCCCCTCCCAATCTGAGAGCCTGTGTGGAAAATTGAAAGTAGTGTAGAGGGATCCCCTCCCACTCCTGCCCAAGAAAGGTTGTTGAGACAGCCTCACCTGCTGTGTCTTCCAGCTCCATGTGACCAGAAGGGCTGGTGATTACTCCAGGAAGCTGTGCAGCTCAACAGCACCCAAGTTGACACATGGGCAGAGCCAACAGTTTGTAGGGCAAAGCCAGTGGCCATGATGGGCTGGGGAACTTGGGGTGCAGGTTGGTTAGAGTTAAAAAAACAAAGACCTCTACCAGGTTTAGAACTGCTTCTCCTGCTACACCTCACCAGGGAATCTAATTTGTAGCCATGCTCACTGCTGAATACAGCCTTCCGCCTGTCTTTTTTTAATGTTTATTTATTTATTTTTGAGAGAGACAGAGAATCCTCAGCAGGTTCTGTGCTGACAGCATGGGGCTTGACGTGGGGCTTAAACTCTCAAACCCATGACTTGTGAGATCATGACCTGAACTGAAATCAAGAGTTGGACGCTTAAGTGACTGAGCCACCCAGGTGCCCCCAGCTTTCAGCCTGTTGGACCAGAGAACCTAATCAGGGCACACAGGAAGTCGCATAGCCCATTCAACAGGCCTTAAACAGAGAATACAGCCTGTGTCTTCCCCGCATCTCTACAGATTGTCCTCACCTGACCAGAGAGTTCAGCGCACACTCTGGACTGATTCAGGTCCCCAGACAGAGCTGTGCAGGCCCTGGGTCCCATCCTGCTGCCCTTCCAGGACAGGGAGGCTAATTCATAGCCCCATTTACTACTGAATACAGTCCACAGTCCCAACCATCTGGTAAGCCCAACAATAAGATCCAGGCAACTGGGGAACACATCCTACAGACTCACTTGGGTGGCAACAAAGCCAGCCATCCTGTCCAATTGTTCTTGGCCACTGGCACAACCCCCATCCCTGTTCTCAGAGTTTGAGCAATTGCCTTGCCTAAAAATAGACCATGATATCAGGCCCCAACTGCCCAAGGGCATTACCAGGCAGACACACACAGAAACCCAAACTGAGGTGACAGGTCTCTGTCAGAGCAAACCTGCAAAGTCTGGAAGAGGCAGGCACCTCAAATGTGCAGACAGCAAAGTAAGAAATCAAGGATCATGAAAAATAAGGTAAATATGGCACCGTCAAAGGAAACTAATAAAGCTCCAAAAACCGACCTCAAAGAGATGATGATCTATGAACTGCTGGAAGAAGAACTCCGGATAATCCTCTTAAAGAAGTTTAGTGAAGTAGAAGAAAACACAGGCAATGAAACAAAATGTAAAAAAAAAAAAAATAAAGCAGGAACAAAACAAGAAGTTCAACGAGGAAATATCGACCATCACAACCAACCAACTAATCAACAAACAGAAATCCTAGAGTTGAAAAATATAATAAAAAAATATGATTAATAGAGAGTCGCAAAAGTAGACTCAAACATGCAGAAGGGTCAGTGTCTTGGAAGATGAGATGCTGAAAACTACCCAATTAGAGGAACAACAAAAAGAAAAAAGAATAAAGAAGGGTGAAGAAAGGCTATCGGATTATGGGTCACAATAAAAAGAAACAATATTTGCATTACGGGAATTCTAGAAAGCAAAGAGAAAGGGACAAGGACAGAAATATATTTAAAGTGATAATGGCTAAAAACTTCCAGAACCAAAGTTGAGACAACAGATGAGTTGCCTTGAGACCTTGAATTCTAGTACAGCTCTGATTCTCCTGGTTTTTCTACTCGTTAAGAGTAGTTTGACCTGTTAACCTATAAATGAATGACATCTGTTCTGTCAGATATTATCTTGAGGTTTGCCTTCTCCCGAAAATCCTCCCTATTCACTCAGTTTAGTCAAAATTGATCTTTTCCACATCTCTGACCTTTGGGGCACCAGGCTGGCTCAGGTGGTAGAGCATGTTGACTCTTGATCTCCGGGTAATGAGTCGGAGCACCATGTTGGGGGTAGATATTACTAAAATAAAATAAAATAAAATAAAATAAAATAAAATGGTTAAAGTGGCCAAAAAAAAAAAAAAAAAAAAGAAAAGAAAAAGAAAAAGAAAAGAAAAGAAAAGAAAAGAAAAACTTCTGACCTTTAGGTATCTTTAGATTGAAAAGGACCCTAAAGAGCATTGGGTTCCATCTACGACATCCATATCACTTGAACTTACCTAGTGAAAGAAAATTCACCATCTTTTGTGGATCATTCATTCTATGTACTTAAATATAGGAACATGGTTCTCAAGTCCCAGAAAATAAATCTGGTTTTGTTTCATTTATTGTCCTAGATACATGAACTTAGTCTTCATGAATGTGCTCTCATTCAGGGTAAATAAGCCTTGCTTCCTCATCTATGATGACATATTATCTCCTTACTTAACTGTTCTAATCTCTGACCTCTACAGCTAAACCAGAATCTCCTATAGGTTAGGTCAGTCTAACCCATTGTGTATGTGACTTGCTGAATCTTCTACTTGTCCCAACAGCTTAGAGTTCATAAATAGGAGAAGGGGAGTATTTTTGTTAGTTTACTTTAAAATAATCTTCAGTCTTCAAGAACTGGTGCCAGTTTCTGACATACAGCATAGTGATTAAAAGCACTTTTGCTTTGGAGACAAAAAGATTCAGCTCCAAGTCCCCGATATGCCACTTCTTATCTGTGTAACTTCAGTTGATATACTTTATCTACAAAATAGGAATGATAATAGTAACTATAAATCTGAGTTGTTATAGGAATCAGAAATAGAATCATGCATTTAATGACCTTTAGCACAGGGCCCAACATATATTAAGCACTCAGTAAATGGCTATCATAATAATCATCTGCGAAATCTTGGGTATCTAGAATTCATCAACAATTCAGATTAGATGTTCTTGCTATTTTATTCTGGAATCTTGGTATCATTAATTGTCCTGTGGACTGCCAACAATTCAGTTCACCTTTGTGATCTGTTATTTAACTTCAGTCTTTAAATATTTATGCTTTGTCTAGCACTTCGAGCAGACTGAACTTACATCTGACTTTCAAAGTAACTCTACCATGATTGTATCACTTTATTCTTTGCCACATGCATCTTAGCTAACTCCAAGTTAAAAAAAAAATTACCAATAAAACAATGTGGAAGGACGTGCTTCTGGCCATGCAATTAGTTAGTAGATAAACATGGGTTAAAATCTAAGTTTCCCAAGTCCTCGTCAAAAATACCATGCTGTTCCTTGAATCCAAACAGGTACCGAGCTATACCCTCTGCTCCTTCAACCTTTCCTAAAAAGGCAGCCAAAAACGTACAGGGAAAACATGAAATCTTGTTTGCCAGGTTTCTAAACAACTAACATGGAACTATGCAATTTCATCTAGTTGCTGCCCCACCCTGTGTGATGTGATGTCAGGGCTCAAAACACAAATGAGAACACATTTTGGCAGAAATGGGATTTTGCTTCCACAAATTTATAAACTCATGACAGGCAAGGCCTCAGTGAAAAGCCTTCTAAATGATTACCTCAGGTACGCCCTTTTCTCTACCCTTTAGTGTGTTGTTTTATTACACTTTCTCTTTTTAAGTGTACCTTTTGCTAAAAGGTTAAGTCATGTATCCACCTGGATTTTTCTCTCAAAACCAGCAAAATGCTGAACTTGTTCTTTCATTTATTATCACTAGAAACTAAAGAAACTTCAAACAAAAACTGTACATTATATTTGGAACACCTCACCACTATTAATTTTTACCTTCCACGGTTCAATTTTAATTTCTCTCTTCATAGCTTAAGTGAAAAGGATTATGTTTTAAAAGAAATTCACTCTCCTCATCTGAATTTGGCCCTCCTTCCTACAATCTATATTTGGATTCAACAGTCAGTGGTCTGAAACATTAATGGGCTTTCCATTGAGCCATTACCCTTTTTCTCTTTTTGTTTTGCAAACAGGGCTTATTAAATCTTTGCTGTAGGCACCAGGAATGAATAACAGTGAGAATGTGCTGATATGAAAGGTTTCACTGAACTCAAGCAAATCATTTCTGATTTGCCACAACTCTTCAGCAGTAAATGCCAAAAAGGCATGCTGTTTGGATGACAAATATAAATTCTCATCACATAAAACAGAACAAAAGAAACCCCAGACCCACTGCTCTCCCTATATTTGGGGTTTAAGGCAGAGATGTTGACTGCAGATTCTTTCCATTAAGTATATTCAAATCATTGTGAAGAACAAATTTTGGTGCCTCTGCAGCTTGAAGCAAGTCCTAGCAGCAATGAAGGAAAGAAACTGGTTTATGTTTTAGGACAGACAGCATTTGTGTCTTTTAGCTATTCTCCATTTTTTTTCTTTAGAAGTTTATTTATTTATTTTGAGAGAGAAGAAGAGTGTGTGCACTCACGCGTGCAAGCGGAGGAGGAGCAGGGAGAAAGACAGGGTGAGAGAGAATCCTAAGTGGGCTCCGTGCTATCCGCGCAGAGCCTGACAATGGGCTCAAACCCACAAATCGTGAGATCATGACCTGACCCCAAATCCAGAGTTGGATGCTTAACTGACTGAGCCACCCAGGTGCCCAGCTATTCTCCATTCTATTGTAAGCTTAGGTACACACACACACACACACACACACACACACACACACACACTCTTAAGTTTAATAACACATTGTTTAAAGACATACTACACAATTAAGTTTAATAAGCAATCAAGCAAAGATATGGAAAGCAAATTCAATACCCTTCTATTCCTCATGAGTCACAGAAAAGTTAACCAACTCCCAGGTCAAGACTTTGGGTATGCACACGCACCTTTACTTATAGTTTCTCTTTAAGCTGACAAAAATGACAGCAGAGGGTTTGTTTTAAAGACATAAACCCATAAGTTTATGGGGAGTGGGAGAAAATACACACCAACAGAACTCTGAAAGCCAGAGAGCAAATGGATATGTGGTTAGTGACCCAAGTAGGCCCAAGAAAGCTGAAACTGAAGCTGGAAGTGGGCAAAAAGCTAAAAGGCAGTCCAATTTATAACACGGACTCTCCCCAAAGCTCAGGGTTTTAAGGCGTCAGATACTTTTGACATTAAGGGTACAGATGGAGCTAACATAGAAGGAATGGTGAAAGGCTAAGAAACATTTAGATGCCCTATCATCTTCTCTGCGCTTCTAGATTGGTGCCTGACTTTTCCCAACCCTCTCTGTACCAGACACAGTTAAGGGGGAGGGAAATGTATAAAAACAGTTGCTTTTGCTTTTTTCTTCAAAGAGAATATTCACATACTTACGCTTAGACCCTCATTCCTCCTTTCATACTTAGCCTCCATGACCCTGGCAGCCAGCCCATACTTCATAGGCAGAAAACTAGAAAATCCTTCTCTGGGGAATCTAACCTAGACAAGAAGAAAGTCATAAAGGTGCTGACATCAGGGGTTCCCCCAATGAAACAGCACAGCCAGACAACTTTACAGGGAAGCCCACATGTGACAATACGCAATCACATGCTCAGGGTTTCTAATTGTTTTTAAGGCCCTACTCTTAAATATGAGCAAATAACCAAGGATCACCGAGCAAAATCTTTAGTATGTAAGTTGGGAGAGCCAAACGGACAATCAAAAGCAATTTGAAGAAAACAGGAACTACGCAGGAAGAAGAAAACTTAAAAAAAAAAAAAATCCCACAACTCTATCATTAAAACCCTCAGAAAGACAAAAGAAGATTATCTATTGATAAAATTAGAACAAGATACTCTAAGATAGGAGCATTCATAGAAGAAAAAAAGTGTGTTTGGATAGTGTGTGTGTGTGTGTGTGTGTGTGTGTGTGTGTGTGTATGAATAAAAAACTAAGTTACTCAATTATAGGGTTAGAAGCTCAAGTTTAAGAAATCCACCCGCCACCCCCCAAATAAAACTGGAACACAGGAAAAAAGTAAAAAGAAATTAGAGAAACAAATTCACGAGTGTCCTACTGATCAGGGTCCTTTGCAGAGAACGGAATCCATGCCAATTAAAGCAGAAATTATTTCTTGTAATATACTGAATGGCATCACTGGAAGTGCTAAAGACACAAATATGGGGTTGAGCTTTTAGTACAATTCCTAAACTAAACCAGGATGTAAGCCTCAAAGAGAGCTGCTACCACTTGCAAGATAAGGAGACTGCCTCCCAAAGGGGCAAACTGCTACACAGACCCGCCAAGTCCAGAAGCATGTTATTGTTGCCCAGGTCAGACAGTCGCACCTATTGCTGTTGGCTCGAAAGCCAGGCTGTGCCTGTCACAAACTATACGGGGAAAAATGGATGGCAAGCATCCTGCTTCTTGACCCTCACGGAGCTAGTGACCAAACACTGGAATGCTTATTAATGCTGTCCCAGGGTAAAAAGCTTCCATGACCATGCTTGCCAACAGAATAGAAAGAACTATCCTTGAATCTAAATCACATTCAGAACACTAGCTGCAAAAGTCTGGGAAATATAGCATTTAGGCTTCCAGCTCTGCAGTACCCAAAGGTGAACTAGAAGGAAGCTGGAATGGATGTGAGATAATTCACCATCTCTGTCACAATGTTCCCAACATCTGAACAACAAAGTTTCAGAAACAAAGAAAGGAAGGAAGAAAAAGGAAGAGGGAAGACAGGGATAAAGAGACATGGTGTTGGGTAGAAGGGGGTCATGCAGGAAATAATTCAAGGAAACTGGAAGAAATGAATTTCGACACTGAGGGGGCCCCCTGAGTCCAAGTAAAACGGATGACAAGAGGTCATTGGAATCCTTTTGGACTTTTTAATAGCAATAGTGGAAATGAGAATGCAATGGAGCTATACCTTCAAAATCTTTCCAACTTAGGATTTTACACCCAGCCAAGCTATCTATCAGGTATCTGGGTAAAATTACAACACTTGCAGGTATGTAAGTTGCTTATGCCTAGTGTACTGTTGTCATTAGATGGCTCTAATTTGACCCTCATCCTGGGGCCTCCCTTTACCTCTGTCCTGTGTTGAATCTCTCTTTCTTGTATCTCATGTTTTCATCTTTCTCAACAAGTTTCTTCTGTTCTCAAGGAGTTTCGTTAGGAACCTCATAATAGAGTTCATAATACCTTCTGTGCAGAGACACCTTTGGGCAGTGTGTTATTTAGGGGTCCAAATAAGGCCTAAAAACAAGTCCAGAGAAGACACTGCTTCTATCAGTTTTGGAGTCCTTCTAAGAGGCTTCCAGACATTTCATTTTCAGATAAAAGTGTGCCCAATTTTTAAGAAGGATAGGACAATCAATTGGGACTTTGAGCCCATCTCTCACGGTGCTACCACCTCTGCAGGATAAAAGGGGGTCTAATTATACCTTGAATACTCTGTTAATAACTTGTGATGTTTAGCCTGTGTGTCAAAAGACAAAGAAAATGTTACTGAGGTTAATAAAAATTATAATCTCATTTTACGCTAAAGCTTCACCATTCATTCATCCCTCCTCCAATACCTGCAAAGAAAGGATAGTATCAGGAGATCCCTTTGGAATTTGACTTAGAATCTTGTTGAATACTTCAATCTATGGCATTTACCTAAATAGGGGAAAACTGATATTCTTTTCACCCATCACTGGTATTAGCCTTGAGGGCACTCATATCGCCTTGAAAATTTAGGAAAAGTCATCTGAAAAAAATATTTAGGTAAAACTTTGATTTGTTCAATATATATACACAAAGTCTCGAAACCAAATTGAAAGATAGCTCTAATGGAACACTGTTCCTTCTCTGCTGACATTTCCACCATCAAACTTCTGATGTCTCAAATGTGCAATGCCACTTCCATCTTATGATCTTTGAGCATAAATTTTCCTCCTTCTAGAATGGCCATCCTGCCCCTTCACTTCTTTGTTAACTGGTTAATCCTTCTGAGGACAGCTTAGCAGTCACATGTTCTGGACAGCCTTTGCACAACTGCCTAGCCAGATCAGGCTCCCTTTACAATTGCTCATGACTCGGTACTTTTCTTTCTTGACACCTATGTTAGTGTATAATTATGCATTTCTGAAGCTATTTGACCGTATGCCCCCCTTCTCCACACGCAGGTCTTTATGCTCACCCATGTGAGCATAGACAATTTGCAGTGTCTAACACAATGCAGACAGCCAATGAATACTTTATGCATAAATGAGCTACTAAAAGGAAGGAGGTGTGGATAGAAAGGGAAGGAACGCAAGGGGTGAGGGAGGGAAGGAAGATGGGAAGATGGAAGGAAGGGGAAAGAAACAAAAGCTCTAGATAAAAGCCTTGAATTTAGGTAATAGTATTTTGGTTTAATTTTCATTATTTATTTGTCTGTCCATCCATCCATCTCTTTTGCTTTGAGGATTTCAGAGGTAGCCAGCAGACTTGGAAAATGAGCCAGATGTGTCTATACTCTTTTAACCGGAAAATAACTCTGGAAGCGAAGAAGACATGGATAGCCACAAAAAACCTTTGTACGCACAGAAGGCAATCCTGATTCTGGGCCAACCACACCCTTTGGACTGAGAGTGTCTCTTTCTGGAAGAATTATGCAAAGGGCAGGGCCCCTACCTCTCTCTGTTCTCTTCTGTGGGCATTTGAAGCAGACTGCTTGAGCAGGTGTCTGACCCCGGTACTCCTACTTGTGCCCAGGTGTCACTTCGACAGCATTCACGTCACAGCCCTCTGGGCTATGCGGCTCCCACACTGGCTCCATCTGGCCCACAGGAGGCAGGGCTGCTGAGCCACGGGGGGCCACCAGGGAGAGTATCAAATGTGAGGCATGCTGCTGCCAAGAGATCATGAAACAGGGGCTTCGAGCGAACCAGGAGAGAGCCGAGTGGACCCACACATTCTGAACTGTCAATTACTGTAAATGGGAGTCTCATGGTCCTGAACAAGGAGCAGAATGAGCCCCATTTTCCACACTCCGCTGCTCTGAAGAGCTCTTTGGGGAGAAATTCAGCAAGGAGAACCCAAGAATGGCACTTTTAACAGCCAAGCAGTAAGGGGGTGTTGGGCACTCAGCCCTCCAGGATATGGTACAGTGCAGCCTGCCTGCTCAGATGTCCAAAGACTTTGTCCCCAAATTATTAATTTTGATCTAATTATAGAAATTTTAAGAGAGGATAAAAACTGGCCTTTCACATGATTTCATATAGCTCTAACAACAGAAAAACAACAGCTAAAACTAAGAGAGCTTATTCGGTATCAGGTCCTGTTCTAAGTGCTCTGTATATATTGCTATTTGATCTTCATCACAAATCGAAAGAATTTGCCATTCTTAAATCCATTTTACAGATGGAGAGACAGAGGTACACAGTGGTTAAGGAATGTGCCCAAGGTGACACAGCTAGTAGGTGGCAGAGATGAAATCAGAACCTAGCCATCAGGGGTCCGGAGTCTGCTTTCTGACCCACCAGCCGCCTGGCTAGGTTGGGAGCACCAAGCGCTTACAGTGTTGGGTAACAGTATATATAACAACAACAACAACAACGACAACACCACCAGCACCCTGACTGCACAAAATGCAGGGTGTTGAAGGATCTGTGATTGCCGGTTATGGCCAAAATCTTGTGAGTAATCTCCAACGGGGAATCATAACAAACAAAAATTAAGATTACAAGCGATACTCAATATCTGTTACTTCAATCTCCTGTGTTCAAATGGGAATCAAATATACACCCTCCCCCACTAACATTTTCCAGAAATTACAGAGCTCGAAAATAGACTTCCTCAGTAACATTCAAGTCTAAGATTGCAAATCTGACAACATTTAAGAAACAGCTAGCTTTACAGCAAAATCTGAGTTTGAACTTTAGTCCAGTCATTTCTCTTTTGGGCAAGTGGCATTTTACAATAAGACCGTACAATCGAAAATAATGATAAAATATAAATAGGAAAAAAAATCACAGCCAACAGTCATAAAAATATGCATCTGCACTGAAACAAGGAAAAGGAAAAAGCACTTGATATGCAGGCTTGCTGGTAAGGGAGCATGGGACCAGATTAAGTCACACTAGAGAAATTTGGTCTGTGTTTTAGAAATCAAGCAGGAATATTATAATTAGGTTTGCATTTGAGAAATAAAAACATCCTGGTGGAGTTGAGGATTTCCCAAATGGAAAAGGACAGGAGACAAAGATCAATTTGGAAAGAATCTCAGTGTTTTATAAGAGAAAATTCAGCTCTGAAACAAACCAATGTAAAATGCCCAGGGTTCGGTAACGGACTTAATTTTCAAAGGTGAAAAAATTGGACGTCCAAACCAATTCTAAGATTTCTGGCTCAGGGAAAGAGATAGAAGGTGATGTAGTCAGTCATTCAAGACAGGGAAGCCAGGCGGTACTTACTGTATGGTGCCTGGATTCAGGTCAGGTGGGAATATTTAACGGGCAGCCGGGCAGGATGGAGTGGGCAGAGGACCAGGGACAGTCTGGTTAACTGGAGGAGGACCAGGACAGGCACATCTCCCAGGAGCAGGAAAGTTAATGCTGGTTAGAAGAGCTCTCTGCAGACCCTAGACCACCAAAGCTGCAGAAGGCATTGCACTTTCTTTTTACTGTATTCATAACCTGAGAGTTGGCTTCGCTCACACGTGTAAGCTTTATGGGGGCACTTACATGTCACAACTCTGCTCATGCTTGAGTGACCCTTCCCTATGGGCAAGTGTGGTGGGGACACACACCCCCCTTTACCTGGGCTAAGACACCCTTGCATTGTGCCTACGAGGTGCCTAACAACACCGTTTACCTTTCTAAATGGCCAGTGGAGAATGTGGCTTCTTGTTGGCCTAAATTCCTTGAAACTTTAAAGTTTTCTATTCTAACTCTTCTTTTTATTTCTTTCTCTCTTTTTTTTTTTATGGTCAGGAAAAATTCTCCAACTCCTATGTCGTATCTCAGTGGCTTTACGATATTTGCCTTGAGCCTATCTGGCTATTTTTCTGCCTCTCATGAATTAGTTCTGACCTCTAAAATAAGATTCTAAGTAAGTAATGCCAGGTCAACATCTATTCACATTTCAATCACCAGCCATTGTCAGCGTGTTAAGCATTTCAATGTTTCCCAGAGGTGTTTCCTCATTGAGACAAGTCTAATTTATACTTGGTCAAAATAATGACTTTTTCCAGTATCAACAGCAAAGGAGCAAAGTAGAGAATATAAAAGTGTCTCGGTCCTTTCATTCTGAAATGATCACTTACGGCCAGGAAGCTAGTTAAAAAGTCACAGGGATTCCCACGTTATGGTTGTTTATCCCTTTCTTTTTGTTCCATTACAAAAGAGCGATCTGAAGTGATTTATTTTTTTTTTTTTTCTTTTTAAAATATTTTTTAATTTACATCCAAGTTAGTTAGCATATAGTGCAATAATGATTTCAGGAGCAGATTCTTTAATGCCCCTTACCCATTTAGCCCATCCCCCTTTCTTTTCTTTTTTATTTAAAATTGTTTTCTAGATTTTTAAAAGTCTTAATTCCAGTATAGTTAACATACAGTGTTATATTGACTTCAGGTGTATGATACAGTGATTCAACAATTCTAGATATTACTCGGGGCTCATAAGGTAAATGTACTCTTAATTCCCTTCACCTATTTCACACCTCTCCCGCATACACCTCCCCTCTGGTAACCATCTGTTTGTTCTCTATAGAGTCTGTTTTTTTGTTTCCTCTCTCTCTCTCTCTCTTTCTCTCTCTCAGTTTGTTTATTTATTTTGAGAGAAGGAGAGAGCAACCATGATTGGGGAGTGGCAGAGAGGGAGAATCCCAAGCAGGCTTTGCGCTGTCCACACAGAGCTGGACGTTGGACTTGAACTCACAAACCGTGAAGTGATTTAAATGGCATGTGCTTGCATTCCATCCAGAGTGCCATTTTCTGGTCAGACTTAAAACCGCAGGCTTTAGCTTACTGGCATTCATGCCTGGAAAGAGGAAGGGGGTTCTAGGAGCTGTGCTGAATTTCTCCTAGGAGCTGTGGTAGCACCCGGCCACTCCTACAGCTATGTCCTTATGTTGAGCAAGCTGCCCAGAGGCCAAAGGATGTCTTCCTTGTAGGGGCCCAGATACACACAGAACTGAGGTTATGCCCATTCACACACAACCTATTCAAAAATACAATTGGCGGGGGGGGGGGGGGGAAGGACATTCTCTTAAATGCATAAGAGATGAAGCAGAGTTTCAATTTTCATGGTAAGACAGAACACTGAGAACTTTAAAAGTGATAGTTGGAGCAGTTACAGAACACAGACATTGGAGGCAGTTTTCTTGAACTCACAGGTGCCCCCCCCACCGCCCATCATTAGCTGTGTTACCAAGGACACACTGCCCGACCTCTCTGGACATCAGAGTCCTCAGATGTAAATGAAGCAGTAAGTACACTCTTTGGGATGCCTGGAGGATGAAATGAAAAAAATTATGTGAGATGATTAATGTGGTTCCCAGCATGCAGAGCTCACTAAACATCAGCCACATTAATTATTATGTCCATCAACATCACTTTTATTAGAGACTAAAAGAGAAGAGTGTGGGACATTTTTGGTGGGGCTGAAGTGTGGGCTACAATTAGGCTCTCCCCACCCTCAGAAGTCTAAATACAGAATAGGCAACATCACTTCTGAACTGAATGTCCTGGGCAGAGATGCCACATATGGATTCTTTAGTCCCTGAAGTCTGCAATCCTGTGTTCTCCAGGTGTTTACTAACCTGTCAGGCTGCTGGCACCTGGCTAATTCTGCAGTGGCCATGGCTATTCTCCACACTTCAACATCCCTAGGGGCATGATGGACTCAGGGTTAGCCCTGCCAAGAAACCTCCCACGTAATTGTTACTAAAGACCTTGCCATAATCACTACCATCTGTTATGGATTTAATTTCTAATACAGTCCTGCAAAGAAGAAATAAAACAAGAAAAACCAAAGGTAGCACTTGTGTGTGGACTGATGTGGAGGCCACAATTCAGTTTTAGGTTTGGATTCTCGAGTCCTGGGTGGCTTTTTATTTCAAGAACAGAATCTGCTGCCCAGCTCCTCATGGCCAAGGAGATAAAAATCAAAGAGTTTAAATAATTAGAGGCTTGTTCATATGCAGTTACCTGGGTGCCACTCAGACATACTGAAGAAGAATGTCCTGGGAGGGAGGAAAGAGGAACCCAAGAAGCAATTACAATGACACCATTTTGCGCATACTAGAGAACCACGACTCTTGGGTTTCATAATTTAGTAGAGGATACACAAGCTATTCTAAGAGCAGACTGTCTCTGACAGGTGCCATAATAAAGATAGGGAATACAGCAGCTGAAAAGGAGAGTCAACTCACACAGGTAGATCTAGGAGAACCTTGCAGAGTGGGAATTTGGGAGGCAGTTAGGATTAAGAGCACAAAAAAAGCCGGGCTAGGAGCCAGGAACAACAGGACATGAGAGTGTCACTGGGAGAGGGAACCAGCTAAACAGAAACACCAGGAGAGTAAGCAAGCCTGGCATGTGTCGGAGCAGATGAATATGGCCGAGGTCCACGCGAGTGGGCTTGGAGGGAGGGGGTTACTGCTTCCGGTAGAGGGAGACAAGGCTGTACAGCTGGATGAGGTATAGGACAGAAGGCCTTGAGTGCCAGCTGAAGTCTGGGTTTACTGCTTCTTTGCCATGATTGGCTGTGGAAGGTTGCTACAGGAGGGGTCAGAATTGTATCTGAGCTTTGACAAGGTACGTCCCTGGTAGGGTGAACTGGAGAGGGTAACTCAGGCCCACAACACCATATAAGCTTTCCCAAATCGAAAAATCTAAGGAAACAAAGCTTTTTTTTTTTTTTTTTTTTTTTTTTTTTTTTTTGTACTCATCTGGTGGCAAAATCTGCCATGAAACGAAGTGGGATTACTTATAGTCATTATTTACCCAACTTATTATGAATCGTCATGCATTCTGCTGCAAAAATATTAATGTGTTTGATTAGGGGTGCTGCCCCAAGCCCCACGTGGGGATGCTACAAAATTTAGTTCCTGGGCTAAATAACATTTGTGAACTCAGAGAAATTCTGAATTCCAAAATACATCTGGGACTGAGGTTTTGGTAAGGAATTATAGATCTTAACAAAAAATGGGAGACACTTAGCAGCCTTGATGCTTTAAAAGACCAAGGAAACCTTTTTTAAAAAAATTGTTTTTAAAAATTTTAAACGTTTATTTTTAAGAGAGAGCGAGAGAGAGACAGGGTACAGGAGGGGAAGGAGCAGACAGAGAGGGAGACGCAGAATCTGAAACAGGCTCCAGGCTCTAAGCTGTCAGCACAGAGCCCGAGGCAGGGCTCGAACCTGTGAACCGTGGGATCATGATCTGAGCCGAAGTCGGATGCTCAACCGACTGAGCCACCCAGGCACTCCCCGCCCCCCCAACGAAACCTTTTAAGAGGTGACATAGAAGGATGGGTAACCAGACCATCTTTCCTAGTGGCCAATTTTCTAGGACCACTTAATTGCTGTGGAGGTTTGTCCAAAAGGGAAGGTGCCTTTGGACCGTGTAAGTGTTCTGGCTCTTATTAATTCCTCTTTATTGTCATTATCAGCCCTGCTTTCCTGTATCTCCAAGTGTAAATAAGCAAAGCCTATGATGTTGCAAAGTAGAAAACGGATGGGGACTGACATGGAAGAAGGCGGTTTTGCCCTTGCACAGCCGTCTGTGTATGCATGTGGGTCTGTACACCAAGTCCAGCAACTGCAGAGCTACAGAGCCCCTCAGAAATCACTCAGTTCAACTCATTCATTCTGCAGATGAGGAAAGGAGGGCAGAGGAGGGAAGTCACACATTGGAGATCTCACATCAGAGGCTTGCACGGTCAACATTTACTGAGCACCCCCAAATTTCCCCCTAGGATTACGATCTCCAGTAGAACAAGGAGTCCATCTCTGGTGACTAGATGGTGACTCACACAGGGAGCGCTGATAAATCCTCTCTGATAGTGGTTTTCATAAGCATAACCCCACTGCTGGGAAATACACTGAAGCCCACTGGAACCACACACAAGCTTTTCTAATCAAGTACTGACGTGAAAGGGATTTGGGTTTGGGTTCAGGCTTTACCAATGACCATATGAAGAAAAACTAAGGAAATAAGAAAAAAAATGTGTTTTTCTTTCCTTGAAAGGCATTTAAGTTTATATTAAGGCATTAAGATATAGATATAAGCCAATGCATATGTGAACTCCTAGAAAAACCAGAGGAACACAGAACCAAACACTAACCAAACCTCTAGAACTTTACGCTTAGAAACTACAGAAGAAATGACAGTGGAAAAGATCTGCAGACTTAACCATACACTCTCATTTATTTCTGTATGACTTAAAACACCATAACCAACATAAGAGCCAAAAACCTAAGGGGAAATATTCTTAGCAAATATTTCACACACGGGCTGTGTGTTTTTCTCTGTAAAGAACTCACACAAATTAGGGAGAAAAACACCAAAACTCTTAAATAATCAGGCTAAGGACATGGAAAGACATTTGCCAAAAGAAAATACACCCTTTGTAAGCAAATCCATGGGAAAATGTTTAGACACCCCACAGTGAAACACAAACAAAAATGTTAGTAGTGCCTGAGGTTGCCAACAAAATGGCACAGATTAGAAAAATGACAACAGTCAGTGCTGGTGGAATAGGATGAAACAGACCAGCTGATACATTACTAGCAGCGATTTTGGAAAGTTACTTGGCAAATTCAAGTTCTTCAAAATATTCATACCCTTGAGTTAGTATTTCTGCTTTTGGAAACCTACCCTAAATAAATAATGAGCCCTGTAAACTTAAGTTTGAGCATGGATATTTACTGCACCAATATTTATAGCACTAAAAATCATAAACAACCACCCTATTCAACAATCTGACAAAACACAAATAAATCAAAAAGTATCTGTTCTAGGGGTGCCTGGGTGGCTCAGTCAGTTAAGTGTCTGACTTCGGCTCTGGTCATGATCTCACGGCTCATGGGTTCGAGCCCCACATTGGGCTCTGTGCTAACAGGTCAGAGCCCGGAGCCTGCTTCGGATTCTGTGTCTCCCTCTCTCTCTGCCCCTCCCCCACTCATGCTCTGTCGCTCTCAAAAAATAAACATTAAACAAATTTTTAAAAAAGTATCTGTTCTAAATAATATTATGCAACCAGTGAGGTGAGGTTGAATTAATCCTAGGTAATAAAAGAAAAATGCTTATGACTGAATAGTAATGAACAGATTAGGAATCAAAATGTTTAATACAGAATGATTATAACTCGGTAAATAAATTAATCTGTGAAGAGGAAAAAAAAAGAACCAAAGCCTGATTGGAAATAAAACAAAATGATTATATCTGGGTGATGAGCATTTAAGTCATTTAATTAATTTCTTCTTCATACTAGTTTATATTTTCCAAAATATCTTTAGATATTTTATATGATTTGATTTGGGAATCTATTTTAATGAAATTGGTCTTCCTCTTTATCTCAGTAAGAGTGTCAAAAGATACTTCTTAGGAAATGATGATAAGGCTCAAATTAGCACAGATATTACAGGGATATCTTACTAACAAATCCTTTAGATAAACCACTCTGTGCCAGGAGGAATTCGGAGTACTTTTCTGCCTCACTGAATCATGTTAACAATCCTGTGAGGTGGGTACTATAATTATCACCATTTTATACAGGGCACTAGGAAAGTGAATAACTTGCTCAGATATCACGCGTGCATCTACTAAAAATTCAAATCCCAGCTGTTTAACTCCTAAGTGGGGCTCTTAAATACCATGCTACGCAGCTGCTTGTTGACCTCTGAAGTGAAAGGATCTTTGGATATCATTAGTATCAACTTTGGGGACTAAGAGACTTGTTAGATGTCACATAACGAACTACCCAATAGGAAAACGAATATTATGTTTTACAGATTATAATTTACAAACACTAAGAAACAGTAAAATGAGTGCAAACAATCTTACGTCATCTGCTCAATTTTGTTCTTAATATACAATTTTTGTTTCCATCTTCTTAGAACCCATATTAAAGGGAAAGGCACAGGGGCACCTGAGTGGCTCAGTTGGTTAAGTGTCTGACTTCGACTCAGGTCATGATCTCACAGTTTGTGGGTTCGAGCCCCGCATTGGGCTCTGTGCTGACAGCTCAGAGCCTGGAGCCTGCTTCGGATTCTGCATCTCCCTCTCTCTTTCCCTCTCTCTCTCCCTCTCTCTCTCCCTCTCTCTCTGCCCCTCCCCTGCTCACACTCTGTCTATTTCTCTCTCAAAAATAGATAAACATTAAAAAATTAAAAAAAATAAAGGGAAAGGCACATTTCTAGGGTCTGTAAGGAGAACTTCTCTCCCTGAAGTCATAGGGCTAGCACATCTCAAATTCTTTCCTCTCAGTTCCATCAGAGAGCTACATTTCAACCTAGTGAGGATAAGTTTATCAAGCAAATATCTTTATCAAAGCACCCACTGGGTGTGGCACCATCCCAGGCTTTGTAGAGCATCCGACTCCAACAGAGCCCTCGGAGATACCTGAGGGCAGTACAAGAGTCAAAACAAAATACAACCATTTGCCAACAGCAAAAAAGGAGCTCTGTGTATGCTCATTTTCTAATCCATCATGAAGTCCAAAATAAACTCCAGGCCTCCTCATTGCATCTGATCTAGATTAAGAGAGTCAGACCTCTGCTGGGAGAGTGATGTTGGGAGGGCCCTACACCAAATAACTGGGGCTAAACCACAAGACAAAGTTTTACAAAATTGTTCCCTTGAGCTACTGTGGCTTAGTCATGGCTAATATTTTTCAGTGTGCCATTTAAAGGTTTCCGGCCTTGTCTTCATGAGATCGAAAGAGAAGGCAGTGAGGTCTGTATCAGATTGTAAAAATGAGAGGACCCAATATTGTCATAAAAATCACAGAGATGAATGATCGGCCATCCAGCACTGAGGCACCAGCCTGCCCTATAAGGCAAGCACAGTGTCTGTCTTCTCTAAAGGAACCAGGACTCCCAATGGCCAGGCTCTGACTAAACATCAGAAAGAAATGACGACCAGCAAAATCTAAAGCAGAGGTGAAGGCAATAAAAACTGAGATGTATGCGTAATTGGGAGAAGGAGGGGCAATTCTGCTTGTAGCAGCAAAAACTGTATTATCCCAGGACAGACAGAGTCTTGAAATTTACAATGGAAAGCAAGAAACATACATTTAAAAGTCAGAATTTCAAAACTGAGGATCTCATCACTAGTCTTTATTAAATAAATAAAGGAAATATTATTTATTTCGACTACGTAGATAGGTTTTTAGTTATGTGTTTTGGCTTTTTAACCTGTTTTAAAAAGCAGGACTAAGTATGGAGTATATTAGCATTTTCTCTCATTATATAAAAACAAAATATACTCAAATCCAGCTTATTTATTTATTTTATTTATTATTATTTTTTTTAACGTTTATTTATTTTTGAGACAGAGAGAGAGCATGAAAGGGGGAGGGGCACAGAGAGAGGGAGACACAGCATCGGAAGCAGGCTCCAGGCTCTGAGCCATCAGCCCAGAGCCTGACGCAGGGCTCGAACTCATGGACGGTGAGATCCTGATCTGAGCTGAAGTCGGACGCTTAACTGACTGAGCCACCCAAGGGCCCCAGCTCTTTTTTATTTAAAAAAATTTTTTTTTAATCTTTATTTTTGAGAGAGAGAGACAGACAGACAGACAGACAGACAGAGTGCGAGTGGGGGAGGGGCAGAGACAGAGGGAAACAGAATCTGAAACAGGCTTCAGGCTCTTAGCTGTCAGCACAAAGCCCGACGTGGGGCTGGAACTCACAAACCGCAAGATCATGACCTGAGCCGAAGTTGGACAGTTATCTGACTGAGTCACCCAGGTGCTCCTCAAATCCAGCTCTTTAGGGTCATTTTAGACATATACACTTTTTTTGAGGTTAAAAAAAAAAAAACTGAGTGAATTACAAAGACATACTCACTGGGATGGCTGGATTTAAAAAAATTAAATAAATAAATAGACCGGCTGTACCAAATGAAGTCTAGGATCTGGAATGACCAGAACACTTACACATTGCCAAGTGCAGTGTAAAATATTACAACCACTTGGAAAAGTTGGCAGTTTCTGATAAAATTAAGCATAGCATTCCTATGACCCAGCAATTCCATTCTAATCTGGGTACCCAAGAAAAATGAGTGCATATGTCCACAAAGACTTAGGCTAGAATGTGTGAAACAACCTTATGCATAATAACCCCAAACTGGAAGAAACAGAAATGTCTACCAACGGGAGAAAGGATAAACACATTGTAGCCTATCTATACAAAGAATACTTCTGAGCAATAGGAAGAAACTATTTATACTTACACAAGCAATAAGATGGATGAATCTCAAAACATAATGAGTGAAAGAAATCAGATCTAAAAGAGTTAATACACATTGTATGATTCCAGTTATAGGAAGTTCAAGAGCAGGCAAAACAAAAACTATGGGGATAAGAGAATACTGGCTACGTCTAGGGATGGGGGCCATTGACTGGGAAGGGAAACTAGGGAGCTTTCTTACATGTTCTACATCTTAACCTAGGTGATAATCAGATAGACGTTCACATATATAAAATGTGGTCAAGTGCTACACTTAAGATGTGTGCATCTTACTGTACATATATTATACCTTAAATAATGAACATTCAAGACATTAGTTTTTCATATTACAATACATTTTTAACATTTAACATTAAATGTTTGTTATCTGTGCATCTGAAAGACAACTATTTACAAGGAAGAATTATAAGAAATACCCATTTTTGCTAATGAAAGGATGAGTACAATGCTTTAACTGCAAGAATGTTCACCATAAAACTGCTTCCTACAGATAAAAATTAGAAAAACAAATTTAAGTGTCCAACAATGGGGACTGTTGTGGGCACATTTATGTTAGAATGTCATACCTGAACTAATTAAAAATGTTACAGTAATATTTGCTGTGAACATAGAATAAGATCAAGCAGAAGAAAAAGCTAGGTGGAAAACCATACAAGGTCCCTTTTATGTGTATATGCATGCAGAAAAGTATACTAGTGAATATATAATTTCAAAATGTAACAGATTTTATCTTTAGGTGACATCTTTTTTTCTTTTTAAATCAGAATATCAAGGCACAGTTTGCATGAGTGATTGTGAAAGCGTTTTTAAAATAAATAAATGTCTCATTTTATAATTAAAAGCATGAAGAGCTGAGTACACCCTGACCTGAGGGAAGAAAGGAAGAAGCGGGGGCAGTGGCTTGTGAAGGAGCCACCACAGTGGCTGCTTCACTGTTGGTTTTCTCCACTTAGCGTTCCCGAAGTATGCTATGTTGATCTACAACAACACGGAACCCATGGCTCTGTGTCTTCCGGAGCAACACTGCCAGTGAAGGCAACCCCTAAGGCTAGCTGTCTCCATCCAGTTCCACGGACGTATAAATCCTCTCCCAGCTGGAATCACTTTTGTTTCTATAACGTGGTTTTTCATTGACTTCAACAGATGAATACTCAAGACTTTTTATGTGCCAGTTCCTAAACAAAACCTCAGGGGATACACATGTAGGACCGACATAGGGTGTGCTTGTAGTTGAAGCTCATTTAGCTTTTTGCGCATCCCCCACTCTTTGTAGAATACAATGCCAAGTGCAATGGGAGATAAACCGTAAGCCACAGAAATCCTTTTATCCACTGCAGTAAGTAGTAGTTATAAAAACCTGCTAGTAAAAACCTCAGGTAGAAAAAAGGCATGTACATATGTACACGGAACACTCATCAACTACTTCTAATGATCATTTCTTAATCATAGAATTTCCCTACCAGGTGAATGCATCTTGATTACAGAGGTGTTTCCATTGTGTCAAGTAATCAGCTTTTCTTTAAAAAGCCTACAAATGCCAATTCTATCCCGTTTATTTACAGGGTCTGAGAATGGTCTCTATTCTTCTCAATCCAAACCTTACTACTCTAAAATGAATGATACACTGTTACTTTTCAATTTGCATATAAATTGTTCCTTTTGACTAAAAATATGCAGGGTTAAAGACATATGAATGATATTCTACAATGGACAAAAAATTTCAAAATCAAGTAGGTATACACGGTACATTTTACTTAGTCTTTTTTATGAGGCCATTTTAATGATTTTTATATAGAGCAATCCAATCAACAGGTCAAACACAGCCATCGTCTCAACTGACATTGATTATGATCTTTTGTTTTCAGAAAACATATGTAGCTTTCTAGCTTAAAGAATTCCAAATTCAGAATACAGCGTATTTCAGGAATATCTCCTTTTTCTAATCTGCCGTTTTTTTTTTTTTAAGGCTTATTTATTTTTGAGAGAGGGAGAGCACAAGCAGGGAAGGGGCAGAGAGAGAGGGGGACAGAGGATCTGAAGTGGGCTCCATGCTGACAGCTGTGAGCCCAACGCTGGGATCAAACTCACAAGCTATGAGATCATGATCTGAGCTGAAGTCAGACGCTCATCAACTGAGCCACCAGGTACCCCTGCCATCTTAGTTCTTAAGTCATTGGATTTAGATATTTTAAAGGACTGTGTTGCTATGAAATCTAACCTGAGAATATAGCATTCATGACAAATTTTAATTTAAGGGCTACAGGAAAATAAAGAATAGCGCTGAATCACTAGGTTTCTATATCAATGGCTCGCTCCCTCACTAGAGGAATCTTGCTAAGTCAAATTTCTAAGAGTAGGCAGTTTGACTTTTTACTTTATATAGGAGGGAAATATTAGGTCAAGGAGACGCACTGTCTACTTCACTATATTCCCCAAGAGGAAAAATGAAAAAAGCAGCAATTGCTCAAGACTAGCAAAGATACAGATTTGGAAGCATTTACAAAAATAAATAAAAAAATGCACATGCAGGCATTAAAGTTTTATGTAAAAATTTGTAACATGAGGAATTGCTTCCATTACAATGTTGAACATAAAGAGCATTACGCAGAGTTGTCTATATCAGTGCAATATCACCTCAATTATATAAAAATATCTTAAAAGCATTAAGGGTGATTAGAGAAACACACCAAAATATTAACATTTTAAAATTGGAATTTTTAAGAGTTTTCAAATTTTAACTGAATTCTCTTCTTCTCTACACTTGTTATTTTTAGTTTTTTTTAGGAATGAGAATGTATTGTTTTTTAATCTTTATTAAACTAAAACAAGGTAGTTGTTCCAAAGAAATTATACTGATAGCTTTCCATAAAAATGATACCAGTATTATTCCCTCTTTTTAAAATAATTTACCAAATCATGTTTTCCTATTTCTTTAGGGGTATGATTTTTTTCTGCTTTCTCTTCTGACACTTCTCTGTTAAATCTGTCAATGTTGGAACATCTCGTGTTTCTGTCTTGGCTGCATTTTCTTCCTATGTGATCTCAACCATCGAAAGTTTTGGTTTAAACATCACTTCAGGGCTAAGACATGCCACTTCTGCATCCCCAGCCCAGATCTCCTCTCTGAGCTCCAGGCTGCAACCCCCTCCCAACAATCCCCCCTTGACTGGCCTTTCAAATGTAACATGGCCAAAGTGTATCGCTGATTTGCTTCCTCTTCCTTCACTCAGTCTTTCTTAATTCACATCTTGAGTCTTTCACCTTTTCTTTCTAGTAAACAGTAGAGACTAATTTACTTAGTTGCTTGCACCAAAAAAAAAAAAAAAAAAAAAAAATAGGAGTTATCCTTGATTCCATTCTTTTCCTAACCACGTGACCCAACTCAATCCATTCTCCAGATGTATTAGTGCCAGTGGACACACATCTTGAATCCAACACTTCCCACCACTTCTGTGCCTTCCACTTGGCCATAGCCAATTACATCTCAACTGGACTTCTGCATCAACCACCTAAGTAGTGAACACTCGGACCCCATTTGTCTTCATGGTAGTGAGAATGTGAACCATGTCATGTCTGTGCTTAAAAACTGTCCCCCATGTCCCATGATCCATATGATAAAACCTAAACCTCCATATTAAGCTGACAACACCTTACAGGATCTGCACCCACCTACTACCTCAGTCTTCTCCTCTCCCACCATGTTCCTGCCACACTGACTTTTCTTTGGTCCCTTAAATGCCTCGAACTTTTTGTCCCTTCTGCCTAGAAAGCTCTTTCCTGGGTCTGATTTCACAAATGGTCCTTCCTCTACTACTCAGACCAAAGTGGACCTGAAATTTGCCAACTCTCAATTTCATCATAGGTCTTAGATTGTACCGAGACCCCAGGCCAGCAGCTGCTTTCAGAAGATCCGACAGCCCTGGAGAAGCTGGAGGCTCGGCTGGAACCATAACATTTGAAGAGAGGAGACTGTGATTCCCTGCAATCAGGTTTCGTTCAGGCAAACCCCATCACCCACAGGAGTTAAACTCTAGATTACACAGCTCAAGGGCAAGTTAATGGGAATTGGCAGAACATAAAAGGAAACAAGAAATTACAAAGGAAAATGCACTTAAAATAGAAATAGGTGAAATGCACAGTAGTAGAATTTGTGCCAGCTAAATACATCAAGCCATATTTACATTTCTGTGTTATCTTTAGTGACAAGCAGGAAAGGAGATGAGGCGTCACTGAAGTACTTCTAAATTTGTTAGAATCTGCATTTAACTTTACTTCTAGGATTCTTGAAAAATCAGAATATGGGGCATCTACACAACCAATGGTGCCATACGCCGGCTACAGAGACTTGGCCTTGAATAAGGCACATGTACAAGCTTTAGTTTGCCCACCGGGAGCCGCAGCCCAGGGGCCGTCCGGCTCTAGCAGTGCAACATGAGCAGAGAGCCTGGCAGCTCACAGCGCCTGATCTACACCATCCACAGTATCTTCTTTGGATCAGTCCTGAATTTTACTTCCATCGTTTTACAGGTGTGGGAACTGATGTCCAGGGATTTTATGCAATTCGATCAAAAATCAGTTATAAAGGTAAGACTGGACCCTGTTTTAGAATCCAGGTGACAGGCTAGGCCAGCTGACAAGTAGCCAGCGTGAACTTGAGTCATTCTATTTAGTCCTTAGCTTCCTCATGTGTAAAAACGGGTAGAAGAACTGCCTTCGTTCTCCCACAGAACGTTCTCTCCCACGTTCAGAGGCCGTTGTGATTTCTGGTGACATCTTCCCGTTGCTCCTCCCCAGGTCGCACCCCTCGTCCACGTTGCCTCGCGGCTGTCCCCAACACAAAGCACACTCCCACTTACGGATCCCTCTGCTTGCAGGTCCCTCAATGTGCTTCTTTTGATGTCCACAGCTTGTCCTCACTTCCTTGAGGCTACTGCTCGCGTGTCCTCACGTGAGAGACTTCACTGACTACCCAAAATAACGGTGACTCCTGCCCCCGACCCACGCTCCTTTTCCGCTATCCTGTTTTACCCTCCACAGAACATATTTCTTCTGCATCTGACATCTTGTTTGTCTGTCTCCTCATAACTAGATTATCGACTTCATGAAAGAGGGAATTTTTGTCTATATTGTTCACGGTCTGTATCCCTGGAGTCTACTATAGTGGTTGGCATAGAGTATGTCCTTTAAGAACTGAATAAACTAATTGTATCAATGAATGTATTATGATTATTATCTTCTAGTCCCTTCTGGGTCTGTCTAGAAGACAGGCTACATGTAGCATTCTTGGTATTAAAATCTGGGTCTTTAATCGGGGTAAACCTTGCCACTCACAATTTTACATAAGCCAGTAGATCCAAGGACTAGAAAACACATATATATGATAATTAGTTACTAAAGCCTAAGTTTAACAACCTGAGTCCTAGCAAAGCCTTCAAACCTTCCACTTCTATCTCTATTGCGAATACCAGAGATGTTAAAAAAAACTATCACCGCTCAGAGAACTCCCATGGCCGTAAATGTCAGAAAGTAAAAGTAACAACAGAGGAGTCTCACGACAGCTTCTGAGCAATTCAGTGGCCACCTCTGGGAGGGAAAGAAGGCGAAAGAATGGAAGCGATGTCTTTAGCAGTATCCCTAATGTTAAAAAAGACCCGATGGGGAGTGGGGTGGGGGGATTGGTTATACAGGTGATGGGGATTAAGGGGGGGGCAGTTGTCACGATGGGCACTTGGTGTTGTAAGTGTTGAATCACTAAATTGCACACCTGGAACTAATAGTACACTGTATTTAGCTAATCAGAATTTAAATTTAAATTTAAATTTAAATTTAAATTTAACTAATCGGAATTTAAAAACAAAAAATATATAAAATAGAGAGATGAAACAAATACGGCAAAATATAAAAACTGGTACTTTCCTGCAGCTATTTCATAATTAAAAAAAAATAAGGAACCAAGCCATAGGATGTCTATAGTACAGATACTAGAACCTGCTATCTCAGTTTCTCAAACACGGAAAGCACCTCGGCAGCCAGGCAGACCTATCTGTACCCAAAGCGTGAGCACCCTTCTCCACTAGGCCGACAGTCAGCCAACTGCCTGGCAGTGCCACTTGGCAAACTCTTTCTTCCACTGGCAAGGCCTTTCCTATTTCTAGGAGTATTCCAGACTTCTATTACCATCCTCAGCCCAGCAGCCTCATTTGTAGTAGTAGACCTCACATGGGCGACAGAGACAAGAGGAGCTCTTCAGTTCCTCCTTGTGCTCCTTTAAATGTAGGTGTGCATGTTTGGGAGCCCTTCACTTAACTGAAATCAACCTCTCTGTTGACTTCTAGCCTTTGGTCTGTGTGCTCGCCGGTCATGGAGAGGTCCTCCACCTTCTTGTCCCCATGGCAGCGCTCCAAATATTGTAAGACCGCGAGTGCGGCCCCTTGGGTTCTGCGCATGTTAAACAGTACCACCTTTGTTCAACTTGTGTGAGGGGAAGAGAGCGGCTCGCCTGCCTGACAAGGGCGGGCAGAACACTTGGTACGGGAGGCCTGTCAAGCTGATATTCTGCATACGAAATGTTATGTACCAATCTTAACAAGGAATTAATGAAAGCCAAACATTGTTTCTAACTGCCTGAGATACGAGTTCTAGATTCGAATTTAACATGGTTATTTTCCTGTAGTCTTAAAAGCAATTTTAAGTAACATTAAGGTCCCAGATTAGCTTTTTCAATTAAATAATTGAAGAGTTTAAAAAGCATGTTAACATATGAAAGGTATCGCGATGGATGCCACTGAAAATCACTAGCGCCTTTTGGTACCCTAACAGAGAGGTGGCTGGGTGAGGTGTATAATCGGGTGATAGCAAGGGAAGCCAAGGAAATGTGCAATGCAGCACCTAGTGTCGGCCAAATAATTGTTAAAACCTTCTATGACTATTTAACAATGCTTAGGACTTTGCAACTGAGATGTGCTTCCATCTGTTTAAAAATCACGCAGCCTTGTCTTGAGCGCATACTTAACCTCAAGGTTTGAACAACTTACAAAAAGAATAAGGAGCCTTGGAATGGCACTAAGAACAAGGGAGTAACGTGAGCACACTGGATTACTGCTACTCCAAGTGTGGGTTTCAAACTGTGCCAGCTGGCAATGGTCTGCAGTAAGAGCAGAAACTGAGATAGAGCGTTTAGAAACTTTTATAGAACTTGAACGGAGAAATCTTATGACTACTGAATCTAATAATACTTTTTTAAAAAAATGTGGGCTTGTCTTTTCCTCATTTCATTTTTCTAGCAATTCGTTTTTACTCTATTTTACAAAAGCATCAGATCAAGCAGACTAGTAATTAAAAGGTAAGTCCTTCACCACACAGCTATTTTGAGAAGTCAATGCCATTGATTGGAACTTGAGCCCTTGTTCTTATTATTTAATTTCTTCTTTGCAATCCTGAGTTATGTGCCCAGTCTTTTTTTTTTTAAATTTCTTTTAATGTTTATTTATTTTTGAGACAGAGAGAGACAGAGTATGAATGGGGGAGGGTCAGAGAAAGAGGGAGACACAGAATCCGAAACATGCTCCAGGCTCTGAGCGGTCAGCACAGAGCCCGATGTGGGGCTCGAACCCACAAACTGCGAGATCACGACCTGAGCCGAAGTCGGACGCTTAACCGACAGAGCCACCCAGGCGCCCCTGTGCCCAGTCTTAATGCCGCAAGCACCCACACTGCCAGGCGATGGGTGGAACTAGGGAATAGTTCACAGGCTTGCTAAGTGCAATGAAACTCAGACTATCTTAAAAGACACTGAGCAGGAGAACTTCTGTTGAGATTCCAACAAAGGGAAAGAAACAGCTCAGCTGTTACTGTCATTCACTCCTTCACTGGCCAAAGGGGAATATTCCTTTCTCGCTGAGGGGCCACAGTCCTGGAAGCAGAAGGTGAGGACCACTGAATAAGACTGGTTCATCTCTGTGCATGTCCTGGGCTAAGGGACCATAACCCCATTTAGAGCCCCAGCTCACGGGTATGATGGGAGGAAGGAGAGGAGAGTCTTCAAGGCAATTAATCTTCATGGGAAATTTTTAAACAGTCAATTTGAAAAGGAAATTGCTTTAGGGTAGTCTATAATTTCCATGTTTAACCTTGTGTTTTAAAGGCAGCAATTAAAAACAATGAGTGATGAGATCCTTTTCGGTCTTTGGAAAAACTGCTGCCTTGGCTTGCAACTTGCCCATATCAGAAAGCACCACTGAGGGAGAGGAAACGGAATAAAGAGGTCACCAGGACATGAAAAAATATGGTTTCTTCTCCAGGGAAGAGATTTGAGGATGCAGGTAGGGGTTCAAGAAACACTGCAGTGGACAGATGGTGCAGCCCTTCCCTTTTCTCTGCTGTGTCTTGCTCCTGATGTCAACGTGTCATTCTTCAGCTGCTCAGGGACCTGAGCCTTAAATTATGCATCATCTTTCACCGGCATTTGGTAAATGCCACTAAGGCTGGTATTGGAAAATATGCCACTGCGATGCACAAAATGAAGTTATGCAAAATTAACTTCTCAAGCTTTATCTTACTGGTTCTTTCATTTTTGGTGGCTGAGGTCAATATTCTTCTTATTAATCATTTGTCATTCCAAGACTATCTTCCAAGTTTTTGTCACAAGATAGATTTTAAAGTTGCTCTTGATCCTTCCCATATTTTTTAGTATGATCGATTAGTTATCACTTCATTACATATGCATAGGGCAGCATTTTATATACTCTCAGTCACAGGACTGAGGTATAGGGTTTGCATCTTCACTGGATAATTAGATGCTTAGCTTTTTATTCTTTTTTTTTTTTAATTTTAATGTTTATTTTTGAGAGAGAGAGAGAGAGTGAGAGTAAGAGAGAGAGCACAAGAGGGGAAGGGGTGGAGAGAGAGACACAGAATCCAAAGCAGGCTCCAGGATCTGAGCTAACAGCACAGAGCCCGATGCAGGGCTCGAACTCGTAAACCAGATCATGACCTGAGCTGAAGTTGGTTGCTTAACCGGCTGAGCCACCCAGGCATCCCAGTTTGCTCATTTTCAAAAAATTATTTCTCTCAACTGTTTCAAACCTGAGTACCAGGGCAGCAGAATTGCTGCAAAGCAAACCATCAGTCTCCCTCGGCTCTCACTGTTATTACCCGAAGTTATTTATCACCATGCTTGGGTCAACACTGTCTTTTTAAGGAAGAGAAAGAGGAATTACGTATGAGGGCAATCTGTCATGTTTCTCAGAGCTTAACGGAAGTATACAACTGCGTGTCGCGTCATTGCTGTCTGTAGAGGTCAGGCTTGGAGCTCCCAGCATTTCTGTAAACACTTCAGCATAGAGATGGCGTAAAAATGACTATACTGGGGTAAGAGCACAGATGAGATGGCTTTGTAAATTCTTTCAACTATGGTTCAGATGACAGTCTGATACAATTCCTTCAGGAAGCGGTAGAAGGTAAGGTTTTTAAGAGCCAAGCAGCTAAGCAGGTGGTTCCCTGAGTTACCGGGTCATTACACACAAGCTGTGGGGCTCGAATTCTTTCACAGCTAAAACAAAGCAACAGTGATTACTGTTTCACTGGCATTACTATTCTTATTAGGATTACCATTACTATTATAGTTGTATTTTATCCTAAGCCAGCCACCATAAGCCATTGGTTCTTTCCAAGAACACATTAGGTAAGTCATTTAGACTTTTGAGTACATCCCAGTAAAGGGGAAATACAATGCTTTGTTTCATCCTCTTCTGGTGAGGAAGCTACGTTATAAAGACTTTTTATTTTTTTTTAATTTTTGAAAAAAATTTTTTAATGTTTATTTATTATTGACAGAGAGAGAGAGAGAGAGACAGAGCATGAGTGGGGGAGGGGCAGAGAGAGAGGGAGACATATAATCTGAAACAGGCTCCAGGCTCTGAGCTATCAGCACAGAGCCTGATGCGGGGCTCGAACTCACGGACAGTGAGATCATGACCTGAGCCAAAGTCGGACGCTCAACCGACTGAGCCACCCAGGCGCCCCTATAAAGACTTTTTAAAAATGACAGCATAAATAATGAAGTCATGGTATATTTATACAAATAAATAGTCTTCCTCTTTTTTTCTCTCCCTTTTTCCAGTCAACATGCATACCCACAACCCTATTCAACTCGTCCTAATCCAGCTCCAAGATAAATAATCTTCATTAGGTGAAGGTGGAATAAATAAAGCAGTGAATCAACCAATCAATCTATCTCTCCTGGGCTAAGTTTTACATAACAGAAATATATACAATGTGAACTTAAAACTATAATGATCATAAAGAACCAAAAAAATGCAATTTGTACTTTTACAAATTCACTGACATTTTAAAATGGTTTTCTTAATAAGGTTCAGCAAAAGACACATGTGCTATTAAAATTTTTAAAGTTTATTTATTTGTTGAGAGAGAGAAGAGGGCATGAGTGGGAGATGGGCAGTGAAAGAGGGAGAGAAAGTGTCTCAAGCAGACTCTCTGCCCTACACAGGGCTTGATCTCATGAACCATGAGATCATGACCTGAGTTGATATCAAGAGTTGGGCGCTTAACTGACTGAGCCACCCAGGTGCCCCTAAAACCTTTTAATTATGGTTAATGTGGTTATAATTCTGATTTGGAAGTAACTACCAGAAAATAGAAAGGCTCTAATAGGTAGATATAAGCTCTGATCAGAGAATGACCAGCCTTCCACTGTAGAACTTAAGGTAAAATCACTCCTAAGACATATGGAGTCTTCCACCTCTGGATTTTGGGGAGACATGAGTTTTGTGATAAGGGAATCAGGTAATGAAATTGCTATGAAAGTTATGAAAGCTTAACTGAGCTTAGAGAAAAGTAAGATTGACCAGATAATGGGGCCCAACTCTTATCCTATTTCACTCTTAAATCGCCTGGGAAAATCTGTTAACTAAAACAGCCACCTGGACAATGTTCTCAAAACACAAAGTAGGTAACACCTTTCTGAGACAACTTCTTTAAGATATTATTTATTTATAATAATTTTTTTTAACATTTATTCATTTTTGAGAGACAGAGAATGAGAGGGGGAGGGGTGGAGAGCGAGAGGGAGACACAGAATCCAAAGCAGGATCCAGGCTCTGAGCTGTCAGCACAGAGCCCGATGTGGGTCTCAGATCCACGAACTGTGAGATCATGACCTGAGCTGAAGTGAGACGCTGAACTGAGCCCCCCAGGCACCCCTCATTTCTTTAAGAAGTTTAATCTCTACCTGATTACAGCTGCTGCAGTACATCTGGAATAGGTCTCTTGGTTTTGCAGGGTATAGAGGGAATCTGTTTTGATTTCCAGAAAATTTTAGGGAGAACACAGGGTCTGGATTAGAATGCCTCCAAAGTTCACCAGCTCTTGAATTCCCCCTAGGATCTATGATCCCTGGGGAACTTAACTTTTCAAAATGTGCTCCATGGACCAATGGAGTCAGCCTCCCTGGGAGGTGATCAGAAATGCACATTCTCAGGTTTTACACAGACATAATAAATTACAATCTGCATTTTAATAAAATCCCTCAAGTTTAAGAAGCGTTGCTTTAGGAAACTAGTCCTTTCTAGAGCAAGGAGTTCTCCAGCTTAGGGATCAGAGGTAAACTGGCCACAGACATGACCACTCCCAGGCCACAGCTGCTTCCCAGGGTCATCCTGCTATGGGCAAACCCAGGATGGAGCAGAGCAGTCCTATGATTTAGGACTCGCTGAGAAAAATCTGTCTCTGCACAGCACGCACAGTGTAAGGAAAACTGAGCAGGAGGAAGAAAATGCAATTAGGCCCCTGCAGCACTTGAGAATTGCCATGGGGTCAAGAAGTTAAGGAACTCCAAATTAGTGAGGAAAAGTAATACTAAAATCCCCTTTCAACGTTTTTCCTGATCATGGCAACTCATGTAATAATTTTGCAGAAAAAATCCAATACTATCAGAAATGAAACAAAAACGAGAGGAAAAGGTGACAGAATGAGGCAGCGAAAAGTGTGTTTGATTTCCTGTATTTTGCACTTTTTGACAGGGTATTGGCAACCTACCTCTTCCCTGAAGAGGTCCGCGAGGAAAGGCTGCCACTAGCCCAGCAAGTTACCAACATGGAGCACAGCGTCAGCCAGCCTGCTCTGAGCACCACGATACCCACAAAATAATCTACGGGGGTTAACGCTTTCAATTCAACATTAACTGCATCTAAGTCCTAACAAAACTAGATATCTACATACAACAGAATGAAGTTGGATACCTACCCCACACTATCTACAAAAATTAACTCCAAATGGGTGACAGGCCTAAATGTAAGAGGTAAAACTTTAAAAATCTTAGGGGGTGCTTGGGTGGCTCAGTTGGTTGAGCATCTGACTCTTGGTTTCAGCTCGGATGATGGTCTCATGGTTCGTGAGACTGAGCCTTGCATGGAGCTCTGTGCTGAGAGCATGGAGACTGCTTGGGATTCTCTCTCTCCCTGTCTCTCTCTGCCCCTCCCCTGCTCATGCTCTTTTTCTCTCTCAAAATAAATAAACTTAAAAAAAAAATCTTGGTGTAAATCTTTGTGACCTTGGATTAGACAATAGTTTCTTATTTGACACTCAAAGCATAAAGGAATGAAGGAAAAATAAATTGGAATTTGTCCTTAATCAAAATTAAAAGCTTTTGTGCTAAAAAGGACACTATCCATGAAGTGAGAAGATAACCCACAGAATGGGAGAATATATTTTTCTATATCTGATAGGGGATTTGTATCTAGAATATATAAAAAATAACTCAATAATAAAAAGACAGCCCCAGGGCACCTGGGTGGCTCATTCAGTAAAGCTTCGGACCCTTGATTTTGGCTCAGGTCATCATCTCACATTTTGTGGGTTTGAGCTCTGCATTGGGCTCTGTGCTGACAGCACAGAGCCTGCTTGGGATTCTCTCCATGCACCTTCCCTGCCTGCATTCTCTCTCTCTGTCTGTCTGTCTCTCTCTCTCTCTCTCTCTCTGTCATTCTCTCAAAATAAATAAATAAATAAAAAGATTTTATTTAAAAAAAAAAAAAAGTCCCATTTTTTAAAATGGACAAAGCGTTTGAATAGACATTCCTATAAAGATATACAAATAGGTATGCTCAACATCATTAGTTATTAGCGGAATGCACATCAAAACCACAATAAGGGGTACCTGGGTGGCTCAGTTGGTTAAGTGGTTAAGCGTTGACTTGGGCTCAGGTCATGACCTCACAATTCAGGTCATGAGCTCATGGTTTGTGAGTTTGAGTCACACATCCGGCTCTGTGCTGACAGCTCAGGGCCTGGAGTCTACTTTGAATTCTGTGTCTCCCTCTCTCTCTCCGCCCCTCTTCGCTTGCATGCTGTCTCTCTTTCTCTCTCTCAAAATAAACATTAAAAAATTAAAAAATTCAAAACCACAGTAAGACACCACCTGACATCTACTAGGATAGCTAAACTCAAAAGGACAAATGAATACAAATGTTGGCAAAGAAATGGTGACATGGCAACATTGTTGGTGGGAATATAAAATGGTGTAGCCACACTTTGGGAAACTGTCTGGCAGTTCCTCAAAATGTTAAACATACGGTTTCCATATGACCCAGCAGTCCCCCCACAGGTAGGCAGCCAAAAAAAAATGTGTTCACACAAATACTTCAACACAAATATTCATAGCAGCATTGGTCACAAAAGCCAAAAAGTGGAAGCCACCTTGTATGATTTTTCTATTGCTGCTGTCACCCATTACCACAAACTTAATGACTTATAATAACACAGATTTATCTTATAGTCTGTAGGTCTCACTCCTTTCTGGAAGCACATGGGGCTAATCTGTTTCCTTGTTTTTTCCAGTTTCTAGAATCTACCACATTTCTTGGCTCATGACCTTCTCCTCTATTTTGAAAGTCAGCAATGTTGCATCTCTTTGATCCTTTTTCCATAGTCCCATCTCCCTTTCACCAAAGACTTGAATTACATTAGGCTCAGCAGATAATCCAGGAAAATTGTATCTTAAAAAGTCCTGGGGCACCTGGGTGGCTCAGTTGGTTAAGTGTCTGACTTGTGCTTTGTGGGTATGAGTCCCAAGTTGGGCTCTGTGCTGACAACTGAGAGCCTGAAGCCCACTTCAGATTCTGTGTGTGTGTCTCTCTCTGCCCCTTTCCCCTCACCTGTACTCTGTCTCTCTCTCCAAAAATAAACATTAAAAAAAAAAAAGGTCCTTAACCTGAACCACTGTACAAAATCCCTTTTGTCACATTAAGATAACACAGTTACAGGTCCAAAAATTAGGACATGGGCATCTTTGGGTACTATTATTCTGCCTATCACCAACTCAAATGTCCATCAGGTGATAAATGGGCAAACGAGGTGTGGTATGTTCATACAATGACATATTACTTGGCAATAAAAAGGAATAAAGTACTGATACATGCTACATCATGGATGAACTTTTCATACATGATGCTGAGTGCAAGAAGCCGGTCACAAAAGACTGTATGAGTTCATTGCTATGAAATGCCCAGAAGAGATAAATGCAGAGACAGAGAGTAGATTAGTGGTCGCTAGGGGATTATGGTAAGGGAGAATCAAAGAGTATCTGTTAATGGGTATGAGGTTTGGGCTGGTGGGATCATAGTGATGAAGTAAACAGTAGCGATGTTTGCATAAGGCTGTTAATACCCTAAAAAACACTGATTTGAACACTCTAAAAGGATGAGCTCTATGGTCTATAAATTACATATTAATAAAGGAATCCTTAAAGGACAAAAAAAAAAAAAAAAGGTGGTGTAGGTAAACGGAGAAAGGAATGACCCATGATGGTTTTATTTAAATTATGTTAGTATAAATCTAAAGTCATGGCCAAAGAGCCTGAGTTATGGGGTGTTCGCAGTGTAAAAAAGCCACTGATATTCCTAAGAATCCTGAAAACATTTAATTTTTTTTAAAAAACAGGGGCGCCTGGGTGGCTCAGTCGGTTAAGCATCCGACTTCAGCTCAGGTCACGATCTCGCGGTCGGTGAGTTCGAGCCCCGAGTCGGGCTCTGGGCTGATGGCTCAGAGCCTGGAGCCTGCTTCTGATTCTGTGTGTCCCTCTCTCTCTGCCCGTCCCCCGTTCATGCTCTCTCTCTGTCTCAAAAATAAGTAAACTTAAAAAAAAATAAAAAAATAAAAAAGAGGTGATTATCTCTTAAACAAAAAACAAACAAGAACAAGAAATTAACCTCAGGCATGGATGTCTAACCAAGGGAAAATCTTGTTTAGCTGGTGAAATGGAAGAAGGGAAAAAAAGTTTCATTTCATAAAATGAATTGTAAGGATTTGTAAAGATTTTAGCTTCATTTTAAATGAATTTGTAGGGATTTATCTATTCAATACAAATGCTTTAGTATATCATGAGACTTCTTTAAGCATCAGTCTGGTACCACCTTCTGTAGGACAGCAGTTCACCTGTGGCTGGTATATTTTTACCCTGAAACACAAGGGACTGTTGACAGATGAAACGTGGGTAAGCAAAATCACAACATCTCATGTTTGAGCACCAATTGGCAAATATTTGGTCTAAATATAAGGTTTCAATTTTATTCTAAAGTAAGAGTTTGGAAGAAAGGAACTCTTCCCCAACTGCACTATGAAGCAATGAGTGGTTTCTGACTGCAAGGCTGTTGGCTCAGGATCCTACACCGGGAAGGAAAGCAGGTGTTTTGAATCAAAGCGCAAGCTCAAGATTCAAGTCCTGCGGTTGTCACAGGGGGTCTGTCACACACCATCCTTTCCAAGACACGCTGTACTCGGGGTGACGTGTCAGAGGCGCCCTAGTCGTCTGCCTTTTACCTATGCAACAGGCACAGCGTGGAACTTGGCACGCTCAAATCAAGTCCTTTTGGGGAGATTTCTGCCTAAGATACTGAAAATGACGTCATTTTCAAATCTCATGGGTACATGATATAGTAACTGGGAGATCATATTGAAGAGAAGAAAGGTTTCTAGGAAAGGAAAAATTACCTTGTAACAAATACTTTGGTAGAAATTTATAGTGTTTCACTTCCTAATTCTTCAGTAAAGTATTTTGGATGTTTTCGTAACTGATGAATAAATGCAAACAACAACAACAACAACAACAACAACAACCAAACCAAAAAACCAAACCACAATACCCAAAAATAAAAATTGAAGTAACCTTTAGAGTTCATCAGATTCCTTTATTTTTTAAGTTTATTTTAGAGAGAGAGAAAAAGAGAGTGAGAGTGGGGGAGGGGCAGAGAGCGAGAGCGCGCATGAGAGAATCCCAAGCAGGCTTTGTACTGTCAGCACAGAGCCTGACTCAGGGCTTGATCCCACCCATCGCAAGATCATGACCTGAGCCGAAGTCAAGAGCTGGATGCGTAGCAGACTGAACCACCCAGGCACCCCCATCAGATTCCTTTAGAGAAGAATTACTTCTCTTCAGAAAGATTCCATAGGATTTTTTCTTAACCAAACTGCCCTCTAGTCGCTTAGTAGGTCAGATTAAATTCTGCTCCCACTTGGGAACCAGGAATGATTTTGTTCAATCCACCATGATTTTAACAAACCTGTGAATAAACTTCACGTCTGCGACTCTGCGTCATGCCATTAATTTTCTTTGTGTGAAATAGTGATTTAGTTAATTAAATAAAAGTATACTTGTTAGCAAAAATGGTACGAGGGGAGGGGCGTGCATCAGGTGTTTCCTGTGCACACAAAAGTACGTTCTTGAGGATGGGGTAGGTGGGTGAGAATGAAGCTAATTTCTTATAAACCTTTACTTGCTTACAGTGCCCAAGTGAAAATTTAAACTTGCTAGGAATAAGGAGAAAAACAGCTGCTTAGAGGACAGGATCTAGGAGAGACAAGTTAGGTCACACTGAACTTTATAGAAGCTTCCTTGGTGTAAGGAATATAAATAAAATAAGAGAGAAACTTCCAAAAAAGGTTAGCCTGCCAGAGATTTTGATATAGATGCTTTAAAATTGCATTGTGATTCTTTTTAAAAAATTTTTTTTAACATTTATTTATTTTTGAGACAGAGAGAGACAGAGCATGAACGGGGGAGGGGCAGAGAGAGAGGGAGACACAGAATCGGAAACAGGCTCCAGGCTCCGAGCCATCAGCCCAGAGCCCGACGCGGGGCTCGAACTCACAGACCGCGAGATCGTGACCTGGCTGAAGTCGGACGCCTAACCGACTGCGCCACCCAGGCGCCCCTACAAACCAATCTTGAAGCTCACCTGTATACTCATGGCATTTGGAAAGCCAAGAAAGTGAAGAATTAGGTACCCAATACCCAAAAACACACTTACAGAGAGGTAAGTGTCTTGTGATTGTACACTAAATTATTATTCAAAAAAATTTTTAATGTTTATTTATTTTTGAGAAAGAGAGAGAGAGAGAGAGACAGTGTGAGCGGAGGAGGGGCAGAGAGAGAGGGAGACACAGAATTTGAAGCAGGCTCCAGGCTCTGAGCTGGCAGCACAGAATTATTTTTTAAAGGAGGTGTGTTAGGGGCGCCTGGGTGGCTCAGTCGGTTAAGCTTCCGACTTCTGCGCAGGTCATGATCTAGCGGTTTGTGGGTTTGAGCCCTGCGTTGGGCTCTGTGCTGACAGCTCAGAGCCTGGAGCCTGCCTCTGATTCTGTGTCTCCCTCTCTCTCTGCCCCTCTTCCGGTCACACTGTCTCTCTCTCTCTCTCAAAAATAAACATTAAAAAAAATTTTTTTTAAGGAGGTGTGTTAAATGTGGCCATTTAAAAAAATGAGACTATCATTTACAATTCATTTTTGGTGGCTCTGTTTTAACAGCTTAAAAAGATCTGCTCATTAAAATCCTTAACAATTTTTAATGTTTGATCAACACTACTTTGTGTTTTTGTTTCCCTTAAAGAGATGAGGAATTTCTTCAGGAGTTGTGCTATTCTTTCTTGCTGGTAATAGTTTAATTATTATTATTATTAGTTAGTTTGATGAGAAAGAAACCCACAGCACTTAAGTGCACACTTCTAGCTATTTTCTTCCATTTTTCTCTAATTTTTTTAAGTTTATTTACTTTGAGAGAGAGAGAGAGAGAGAGCAAGCAGGATAGAGGCAGAGAGAGAGGGGAGAGAGAGAACCCCAAACAGGCTCTGCATCGTCAGTGAAGAGCACGATGTGGGGCTCAAACTCACAAACCATTAAATCATGACCTGAACGGAAATCAAGAGTCAGATGCTGACTGACTGAGTCACCAGGGACCCCCTTTCCCCCCCATTTTTAAAAAAAAAAACACTTGCCACATGTGATGGCTAATCTTGTGTCAACTTGACTGGGCTAAGGGATTCTCAGCTAGCAAAACATTCTTTCTGGGTGTGTCTCTGAGGGAGTGTCTGGGAAGAGATTAGCATTTGACTCGGTGCACTGAGTAAAGAAGGCTGCCCTCATCAATGCTGGTGTGCACCATCCAGTCCTATCTGTTGAGGGCTTAAATAGGACAAAAAGGTGGAGGAAGGAAGGGTGAATTTGCCAACTGCCTGAGCTGGGACATCCACCTCATCCTGTCCTCACACATCACTGCTCCTGGTTCTGGGGCCTTCAGACTTGGCCTGGGTCTTATACCATCAGCTCCCCTGATTCTCAGTCCTTTGGGTTTGGACTGGAACTTCACCACCAGCGTTCTTGGGCCTCTGGCTTGCAGATTACAAATCCTGAGACCTCTTAGGCTCCATAGTATTGTGAACCAATCCCTCATAATAAATCTCATTCTATTTATCATATATATCCTATAGGTTCTGTTTCTCTGGAGAACCCTGATCAACATACCGTATCTTATTTGAATTGGAAAATTCTGTTAACCATTAAGACCTCTGCCCTGGTGGAGTCCTGCTGCTCCCAGACCGTGACAAGCCTGGTTTCTGTCTTCCTCACCTGCCAATCCCCAGTGCCATGTTGGACATCAGATCCTTCAAGTCCCCAGTCACCTCTCAGTCTCTCACCTCCATTACCAATTATCCTAAGGCATCTAACTCTGAATATAATGAAGGCTTTGCGAGCCATTCCTATTGTAATCGGAGATGTTTTTCCCCCCAAACTATGATCTGTTTCACTTACTTTTGGGAAACTGGAAAACAAGATTGGTTATCAGTGTGGCAGCACATGCCATAACTGCTGAGATGATACAAACACACACAAGATCTGGAAATCTGGCCTGTGGGAGGTACTGCTCACTGTGCAACAGACACAAGGCATCAGAGGTGGGGGTTCAGAACTGGAAACATCTAGCTTTTGAGACACAGAGACCCAGTTTCAAACAGGCTCTACCTTTTAGTTGCCACTTACTAGGCAATTTGTATAGTCTTTTTAAGCCTCATTTTTCTTACCTGTAAATTGGGAATGCGATAAGGATTCCAAGAAATATTTGTAAAGTACTTCATACATGCTGTGCACATAAGGTTTCAATGGAAGGTAACAATTACTACTATTCTCGTTCCGTTGACTAAAGCAAACCTGGTGTGAGCTATACAACGCAGGCCTCCACCAGGAATCCATATGATGGCCCTCTAACTGTTTAATAAGGTGAGGAGAGCAGAATGGGAGCTCTATGGAAGAAATTATAGTTCTGACCGAAAAGATGTAATTGCACTAAAATGTTCCAGTATTTGCAAACACAGGCCAGAAAGCATTAGTTTAATTTAATCTATACAATATCCTTTCTGGATATCAAGTGGGGTCTAACAGTAAATTCTTACTTTTGTTTAAATACAATTTTATTGTAAGGGGGCTAGGAGGCTAAGCTGATGCAAGAGTTCAAATCGACTGGCATTAAAATAATAGGAGCTCGGTTACCCTTTTTAAAACCAGCTGAAGGCTCATCCCTGTTTCTCCAGCGTGAAGATCCATGCTGCACAGGCACATGCCAAGTCCCCAGTGGCTTAGAAACATCAGGCAGTAAATTATAGTCATTTTCTCATAGGAAGGAGATCGCCCCCATCTGCCTATTTTATTTTAACCTATGTTACCTATGTTATTGATGACTGCCCTTCCTACTATATTTTTAAATAAGAACATGGCACAAAAGCCCCAGCCCTTCCTTTTACCTCTCAGCTATTTCCTGTTTCAGTCAACTCCACATTCCCACTCTCGGTGGCTGGGCCCGTAGGCTCCTTTCTGTTGCCCTCTCTACTATCACTCTTACTTGCAAAGGCACCCATTCAATGGACCACACGCACCTCTGACCTCAGCCCGCTTTTTTCACAAAGCCATGCATCATGTTCCAGCACCTGGCTGGACTCTCTTCATACTTCAGTCACATCCCTGGGTCTTCCTTTGTACAATGATTTTCCCAGGTTTCTTCTTCTCTTCTGCCAGCAGCTTTCTCCCCAGGAGGGGTCAACCTCCAACACTTCTGTTGGGTCTTTAGTCCCTGATTCATCTCCTGCCTTCTTCCCCTAACTCCTCCTCCATGGAAAACTAGCAAAGAATTTCAGACCTGAAGGGGGCCTTGGAGATCATCAAAACAATCCCTAACTTTATAGACGAAAAAAAACCAATGAGGCTCAGAGGGACTGAGTGACCTCTGCAAAGCCGCAGTCAGTGTGAAGGGGTGCCAAGGGTATCATCAAATTCTGATTCCTAGTCAATGTGCTTTCAGGCAGGCAGGCAGACAGACAGACAGAAAAGAAAATATGGCAAGTGGAAGGATGCATTTTATCTGGGGTCCAAGCTGCTGTTGGAAAGGGCCACATTCCTACATAATTATAAGAATTGGAAGACTGTAAAAAAAATGCATTCTTAGAAGAATTTTTATTACACTATATGTTAACTAACTTGGATTTAAATAAAATGAAAAAAATAGAAAAAAAAGATTATACATTAAAAAAAACCACAAAGCCAAAAAAAAATTTTTTTTAAAGTAAGAATTTTGAAAACAAGGAAACTTCCGAGTACTAAGATTTAGTAGGGGGAAGGTCAGTGTATTCAGAAAGATAAGAAAGGAAAGAGATTTTTTCAGAGATGATAGCCTGGCTGGGGCAAGACGAAGATAGGCCCTTGGCTATCTATTTTAAAGAAAGGAAAAATAATGGCATTGACAGCTCTCATGGATGAGAAGCAGCAGTAGAGTTGAGAGCACATTTGACTAATAAATACGTACTGTAGTTAGAGAAGTAGATTCTGGCCATTAATGAATTTATGTACTTATTTATAATGTTTATTTATTTTGAGAGAGAGAGAGCGCAAATGAATGGGGAAATGGGTGGGGGAGGGAGGGAGGTGGGGAGAGAGAGAGGGAGAGAGAGAGGGAGAGAGAGAGAGAGAGAGAGAGAAAGAGAGAGAAAATCCCAAGCAGGGTCCACACTCAGCATTGAGACCAATGTGGGGCTCAATCCCATGACCGTGAGATCATGACCGGAGACAAAATCCAGAGTCTGAACGCTTAGCCAACTGAGCCACCCAGGCCCCCACGGCCATTAATGAATTTAAATGAAAGAGTGGCAAGCTCAGTTCAATGACAGACTTATATACACCAAAGATGTGAGCCATTTTGGATTCACTATTCTAATCGTTAATCTTATTTATATTTTCTAGTTAAGAAGTATTCCTTCCTTTTGCTTATATTTTATTATGGATTATTTATGACATTCAAAAAGGTACAGAAGCAAATACTCAAGGATCCACAACCCTAATATAAGAAAGAACACATAGCAAGCACCATTGACGTCTTCACGTATCCATTCCTTATCACAATTTCCCTGCCTGCAGCAAAGGTGACCAAAAATTTGAATTTGATATTAATGTCCAAGCATATAGTTATGTATATTATCGACCCTACCAATACGTAACATTTCTATTTTTGTTAAGCTTCACATACGTGGCAGGAAATATTCCCCCCTACAACTAGCTATCTTCACATTACAGTTGTGAAATTTATTCATGTCAATTGATATAGCTTTACTGATTTTCACTGCTGTGTAATATTCCATTTTATAAAAATAGCACAATTTATTCATCCATTTTCCTATTTGTAAGTAGTTACACTGAGTTTTTCAAAATTACTAACAAGACCATCCTGGAATTTTTTCCCCCATGTTTCCTTGGGGACATTCCACTCCCTCTAGGGTGTAACTAGTGAGCCACGCCCTACGAGCTCATCTTGCACTCTTCCGGTTGTTGCCAAATGGTTCTCCAAAGTGGTTATATTGATTAACATTTCTACTCACAATGTATTAGAGCTCCCATTGCTCTACATCTCCACTAATGCTTGTGTTACCAAATTCCAAAACCTTTTTCCAATGGCGTTTCATTTTAATTTACATTTTCTTGATTACTACTGAAGTTGAACATCTTCCATGTTTATTGGTCATTTGCATTTCCTCTTCTTTGAGCTACCTGCTCCTAGCCTTTGCCCATTTTCTGCTGGGTTGTTCTTAATGATTCATAAAAATTCTTATACTCATCCTTTGTCATTTACGTACAGTTGTAAATATCTTCACCGGTGAATGTGGCACTTTGTTGACGGTATTTTAGTGTGCAGAAGATTTTCCGATTACAAAGTCAAAGGAACAATCTTTTTCTTTATGATTTCTGCAGTTAAGAAATCTCTCTTTAACCTGAGGACGAAGAGACTACTACTATTTTACACTAAAAGCTATAAAACTTTGCTTTTTACATTTTGATCTTTAACCTACCTAAAATTGATTTTTGTATTTGGTATGAGCTAGAAGCCTACTTTCTTCTCACTAAGAACAATCAAACCTCATGGTTCCAGTTATTGAATAGTTAGCCCATCCTTGCCCCACTGATCTGCAATGCCATCCGTCAAATACCAAGTTTTCATCTATGCAGGAGCATCAATTATTTTATGTCTTCACTTTGCTCCATTAACAATTTTAAGTTTTGTGGAAATGGCCCAGGAAAGTTCTTCTCATGCTAGAATAAACAGAGACTACGACTGTACTGACATGGAGATGCTGAGTGGTTGATGGGTCCTGACGATGAGCTAAGTGGCTCACTTCTAACCCAGCAATACACTTATTCCTTGAAAAGATTACAAATTACTACACAAACTTTTGAGTTCACTTAGAAACAGGTAAAATCTTAAACTCTTAAGCAAGTAGTAGAAAAAAATAAATATGGCAATGGTCATGAACCACTTTTAGTTCTTATTCATTAACTCCAAGCCCCTATTAGGGGTTTCTACATTCTCACTAACCATCTCTTCACCTGTATATTCCTTCGAAGAATACAGTAAATCAAACATGGGTTCACCTCCTATTACATTCACTCGCTGTTGTGCTGGTGCTAGGGGATACCCTGATGACAAGCCACAGTCCCCAGGACCTGGGGGCACTCACACTCAGTGTGGACACGGACAGGAACGTGGCTGAGTATAAAATGTCAGATCAGGGACGCCTGGGTGGCTCAGTCGGTTAAGCGGCCGACTTCGGCTCAGGTCATGATCTCGCGGTCCGTGAGTTTGAGCCCCGCGTCGGGCTCTGTGCTGACAGCTCAGAGCTTGGAGCCTGTTTCGGATTCTGTGCCTCCCTCTCTCTGACCCTCCCCCGTTCATGCTCTGTCTCTCTCTGTCTGAAAAATAAATAAATGTTAAAAAAAAAAAAAAAAAGTCGGATCATGGCAAATGATGCGCTAGAGGTACACACTTATGGGAGGAAACGATTCTGCAAAGGAAAGTTCAGGGAATTATCACAAGGAAGCAATACCTACTGAACTCCTTTGTTTTCTACAGATTTCTCCAGAAAAGTTATAGCTAAGAATCAGCTACCATAAAAAGGGAAATAAGATTGTACTAAGATACCCTCTGGCTCAAAATTAGCAGGTTTCAGTTTTGCATTCAGGGTATTATACTCAATTTGATAAACCACTCATAGTCACACCCACCTTCATGCTATGTGACGGGTGAGACTTGACCTCAAAAGTGAATTTTTGAGAACAACAGAACTTCAAAAACTCATGCATTCCCCTAAATGTGTTTTCATTTGACTATTCACAAAATATGGTTTAGCCATCAACCTCTAAGAGTCCTTGTGCTCACAAAACACACCTGGATGAAGAAGATAGCCTTTGGTTAGGGGCCAGTGTCACATGGAACAAAGATCCTACCTACCCCAAAGATCAGGATGTTTCCCGCCATTAGTAGTGAAATAAAAACTAATTCCATTGCAGGCACAAGCAATTACAGAGGCAAAACAACTTAAAGTAACCATGGCCAGAAATCACACTGTAATGTCACAGCTTCTTAGGCATTTGCCTCCATAACCGTGAAACCACCATCTCAGTGGGTGAAAGGAAGCCACTGGTTTACGTCCAGGAGCTGTCCTGTCCCAGAGGAGATACCAGAAGAGGAGACTTGGCATTTTCTCAGACACTTCTCAACTCCACAGGAGTTTTGAGTCCTTCGAAACCAGCCATTCTAAAGATTAACACTTACATATGGATCGAGCAGAACGGTAGTAATTGCTTAATTGACTTTAGAAATACTGAATAAGCTTGCCCAACAGGTTTTTAAAGAATCTGATAGTCTGTAACTACCTCTCAGAAATAAATTTTGTCATCTCCGTCTGTCTCCTACATTAAAATTGGAAAGGGAAAAGAATCCAAATGAAAAACAACTTTTCGATTTGTTTGGAAGCTACCTCATAACACAAAGAAAGAAGCATTTCACTCCCCTGCCCCTTGCCAGACGTCCCCTGAAACGTAATAGCTAGAAAACTGGTAAGGGGCAGGCATTTCTGAGCAGCTTGGACGTACAACAAAGACAGAACAGTATCACTACAAGGCAAATATTGAGGTAGTGAGGGCTCTGACACGCTCTCAAATATTTCTGTCTGCTGCCTGTCTAGTTTTATTTCATTTTTGGCAAGGAACTCTTAGGCTTGCTTCTTTCCATTCTTCTTCTTTGTATAAACAAACAAGCAAACATTTACTTGATTTCCCACTTGTCTAGCAAAGTCTTAAAGACAAAAGGCAAAAAAAAAAAAAAAAATCCTGGTAAAGGGAGTAGAACACAATGCACGATGGGGATCACGAGTAGGTGGTGAAGATTAGGACAAGAAGTGTGGACTAATGGAGGGATTAAATTCAGTCTCCAAAATTGCTTCTCTGGGTGTCCTTGGGTTTGGAACATTTCCCTGACTAGTCACACTGATGCTCTTTCCACCATGCAGGAATGTCACAGGTTGGCCGAGCTCAGGACATTTTATTTTCGGCAATAATAACGTATGCTAGGCGGGTTCAAGAGCTGAGATTTCATATATTTCACTCCCGCGAATACAGAGAAAAACACAGAGGGCTAAGGAAATCCTACAATTTTGTTGTGCTCGGTGAGAAGACTGCTACCTATAACTGGAGAGTGTATTTATTCATAAATAAAAAAAGACCGTGATTAAAAAACAAAACCATTTCCAATGCAGAGCCTTATCAGCTGTCACTTAGGATAGGATGCACAATGGTTAGGGAAAGCCCACGAAGCCAGGCTGCTTAGTACATGTTCCCGCTGCACACGAACTCGCTAGCTGGCAAAGTGTGGGCATGTTATGTCACCTTTCTGTGCCTGGATCCTTGGCTGAAAGAAGAAGGTGATAATCTGAACTATGTCACAGGGGTGTGGTGGGGATCAAAATAGTTAATACAGTCACAGCACTATGGAATACTAGCAGGAGCAGGATGAATGAGTACTCTGTGTTAACCCCTCTGTTTAAAAAAAAATTACCTTTTAATGTTTATTTATTTCTGAGAGACAGAGCATGAGCGGGGAAGGAGCAGAGAGAGAGGGAGACCCAGAATCCAAAACAGGCTCCAGGCTCCTGGGCTGTCAGCAGAGAGCCTGACGCAGAGCTTGAATCCACAAACCACAGGATCATGACCTGAGACGAAGTCAGATGCTTAACCGACTGAGCCACCCAGGCGCCCCATCTGCTATTTTTTTTTTTTTTTTCAAATTAAGTTTCTGATTCCTATCAGCCTGGTTGGCTCAATTTAAAAATCATGGGGTAAAATTCAAAGCTTTTTAGTGGACAAAAACAAGTAAAAGCTGTGTGTACGTTACTGTCACTCAAAATCGGAGGTGTGAAGAACTCATAATGGATGAGCTTGTAGCTTCTAGGGTTCTGTTCTTGCTAAGAGTATGATATTCAGGTGCTGCATCAAGAACTAGGCACCTGTGATATTAAAGAAGAATGTCTGTGAACGCAGGGTTGATGTATTGTGGGTGAGGAGGCGTTCCTCATGGGTTTCCACACTTCCAGGCCTGGCCCCACTCCCTGGCTCGCCCTATAGGGAGGGTCCTTCCATAACCACCCTCCTGGCTCAACAATCCACCTTCCCTGAATGTTAATCTTTGGTTCTCAGTGGCGGAAGCTGTTTCCTCCTTGGCCTCTGGGCTGTGTTGACATCCTTCTAAAACAGAGTCGGGCGGAACAAGCAAGAATATTTTTCACGTTATCTATAATTTGCCAAAGGCAGAGCGTATTACGCTCAAAATCCTTTAAAAACCCTGGGAGTGAGATCCTTCAAATCTTGATTTGCTGAGAGAGTTTTTGCAACTATCATACTTTGCAATAACCTTTTCTCTAAAGACATCTTCAAAGAACAATTTATTTATTTTCTAAGTCACTTCTGACATTGTCCTTTCCCTGCTTTTGTGCAGCGACAGATCCGTAGTCCCTCTTTGTCCTTCGTTCAAGGGATGGATTACAGCGGTCTTCCTTTGGGGGACATTAGCAGAAATGTCAACCAGATATGTCTGGGGCTTGTTTTTCCTTATTATAGTTTCCCTCCCTTCAGTAGGTTGTGTTAGCATTTAAAATGAAATATTCCCAAATCTTCATATTTGCAACTTTAACAAAAAGTCTTCTTCCTTTGGTCCTGGAGAGCATTCAGTCATTCAGGGGTTTAATTCTCATTAATCTTAGTTTACTGCACAGACAGCCTTTGAATTACCATTTGATGTTGTTACACCCCTGTGCACAGACACAATTGAGCGAAGGGAGGGGTCAGGAGAGTAGAAACCTGAAAACAGAGGTGCCCTGAGATGCCCTGCCTCTTGCAAAATGGTCCTGAATTTTGAATGATCGATCCCTAATGGGATTGGTCCCTCAAAACCCTATGGACTTTTCACCTTCCTTAGGAAACCAGGCCTAATCTATACAAATGCACATCATCAACAAGTGGAAAATTTCAAACTGGGTACAATTACATAGGGGAGAGCAAGAGAGTTCAGCCCCCAGCACTACAATGGGAAGAGCTGGAAAGTGGGGAGAGGATATTCTGGAATACAGAGATTCCGGTTCACTCCTCATTAATCCTGTTCCCTGTCAGTGTTTCTAAACAACCTAGGCATCCTTAGGGTTTATTCTGTGGGTTTTTTCAACTTTTGTTCTTATTCTTATCACAGCCATATGCCAAGCTGTTCATTTACAATTTTAACAGTGTCTCTAGCTCATAAACTCATGATTTCTTTTCCTACTAGCTTATTAGTGTATTAACAACCTCACACTATGAAAACAAATTAGAACTGGGTAACCTACCCAGCTTTTGACACCACCTTCCAGCTCTTCAGCAATCACTTCAGATAATGATAAACCTATATATAGAAACAAGACACGTAGAGCTGAAATAATTTAGTATCTTGGTGATTAAAGCAAAAACATGCCATCACCGGCTCAGAGCTCCCAAGTTAGCCTTGCAGCTGTCCAATTTGATCATTGTTGATTTTGATTCATTCATTCCAAAGGTAGTTGAGACCACACCCTCCCAGATATTTAAATATTTCTAGTATTCCGGGGCATGGGTATTAAGAAGAAAATACAGTGGTTAGTGCTCTTTAAATTTACTGAAAAATAAAAGCACTCAGAATATCAATCCAAGTAGTTCCCTTGGGTTGGAAATTTCCATTAAAACCCAACACAGGGAGTAGATTGGAAGAAAAAAAAAAAGTGTGACATTCCACAAGGCCAACAGATGTGAGAAGATATCAGGTAAAAGCTTAGCTGAACAACAAAGGGAAACCCACCCCAGATTTTCAAGCCTCACCCTGAAAGACAGCAGAAGGGTGTGCTCTGAAAGAGGGTGAACACAAACCTCCAAAAACATCTACTTTTCACAAATTTGCTCGTCAAGCAATCCCAAGTACAGACTGGCTATTGGAGGAAAATCTCTCCAAGTTGGTAGAAAATCATTCTCTTTGAAAAATCATAGGTATTTCAGATAAAGTTGTTCCAAAATCAGAGTTCTCAGAAATCTTCCAATGCCAAGGGGCCTGGTGTCACCATGACGGCAAGCTTCGATTCCGTCTTTCCCCATGCCTACGCCGAGCTGAAGCCACATCGCCCCTAACTCACTTCGAGGTGTGATGCGCAAGGCTGGGTTTCTGAATGTCTCCTTACAATAACGTATAGGCCAAACCATTCCCTTTCTGGGAGAGCAAATTATTTCGTCTTTTATTTGAGACTGCAGAGATTTAAAGCAGTAGGCTTGCAGTTCTCAAAAGCATTTGTGCCCACGTCGGCAGTTTCAGGAAATTTTATTGTTGAACTTCCAAAGAAGCTAATAAACATTTGTCTGGGTTTCCATTTAGATTTTCAGGGCTAGAAGAATACACAGCACAAGCGGTATTTCTTCAAATTAGCTCTCTGTATCAGTGACAAAATTTTACAGGCTGTACCAGCTTTAAAAGGCTTACGTGGAGAAATCGTGTTCTACAAAAGGATGGGCGAGTGACCTCTACTTCACCCTGGGCATAGTTCCACACACTGGAATGACCGCTCTCAGGAAACCATGTTGCACTTGACTTTTCCCTCCCTCGCCTCGCATCCCAGCCCTTGGAAAAGTAGAGTCTGGCAGAAATGCTAGCATTTCATACCAAACAGGCTTCTGGAGAATCTAGAAATGACCCGGCCTCCTAACCACAAAGCAACACTTCATCACTACAGAAAAGGACACGGCAGTGTCTTCTGGGTGCAAGGTGAAACTTTTCCAGGCACTTTAACTTATAAATATTCTGCAGGCTATAGGTACAGAAATATTTTGTGAGATTGCTTCAAGACCTGCTATGCTTCTGTTAGCACAGAACTAAGCCGCTTTTATAACCACATCCATTTTAAGCTGTGCCATATTCCTCCAAATGGCTAATCACACCGTTCTGATAAGAGTGTGCCCACAACAAATCACAGACAGATCACCTCAGCCTGTGCTTCTCCCAGATCTCACTGTATCTGTGTTTTCCTAAAAATGTGGGAAGTATTTTAATGTAGTTTTGATTTGCCCACAGAACTTCCAGTTTTTGAAGAAAAGCCACATTTCCTTAGAAAAATAAATCAGATTCTTTATGATGAAATCTTTACCGCATATTTTGGAGACTGTGACACTGTGATGGTTATAACATAGATTTTATAAACAAATATTTTACCTGCACACAGTGTTCCTGAAAAAAAAAAAAAAAGTCATGATCACCCATCAGGGAGGTTAGGGACAGAAGTGCTCTGTGCCTCATTCCCTCTAACTAAATACACTGCTTCATTATTCCCGTGATCATGCCCAGAGTGGCTTATGTCATAATTAACCAGTAACACTAAAGAAAAAATTTCTTGAGATATCTTACTCAGATATAAAGAGTGGTTGGTTTATTAAAATTACAACTGGATCAGGGCACCTGGGTGGCTCAGTTGGTTAAGCGTCTGGCTCTTGATTTAGGCTCAGGTCACGATCTCATGGTTCTTGAGATCAAGCCCCACGTCGTGCTCTGTGCTGACCACATGGAACCTACTTGGGATTCTCTCTCTCCCTTGCTCTCTGCCCCTCCCCCACTCATGTGTGCTCGCTCTCTCTCAAAATAAATAAATAAATAAATTACAACTGTATCAAAGAACATGGACAAGGGCTGCAAAGTGGTTAACAGGATAAAGGATTTTGGTTTTTTCAAACAAAAAATTTTAAATGGCTACTACAATGCTATTTTATTTTTTTTTAATGTTTATTTTTGAGAGAGGGAGGGAGACAGAGAGAGAGAGAGAGTGTGCACTCCAACCCACCTACAAGATCATGACCTGAGCTGAAATTGGACGCTTAACTGACTGAGCCACCCAGGCAACCCTACACTGCTATTTTAGTAAAAGTAATTAATTGATTAAGAAATCCTCTGGATGTGTAAACATTAATATCTTCTTTTTAAGCATGTTATGCATCCCAAGCAAGCTATTGTTCAAGACTCCCAAGATGACAGAGTTAAATGTTAAGAGTGATTACCAATATTCTCCCTCATCCCTCAGGGCTGCCACAAAACTTTTCGTGGTAGCAGTTTCCGGCTTTCTTTTTTAGATAGAAAAAAACATTTTTAAAGATAGACTCATTCGTTCATTCAACTGTGTTTATGGAGCACCTGCTATATTTCAGGTACTGGTGTATGTTGAGTACATAGGGATGGATGGAAGAGGGGGATGCAAAAGGAGAGGATGGACAACCTGTCCAGTGGCCTCATTTTCCCAGAGAGAAATTCTGCACAATCTAGAGCTGTATTTTATAAATCTTGATATTCCAAGACAGCACTGAATTAAAATCATTTAGTAACTATGAAAAAGTGGAAAGGGTAAATGTAGGATCACTAGGCACACTCAACCCACAGCAATAAACTATTTTACCATAAAGTATCCCGCAGAGTCTCTTCGTTGGAGATAGATTTTGGTAGGCAACACTTATAATGCAGGAATCTCCACATTAAAGAAATAAGTGAATTTGGGGCAATGGAGAAAAAGGTAGAAGATGTAGAAAAGGTAAAAAATAAAGCAGAGAATGAACGGAGGATAAAATGCCAACAAAACAAAAACAGATGAAAAGCAAAATCCAGAGGAAAAAATCCAAATGCACGATTCATGTTAAAAACAGCTCACCACAAACAAAAGCTGAATTAAAGCAAAACAAGTAAGCATGATATAAATTTTAACAGGAAGAAGGAAGTTATGCAGGTATATGTGGCGAAAGAACTGGGAAAGGAGTGAAATTTAAGGTAATCCAAGATAGCATCAGATGGGTTTTGCACACCAGAAAATAGCACTTTCCAAAAAACAGTAAGAGTAAACATGTCCACAAGGAGCATACAACTTCTATTTTCAGATCCCACAATACAGACTTATAATAATCTTGGAATTATAGAAATGCAATTACAGAATTATAATAAACTAATACAGAATTATACTGGATTGCTTTTTCTTTGATGTCCCTTCTTGAAACCCAAGATCAGTCAAAATATCTCTATCCAGAAAGCCTTTCTTCTCAGATGCTGTGTTGTTCTTGGAAATAATCTTTGCCTGATGAACATGTACCACAAAACAACTTAGCATCCAAGTAGAGGCCCGACAAATAATATGGCAACTCTCATTGTCATCTACTTCCACAGGAGAGATCGAGTCCAAAATGCAAAATGGGAGAAATAGGAGAATGTGGGTAGAATCACAAAACACATGTAAGTCTGCCTTCGTTTAGAAGTGTAACTTTGGGTTGGCTGAGACCAGATATCTTTGAACTTAGTTTTTATGTCTGTAACTGATTAGTTCTGTTGGCTAGAGACTTGTGTTAGGTCATAGTCAAAACTGAGAGCCATTTGGGAGTCTAGTGGCTTACACTGTTCTGTTAGTTCCAGATTCTACTTGAAAACTGGCCACCACCTCTCTTTTCAACAGTTTTTTTCCCTCCCTCCCCACCCCCACCCTCTTTCTCTCTCTCTCTCTCTCTCTCTCTCTCTCTCACACACACACACACACACACACACACACACACACACACACACACACACACACACACGATCATGGGCAAAAGAACGTGGAAGGACTGTTACTTAGTGCACAAAGGGGATGCGTTAGATGCACCAAAACCAGAATGGCATGCTCTTTAGATGCGAGGTCAGCAATGCCACCTTCAAATACAAGATATCATTAGTTTCTAGTAAGATGGAGAAGTGGAAAATATGCCCACAGGAAGAATATAAAGGGAAACAAATCCACGTTCACTTCGCAGAGGTCCTGATCTCATATAATGGTTTTCATCATATCCAAGTCACTATTGATTACCAAGATGTATTATTGTTGAGGTAACATCAATTAAATAAAGAAGCTACCAAATAAACCATGACACAACACTTTTTGATCACATACTTGTATCTTATGCTTACTGAAAGAGCTCTTTTAGACTTACATTTATATATCACATTGCTCTGTTCCCATGCCTTTATATATATGCTGAACAGCCTAATCTTTTGAAGGCAGCAATTATACTCAATCTATCCTAATTTAAATGATGACAATATGAGCACTTATGCCCAGTCTGCATGGCAATCATGATTATGTCATGACTCCCACCTGGATGGTAACAATTTAAAGATGTCACAGATTCTGAAAGCCGTCCCAACTTCAGAGGTAGTGAAATGTGAAAAAAATCTACATCTCAGAAATACTTCAAATAAATTTATATTACCATTTCAGATCAGAGCTGATATGTTTTAAACAAGTGCACATACACAAACATGATTAAAGAATCTTAAGCAATTATTTTCTTGGCTCTGAGTGTTGTCTGTAAATATTACCTTTTGGCAGTAAGCTTTCCTGTGTGTGTGTGCACACGTGTGTGCGCATGCATGTGTGTACGTGTGTGCAGCATTTGGCAGAAATAAAAGAAAATCGCCTACTACATTCAGGCTTACAGAGCTTTTGGTAATCATTCTGCTGCCAGTATTCTGGACTTTACGGATGGGAGGCATTTTAGAGCTGCCAAACAGAAACGTAATACTTCATAAATGCAGTAACATGTTAATTAGGTACAAAATTATACACAAAAATTCTGCCTGGCTTTATGTGGGGAAGAAAACAATGAACTTTGTTTATCATGGTGCACACATTGCACAAGACAATGGAAATCAAACAAAACTTCATATAGGAGAAAGTCAGGGCAAGACACTTGTATTTGAGTGTTTGAACTGAAACAACAGAGAATGCTGGGACTGTGGCAATCTTAATAAAGAATTGCACTGAATTTTAAAATATTGTTTATTTGTTTCTAATGGGGACAATGACTTGTCCTGGTCTTCCTAGAGACAGAGCAGAAAGCAGCTCCATGGTGACCCACACCCAAAAGCTTTCACAAGGCCCCTAAACATCAAGTCCCATTCGCACTGGTCAGACATTCCCAGTTAGAGGGCACTTGCTGATTTAAGACATTGTCTAGCCCCAATTCTACACTAAACACTCATTCAGCATGGTGGAATAACAAAGGGAGAATGTTGATGTCCAGGAGGAAAAAGAGCACTTAAGTGGTCAACTCCACGCAGCTAGAAAGTGCCATAAACCCAGAATTGAAAAAAAAAAAAAAAAAGTCAGTATAGGGATTGAAAATAAGAAAATGAATTATACCTCAACATTATATGAAAATAAGTTGACCACATTTCACTTATTTGCCTTTGTCTAAAAGGGTACAACTAGTTTAGAGCGAGCTAAATACCAAGATGTTTTGCGCTATATACCTAATAATATTTACATTTTCTTGCAGTGACTAGATGGCCAAGGCAACAGAGACTCAGCATTGGCAGACCATATGGACAAATATAATTCTGGCTCTTGGTGTCTGAGTATCTTCCTGCCTTCTATTCTCGTTTGGGAACTCTTGGTTCCAACTCTAGATGCTCAGTTGGGCAACCGAAAGCCAACAGATTCTTCTGGAAACAACAAAGATGAATGAAAGATTTTAGCAAAAGGCTCAATTAGAAGGGATTACACAAGGCAAATATATATATTCTTGGAGCTGTAGCCCTGTTGGGCTAATCTGAGACATGGAAATTGGGGGAGTTTCTGTTCTGCTGTTAAGGCTGGTTATTATCTCTAAGTCAAAGTTCTCAAGATGTGTTCACTGATTCTTACAAGGTATACGGTGTGTGCACTGCATCAATATCCTGCAACACTAGGCCAGCACTACTCAACAGAAATTAAATGTGGACAACATTCATTTTCTAAGAGCTTTAAAAAAAAAAAAGAGATGACATTAATAACATATTTAACTCAACATGTAATGCATATAAAAAGGTAGTTATTTTACATTTTTTATACTAAATTTTCAAAATCTTGTGTATATTTTAGAGTTACAACACAACTTAATTGGGACTAATTTTAATGACAAGTGTTCAATAGCCACATACACATACTTGTGGTTGCTGTACTGGATAGCACACCTCTAGACCTTCACAGAAGACAGCAAATTGAGGTGTTATCCACATTCTTGAGAAAATGGGGCTCTGTTGCTTGTTTATCCAGTATCTTAAAAAGCTTTACTACTGAACTCCTGTCCTCTAATCTCTAAATATTGCTCTCTTTTTGAAATATCTGATATAGTCATGTTTTTATAAGGCCGAGAGAGCAACGTAAACCCTATAGCTTAACTGTGGCAAGTGACCTCCCTGTCTAATTGCTGCTTATAGCAAAATACCCAACTGAGGTAAAAAAGGATGACTTTTATTGTGAAGGTCCCCAGTATAAGATATAATGACACGATCTGATATTTAGAAGAAACAGAGAAGGATGGTCTCAATGCCCAAACTCTAATCCTCATGTAGGCACGGTGACCTTAGTGGAAAACAGGACTGCTGAAAGAGACCAGCTAAAAAGATTGCAGCACAGACTCATGGCTATGCAAAATCAACATTCATATGGAAGGCACTCAGCCAGATGGTGGTTCCACGGGCGAAGAGATCCATGAAGTATATGTATAGTCTGTGGCTAAGATGATGTTCATCTTCCCTTTAGCCTGAATCTGTCATCAGCTGCTTTTCATTATCACTCTGCTGGCTTGATGCTGGGAGCCTCTTTTTTGACCTTCCAGTAAACAGGCTGACTGCAGACTGATAAGAACTGCAGGTCTATTTTTATGCTGCTGCATGTCATTGACCTGTTGACCTCCTTACAAACCTTTTCTGAAATCAATCTTCCTTTCTTGCCACAGCAACTTCCCCCATTTCCACCTTACCCCACCTCTACGCCCAACCAGAACTTCTAACTAGTCACACAGGGACTTGGCAAGTAGGGTCTATTATAATTGGAGAGATGAAAAAAAATGCAGCCATAAAACATTTGACAACAGAGTCAGTTTCTTTCGGTTTTATCCATTAATTCTGCTAAGAGTACTGAGAACCACATTCTGTCAGACACTATGTTAGACACTGATTACAAAGCTGAGTAACATACAGCCGTTGACCTCAATGTCCTACCATCCAGTAGGTGAGAAGACAGACAAACTGTAGGACAGTGTGATAAGAGCCATGATAAGAATGCACAAGGACACTAAGGGAGGATGGAGAAGACGTATCTTGGACTGGGGGACTCAAGCAAGCATCTGGGAGAGACATGTGAGGGAAGGTGGATAGGACTCATCAAATATGGCTGGATGAAGAAATAGGTAATGCAGTTAGAAGAAGACGGAATAGGCGGGTGGCTTAGTCAGCTGAGTGTCCAATTCTCGATTTCTGCTTAGGTGTTAATCCCAGGGTTGTGGGATTGAACCCTGTGTTGGGCTCTGTGCTGAGTGTGGAGCCTACTTAGGTTTCTCTCTCTCAGGGTACCTGGGTGGCTCAGTCTGTTAAATGTGACTTCAGCTCAGGTCATGATCTCACAATCCGTGGGTTCGAGCCCCACATCAGGCTCTGTGCTGACAGCTCAGAGCCTGCAGCCTGCTTCAGATTCTGTGTCTCTTTCTCTCTCTGCCCTTCTGCTGCTCTCTCTCAAAAATGAATAAACATTTAAAAAAAAGGATTCTCTCTCCCTCTGCCCTTTCTCCCACTTATGGTCTCTCTAAAATAAAAAAAATGAAGATATAATATGAAAGTTTATCACATTAATCAGTATGGGTGACACTGTCATGAAGGTTATGTGTGGCAGGGCAGGGAAAGGAGAGGCAATATGAGTTGGGGCTGGGTGAGCATTGTGGGTACTTAAGGAATAAGCAAAAATCATTTAAGGGCTTATAATTCTAAGGAGAGTTTTAACTTTTGTCCTGGGGCCAAGAGGGAGTAGACTCTATTCATTAGCTACAGAAGGTTCACTGCCATGAATATATGGCGCAGTAATCTGTTCTCCCTCTCCTCTGAGGGTTAGGCCAGATGCCCTCCACCTGGTGCATCCCCATACCTACACTTCCAGGTGTGTGCCCTTTCCTGCCTCAGTCCCCCCTCTTCCTTGGCTCCTTCCTCTGTGTGAGAGAGTGCCATCATATGTACTTAACTCAGGGACCACCAGTATGAAAGCTTCCCAGAGACTCTCACAGATTAGTGAATTAGGTGATGCTTCCCCCTGTAGCTGCGAGCCCGTGAGTACATGTACAAGAGCTGCTGGCTGAAAGCCAACGAGCTACCATGACGCATGTCTGCACAACTTCCTCCTCAGCCAGTCTGCCTGACTGAGGGGTTTACTTCAATTCGCCCTGTGTTTGAGAAGCTTGAGACTGTGGAGAGATTAACTGCTGAGAAGAAAAGAGAATGAAAATCTGGTGTTGGGAACACAGTCAACTTGTAAAGAGCAGTGATTCAATAAAACCGCAGGATAGAGTTTGACAGAATTCTTGAAAGGAAATGGAGGAAAAGAGAGTAAACAGAAGAAAAGCAGAAACCGATTTCTTTTCAAATAGGTCTTGAACCATTTTTGATCCCGTTGGTGAAGGTCTTTAAAAGGAAAGACGAAACCAAAGGCATACAAGTGGGGCCATGTGAGCCTCATTTTTTAGGGGGGTGGGGGAGAATTAGAACCATATTTCAAAGCAGACTAGACAACCGAATGCACAAGGCCGGCAACTCCATCTGGATGAGGCAGAGCGGTGAGCCTGACAGACTATCTGGAAATGTTCACACCCAGGGGATGAAGGTGGGAAGAAGGAGTGTGAAAAACTCCCCTGTGGGTACAGGGGCATTCACCACACGCGACCGGTCCCATGGCCTTAGGCTGGGTGAGAGGGCGCGTGCTGTGCAGAAAACTGCCGTCAAGATGCACAAATGGCATTTTCTCACACTCCTCCCAAGAAGAATGAAATGGCCAGAATCAATCACTAGTTACCATGTCTTCAGGCTCTGACTACTGACAGTTTGATTTTTTCTTATTCAGCATGTATTGAACACATCCACCTCTGATCCAAGGGCAGGTAGTGAAGACCATGGGTGAGAAGAGCAAGTCAATTACTCACAAATGGCACATGTCTCCACAAGAGACAATGGGGTGACCTGTGCCCTCTTGGCCTCTTCCCAACTCCACAAACCAACACCGAAGTGCATGCTTAATTGTTTTCAAACTGATTGCTATGTGGCAGAAAACTCCAGATAGCTACATTTACTAGTAAAGACAAAAGTCCAGAGAAGAAAACAGGTGAGAGAGCGGTCTTAAAACTTAAGTCTTAAGTCAGTTAGAATCTGTTCTTTAAGGTGCAATCCCTTTCAGAAAATGTGTATATGTTCACTCTTTGGGGGCTGACAGGGTTAGCGACTTACCATTCTTTCTTCCAGAACTCTGATTTTGGTGGTGGGAAGGTGGCACTGTGTTTTCAACTACTGAGTGAAAGCAGCTTGACAATTCACGTTTTCCATATCTGAAGATGAACAACAGTAAAACCAGAAGGAACCCTATGGAGTCCTCCTGTCACACAGAAGGTCTTGTCACTTCCCTAAACTTGGCCAAGCTGACTACCACCAAGAGCAGCAAATGAACAACCACCTCTGACCTCTCGGGCAGCTGCGCATGTGCACGCATGGGGAGTGCTTCAGAACATGGTGAAGGGTTTCCTTTGAAGCCCATCGTTTCACCTGAGGGTGCCTTGAATGGATGGCATTGCACTGGGCATTTTGTCTTGTTCAAAGCAAAGCTGGAGAGGCTGGAACTAGAAAGGAGCTTTGGGATCTTGTCCAAGACTCTGGGTTTACCTTGGTTAAGTTGTTGAAGAGCTTTAAACCGGGGTCTTCAATCCAGGGCTCTTACCACTACACTGGACAATGAACACTTAATGCAGGAAATGTAAACACATACTATTACAGTCCTATCCTATTTTTCCCCTTCCTTTATTCTCCTGTTTTTATAAAAACCTCTTTCTTATTTCCCCAAACCTTCTGCTCATCAAAACCAATGGTTCTCTTCTCCTAAAATCTTAATCATGTTCTTGAGTTCTCTTTTTGTTTTCTCTAGATCACTCTTTGTCTCCTATCACCTCCCTCTTCTCCTCCATCTGCTTTCCCCTGGGACAGCCCCCTTAACTGCTATATGGAAGGCAGACTGGACAACTTTCTGGGGACACTAGGTGGGCATGGGGAGCTTGTGTGGAGTGTGGAATGTGGAAAGAGAACAGAACTGGGAGCCAGGAAGCCTGAATCTCAGCCCAGCAAACAAGCTGACTTTGAAGAAGGAGATTCTTCTTGCTAGACTTCTATTTCCCATCATCAACACAAGGGCAATGGACCCAATGTTCTTTAAGGTCTATAATTCCACAAACCACTTAGTAAAAAACTAAAAAAACCAAAAGATAGTGTACCTCCAAGGTCTCACAATGCATTGAGTACAGAAATAATTCTCAAACGTGAACACGTATAAGAACAAACCAGGAAAATTTGTTTTAAAAAGCAGAGTCCTGGTTCCCACTCCCACAGATCCTAGCTTGGTAAGTGTAAATTATAGTGGAGCCCAGAAATCTCCTAATTTCTGAGTACCTCACAATGTCCTGAACTGGCCAGCTTTTGGACAACACTTGAAAACCCCTCCCTACAGAGGAGGTAAGTCAGATCACTGTGGCCACCATGTCCATAAACAGATAGATGCACCTTTCTGTAAAGGGGTTTCCTATGTTGCAGAATAATAAGAATTAAAAAAAACTTAACAACAGTGGTTGATGTTTACCAAACATTGACTAGGTGCCATGCATTGTTCTAAGACCTTTGTGCATATTGTTAACATATACTGATGCACTGAATCTTTCTCAAAAGCATCTTAATTATTAAAAACTCAATTTAATAATTTTCCCCTTGAGCCAGTAACTAGGTAACTTTCAGGAGCACACGATGGACTTAGGAACAATCAAAATGGATGAAGTCAAGGGGTGCCTGGATGGCTCAGTCAGTTAAGCGTCCAACTTCGGCTCAGGTCATGATCTCACAGTTCGTGAGTTCAAGCCCCGTGTAGTGCTCTGTGCTGACAGCTCAGAGCCTGGAGCCTGCTTCGGATTCTGCATCTCCCTCTCTCTCTGCCCGTCCCCTGATCGTACTCTGTCTCTCTCTGTCTCAAAAATAAATAAAAACATTAAGAATTTTTTTTTTTTAAATGGGTGAAGTCAAGAGAGTAGACCAATGATGGGAGCCTGAGTGGCTCAGTCAGTTAAGTGTCCGACTCTTGGGGCACCTGGGTGGCTCAGTCGGTTGGGCGTTTGACTTCGGCTCAGGTCATGATCTCGCGGTCCGTGAGTTTGAGCCCCGCATCGGGCTCTGGGCTGACAGCTCAGAGCCTGGAGCCTGTTTTGGATTCTGTGTCTCCCTCTCTCTTTGACCCTCTCCTGCTCATGCTCTCTATCTCAAAAATAAATAAATATTAAAAAAAAATTAAAAAAAAAAGTGTCTGACTCTTGATTTCAGCTCAGGTCACAATCCCAGGGTTGTGAGATTGAGTCCCACATCAGGTTCCACTCTGAGCATGAAGCCTGCTTGGGATTCTCTCCCTCTCCTCCCCACCTCTCTCTCCCTCCCGCCGGCACGTGTTCTTTCTCTCAAATGAAAAAAAAAAAAAAAAAAAAAAAAAAAAAAGAATAGACCAAATAAAGGTAGATGGGTCAAAGAAAAAGATCTTAAAATCTTTGTCCCAATATCTGATGGAATGAGATATATATTTTCTTAGAGGGAGTATGTAGCCATTGACACCTAATGGAAAACCAAGACACTGAAAGTCCAAAACCAAAGAAATACAAATTCAACTATTCTTTCTTTTAACAAATATTTGAGTCTACTCTTTATTCAAATTTATGAGAGCAAGAAAGATGAAAACATATATAACAGTAACATCGTTTATGGAATATCTTCTGTATTCTAGGCAGTTTATGGGAATTCTTATTTTGTCACAAATACCCTACAACATAAATATAATAGTATTAGAAATAATAGTCCCTGACACTTACTGATCAAAGCACCAGGAACATAGAGAAAGAGAGAAAATATAAAAGAAGGGTGCTTCAGGACAGAGTCTAAGAGTCTCCAGATTTAAGAGTTAAGGTATAAGAGAGCTCAATGGAGACCAAAATGTAAGTAAGTGATTGGCCAAGAGAGAGTATAGTATGTTTGATACCAAGAAAGAAATGATTTTAAGGCAGAGAGTGGGTGATCATGTTGAATGCCATTGAGAGGTGGAGTGAAGAGGAGGGGAAAGATGTCCATTGGATTAGGTCACAGAGGGGATCCTCACAACCTTCTCAGGACCAGAGTCAAGTGGGGAGAGACTTGTCCAGATTGAAGTGGGCTCAAGGGTGAAGAAAGGATTAGTAACTGCCCAAAACAGGTGCAGACATCTTTCCAGGGAAGACAGGCTAAGACGAGAGGTTGGCAAGGGGTGTGGAGTCCTAAAAGGGTTATTTTTAAAAGGAAGGTAGGAAATCTTGTAGGTATATGAAATCATGTCTCTGAGGTATACTTTATGGGAAGAGTTTCCTAGAGTTGACTGCAGAGAACATAACTGGAAAAGCATGACAGTCTTTGAGAAAGTAAGAGGGTGTGTGATACAGAGAACATGCAGAGGGACAAGCCTTTGAAAGGAGGCAACAAGATCATGAATGCAGCCAGGATTTTTAGCAGTTGGATTGAGCCTAGAGCCTCATAACTTACAATAAGAAGTTACATAATATGAGTAACTGACAAATTGCTCAGAAGTTAACAACCTAAGAAAATACAAAAGTCACAGCAGACTACTATCAGAGTCGAGTGCTTACTAACAAAATCAAAAGCGGCCCATCTATCAGTAAAAGTCTCCGCAGATAATCTAATCTTGATTAACAAGGTAAGACAGGTCTGCTGGAATAGAAAACCAAGGAGAAAGTAGTATTAATAATGTAGAGCTCTACATGTAAAGGGAAAGCAAAAGAATTCACCATTTTCTGACTCTCTGGGACCAAACTAGTTTAAACAAGAAGCTGTGGCTATGCTCAGACAGGAGTGACAGCCACGAGGGGAATAGCTTACAGAAGGGAATACAGATGGGTCTTTGAAGAAAATAGGGACTGAGGAGCATGACATGACAGGAACAGTGATGGAGAAGTAAATGAGAAGATCCAGAACAATTCCAATAGAATGCCAAGGAGCGCGGTGTGCACATGCCCAAGAATGACACACAAGGACCAATTACTGACAAGAAAAGTCACTGCCAACTACAGTGGGAAGAAGCCGGGAATGGGAGGAAGAATATATTCACGTATCAGCTGCACCAACAGAGATATTTCCACAAACAAAACTTCCATTCTTAGACACTAAGCATTCTTTGCACAAGGGGAGACTTGGGAGTGGGCTGCTGACCATAATAATAAATAGACAGTGATTGGATAAGAATGCATATTATAGCTGAAGTTTAATGACCAAAAAAAAGGTCTGAGTCCACACACTGCCCAACTAGAGGATGATATCACTGCCTCCCAATAGGCTTCTTGAAAGGGAACACCTCCCCACATGCCACTTCCCAAGATGTACTTTTGATACATAAGGATCCACACTTAGAGTACTATCCTGTTTTATAAGCTCATATTTCTGCACAGATTGATTTCTGCCTTCCAAAAGAACACTGAGATTTTCACTAATGACAGATAGCTTCCTAGGTCAGATCACTTTCCAATCTGAAAACAGTTTAATATGAAAAATAAATCTCCCTACTCACGGTCCTTTGCCCTATTCTTACAGAGAAGGCACAAGGCACTACATCCCTCAAAGTGAGACTGAGAAAAAGAGCCCAATCTCAGAAATGTTCGAAAAGGACTAACACTTGAAAAAGCCCTGATATTCATGAAGATCTATTTTTGAGCCCACAGTAGGGCAAGATAAAAAGGCAGGGATTTGTTGAGATTTCTAAGCAAGAGCATAGCCCTGTACCTGCACCCAAAGAATCTGTGAGGGGAAGTAAAATGATTATGACAAGTCTGCAATTTATGCCCTTTAAAGAAGCTTCGCACCTACCTCTCCAAGTCTGAGGATCAGATGCTTTACACTAAGACTCTCTGGGAAGTGCCAGAAGCTCAGGCTGCGGGGCAGGCACTCTGAAGCCCTGTGGCATTAAAGCATCTCACATTCAGTAACACTCTCTGCTATTGGCCCCAAGATGGACCGCTTGACATTATTCCCACATTGTTGATTTTTCTGAGCTTAGGGAACCCTCTTCGAATAAAAAAGCCAAGTGAGAACTGACTTCTGATCATCAGTACCCAGACAGCATCTCTAATGATTCTTAACTACTAGTTTCTCCTCTTTTGTTGTCACCTTGGTAGGGTCTCTCCTAGGTTAACCAGAGACCGATATGGTGTCGAGCATATCCTTTACAAGACTTTCAGAAATTAACAGAAGGTTATCGAGGGAAAAAGAATGCCCTGTCTCTGAATGTAATAAAAAAAACACTGTGGTTGATTCTGTTACACCTAACAATTAAGGCAGAGTGAACGCGATTTGGTTATTACTCAAAAACATCACGGGCTCCCAAGTCCTGAAGGAGATGGGTCTTTCCTATGTTACAGAAACGTATTCTACAACATAAAGTGGAGAACAAGATGTAGTAGTTATCCTAAAACTTATGTCAACTTCTTCCTGATACCTTGGTGTGTGTCTTGATACTCAGTGTCTAGAGCTGACGACATCGGTGGGGAAGGACAATACACCAAGAGCAAATGGGAACATGAGGCAAGAACAAAAAGTAATTACAGGGGAAAATGCAGGAATCCATTTGAATTTGGATAAATTCAAAAGGAAAGAGCATAGAGTAAGCATTAGAGGGACTATTTTAGCTACAGGCTAAAGGTGGTTACAGCTGGACACCTTACCACACAATGCCATTATGCCACATCTAATATCTTCTACTTAAAAATGCTCATAGAAGTATAAAATGTAGCAGCCTGAAGGTAAGCTTTTTCTTTGAGTAGTGAGTATCTCTCCCAGGTTTCAAGTTGTCTTTAATCTTCACAGTTTCAGAGAAATGCAGAAGCCAAAGAGGATTCCACAGAAGCCTAATAGACAACTAAAAAGATGGAAAGTGGGTACTTGGGTTAAGCACCAGTTGGCCTTGAAAAAAAGACTGACAGCCACCTTAACGTGACTGCTCCAGATTTCTCAGAGTTCTTCCCAAAGGAATCATGGCCAACAATTCTGTTTTCATCACAGTGAGAGAGATATATCCACACAGAAGATGGTTATAAACAAAGAGTTGGAATATTTCTCAGGTGTAGATTGAATGAGAAAATTGTGTTTACTCTGGCCAAAATCCACTTCCTTAAAATTTCAGGTTAATAAATAGCACCGTGTCTTCTAAACTCTCTATAGAAGATCTAGAAGAAATGGATTTCTTATGCCCGTCAATTTTCAACTGCAAAAATTCATTCAGCAACACTTCTTGCCCACTAATTAATTTATAATTAATAATGACTACATGTGTGGAGCACCTGGCACTCTATACATTCCTGAAAGTGTAAATGGGTACTACTTCTCAGAAATCTGTTTGGCATTCTATGCTGAGGCTGAAGAGACCATTCTCTTCGACCTTGGTATATACTCAAAAGCAATATGCAGGTATAGTCACCAAAAGACTCGTACAAAAATGTTCCCAGCAGCACTATTTGTAATAACCAAGACCTGGAAAAAGTCTAGATGCTGGAAAAAATAGAATAATTGTAGCACAGTTTTTACAACAGAATCTTATTCAGTAATGAGAATGATAAACTACAGCTCCATGAAACATGGGTGAACCAATCTCACAAACAATATTGCGAGGAGGAAGCCAAGCACTCATTAGCACATACTCTTAAGATTGCATTTACGTAAACTTCACAGACAGGCAAATCTAATACATGGTGCTAGAAACCAAAATAATGGTTATCCTTGGGGGAGAAGGTATTGTGGGAAGGATGCAGGGAGCTTCTCAGGAGTCGGTAGTGCTCACTTTCTTGATCTGGGCGCCGGTTACACAGAGGTGTTCCCAGTATGAAAATTCACTGGGCTATACTTTCACAATTTTCATGCTTTTCTGTATGTAAATATAAATTTACATTTATATAAAATTTATATTTATATAAATGTAAAAAACTGTACAGACACATATGTATATGTATGAAGTAGGATGAACATTATATATATACACAGAGAGATGGATAGATATGGACAGAGACAGAGATAGATACGTTTCATAGTTCATTCAAATTTTTACATATGAGAGATAAATATACATGGGGCAATTGGGAAAGTTGAATACTGACTTGATCTGATGACATTAAGGCATTTGTTGCTGTGATGTTGGTATTTTGACTGTGCTTTTTAAAAGTCTCTGTCTTTTAAATATATACATATGGAAATATTTAAGAATGAAACAAGATGATTTATACAAAAATGACTCAGGGAGAGGAAGCAGATGGGAAATAAATGCAATACGACTAGTCAGGCGAGTTAACTGTTAAAACTGGACAATGGGCACACGGGGTTTATTATGCTATTCTCTCTACTGTTGCATATTAGTAATTTTCCACAAAAAGATTTAAAAAAACATTAAATACTTGGAAAACCCCATTAAGACAAATAATAAGCTTATTTCAAGCTTCTAGACCAAGGGGCCTATTGAAGTAAATGCACATAGTTAATACACGTCGGCATGAGCATAGTCATCGTATATTATACATGCCTGTTATTAGTATGGACTTTTTCCACAAACCTTTCCTAAACTTCTATAAAGTTCATTCCTAATATTTTGCACAACCAAATGCAAATGTGAAGGATGTTAAACCAAATATCATTTTATATTTCTCTTTTTGAGTTATTCTAGAAAAAAACAGAATCTCTGAAGTGGCAGAATTGTAACTATTCATGCTCTGCAAACAGAATTTAATGTTCTGAATCATGACAATGTAATCCCAACTCCACAATTAAAACTCTCTTTATCATTAGAACAAAATTCTAGGTTGAAAGATTTTAAAGTATTATTCGAGGGGAAAAAATTACATTAGGAACTAGGTAAGTACCTCTTCTCATTAAGCACAGGCGGAAAAAGGAATATTTTCCCTCTTGGTTTGCTTATGCTCTCAACATATTTTGTCCAACAAGCAAAACCAGAGAAGGTGTGACCATAGGGCATTCCAGCTCAGAGGAGGAAACCACATTACAAAGCTCCTAATGGTAAAAAGATACCCCTAAACATACTTTATTTCTTCATATACTTGTAAGCATATGCAAAGTGTTCAATATACAAACATGTTCTTGCTTCAATTTCCACTAAATTCCTGACAGAGAGGAAGAAGGTAAGAATAATGTCTTTTGTACCTCTTCTAGCATTCCTCTGAGTCTAAAGGAATGGGCCTCGTCAAAATCTCGAAAATCCTGAATGCTGTATCAAAGAATGTTCGAGGGAAATGGCCTGTGGTTGTCATAACAATTTATCACAAACCAAGTGGCTAAAAACGGCCTAGGTTTATTTCCTCACAGTTCTGGAGGCCAGAAGTCCAAAGCCGCCATGTCAGTAGGCTGTGGTCTTGCCAGGGGCTCTTGGGAAAAATCTGTTCCTTGTCTCTTCCAGCTTTTCATGGCTGGTAACACTCCTTGACTTGTGGCCACATCACCTAATTTCCTCTGCTTCTGTCTTCACATAGTCTCCTCTGTGTGCCTGATCTCCCTTTGCTGCTCTTATAAAGACACATATGATGTTATTTAAACCCCACCAGGATAATCCAGGGTAATCTCAGCTCAAAATGCTTAATTTAATTGCATCTGCAATTTGGAAAAAGACCCTTTTTCCAAATAAGGTAAACGTCACAGATTCCTGGCACGAGGAGATGGGCATATTTTTGGGTCTACCCCGATGTCCCTCAGTTTCCCGTTGTTTGCTGTGCTATAGTCATAAGTGGCCTTCTGTTTCTCAAGTTGGCCTGCTCTCTTCTGCTGTAGGGAGCCGTGCTGGTCTGTAGGCAGTGTCGTTCCCACCTACTTCCCAGCAACACCAGTAAACTCTTTTCCCACCAGCACATCTGAGTTTGCCACTCATTTCCTACCGAAGTCACTAAGCTCTGCTCTGCTCTTTTCCGTCAGAGAAATCGACTCAGTATTTTACAGCTGATAATTTATGGCTCTCTCCCCACCATTTAAATACCACAAAAGCAGTTATATTTATATTTGTGCATGTAAAATCTCAATAAATATTTACTGAATGGATGAATAAAACGGACTCGAGCTAAATGGAGGCCATGAGGCTCAGAGGTGCTGACACTAAGAGGAGAGGTCATCATCTTCTTCAAAATGGACATAGAAAAGACTAAGTACATGCAGATGTTTGGGTAATAAGTACCACTTGCTGTTCCTGGGCGGGGTCGGGGTGGCAGTCGGGGGAGGTGGAAGAAGACAGAGCACCCAGGGTGGGCTGAGGATCCTTGTAAGGGCTGCCAGATCACCCGAAGAAAGGGGACGGGGAGCTGGTCACCCACCATCAGAGATGACAGTGACCAGGCTTTTCTAAAGAAAACGGGCCACCCAACATTTCTGGCATGCGTGTGAGGGGTTCCAAAACCTAGGCCTGAAAGATTATTCCAGCTCCTTCACTAAGGTGACACGAGGGAACATAAAAGTTAGTGTGGACCCTAATTAGTAGGGCTGTTTTATTTCTCTTTTGTCTTACAATGGGTTTGGCTAACTAAGCAAGGTGGGGGGTAGCAGCTGAAGAGATCCTGAACTATTCTGCATGATGGAGGGGACAGCAGGCTGAGGGGGTAAAGACGGCTCATTTGAGCAGAGCCCCACATGCTTAATAACAAAGCAGCTCAGAGAAAAGTCCCTTGAGGCAGTGTAGCCAGAGCTCTGGGGACCACGGTCCTGCATTAGCTGTTGATGTACATGAAGCAAACACTCCCACCTCTACTAAGCTCATGTCCAAACTGTTCACCACTGCCTTTTACTAAGAAAAGAAGCACAAAGACCTGAATGCGAGCTGACCCTGGTGTGACCACCAGATATGGACTGGGCACATATACGACCTGCATGATAAGGTCAGTGGTGTCTGGTTCCCACTGCAACCTACCACCAGGGAGAATACGGATCATCTTTCCTATCAAGTCAGGTTGCTCTAAGGCAGAGCAAGAGTGGTGCTAAAATAAATGATCAATAATGTCCCTTAGCTTCTGGTGAGAGAGGAATATTCTCGAGGACTGGGACACAGCCTGACACAGAAAGAAGAGGCTTTAGGAAGCACTTCTGTCCATGCATGGAGGTTCAGTGCTCAGGGTCTGGAGACGGAGGACCTGGTTGAAATCCCTACTCCAGGATTTACTGGCTCTGGGACATTAGGCAAGTCAGTGAGCCTCCCTAACTCCTCACCTTGCGCATCTGAGGAAAGGGGTTAGCACGCACACATGCCTCTCTGGGAGGGCTGGTATCAATGGGTTAAGTGAGAGCCTATGTGTAGCTGCCAAGTCTAGTAACTGGCATATAATAAGTGTTTAATTAATGGTAGCTACCTGTATTATTGTTTCCATCTGAAAGTTCTTTTATGCTCAGTTATCGGTCTACAGAAATTATGCTGAATGTGGCAGGAAGGCAGGGTAACGTCCTTAGGAGGCCACCCCATTCCCAACAGTCAGAGGACTAGTGGTATGTCTTGTAGACAGACGTTAAAGTGATCGCCCTCCTTGGGGCCCCCATCCCACCTGCCCAGGGAGTCCCAGGTCTGATGCCAAAGCTTCCACCAGCCACGTATCCAGCTTCTTCTGCTCCAGCTGCCACAACAGCCATGCTATGGCTTTTCCATCTTCATCACACCAGGGCAAGGAAAAGCCTTAAGGTTTATCATCTTTTTGTGACCTGGCCCCTGGGGTCCCGGCTGTCTCCTTTGCTGATGAGGACAAACAGGTTGGAACGTCGGTCCCTGGCCACTTTGGGCATGACGGCAGGGTGCAGTGACAGCACAGAACTCTCACCACCAGGAACGATTAGGGACACTCAAACCCAAGTGGCGAAGTGAAACTGGGGAGTCACAGCCCTCAGTGGAAGCAATATGGGCACAAGGCCCACGGTGAGCAGTGGGTGGCTGTGGTGGCGAAGTCCGAGAGTGCTCCTCGAGGCGCAGCACATGTCAGCCTGCAGGTGGCCTGAGGATCTGGCCCTGCTTGTCTTGGCAAGTTCTTTTCCACAGACACAGCGCCAGGGCTCCACACCAGCTGGGTGAACAGCCAGGAGGCAGCGACCACAGGAGCAGCAGCTCCCATTCAACAGCACTACTGTGTGCCCGGAAACACGCCAGGTGCTTCACGCATATTCGCTGTAAACTTTACAACCACACCGAACACTCAGCTTTATTGGTGAGGAAACCAAGGCAGAGAGCGCGGAAATAACCTACTTAAGATCACACAGCTGCTGGGGCACCTGGGTGGCTCCGTCGGTTAAGCGCCCAACTTCGCTCAGGTCATGATCTCACGGTCCGCGAGTTTGAGCCCCGCGTCGGGCTCTGTGCTGACAGCTCAGAGCCTGGAGCCTGCTTTGGAATCTGTTTCTCCCCCTCTGCCCCTCACCTGCTCACACTCTGTCTGTCTCTCAAAAATAAACAAACATTTAAAAAAATTTTAAAAAACCCCAAAGATCACACAGCTGGTATTCAGCGCAAGATTCACACCCAAGTCTGTTTGATCCCAAGGCCCATGCTCTTTTTCCCACTACACGGTGCAGCTAAGTGGCTACTCATGCCCATGCGTATCCAAAAGCATAGGAGAGTTTCATTTCCAACTGGCAAACAATTGAGTAATTGAACACGAAGAAAACATTATGCACCAGGTGTCTGGTCATATGAGTCAAAGAATTAAGAAAACAAAAATCACTGCCCCTTACAGAAGACTGGAGTTACACAGAGAAGAGTAAGATCTCAGTAAGGAGTTCATGGCACACTGGCAGGAGAGGGCTTCGCTGCCGCCTGCAGGGATGCAGGGAGGTCTCGCTACCCAGTGAGGGACACAGTTGATACACTACAGACTAAGTCCTCAGCCGCAGGCTTTGGCTTTTACAGCTTTTAATGGTAGAAGTAAATACAAAGGGCTGGCCTTAGTTTGCATAGAAGTGAACATGGAGAAAATAAAATGAGAAACCAGAAACTGGTTTTCAGAAGTTTCTTTTACACCCTTAAAGCATGTTATCAAACTGCAGGGAATCCAGGCTCTTTGGGGACTGGGTGCACGGCTTAAAGCCATCCCTGGGTAGGAACCTCGAAAGCTGCCTGCTGCCTACTGGAATCTAAGGCTCTCCACCCAAACAAAGGCATTTTAAGGAGAAAAGAAAAATTGACAGGATAGCAGCTTAAAAACAAAACAGAACAAACTTCTACTAACAACTGGGCGAGTGTCCGTGTGTTTTGTTTTTGTAATACACCAGTTGACCATGCCTTCAAAACAGAATGCTGGAACTCAGCTCGTGACAGGTCCAGCACTCATGCTGAGGTCAGGGCCACAGCACTCTGGGTGGGTGTCAACAGGGAACACAGCCATAAAGTAGTCAGATGTGGTTCCCACCGTGTTCTTCCCCTGAACGTACCACTGCTTAAGCATTCAATGTATTTTCGGGGCTCTTTTAAAAAAAAAAAATCTTTTTTTTCATGTTTATTTATTTCTTACAGAGAAAGAGAGAGAACATGTGAGTAGGGGAGGGGCAGAGAGAGAGAGGGAGACACAGAATCCAAAGCAGGCTCCAGGCTCTGAGCTGTCAGCACAGAGCCCGATGCAAGGCTTGAACCCATAAACCATGAGATCATGACCTGAGCCAAAGTCAGACACTTAACCAACTAGGCCGCTCAGGCGCCCCTATTTTGGGGGCAATCTAGGGATGGAGCCACAGTTTGCATGATTTGCCCTCCTCCACATGCACACAAATTCTGCGCTTAACTGTCAACAAGAATTTACTGAGGCCTGTGGTGTACCAGGCTACTTACAGGTGGCTTTATTTAATTTCTACACTAAGCCCATGAAGTATGAGTTGTTCCTGTTGTCCCTGTTGTCTAGGTGAGGAAAGTGATTCACGGAGGGTAGCTGCATTTTGTGGTCACAGCTAGAAAGGGATATGGCTGAGATCCAAAAGAGTTGTGTCTGAGCCAGTCCTGCTCTTCTCTACACCAAAACCTTTCAGCATATTTAATGATGTTGAGTATTCAGCCTTCTCACTTTCAATTCAAACTCCATTAGCTTGTCACTCATTTGCTCTTCAGAAAAGATGGGTAATTTCCATCTTTAGAATGAATAGTTTCATACAAGCCAATATGGCAGTGACAAAACTTGCAATCGGGCTCCTAATGTGTGTCAAGCTCCTTGGACTAGAAACCATCTTTTGCCCCTCCAGAGAATTTCGATTCCTGTTTGAGGAATGTACAGTCACCAGTTGCTTTCTTGCCTTTTCCAGTTCAGTCTCTGACAGGTGACCGATGACTCTCATTCCTTGTCACCAATAGAAGAATGCTTTCAAATGTCAGGTGGGGATGGTGAGGAAACTAACATTTATTAAGCATTTATTATATTCTGGGGCCAAGCAAGGCTGTTACGGATGTCTCCTCACACAATCTTTTCAGCTCTCACAATAGCCCTCCAAGACAGATATCTGTAATCACCAGTTTGTGTAAGTGATAGCTGAGGCTCAGAAGGTTCTCTCTAGATTATACAGCTCCCATACCTAGTCAGTAGAGCCCAGATTCAAAGCCACATTTTTTTTCTGTCTCCAAAGCCTTTGCCCTTAAGCTGAGTTACTTCTGATAGCTTTGATCCTGGATATGGAAGAAGCATAGATTATGTACACGGAGCTATCACTTGATTGGCCACTTCTGGGCCCACGTCTTCCCAACTTGTTACTCTATATATGACAAAAGACAGCCTCATAGTAGAAGGGCTTCTGCAACTTCTCACCAATACGGTATACGTGACTTGTCAGCATGCACACAGAACTCTCATCTTTTCAAGACCCATTAGACATTTAGGAAAATGATGCTCTCCGAAGCATCTCTCATAAAAGCAAAACTTGAAAGTTCTAATTGGGCTCATGAGATTAGGCTAAAATTAGAGTAGGCCAACTCACCAATCTAAGTAAATCATTCCAGTCCAAATCCCATGTTTAAGACTGCACAGACCAAAGTATTTATGACACTATAACTACATTGTATAATGCCAAGTGCTGTATCCTCAAAAGGGTTCAAGTACCACCATCCTCTTCTTACCTCTAGGCAAAAAATAAAACTGGCCAGAGGGAAATTTAAACTCATTTCTGCAAAACTCTCTCCTTGCTTGTGACCTGCAAAGTCTTTCTAGTCCAGACTCAGAGAACTCATTTTATGGAGAAGAAGACTCCTTTTCTTTCTCTGACTTCGACATTCACAGAGTTGAACTGCAGCTCAAAATAAAATTAGATTTTGGAAGGAAGCGAGTTTGAAGTATTATGTAGAAAAGTCTTGGCAATAAGATCCCTATCATGTCACAGTCTTAAAGCCAGTGAATTTTATCTGGAAGGCTGGCTAACAGTGATTTAAAAAAACAACAACAACAAAAAAAACACAAAAACCCCCACCAAAAATGTACTTTCTGCAACTGAAGGAGGCATTCAAGATGTGAAATGCTCTTGGTTAGTACGCTGATTTATGAAAATGAGTTATGGAAGTCTCCTAAGTGTCAAGTTGCATTTTTGCTGTTAACACTGTTAAAACGCAAAAACCAACAGTAGCCAAGTTAAATGACACCAAAGTCCATTTAGCAGGCTGACCTCTAAAATTCAAGGTAAAAACTGTCACCACAGAAAAAGGTTCCAAGCAAGAGTCCTTACGTATCAACACTGAACAAATGAATGCTTCCAACAGATATAGAAGGAAATAAACACTATGGAGAAATGATCAAAACAGGATGCCCAGATGTTTACCATTTATCAGTTGCGTGTGGCAACCCCAGATTCAATGATCTGACAAGGTATATAATGGGTGGTAGTAGTTGCTCTATAAGTGCTCTGCGTGTCACTAGGACCACTACCACCAGCTTTAGAGGGGATGCCACTTTCTGCAAATACAAATGCCCTCAGAGAAGGTGTTCCAATGACATGCCAATCTTTGAAAGTTTTTGTAGATGGTATTATTTTTCTCCTAACAGATCAGTCACTCTGGAGGAACTGTGTTGGTAGAAGAGAAAGTGATTTCAGAGCGAGGGAACAGTGGCCAACCAGGATGGGCTGCAAAGGAGTCTCTGAGAAGCAAAGGAGATTAGTACCTAATAGTAGTTGAATAGGATATGAAGTGAGGAGAAATGCAGAAAGATGTAAAGATAACCTCTGAAACACACACAGAAAATCAGACCTGATCTCAGAGCTGGGTTATTTCTGAAATCCAAAGTGATCTTTTTAATAGTTCCAAATTCCATGGAAAAGGGGGTGTTGTAATTTATGCTTATTTTTATGTAAGATATGGCTCATCTGAATGTCTTTTGCAGACCTAGTATGGTATTTGAAGTTAAGTTCAAAAAATTTCATTCCCAAAGAAGGTTGGCATAGCCGTGCCATAAGTAAATGGTCTGCACAACTCTTATATATGAAGTGTAACCAGTGACAAAGAAAAACACTCATGTACAAAAAAGGAAATGCACTAGCTCCAACAGAACTTCTCACAGGGGAACCGTGGACTTTGCTTTATCAGCAAAGAACAAGGCTCCCCTGGATGAATCAATAAATATCAGGTCCAGAAAGGAAATGTAGGTTTCCCTGTTTTAAACAGTACAAAAGGCCAAGAAGCTTCAGAACTAAATAAACCAGTCCCGACCTGATGTCAGTGGACTAAAAGCAAGTCACAAATGTTTACGTCTGGTCCAAATCAAACCTAGTATTAAAAGTGAAACAAATAACTGTTTTGGACACATTTCAGCTTCCAAAAAGTGGGCTCTCACTTACAACCACCAAGTGCTAAGCACTGTGACAGGCTTCTCGTCTGTTAGGACACTTAGTTTACACAGCAGCTGGCTGGCTCTCTACCTTGCAGAAGCCATGGAATCACTAGGGGTGGCTGGTGGTCAGGGAGTGGGGCTGAGGCGGATTCCAACGGGCAGTTCTATGCTCACTGCTTTGGGCAACGACCTCCAAAAGCTAGAGATTTTAGAACAGATTGCAGTCCATTGGTAAGACGTTATTACTGTAGCAAAGGTTTCCATCCCCCAGGACTCTAGCTGGGGCTCTCCAACCATTTGTAACTACACATTCTCTCCATAAAAAACAAAGAAGTATTAACTTCCAGTATATGCATATCTGTAAATTACACGCTTGGACTACTGCTCTAAAATATTATGGCGATTATAAGCATACACGAAATATGTAAATTAGAACTTACATATTTCTAATTTATGCAAACATGTACATATTAAATAACTATGTACATATTTAAGTAAATATGTAAATATTATGTAAATATTTAAATATTATGAAAATATGTAAATATTTTAAATGGAAATGCTATCGTTTTTGTCTCTTAACCCAGTCAACCAGGTGGTGTACCACATTCAGAGACAATGGCATTTTGGCCTTTCCCCTCAAACACTCTCACTGGACACTGTCCACCTGATGGATCCCCATGCCCATAGGAAGTGACAGAGAAGCAGGGTAAGACTAAACACTTGGCCTTTACGGCTGAGCCCATGCCAGTTTCTTGCGACATTCAAACCCTAGAAGAGGGATGGCCACCTGCCTGATCCGCAGCTGACAGGCTCCTTCCAGGAGTTCGTGGTACGAACTGCTCCCGTAGTGACATAAGAAGGAATGGCATGGAGATGTAGCCCAAATTCAGCGTAACCATGAAGCCCATCTCTTTCTCATCTAACCCACTTCAATCAGAATGGGCCCCAAGGTTAAAAACCACACTGGCAAGAAGGTCTGAGCACATGGCTTTCCTTCTTTCACTTTATTGTAGTCGTTCCACGATAGCAGGCAAGCCATCCACCCCCTCTGGGCCTCATTTTCCATGTGAACATTGGTGTTTGATTTGGGGATGACTAAAGATTCTTCTAGACATAAAATTACACCATTCTAAAAGAAACTTCCTAAGAAGTTCATTTCCCTCAGCCTATTTGCTCTGTTGGTCCAAATGTGCGATCTGATATAATGCCAAATGTGAATCATTAATGAAATGCACTGACCTAGAAAAACAGCATGTGTATCTTTGGTTGACATTTACCACTTTGCCCATTCCTCATCTAACAACAATAGAAGATGTCTGATGAATTCATAAGTGAACCAGACCAAAAAAGATGAAGAACTTCCTCTTTTAAGGGGCATTAGGGCTGTCTCTAGGTAAGATGACTACCTTCATCCTCTCTTTCTCTGCAAATACACACACACACACACACACACACACACACACACACACACACACACTTACTTGTGTAGACCTATAAATGCATATGGAAATCAAATAATGCTCTAGCCCTAACGGAAGTAGTCATCATACGTGCCTTAAAGAGAACTTGATCTAGAAGTTGGTTAAATATCAGAGGGATGGTTAACCAGCCATTAAGCACACAAAGTGCAATAGGATATTTTACTTTTCAGGACTTCTGATAGATCTGGGTTTTGAAATAAGCTCGCATTGGTCCATGACAGAACCCTGAGCAGAGCATGGTGTTGAGGTTCCAGTGTCCCTCTACCACTTCCTGGTGATGCGCATGGTTCCTCTAACAAGTTATCTGTGTGATTCTCAACGTACTCACCTATAAGATAGGTATTACAAAAAAAAAAAAAACACAAAAAAAACAAACCAAAAAACAAAAAAGGCAAGACCAAGTTCCTTATTTCTCACTATGAGAATTGAAAAAACAAATATGCAGCAACAGATAAATAGAGAAATACTCTATGGCACTCAAAAATCCATTAAAATTATCTTTACAAAGACTGGATAATAAAAAATTTTGTTACTGTGCTAAGTGAAAAAGAGAGGACAAAACAGAATATTATAAGGGGGAAGAATACTAAAAACCATGAAGCTAAAAAGCCAAAATCATTATTTTTCCCACTCTTTTTCTTTTTTTAAAAAAATGATTACTTAGAGAGAGATAGAGCGTGTGCATGTGAGCGTATGTTGGGGAGGGGCAGAGAGAGAATCCCAAGCAGGCTCCACACTGTTAGCGCAGAGCTCGACATGGGGTTCAAACTCACGAGCCATGAGATCATGTCCCAAGCCAACATCAAGAATCGTCTGATGCTTAATTGACTGAGCCACCCAGGCACTGCCCCCCTCATTGTTTCTTTCTTTCTTTTTATCAGGGGCACTTTCTATGTTTCTGATAAAGTACAACAATGTACACATGTACATTTATTGGGAGAAATATACTTAAACATTCAGGGATCCAAAAACATAGTTGACTCTTAGTTATCTGCAAGACAGAATAAGAGACTTGAATAAAAACTTATATAACTGCTGCTTACTCATATTAGCTGGAAAACCAGAGAGGGCTGTCCTCAATTCTCTTAGATCTCAAGGATCAAGATAGGCTTCTGAGAACAGTGTAATTTGTTAAACTGAATACACACATTGAAATGGCAGTTGGGTATAGGTTCTACAACCTAGGCCCCACGGGACCCACGTGTGGTGGTTGAAAAATAATTTGAGCTAAAAGGGTATATGTGTGGGGGGAGGGCACTATGAATATCCTCAGAGAGAGTTTTAATAAAAACAGTTCCCATTTTCTCCTTGAAAGCCATTTTTAAGAAAATGTAGAACTGAAAACGAGTCCTGTAAGAAAAGAACATTCAGAGAAAGTTTTGATATATTCAGTGCCATTAAATGGTCATTTATTCCTCTATAATATGAACTTTCTTCAGGAGAAACACTCAGGTACTTCACAAATTTGAGATAATAGCTTTCCACTGTACATTACAAGGGAATCATTTATAAATTGTTCATTTTGTATGATTCTAAAAGCCTGAATAAACCAGGGAAATCTGCATCTTCTTCCTGGTAACTGGGCTGATAGATAGAATAAAAATTCCTGCTCAGTTACCTGATGAATTCCAAGAGGGAAAAGAAAACAAACAAACCAAAAAACCAACAACAAAAAAAAAACACCTGGCAGCATCTTCGGGTGAATAACAACAGCAAGTTCAAAAAAAAGAAAAGTCAAACCAGTACCAGCTGGTAAAACCCAGAGTAAATGTGTGGCCTCACAGCCTGAAGCTCCACCCCAGAAAGTGAGTCCACGGTGCAGTCTCAGTAGAGTAGAATATCGCCTGATTCACACACACCCCCCGACCCCCACTCCCGCCAAGGTGCTTATCCATTCCACCGGGAACAGAGAGACGTCTACAACACGGCCCCTACTCTCTAGGGGCTGGCAGTCTGGGGAGGTAAACAGAAAGCAAACTGACAAAACAACCCAGCAATACTCAGTGCTATCAGGAATATGACCCGGGAAGCCAGGGGCGGGGAAAATGTGCTCAAGTCCAGAGCACGGAAACTGGTCGTTTCTTCTGCATGGGATTAGACAACCTGGAAACCTCACTGCCCTTGTGGTTATTTATAGTTTCTTGTGGGAAATTCTGCATATGGCATAGCATGACTGTAACTGGGATGGATTCTGGAATACGAATATCACTGGTGTTTGTTCTTTCTCTAAAGGAAGGGTAACAGGAAGGACTTGGGCAAATAAGAACCTGATCTGGGCTCAAAAGCTGGGTCCACAGGCGTTTGTACCAGCCTCTCCCACTTCTGCTGTTTGCTTAAAGTGCACTTGACTGACCCCAGAGAATGTTTTGTTTTATTTTGTTTCAATTTGTCTTTTGATCCACTGAAGATAGGTGTAGGAAAATAACATCTCCCATTTCAGGGACAGGGACTCCATCAACTGAGCCAGTTCTAATTCCTCACAAAGCTGGATAAAGAGGCCTGAACACAACCACTTCAGCCTCCAGTATGTCCAATATGTCACAAACACCCACGAAATCAGAGTGGAAGTCTGTAGACTCTCAGAAACAGAAGTGTGATGCGCACTGCCTCCCAGCCCCCATTTCTAGCAGGGGGTGTGTGCAGAATCATTCTGGAACATAGAAAATTAAGAGGGCCTTGGTTGAGAAATCGGGAGTCAGGATGATTGAGATCCCTAGCAGGGGTGGGACAAAGAGGGGAGGGGAAGGGAAAAACGTATGGACAAGAAGGGAGGAAGCCACCAAGGCAAATCTGGGCTTTTCACGTGGTTTTTGTCTCACCTGACATGGGTCACAGAAGTCTGTCACTGACATATATTTACATGTTTTCTAAGCTGCAGATGAATTAGCTTTGTATGGCAAGAATCAGTGGATGTCCCATTTAATGACAAGATAATGACAAGATTTAAAAAAAAATTTTTTTAACATTTATTTATTTTTGAGACAGAGAGAGAGAGAGAGCATGAACAGGGGAGGGTCAGAGAAAGAGGGAGACACAGAATCTGAAACAGGCTCCAGGCTCTGAGCTGTCAGCACAGAGCCCAACGCGGGGCTCGAACCCACGGACCGCGAGATCATGACCTGAGCCAAAGTCAGACGCTTAACCGACTGAGCCACCCAGGCTCCCCGATAATGACAAGATTTTGACACGATAATTTACTCATAAAGCTGAAGGCCTCCCATGTATGAGGCCTTATACACACACACACACATATATAGCTCAGTTTAATCTTCAAAAAGCCCTTGGGACGGATATATATAATTTCCATTTTACAGATGAGAAAATTGAGTCTCAAAGAGCTAATACAAGCAGTATTTTACCCTAAGTCAGTCTGACACCTAAGCCTGTGGTTTGTAGCTGTTTGGGGCTAGAAGAAAACAGGAAGCAACAGTGACTGGTAGCATCCCAGAGCGCCTCTGACTACAACTACTGACAAATGAAATCCTGATGATGTTCAACTTGCAATACAACAGCCAAGAGCGCTAACTTCTAAAAGCGGTAACTGAGACAAGCGCCACCAACAAAGAATGCATCTGCATGGATTACAACCCTGCCTTCTTGGTCAGCGGCTGCCAGGTACACAGGGCCTTGCCGGCCACGTTCTAGAAGGAGAGCTGCCTCAGTCGGCAATCCCCCAACCAACGCTTGCTCTACCTTTGCAATTAGTCAAAATTAACCAAAGCGAACATGACGGAATCAGCTGTGAAATTCCTGCTCTTAACAGTGGGCTGTGTGGTAGGAGAGCACACAGATGGAGTTTCCTTTTTAAATGAAATGTTTTGGCACTAGCCTCTGTCAAGAGTTTTCCCTTGTTTCCATCTGGCTTTAGTACTGGAACGCATACATGAGAGAATGGAAAAAGAAAACTCCGTTGGCGTGCGAAACCACTAGAAAAGCTCAAGTGGTTGACAGCTCAGCCTCTAAACCCTCAGAGATGAAAACGCTTTGCTCAATCAAGGAATGCTGCCACACTGTTTCTAAGGAAGGGGAGAGTTCTGTTTCTCAGACCCAGCCCCATCCTAGAAAACAGACTAACAAGCATGCCCACGTTGGAGGGAGATGGGTCCGGATGTGTGTCTCAATCCATCACTCTCTGGCCGCCTCGCCCTGCGCGGGGCACTCACCCCCACTTCGAGCCTCCGCTGGTTCATCTGCAAAGCAGAAGCCACGTCACAAGACTGTCGTGAGGATTACGTGAGATAATACCCGTGAAGGGCTTAGTTACCCATTTTTGGCATCTCCTATTCACCAGGCTTTAGAAGACACATATTATTACCCCCAGTTTTCACAGGAAGAGCTCGAGAACCATTAAGGAAGCTCTAAAAAATTTTTAAGGCATCCACTTTTTTTCTATTATGTAACTGAACAAAAACAGTTTCCTACACGGCAGTGTTCTGTCAGGAGCCTATCAGAATTCCCCCGGGGAATGAATCTTCTCTAAGAGTCAAATACATCCGCTGTCATTCCGATAGGCTTTATTAACAGTCCAGTTATCGGCCTACGGGATTGTCACCACCCGCCCAAGACCGACCGAGGCCTAAACCTGTAGGAAAGCAGAGTGATATCAAGACACGATTATCACTAAAGTTGTCTGAGGAGGGTGAGAAAAGAAGTTTGGTTTGGGACATTCTGTCTCAGGTAACTCTTACACTCTCTCTCTCAGTGGCTAAGGGAATACAGACCTACAATCACACTCCCTGGGTTCAAATCCCTGTCTGGTAACTCGTAAGCTGATGATCTCGGGCAAGCTAATTAACTGCTAAATGCTCAGTTTCCTCATCTACAAAATGAAGACAATACTGTTATGTACCTTGTAGCACTGCTGTAAGAATTAAGTGAGTTAAGGGCGCCTGGGTGGCGCAGTCGGCTAAGCGTCCGACTTCAGCCAGGTCACGATCTCGCGGTCCGTGAGTTCGAGCCCCGCGTCAGGCTCTGGGCTGATGGCTCAGAGCCTGGAGTCTGTTTCCGATTCTGTGTCTCCCTCTCTCTCTGCCCCTCCCCCGTTCATGCTCTGTCTCTCTCTGTGCCAAAAATAAATAAAAAAAACGTTGAAAAAAAAAAAGAATTAAGTGAGTTAATATATAAAGGGCAAAGAACCATGTCTGTTATAGGAACTCAATAAATACCATTACTACTACTAGTATTGATTACTATCACGAATTCAAAGGGGGGGCTTGGTGCCGATCTAATTGTATCGTGCACTGAATCATGATAGGTGCTTGGCAGGTGCTATCTTCAAGGTTATTTATTTATTTATTTATTTATTTTAAAAATGTTTATTTTTGAGAGAGAGAGAGAGAGAGAGAGAGAGACAGAGAGCACGTGAGCAAGAGGGGGAGGGGCAAGTCAGAGAATCCAAAGCGGGCTCTGTGCCGACAGCAGAGAGCCAGACATGGAGCTCGAACTCGCAAACCACGAGATCATGACCCGAGCCGAAGGTGGGTGCTTAACTGACTGAGCCACCCAGGTGCCTCTACGCTGAAGGTCATTTATAAATAACACCTGGTGGCAGAATCCACTGGGCCAGAAGACATTTCAGAAAACCATTTCTCCACTTTTAACTCCACTCACCCAAGGATTATTGTTGTTACAAATGTTTCAATCAAATGTGTCTATGCACACACACAGAAGAACCAAATTCTCAATATAAAGTATATCAGAGGATACTTCATTTTTATAAAATAAAAGAGGATCTAGAAAGAATCATAAGGCACTAGAAATAACTTTTATATTGCACCGTCTTCCAGAGCTACTTAAAGTTTTATGGCTGGATTTATATGAGAGACTTTATATGGATTTATATGAGAGACTTCTGATACATATTACAAATATAGGAGAGTCTATTAATCAATAACCTCAGAAATTATAGCAAGACTACAGGTCAAAAGTGTTCAATGTCTTACCAGTTTTGAAGGGTTAGGGAGGAATCTGCTCCTTAAAACACGGCCCTCTTGGGGCACCTGGGTGACTCAGTCGGTTGAGCATCCGACTTCGACTCAGATCATGATCTCACGGTTCTCGGACCCCACATCAGGTTCTCTGCTGTCAGCACAGAGCCCACTTTGGATCCTCTGTCCCCTTCTCTCTCTGCTCCCCCCCCCCACTGGTTCTCTCTCTCTCTCAAAATAAAAAAAAAAACTTAAAAAACAAAACACAGTCCTCTCTACACCACACCCCCTCGTGACCTAAGTCAGCAGAAATGAGGTACTATGGCAGTATGAGCATGGCCACTGGGGTAATAAGGAATGGGTGGATTTCTCAGTCTGTTACTTCCAAAATGGTGGCTCTGGAATGGCATGACTTCTGATGACACTGGTTCCTTCGTCTGTGAAATGAAGAACTTAACACCTAATTGGTAAGAATGCTGTGAGGATTAACTGGAATGACAATAAATAATATATGTAAGACTAATGATTTTTATTTTTTTCTACATAATTTTATAAAAGATTCATAGTTTTAGTAATATGTACTGCTTCTATAATACAGATTTATAAATATATAATTATTGTAGTTGTTTTGTATTTCTTCTTTTACTGTGAATATGTTTGTATACCTCTGAGTTCAGAGTGAATTTTTTCATTTTCCTGGATAAAAAACTGTTGGAAAGTTAACTCACCATTCCTAAAGAAACCATTTCTATCAAGGTCAAATTTCATCCGTCTTGTATTCTTCCCTTCTCTCTTTCCTATTATTTACAGACCTTGAGATGAGATCCTGTCAGAATTAGAAAGCGGGTGAAAAGAATTTCTTTCTATGTCAGACTGCTGAAAATTAACTTTGCTTACCTTAATTCCAGTAACAACTTATAAAGAATGCTCTCGAACCTTCATAAATGCTCTAAGTGTCCATTTGGTTTATTAGCAGCCTGAATTTCTCCCTACATGCCATGTATGAAATAAGAATCCGATTTGGTAAAAATTTCCAACGGGTTCAGAATCCTAGAACCTCAGAACCCAAAGGAACCTTTGAATTTGTCAAGTAAATAAACCGAAGCCCAGAAAAATTCAGAGGTTTGAACATGGTTACAAAACACGCAAGGCCAAGAAGTACTTTTCTGGATAGAGTGGAGTGCAAAAATGTATTGTTACGTCAAGCACACCAATGAGACAACCTGGAGTAGAACTCCCCAACGTAACGAAACTTCTCAACCTTGGCTTCAGTATCTTCGAGGTCACACATTCAAAATACAGTAAGTTTTACCACTCCCTGCTGGTGCTACTGCAGTAGCACCTAGATCTGGATTTTGACAAGTTCCCAATGTGACTCTTAAGGAACATGTAGGATTGGCAACCGCGGAGATGAAGAGTAGTGTTGCCAGGTTCGAGGCTCCTATCCCGTGTAACTACCTTCCACAGGGATCCATTTACATAAATTATTTCATCAAAGTTCATTCAGAACTATTTTTTTTAAATAAGAACATTTTGCTCTCTAAACATCTAAAATCATTTCCAAAAGATAAAGATCTCGTTTCAACAAAAGACGTAAAAGAAGGTATTAATCACAAAAACTGAAATTTCTTCACACTCCTTTTCATGGGGACAATGAGTAGCAGCCAAGTAAAGATTTTTATCCATTTATGGATGTGAAGGCTAGCATCATACATGGCATATACTGAATTAAAACAGGACTGGGAAAAGAGATTTTAAGCATGAAATTATGGAATGTTCAGTAGCTAACTGGCCTCTACTAATAAACTGGTTTTTAACTTCTTAGCATGTTTCCAGTTTAGTTTTATAGACCCACGTTTCATTGAAGGGGCCACCAACTGTAGAAATTCTTGGGGGTGGGGCTTGCATTATACTTTGAATGAGTTAACCCTTCTAAATTTTAAAGTCTAAAGTCTAAACAGGTATGTAGTGAGCCACAAATTTAAATAGCATCTTCTAGTTAAACACAAAGCGTAGTGTCTGTACTTGGCAATGTGTCAGGTGCGATAAGGAACTTGGAATGCACTGACATTCACATCATATAGATTCAAGCACAGATTTCCCTGACACACAGCTGCTTCTGTTTGAGGGCTCAAAAAGGCTGTGTAGGATAACTTCTCATCTGTATGAATGAGAGGACTGGTTTCTGTCTTCCTTATAGGAGGAGGCTGGAGACATAAGAAGGTTAATAAATTCCTTTTTTTTTTTTTTTTAAGTTTACTTATTTATTTTTGAGAGAGAGAATCCCAAGCAGGCTCCACACTGCCAGCACAGTGCCTGATGCAGGACTGGATCTCACGGACTATGAGATTGTGACCTAAGCCAAAATCAAGAGTCGGACGCTCAACCGACTGAGTGAACCCAGGCACCCTGAAGGTTAATAAATTCTTACCATCATCCCACTAGTGACTCTGTAAGAGTTTTTTTTTTAAAACAGATTTTGCTAAGGGGCGCCTGGGTAGCTCAGTCGGTTAAGCGTCCGACTTCAGCTCAGGTCACGATCTCGCAGTCCGTGAGTTCGAGCCCCATGTCAGGCTCTAGGCTGATGGCTGGGAGCCTGGAGCCTGCTTCCGATTCTGTGTCTCCCTCTCTCTCTGCCCTTCCCCTGTTCATGCTCTGTCTCTCTCTGTCTCAAAAATAAATAAACATTAAAAAAAATAGATTTTGCTGATATATTTACATATAATAAAATGTACCTATTTTTAGTGTACAGTTTGATAAGTTGTGAAAAAGATACATACCCAGATAACCATCACCTCAGTCAACATACAGAACACTTACACCATTGCAAAAAATTCCTTCATGCCCCTTTACAGTCAATCCTTGACCCCAACCCTGTCAGCCACCCGTGGGCTTTCTGTCACTACAGCTTAAATTCTGTCCATTCTAGAATTTCATGTAAATAGAATCATACAGCATGTTGTCTTTTCTTTCTTTCATACAACATAAGGCTTTTGAGCGATCCATGTTGCTGCATGTACTGGCAATTCATTTCTTAGGGAGTATTCCATAGATAGAAGATAATTTGTTTATTCATTCACATGTAGATGGACACTTGAGTTCTGAGTATTGGTTATTATAAATACCAAATTAAATGTACATGTCTTTATGTGGATATGTTTTTTTATTTCTCTTGGGTAAATGACTAGGAATAGAGTCGTTGAGTCAGAGTGCATGTTTGAATTTACAAAAAACTGCCAAATTGTTCCAAAGCAGTTGGTGAACACTCCCACCAGCAAAGTATGAGAGTTCAAACTGCTCCCCGTGGTTGCTAACACTTGGTATTGTCTGTCTTTTTAATTTTAGCCATTGCCAAAAAGAAAAAGTGGAAAACAGGCTTTGAGAATGCGAATCAACCAAAGCATGTCAGTAAATAAATGTTTGCACACCATCCAAGAAGCCATTTGGGAAGTCCAAAGAGAAACATTCAAATTCTACTCCAAGGCTCCACAAATGAACTGGAGAGATTATTTCTCTCCTTACACAATCACAGCTAAATAACCCAAGAAAGATCATCTTACTTCCCCTGCTCCAACATCTTTCTGGATTCCTCCAAAAGACATGCAATTTGCTCTGAAAATAATAACTCTGAGGATCACAGGCTTGCCCTCTCAGATCTGAAATTTGCCAGGCTCACACACACACAAATCAGGAAAAGACACTGGATATGTACAACACTCATGCTTACATGCATGTGCTGGCAAGGTCTGAAAGCTGAGATATTCTTCCCCTAAAAATTTTTTTTTCAACTTTTTATACTGCTTAAAAGTGGTTAAATATTATTTTCAGACATTGCCCTAATTTGAACAAATCTTGCCTGTTCCAACTGGATAGCTGGTTTTCATCAACCAAACCACAAGAGAAGAGCCTGGCCTCCTAGAAGGCGTAGGTGGTTCACACTAATAGCAGGAAGGAGGCTGTCATTCCAGGGCTCGGCTTTCACTTCACAGCCACCTCTGTGAGTTGAGCCTCTGTGAGAGGGTCATCCTGAGACCGCATGGGAGAAAAGGAGCAACTCAAAATCCGGCGCAGTCTTTTTAATGAGGCGGCCCTTCCCTCTGCCAGGAACGTTCACTGCACACACACACCATGCCTTTTCAGAACCAGGGAGGCCCTACTTTTCTCGCAGCTCTGGGTTCTCCCAGCCAGGACAAATTCTCCTCACACATGCTTTCGCATCACTGTATTGTTCTTTTTGAGCCTTTTCACAGTTAATAATTATGTTTATTTTAGCGAGTGGTTGATTGATGTCTACTGCTCCTTTCCATCAAACAAAGTAAGCTTCGTGAGTTTTTTTCTCCTAGCTGCATGCCCGGCACCTAGAGTGCTCAGCACATAAAAAATACTTAATAAATATTTGAGGAATTAATTACTTACCAGGTAAAACATTACCTTATGCCTCTAAGCTTCATGGAAGTTAGAAAATAAAGAAGGCTGCTCCTTTCTCCATTATAAGAAAAAAATCAAACTGCAAAAAACTTGGGTGTCAAAGTTGTCTGGTCGTCTCCTGCCCCAATTTCCATAAAACCATCTGCTTAACTGTCAGGTCTACATTATCAACCTATCCTCTTGTGATTCAAATCCATGAAAAGAATGACGATGAAGACTATGAGAACAAGATATTTTCCTCCATTAGAATGGAATTCTGAAAAAGGAATTCTCATCGTTTCAAACTTGAAAACTAAAGTCTTGGTAATCTACAAGGGAAACGCAGATAGCGGATAAGTCTAGGTCATTATCTCCCATGGCGGGGGAAACGGCTCTGCTATTTCACTGAGACGAGGCAGGCAGAGAGTCCCTGTATCACTCTTGCAGATTTTGTGATCAGAAATAGGCTGACAGTAGCATATGCCTCAAATGCAAACAGAACTGCTGTCTTTTCCAGTCAAAGGTATGTACTAGGCAAAACTCCAGTGACTTCTAGACCGTCCACTTTTTCTTCAACTACCCAGCTTCAGAGGAAATCTCAATGAAACACATATGGAATAAAACTTAATAAAATTAGAGTCGCTATGTGCCCATACTCAGCTCACATTCAGCTCAGCCCAAACACAAAACAAAATTCATTATCATGCATTCTATTCATTATTGGTGCAAACAAAACTCTAGAATTAAAATTTAACATTATGAAAATATTTCCAAGACCTGAAGCTCATTAACACAATACTAGGAAGGTATTAGGAAAGGTTACTTCCTTCTTCCACTTAGTCATTAGATATTAATTGAGCCCCTATTAAATGCCAAGCACTACCCAGCACACTAGGGGAATGCAAATGTCCTCCAATAACCAAATTTTATTAATCTAATCCTAATTTGGAATTCAGAAAGAAAAACGAGTAACTCAAGGTCAATTCTTTCACACTCACTTAAATAAAAGCTTTCTTCTAACCACTGAGAAGACATTCTTACCAAAAGGCTATGTTATCATTTCATTATAAACTAAGACACTGTCTTGTCATTATCTTTACATATTCTATCTGGAAAAAACCTATCTACACACTGAAGTGAATTCTGATAAACTAATTAAGAATCTTATTTTTTTTTAATCTAAAAGTTGGTCCAAAAATCAAGTTTTATTCCCAAGCCACAAGTGAAGGAAATAAAAAAAAAAAAAAAAGATGAATTAAGGCAAGCTTCATTCCTCCATTGCCCAGTTACAAGAAGTATTATCAGATTTATTACAAATGCCTCAGGTGTTCAGCTTAGTTAGCATCACCACAACTCCATGGAAAACTTATCCAAATTTTATCTCAAAAGCTTGGTAGGAATCCACAGGAAGTCCCACACATCTACAATCACAAGCAGAAAGAGAAAAGAAAATAATCCCACAAAATTCTAAGCTTAATAGAACAGATGCCTCTTCCTGACAAGGGACAGCTGTCAGGCAAAGCAATGACTTGGGCACTGCACCTACTTTCTCATGTTCCCTAAGGTGTCCATATTTATCTTGAGACAAACTATTACTGATTATTGGAAACGGTTAAGGAAAAGAAACCCAATGAAACTCAGGCTGGTGGTAATGACAATTATCCAGATACCAGGAATTATCCTCAAGCAAAAAGTCCTAAAGGAGAACCCACTTTCTGTCAATGTCCTAGTGAAGGAAAGTATGGCCAAACAAATGTGTCTGTCAGCCCCTTAAGAGAAGCACTTCATGAACTGGAAACTATGTTGAAAAATGAACTTCATTCCCATTCCTACACCAAGCAACATCAAAAATAGAGGTTCCACTAGGGAAAAAGGACCAGAGGGGACATCAAGAGAAACAGGAAACATGACTGGAAGAGCAGATGTGTGCAAAAGCTGGGTATACCCAGCTCTTGGATACCTTAGAATTAACTGCTTTAAAATGAAGCTGTTTAAATGTTCTTAAGGTCTGTTTTTCATTACCTGACAGGCAGATATATGTTAAATATTCGCCTTGACCCCCAGTTGCCAAGAAAGGAATCTTTTTCTTTGTCCTCCTCTTGACTTGGACAGCTCCCAGCATCCTTTCATCAAGAGGTGCAAAAATTTCCTTGCTGATGGCAGACTTGGCACTCATTGCGGAACAGTCGAGGAGGGCGCACAGCGAGTTTTCTAAAGAAGAAAAAGAAGAAGGCAAGTTGAACTGACAATATTCTAGGGCTCCTGTGACAGCGAGCAGCAAGTTGATTCGTAGGTGATGTAATTTTCGGTTTGCAGTTTAAACTCTCGCTTGCTTGAAACACACTGAACAATCATTAAAAGCAAGGTCTGCACATTTGTATTACCTGTGAAAAACACAAACAAAAGGGAATCCTGAGGTACTCGCTGAAAATGTCAAATACGATGTGAGACGGACAGCATGGAACGTTATCTGGAAAGTGTGTCAACCTCCACCCCAACTGCATCTAATGGTAACTGGAGGGCGGTACGCACCCCCATTCCTATTTTGTAAGAAACATGGTTTCACATTTCCACTTGAGAAGTCTTTCCACTGTCCAACAATCCTTAATCAAGAAGTTCTTTAATGCTGCCTCAAAATCTCCTTTAACTCTAATGTAAATCCATTTCCCTAATTCTATTCACAGTGGAAATAATTATATCATCTTCTACATAATAACCATACATGCTACGGAAGACCATTAATTTAATCACCCGTTAGGCTGCTTTGGATCACGCTAAATAATTAATCCTTATTTATTAGCCTCTTTTAGTGGGTCCTATTTTCCAGCACTCCTCTGCATAGAGTTGCCATGCTCTGGACCCTTGACAAATTCTCCACATTTTTCTCCAGCCAGAGTGGACAGAAAATTCTATTAAAAAAAAAAAAAATGTCTGACTAATGCCAAGTACTTTGGAAATGTTACCCGGCAGTGCCCACATGTTATGCTCCTGTGGGTAACTGGCAGTGTGTGCCCAATAATTAAGAAGATAAAGCAGTATGTTGCTGACTCATACAATGAGTCCCTCCTCTCCCTGCTACCAAACTCACATATATACAGCCCCATGTTATATTTAGTTTTCCAAAAGTTATACCTCCTTAATGGTCTTAATTCTGCTTATTTGTGTCCATTATACTCAAGGTCATTCTGAATTTTAACCCTATTATCCAAAAACCTCAACAGCAACTTGATGAGACATTTTCTATGCCATTATCCTAGTTACAGTCTGTGTCTTAATCACTAAGCAAAATTTGTTTAACCAGCAAATCAGAACTAAAGGTGCAGACGGGGCCTGTGGGGTGGTCACTTGGGTTATATATACAGAGTATTCAGAGACAGCGCAAATGGGTCAACAGCACAGCCAAATATGGTAACAGCAGCTCAAACAGTTGGTCAGCCTGCTGTAAAATTGAGCCGGTTGGTGAACAAACACTACGTGCCATCTCTAGGCTCAGTATTAGGGACACAAGAAATGTTTAAGACATGGTCCCTGTTCTCCAGGAGTTGACTGCTGACTACATCAAAGGTTTTGCTCTATGAGGGAAAACCACAGGATCACTCTTCCCAATGCAAGATTCACAAATGCTACCAACATAGCTACCCATCAGCAGCAACTCTGTCGCAGAAAAGAGATATATTTAAAGAGGGCATTCCTCTGGTTAAGAAAAAAAAAAATCTCCTACTTTCAGTTTTGTAACAGAACAGGTTTTCTTAGTGGCACCAAGAGTAAAGAATACAAAGTGTTGTTTTTTATTATATCCATCTATGTCTCCACTACATATTATACCGATCTATACCCAGATCCGTTTGTGCTCTGGTCATGACATTTTCTCATTGCCACCAGGTTCCTCACACTGGCTGAGAACATAATGACAACAGTGTAGGGGCCTGGTTTTCAATGTGCTGACCACTGACTGATAGCCTGCAATTTCCCAGAAGTTAGCAAACACAACCTCCCCCCGACACCCCCATGATTTTACCCTGTGACTTTCCCAGGCAGCGTGTTATCATTTACAGGGACATTTTTAAAGTGAGCGAGAAAAAAGTCCTCTCACTTCTCACCCTTTGGGAACAAGTGAGAAAGCGAGCCAGTGGGAGCGCAACAGCTTCCAACGTTCTACAAGCAATGCCGAAAGCATGTCATATCCCCAAACTCACCAGGCATTCTCTGACCAGTGCCTTCCCAACTGTGCTATGGCTTTTGCTTTCCTATTTTGGATTCACGTTTTTCTAAAACTGTGGTTAAAAGAAATAAAAAGCTATCATTTTATTGTGTAAAATCTGCCAGAAAAAAAAAAAAAAAAGGAATATGCCTGTTTTACCAAACTCTTAGAAAATTCTGTTCTTCTTTTGAGAAACTGGTAAGACATGGAAATAACCTTTTACTGTGTTGTTGTTTTTTTTTTTTATACTGATATTCAGTAGCCAAGAACAATAACAAACAAAACATGACAAAAACCAGGAAACATAAAATCAGGTACTTCACTGAGCACAAGTTTTAGAATCAAAACAAACCTGGGTTCAAATTCCGGCTCCAACACTGAAGACCTATACGTGACTGGATAAATATCTTAAAATTCCAGACCCTCAGCTTACTAACTGCAACTTAGATCTTCACCCACCTGATGGAACTGTTGAAAGAATTAAAAGAAACAATGCATGCAAATCACTTATTCTAGGGTCTGAATCATAATAAACTCTTAGAAAATTTTAGTTAATTCTGCTACAGCATGAAAAATAAAAGGCCCTCTGAACATGTAGAAGCTGAGCAAATGTAGCCATCCATACCAGAAGGGATTTGTAAAAGAGAAACTCAACTTTACCACGGCTTTTTTCCTCATTCATGGTCTGAAACTCTCTAAATATGGACACACGGTCTATTTTACGAAAGGCTCCGTATTGTTACGAGGATGATGAATTTATAGGCTTCGCCCTCAGGAAACTCACCAGTAGGAGATTATTGGATGCATTTTGTGGGATGTGTATGCCATGGCAGGCATGTGTGCATGTTTTTTATTGTTTTAATAAATGAAATTTTTTTTTATTTTAGAGAAAGAGTGAGTGGGCAGGGGAGAGGGGCAGAGGGAGAGAAAGTGAGAGAATCCCAAATAGGCTCCATGCTCAGTGCAGAGCCTGACATGGGGCTCGATCCCACGACTATGAGATCATGACCTGAGCCAAAATTAAGAGTTGGAGGCTCACCCGACTGAGCCACCTGTGTGGCTCACGCGTGCATGTTTTTTAACACCATCCTGGGAATGGGAAGGTACAGTGGATCAGAAAGGAAAGAATCAGAAAGGGAAAAGGGTACTTGTGCAGTTTCATGGCAAGAATCTATAAGAGTGTCTCCCAACCTGAGGACACATCTGAATTCAGCATAAAAAGCTTTTAAAAAATGCAGACTCTTGGTCCCCTCCTTTACACCCACCAAATTAGAATCTTGGCATTTGTATTTTAAACAATTCTCTAACTGGTTCTCATGCAGCCATCCTGATGCCTAATTTAAAAATCAACAGCCTAACAAGGAAGTATGGAATGGAAAGAAATGCATTCTTCGGAAAGAATACAGGAAGCCACGTAACAGGATTTTCTCTCTTGATTCAAGCAAGCAGCTTTATCAAGTCTTACATCTTGTTGGTAAATCAATGTCCAGCCCAAGACTGGGACCCCACTGTAAGAAAACAAGACGAATACAACACCAATGACCGCAGGTATTCTAGTCTACATCATAATGAATATAGCAGGACATGCCGCCCCAAAATAGGCAACTTCAATATTTTGATTATTTGTGGCAGAAGGCATCTGAAAAGCAGCAAATGCAAGGAGAGGCTTTGTCTGAACTCCCCTGATCTGCTAAAGACAGATCCTCCAAAAGGAGCTCAATAAATCCCCTCTCCCAGAGTTTCATCAACCAGAGAAGATGGGCTCTTGTCCCAGGAGAGACTAGGAGAGGGCACCATATCCAGGACAGACTTTTTCACAAACTCTCATATTTCCCATCTGTTCTTCTAAGGGTGCACTCAATCTCTCCTAAAAATCATTTCCTCTCCCCTTAGAGGCCTACCTCCTCTTTGCCTGTGGAGACAGTATTTAATCCTGAATTCTAAGGATTTAGAATACTAAGGATTTTCAGTTACTCATTCTTCCCTGGGTATCTCCCATGTATCCATGAGGCATGTGTGCTGATAGACTTCTGTTTTTCTCTTATTAATCTGTCTTTTATTCTAGCAGTCTCAGCTCAGAACTCAAGGGGGAAGCAAAATTATTTTTCCTCCCCTACAATCCCATGGAAGTTTTTTTTTCTCTTCCGGGTCCACAGCTTCTATAAGCTATAATTACAAAGCTTTTCCATCCAAGAAACCAACCTACAATATGATTTGCAAGTCAAAGGAGCTGGCTGCCTTAAGTGGTAATTGTAGAAACTAATCTCAGTTAGTTTAATCCTTCCCAGGGTTTTTTAATTTATCTTCTTGCTGTAAACCACCTAATCCATATCCACTTGCCTTAGTACACGGCTGCTGTGGGGAGGTAGCCCTCCACTCCCACAAGTAACCAGGAAATGAGATTAACCTTCAGAGAAGGAGCAGTAAACTCCTATGACCTCAGAGCTGAGCAGCTGACGTACACGAGTAAAGGGTACACAGGGCAGATGTTTCTCACTCCAACATTAATGTCTTTGGTTTCCAGGAATGGAACGGATACGTGTCCTCTGTGGTCAGGAGATAAGGAAGAGTGGTAGGGACTCCAGCAAGTTAAAACTGCAGATGCCCTTAGCCACAGTTTCCCTTTGCAGCTATCATGCAGACACGGGGTGTAGTCTACAGGCTTCAAGTATTTCTCACCTGAGAACCAAGAGCTCCTTTGGTGAGATACAGTGATCTATTTAGCTTAATATTATCAAGGTAAACAGATCTGTCTAACTTCAGGAACTTCCCTGTTTGGACCTCATGTTTATTTTTTATTTTGTTTTAAAAAATTATTTGTGTGAGAGAGGCGGGGGGGGGGGGAAGGAAGGGAGGGAGGGAGGGGGAGAGAGAGAGAGAGAGGGAGGGAGGGGGGGAGAGAGAGAGAGAGAGGGAGGTGGGGGGGGAGGGAGGGAGGGAGGGAGGGAGAGAGAGAGAGAGAGAGAGAGAGAGAGAGAGAGAGAGAGAGAGAGAGAATGGAACTTAAGCAGGCTCCATGCTCAGCACACAGCCCAACACGGGGCTCGATCCCACGACTCTGGAATGACCTGAGCTGAAATCAGGAGTCAGACGCTCCTCAACCGACTGAGCCACCCATACTCCCCTAGGCCTCATGTTTAGCATGCAATCTTCTGATCATATTTTGGCACTAGCTGTGCCAATACAAGTATTCTGGACTCTACGGTAGTATATTCCCATCGGCAGTGAATAACCAGAATCCCTGGTTTTAGACACCACTGTCTTTAACCAGTTAATATAACCTGACCCTGAGGCAGATGCACTCATAACAAGCTGATATCAAGTTTCAAAATTCTCCAAGTAAAGAGTGAAAGTGATGTCACCCTGGAAGAGTTTTGGGGAGAATCGGCTGGTCTTTACTAGTGCATGTGAACTCTGGTGAGGTGACCTCCAATAACCTAGAAATAAGAGAAGTAAGGTTACTCTCTAAGGACTTCTATCATTACCACTTTGTGTTTGAAATTCTACAAATGCAACTTTAATTTGCGGACACTAATCATGCATCCAGCTTCCACCGCCTTCCTGGCTTTAAATCCATTTATCTAGCTGCCATCTGAGCACTTCCACTGTGAGTTAACCTAGACTCTGCGTCTTCCTTCACCCCTCCAAACCCCACCCTCTACCCCGTAAGTCCTGTGGATTTGATGTAACCTTACTGGATTCCATCAGAATCCCTCTCATTCTTGCATCTTCTGCCTTGTTAGGATTCTCATCATCTCTAGCATGAATGATTCTGATGCCTCCTAAAAGGGTCCCAGTACCGATCCCATCTGGTTCACAATTGTCCGTCAATGTTGCCCAATGTAATATTCTAAAGGATAAATAAAACTCCAGCTCAACTGTATTTGCTTCTTCTCCAAGCCTCAGGTCTTGACAGGAAAACACAATTACCTTGACAAGAAATGGGTCAATGTTATAAATATTGAAACCAAAGTAGAGAAATGTTAAATTGCTTCCTGTCAACTCCATAATATATAAACACTAAATGTTACACATCAGAGGTTATCGAGCAATCACTAAACCTAAAAATAATGTAAAAATGTTCATTTTGCTCCAAAATCCAAGAACTTCACCTGGTAGTTAGAAAACACGCAATGTGTTACACGGTGAAAAGTCTATTTTTTAATGGTTTCACATATTAAGCACAATGAGATAACTGGAGGTCAAATTACCTTTATAAAAGTTTACTCAAGTAAGAGTTACTGATACCAAATATACAAAATTTCTACGTAGACTTCACTCCTTGATAAGATAGTTCTCAAGATGAAAATTTCAGTCACTTTATGGCATGCAAGCATGTAGAAAATTGAAATAAATCAGATAAAAATCTCAGTCCACCAGCCAATTTTTCCATGTAGTTCAATTACTACTTTAAACTAAAAATTTGCATTAGTGGGATCTAAAGAGGGAGTCTGATATACTACTAGAATAGACAGGTACTTTTAATCTGGTGGTAACATTCAAAGTGGGAAACTGAAATCACTGTTAAGTCCATTGTTCTTCATGGCAGACACAAGGGCTGTGGAATGGGGCTGCGTGTTGTGAAACCAGGTGGGAATGGCGGACCAAGAACTCATATTTAAGACTTCCCAGGGCTTGCAAAGATCAGAACTAAATCAGTAAGTCATATCCCAAAACAATCGACCAGTCAACCAGACAAAAAAACAAAAACAAAAAACAAAACAACAAACAAAAGAAACCCTCTAAAAAGTATCCTTGAGGGACCAGAAACTTCTAAACAGGAAAATAAAAATTATATGAATAAAAGCTAAAAATAGTCTCTTTCCATTTGAAAAATACTTGTAGACAGACATAGAAATACCATAAAGGACAAATTCCAAACAAGGACTGTATATCAGCATCGAATGAGGTACCTAGGACCTGTTCACAGAGGCGATCTAAAGGGCAAGGACCTGGACTTGTTTTCTTGATCATCTCCTCGTTTATTCTGCTATACAACCAGGTCAGTACCACTGTCTTTGGGGTTTTCCCTCTGCATTTAATGACATATTTATAAAATAAGACTCTATATAAACATTTTTTTGAGAGTATAAGGCAGATACTCTGTAGAGCCCTAGTAATGAGTCACTGAGGTTTGCATAGCACTGCATGATTTACAAAAAACACTTCTATGCTCAATTCCAAGCGTGGAATCAAGATAGCCGCTAAATGTATCTCCCAAAGTTGGCTTTAAGATTGTAAATCAGGCTTTTTAGGTATGTGTTTTTATGAATGGTAAACCATGCCATTTTTAATCCACCTCGATTGGTCCAGGGAGAAATTATAATTTCACTCACAGAAATTAATATTTGAGTTAGAACTCCTTGAACCAGAACTTCTACCACAATGGAAGAAAATGATGTGAGCCTGTGTGCCTGTATGTATTATAAATGCATGCTTACTTCATATTCATTTTTAAGAGACAAACATTAGAAACAATCTCAGTATCTATCAATAGCCAATCTTCATTGGTTAAATACAGTATAGCGCATCATCCAAGAGAATATCACATAGTCTTTAAAATTAATGGCACAGAGCTACAGATACTGATGTAGAAAATGATCATAACACAACAGAGTGAAAACAAGGAAGTGAACAAAACAGAAAATGAGCTCATGAATTATATGTATTTATATGTATAAAAAATGTATTAAAAAAAGTTTGCCTAAATGTTAACATAAATATCTCTGGATTTTGAAGCCAGAAAATTGGTCAGAAATCAATTCTGCGGGGCAGTATTCTTATTCTGCTATGACCTGACTACAGTGTTCCTCTAAACATTTTGTTTTTGAGGTGCACTGTTTCTCCTCAGACTGGAAGACATATCAAAATATATTTTATTGAGATCTAATTACTGGCCTGCCTCTTTTCAGCTCCAGTCCAGACATGGTGCTGGGAATCCCAAAGGTGAAACTCGATAAATTCCCACTTTCAAAAAGCCGTGAGAAAAAGGAGCAAATGCTATTAACAATGACAAGGCCCGGAAGCCATTTCCGTGAGAAGAAAATGGCCCTTTCTCCTCCAAGCAAACGCAGCTCCATGCCAGTGCCCGTGGCCTGGTGAATGCAACACGAGCCACACGTCAGCTTGCACTTGCTCCCTTACACACACACACCTTTGGAGCAGTGCAAAAACAGCACAACCATACACAGTCCCCCCTGGTCATGGCTTACTTACACTTTTAAAGTATATGAAACTCTAAAAAAAAAAAAAAAAACCAAACCCTAAAATATAGTTTAACTCTTTAAGGAAAGGGAAGAGGGAGTTTTTCGAGTTTTTCCCCACCATCAGGCTACCAAATACTATGAGACTTGGTTGGCTTTCTTTTCCTGTATATACTACCCCTCCCTGTGTAGGAGACATCATGTTCACAGGATCCTCCAAAGCCAGTGACTCACGTCTACTGCAGTTATAAATCTAGACTATTTTCATCTCCTCTTTCCGTGTTTATATGTTCAGTAAGCACATTATTCTTGTTGGTTTAATATCCAAAGAACAAACCCTGTTCTACACCCAGACCCTAAGACCTGTGTTTACACAAGTTTATTTATATTGTGGGTGGACTTGTTAACCTTATTGTCAATCATTATATCCCAAAACTTTAACAAATAATACAACAAAGCCAAAAAAACCTATCACCACCACCACCACCACCACCAACAAAAAAGCTGCCAGAAATAAGCCACATTCACAAGTTTAAATTCCAATGACTAGTTAAGTGGGTTCTTCAGTGCCCATATACCGACTCCACAGTAATGGGCAAAAATAAACCACTAGGAAGGGCAGGCTGGGGTGTACTCATTGGGTTATGACAGGATTATCAACCCAAAATGTGAGCAGGCCTTAAAAATGAATTTAATCATATCAAAGAAAGAACAAAGGGTTGTGAGAGAAAGAGAATTGAAAGGAGCTTAAATTGTTGGCACGTCTCAATCTCTGAGCATTCATGTCACTGTGGTGTCCAACAGCTAGTTGGCAAACCAAGAAAACAATATATTGGCCTGGGGAGCATTGTTTATAGCAGACAACACTGGCAATTGACAAATCTATTCCAACTGAATAGGGACAAAGCCACATGAGGATAGACAATGTGAAAATAAACAGTTTAATTATGTGCTATGTTCTGCACTGCTTGCTAAATTAGTATGTTTCTTTTACTTGCACTGACGATAGAAAAGTGAGACAAACACTAAACCCATACGTGAAACAAAGTGGAAGATGCTGAAAAGGAGACAGCAGGTGCCAGAGTTGCTTGTGCTATCCCCCCACTTCAGCAAACCAAGACTTAATAATACCTAACCTAACTGCTGTCTCAACCCCCCAGAAGCTTAATGTTAACTGGTCAACCTGGAGTTGCCTGGTCAGCACTCCATAGGATCCTTCCAATACCCTTAGGAGGACAATCTGCCCGAAACAACACTTCATTATTTGCTAATAATTTTCTCTCATAGCCCTTTATCTGCCCTTAAAAGCCTTTTCTCTTTGATAGCTTGGTGAAGCTACTTCCTATTGTTAGATGAGACTTGCTGCCCAGCTCATAATCATTGAAAAAAGCCAATTGGATCTTTCAATTCACTCAGCTGAAATTCTGTCATTTAACAATGACTTAGGTAGTAGTTTTTCCTCTTAAAGGAGGGGTGTGATTCACAGAAGTTTATACAGAAGTTATGGATTAAGAAAAAAAGACCAAACATAGCAACCATTAAAAACAAAGAAACCAATGAGTAAATTCTCCAGCAAACATAGGATGAAACTTTTATTAAAATCAGGTATTTGTTGACTTAAATCTTAGGTAAGTTATAAATTCTCTGGGTTCAGCTATTTCTATTTTATTATTTATTATTATTTTTTTAATGTTTACTTATTTATTTTGAGAGAGAGACAGAGCACGAGCGGAGGAGAGACAGAGAGGGAGACATAGAATCCGAAGCAGACTCCAGGCTCCAAGCTATCAGCATGGAGCCCGATGCGGGGCTCGAACCCACAAACTGCAAGATCATGACCTGAGCCCAATCAGGCGCTTAACCAACTGAGCCACCCAGGCGCCCCTCAGCTACTTCTATTTTAGAACAGATGTGGAATATGACCCCAAAAAGATAATAAGCCTTTTCAAAAGGCTTTTGTACGTGTATGAAACCTAAAAAAACCTAAAATATAGCGGAAACAAGTTTACATATTTTCTAAAAATCAGAGGAAAGCTTCTCAAAATAATCTCTAAATCTAACATCAATTCTAAAATTCTACTTGAATCTCTGATTTGAAGAATATCATCACTTTATAATTTCTTGAGAGAATGTCAATAATTTCTGTAATTGGTATTTTATCAGAGCTACACCCTGACATGAAGTCCTTCACAGTAACGGGGGACACGGGAGAAATGTGGCATGTCCTGTACCCATTTTATACATATTTATCATGTCAATTCAAAAGGTAAGGCACTTTGTCCTTTGATGTCTCAAATAAGATTTTCAACAAGGTCATTAAACTCTTCTGTCTCACAAGGATCTGGCCAAGGAATGTGATTTTAACTTTAACCGGTCTCCCTGATGGTCAGCTTCATGATTGTGCACCTGCGTGGTACGATCTGATCGGTGCCAGAAACATTCCCACTGCGCCTCCAAAAGCTTTTCCCATCAGCTATCTCAAATTCTGACTCGAGATGCATACATTTAGATGTGGGACTTTGGTATTTGCAAATCCTCATTAATGCATTTGTAGTGGGGGCGGAGGGCAAGATTCCATTTTACAAAAGAGGAAAACTAAGGCTCAGAGTAGTTACATAAGTGGCTCTAATTCATACAGCTTTAGAAGGGCAGAGCAGGGATTTGAACCTAGGAAGCGTGATTCCAGCGGTCTGCTCTTCCTCACTATCTCACTGAAGAAATGAGAAAGGTCAGGATAGGTGAGGTAGACAGAAATGCATTCTAGGTAAGTCAAGACCAATTCATCTCCTTCACAGTTTTCCTTCTGATCAGCCTTGCTTTCTGGTGGGACAAAATACTGTTATCATCCCTGCCCAGCAGCTACAAAGATAATGCATCAGGCTGTAGTTTGAAGTCATTCTTTCTGGATATCTGTTCATCTCGGTTATGCATGTCATGCTGTGTAGTTGGCAAAGAGGATCACGTAGTCTAGTCAGAATAGAGCTTGTTTTGATTCCACAGATAAAAAGTGGGGAGTTGGAAACACAGCAGCAGAGAGTCTATAATAGGTCTGTCTCCGTAAACAGGACAATGCCCACCCAAAGTCTCATCACAGCTGCTCAGGACCCTCCTTCGGAGACCAGCGGTTTACAACAGGAGCCCTCTCCTGGGAGGGTCTTGGATGGCTGCCACAAGGCAGTTTTATGAACCTTGTAGGCTATTATCCAAACGGGAAAAGGTTTAAATATGAAAGGCACACATATCAAAGGTTTCTGCTGGTTCTCAAGGGAAACTTCTCTTTCCACTTCCTTTTGCTGTATTACCCGCCTCTGGCATTTCAGAAACACAACGTGGACCCTCCTTGTTGCCTCCTCCCTCAGACTCTCTCTGTGCCTTCTGTCTTTTGTTGCTACTGCTTCAAGAAACCCTATTTGCTTCCCTGGCCGCAATGCCATGGGCTTCGCAAAAGTCAAAGGCCAACAAGGGGAATTCCATTCAATTGACTTCATGAGAAGGATCTCCATAAGACCTTCCAGATGAGCCAACTGACAACCGTTCCTTGACACCTTTTTTGGGGGCCCTACCCACCAGCAGCTTATACGTCAGCTGAAAGGCATGGAGAAGTTAGTATGCTGGCATTCTTAGGCTGAAAAAATCTTCATAGCTGGAAGTGACCTTTGTGCTGTCTAGCACAACAATTCCCTCTCTTAAATCGTAAGAAAGCTGAAGTCCGGAGGGAAATTCCCAAATCATGTAAGTAGAGTAGCAAGGCCATGACTAGGGCTAGCCACTGCTCTCTGCTTGGCTGCAATGCTCTTTCACGTCGAGTTACTAGAGCCGTCCCAAGTTTGTGGAAGGTGTGAGCACATGGTATGCCAGAAGGGAGGTGAAAAGAGAGAGAAAAACCTCATTTATCGCAGGGAGGACTCTTCTCAGATTCATTCTTTTTCTTATGAATTGGCATGAAATTAAGTATTGGACTAGAATACTTCTAGCCCATTGATTTCAAAACCTCAACTTTTGGCTATCACCTTTTTATTCTCTTGACTTTTCACAGTTTGTGCTTTCTCATTTGGCTGTCAAGGCCAAAAGCAATGATGGCCTGCCCAAGTGGAACAGCCTGAGACAGTCCAAGAAGCACAGAATAGTTTTGGCCAAGTCCCAAGCTACAGGGAGGGCTCTGTGCTGACCCCAACTAACAGGAGCTCCTCCTACAGTCTCAGTGCTCTGAGCCCTTGGAAGGAGAACATGCCTTGGGCAAAGTCACATGACCATCATCTGCCTGGGAATTAATGCTCTGGTACTGGTGGTCTCCTGAAAGTGCAGGCTAACCATGCCAAGAGCCTGGTTCAACTGTTGTAAGGGTTCCCAGACCCTGGGAAACAACAGGATAGGAAAATAGGAATCCGTCAAGCCCAGTTCTGGTCTTTCGAACTGCACCCTTCAGCCTCAGTACAAAAACACCACCAGGTGCCTGCAATCTGTAATCAGTGCTCTATTAAAATGCTCTCAGAAATGCCAGAATTATCCTGATTCCCACATGCAGCTGCACAAGGTCCTACTGGGTAACTGAAGAGTCTTTACAGGTTCACTTGAGACTCCCTAGGAGCAAGAAAATAGAACGCCTTGGTTAGGCTCCAGCACCCAATCATGGTTCAAGCTCACTTGAGAGGAATGGGTAGGTAGGCAGGCATCCTGCTCTATATATTGGGATGCCACAGAATAGCCTGTAAATCCAGGTCAGGCTCAAGGTCCATATGTAAATGCAGGCTCTGCCCCAGTCAATCAGCTCTTCTGTCATTCAGTGTCAACCCTTTTTTTAATCAGCATGTTCCAAAAAATAACTAACTTCTGACCTAACTAGCTGTGTGATGTTTGATAGGGAAGAAAAATCTATCAGTTGAATACTACTCTAATACTAACTCAGGTTAACACTAGTATGAGTTTATGGTGTTACACGATAACAAATTACAAAGATGTTCAAAACACATGTGATCCAGACTCTGGGGCCAAGGCACAGTGGCCACTTCTCCCATGCTCTAATCTTCCAGACGCTGGATGGTGAAAAGAAGGCTAGATTTGTCATCGGATGATCTATGTCTGAGCTCTGCCTTTGCCTTTACTTTTTGAATAATCCTAAATTACATTCTGTATCTCTAAGAATCATACCTTCATTTTTAAAACGGGATATCATCAGAGCAGCTGGCTGGCTCAGTCTGTAGAACACGGGACTCTTAATTTCAGGGTCGTGCGTTTGAGCCCCACTTTGGGTGTGGAGCCTACTTAAAAAATAAAATAAAATACCATAAAATGCAATAAAATAAAATGGGATAGTATCAGCCACTTCACAAGACTGTGGTGTTGGAGGAGGGGGTTAGGAAATCAGCTCTTTGGGTCAGCCTCCTCCCACCTGAGTTGTCCTGGTCCTTGAAAGGCAGACAAACATGGAAGCAAGCATGTCCTACTACATCCGCAAAAGCATGTGCACATCACAGCACATTTTACAAAGCTTTCCTCAAATGGCATCTTCCCACCCTGTGAGGGAGGTACGGAGGTATTGCCTCTCCTTGATGGGTAAAGGGAACAAGGCTCAGAGAAGGGAACTACCTACCTTGCTGACTCTGCTGGACTTGGCCAGGAAAGAGGATATTTCCTCCTGTAATCTTGTCCTGTTTCCACTGGGCCCCTCTTACCATATGAAACTGCCTGCCAGCTTCAGTAGTAAAATAATGGCAGAGCCAATTTATGCCTGTCCCAGCGTGGATGGAGTGTTGTGACCCAAGGAAGATGAGGAATTGTATAGACATAAAAAAAAAAAAAAAAAAAAAAAAAAGGCAAGAGCAAGAAAAGAAAAAGACACAGAAAAGAAAAAAGAAAAGAGAAAAAAAAAGAGAAAAGAAAAGAAACGAAGACACAAAGAACAGAGCCAGGATAAGACACAGGCTCTCACTCAATATTCAGCACTGTCCCAGACAAAGAGGGGAACGCGACCTACGCAATCCTTCCCCTCATGCAGCTTTCATTCTAGTGTGCAAAAACAATCAACAAGTAAACAAGCCAATGCAGTAGCTGAAAAGAAATCAATTTAGACAGGTCCTGTGGGTTCAGCAATTAGGCAAAGGGATAAAGAATTGTAGTCACTATCATTCACCACTAACCATCAGACAAGGAAATCAAATAATGTGGAGCCGACGCTCCCCAAGCCTTCTAAGAGGATGTTTGTTTGGCTTTGATGATTATTTCTGTTCTGGCACATATTGTTCTGTACCATCAGAGGTGACAAAGAAATTTCATCTAGGGACAGTCCCTGTCCTTCTTCACTCAACACACATTTACTGAGTAGTTACTATGACCTGAGCTCTGCGCAAGAGATGGAGATTACAGGTGAATTAAAAATATTCAAGGGAAAAAAAGGTCTGGTCAAGAAGAAAGACAAGGAAAAGAGACAACCACCAGACTAAATGAGGAATGGAAAACTTCTGCTCCACAGCAGCAGAAGAGGCAGGTATTTTAATCCTTCAGAGGCTGGTGATCAGGAGATACTTAACTCTGTTAAGCTTACCCTTGAAATGTAATTAAAGAATGTAATTAGGTCTGCCTGCACGGATTACACAGAGAGATCCAACTTCCATGGAAAGCCACAGAAGTGGCTGGCTCTGAGTGGATGACTTAGAACATACGCCTCAGGTTCTGCCTCTGATCTTCACCAGGGGCACGCCCTGGACCGCCTCAGCCAGAAGAGAGACACATCCTCACCTACGGACACCTCAGGGACACATTTCTGTGCAGCCCTTACACATTTTCAGAACAGCAAGCGGAAACTCTGGGTACAAGTATGGGGAAAATGAAATGCCCCCAGAGAAGCTGCCACAGGAAAAAGGTGTCTGAGACAAATATAAACTCAACTGTCCATGGTGGGGGTGAGGGGAGGGGAAAGAGCAGGAGATGAAAGAAAAACTGCTTTCTTTCAAAGTGTTCAACCCCCCACCTGTTAACGGAAGTAGGCATGGATATAGACCTGAGCACATAAGTGAGTAGTTTGTAAGAGTAAGTTTTCTTGGCCCATGCACATTTAAAAGCATATATATTTTATGTGAAACAAATTTCCAGTGTCTCTTGAAAATTGGGAGGATCTGGCAGCACCAGGCCTGCACCTGCCCCCAACAATCACCATCTCTATAATGCGTCCCCAAAGTCATCAGTCCCCACCACTCCCTATTTTTTTGTCCAAACTGAGACTTAATAATGTCAACTGACCATCATCCAAAATGCCCTTGCTTTTTGTTGACTCTGGCCTGTTCTCTAATTTATTCCTCTCTGGTTATTGATTCCAAAGAATCTGGTATGGAGACTAAATTAATTAGCATGACTGGGAATGTTGTAAAAACTGTGTAAGAAAGGATGAGCACAGTTAAAAAAAAAAAAAAAAAGGTACTTCCCTATGGGAGAATGAAGCAGAGATAAAGAAATCATCACACGAATTTTAAGGAATTAAACCAAGTGGATCAAAATAGACCAAAACAAGCCAAATATTCTTGTCACACAGTCATCTTGGAAGTTTTAGAAACTCTTTATATTCTCATACACACCCACACCCCTACCCTCACCGAGTGTCACCAAGCAGGCACTGGAGACATAAGTACGATTGTAATAAGGTGAAATGTAGAGGGTGGGGATTCTATCAGTCTTGCATACAGCCAACTGGTACAGCCTTCTGGAGGACACTTCAGTTAAACTTATCAAAAGCTCTGAAAATAGGCACAAGAGCAATTGTACTGCTAAGAACTTACCCTAAGAAGGTGGAACAAGAGTAGATATACTCTATTACAAAATTAGAGTGCTCTAAATTCTTTTATTTATTTTTTAACGTTTATTTGTTTTTGAGAGGGAGAGAGTGTGCATGAGAGTGCAAGCAGGGGAGATGCAGAGAGCGAGGGAGACACATGATCTGAAGCAGGTTCCAGGCTCTGAGCTGTCAGAGCCCGACGTGGGGCTCGAACTCACAAACCGTGAGATCATGACCTGAGCTGAAGTCAGGCGCTTAACCGACTAAGCCACCCAGGTGCCCCTAGAGTGCTCTCAATTCTTAAAAAGGTTGAAAGGAAAAAATCCAAGAAGATTCTGGTTTGAAATGCATCCACTGACTGGATACTTCTAATCTATGTCACATCATTCAAAGAGGCATATTCATCTACTCTTTTGGTATTCTTAAAACACTAGCCTAGTAGTTTCCTTTCCTTAGCATCTTGTTTAATCTCTACACAGAACCTTCAAGAATCAGTGTTCTCCTGAAATTTGGAGGCTGAGATGTTACCTATTCATATTTTCAGCCTTTCAACAAGACATTTCATTGAGTGTCTACTATGTTCCAAGTCTGTGCTAGAACTCAAGATAACCACTGCACGGGGAGGTACAGCAGGGTGGGCATGGTCAGGAGGCTATGCTGGAAGGGGTTCTGACCCTGCAAGGGTGCTCTTGGTAACCACCGCTCTCTTCTGGTTCATATGGAGAGCGTAAACATAAGATCTGCATTTTGTTTTTTTCCAAGAACTTTTACATCTAATCACTCATAGCCCACGCAGATTTCTTAGATTTCTGTATTCATCTCAAAAATACTGGGGGAGCCATAATTGCATGATGCCAGAGGATCATTCCCAGGACCATCACCATCTCTTTTACTTGCTATATGAAAATACCTAACTAGAAACCATTACTTAACTAGTCCGTTAACTCTGTATGTGGGTCATGTGTGAGTTTTCCTGAAACACAGATATGTCCCTATGCTTCTGGATAGTTGTATCAATGTGATGGTTGATGGAATGGTTTCTCAATGGTGAGCTCAACACCCATCTAGCAAAAGCTGGGACGTACAGAAGGGAAAGAGTGCAGGGCTGGGAATCAGGAACTTCTACTAGCTAAATTAAGACTAAATAACATGTTTAAACACACACACACACACACTCCAATGCCTTATTTAGTTTGAAGTTATCTGGTGTCAGTTGATGGCTGCAGCACTCCTTGATGCTTATTTACCAAATGACTATGCTGATTTCCTCTATTCTAATTCTACTCCTAATTTATCTGATAGTTCTCTACGGTATATAAATATGAAGACAGCTCACTGTACTTCCTGAGATAGAAAAAGTGCAAATGATTAAATGCAAATGCAAAAGTCATGTCAATACAGTGCAGAAAACTAAATTTTGGGTTTTTTTTTTCCCTATGCAATTAACTTAGAAACCACATGGAAATTAGCCAAGAAAGAAAGCTCAGAAATAAACAAGCTTGATTACAGAATCCAAGCCCCATAGATACCTACTCTATCACAAAATTAGAGTGCTCTAAATTCTTAACAAGGGTTGAAGGGAAAAAATTCAAAAAGATTCTGGTTTGAGATGCATAACTGGGCTGATATTTCTATTCAATGTCACATCATCAAATACTGAAGAATTCATTAAAAAAACAAACAAACAACTAATCAAACCCCTCTCTAACCAGATTTTAACAAGGAAAGGCACAGTTAGAAAACAGCAGCTACACGCTACAGAGAACTCTAGAGTAGTTGTCTGCAGATCAGGGAACTCATTTCGTGGTAAAAGAAGTGAGGCAACAAGCCAAAGTTTTAGGAGTCAGGGATCCTCCAATAAACCTTATTTCCAAGCCTCTGGCCTAGAATGCCAGCAAGGAGGCCACCCATCACCAGATGTGGGCTCTATTTTACTAGACAGAGTGTAGGCTGAGCCAGTGACCAATGTATGATGTGTCTTTCTCATAACTAGGTTAAGAGGTGGAAATTTCTTCTCCCCTGTTTTAAGACAGTAAGAATGTCCACCACTGAACACAGGGTATGTCAGTGTTTCATGTAATATTTGGCCTCCGGGTGCCAGTCCACGGCTAGACTAATTGTGAGAGGACTTTAATTGAAATGGACATCGCTGAGAATTGTGGATTCAGGTTGGATGATGCTTTGTAAGCGGCCCCTTGACTTCTCAGTGTAGCAGCTGTGACTTTGGGATGCTTTCTGTTGGGGAAAGGGTAAGTGAATGTGTAATTCTGCCTATGAGTGGATTACATTATAAGAGAAAATCTTTAGCACTGTGTGTAGGAAACAAGTTATGGGCCAGGAGTGAAAGGAGTGTACTGAGTAAGTCACAACCCAGGAATCTTTGCTTCTCACTTTATGCTTCAGAGGGGAGCTACCCAATCTCCTGCTTTTATGAACCACATGGGTATATGTCCCCCAGTGCAAGCTGAGTACAACAGGGAAGGGCCTGCGACCCAGGGAGAGTCAATCTGGTACAAGATGGCTGCCTTGAAAAGATAAGCTGGGTCAGACTGTGAAAGTAAACCGAGCCAATCCCCAAACAGCAGTGGGAGCTGCTGTGTCAGTCGTGATGTAGAGAGAGGCAGAGAGGAGATGACAGATCACATAGAAGCAAAAGTTGCAGAGAAAACTGATCTATAGATTGAGGCAAGGGTGGTCAGATGTAGGGGAGAGAGGAAAGGAAGCTGCCTGGGTTCACTGGGCATACACAGCTCATACACAAGGTTATGAAAAACTCCTATTTTCCTTAAGTGAAAAGGGTTGTGGTTACCTGTTAACAACAACAACAAAAAAAACAAAAACAAACTTACTGAAAGCAATGAACACTGGTGAATGACTTCAAATCTGCACATAATTGTCCCACCTTCTTTATTCATATCTTAGGTCTAACACCTGTCCAAATCAGTTCACAAAGGTCATTTGGAGAGCACAGTTAAATCAGTGTGAAGGTGTAATTTGTTGTTTCTGAGGGGCTCGAATAGTAAAATAAAGGCAAGTTCAGAGTTAAACAGAGAACTTTCCTTGCCTGTGTTAGATGCCCAGCTCACTGAGCTTTTATCGCCCCTAAAGGCAAAACAAATCCAGTCAAAAGACATATTAATGCAAGATGACTTCTGTACTTTATGTAAGGGGAAAAATCAACCAATTCAAGGTTATGATTCCCATAAAATCAAACTACACTAAAGATGTCATCTAAAAAAAAAGAAAGAAAAAGAATGCCTAGAAGACAAACTTTGGTAACAGACAAGTACATCTCTCGGAACCGCCTTTTCTCCATGACTGTACAGCCTCGAGGGCCCTACTGCTCACACAGGACTTCTGGCTACAGAGCTGGTAGACCGCCCCCACCCCGTATCCTCTACATCCACTTCCAGCTCCAAAGTGGCAATGTGGCACCCGAGGCACCTGGTGGCCTCCTCCCAATACAGTTCTTCCTCCCGCAGCTGCTCTCCAGCCTGTGGTGGGCGTTTCCCTTTGGTACCATGGGTGCATGGCTTTATCACTGTGCCTGGCACATTATTCGGGAATTGCAACGCACTCTGGTTTTCGTCCAATCTCTCTGACCATTCTTTCGGTCTCCTGCACAAACTTTGCTCCACTATTTCTGCTCTTTCCTAAAATGTTATTCCTCCAGGTTTAGCCCAATGCACTCTTTTTTCCACGTTTTATGGTCTCGCTTGGTAACCTCATTCATTCCTAAATTCCAACCACCTATAGGTTGCAAACATACCACATCTACATCTTCTGACCAGATATCTGCAGTCGATTTCCACCTGGATGAGCCACAGGCACCTCAAACTCAACAATCCCCAAACTGAATGGATCATCTTCCCCTAAACAGTTTCAGTCCTATATTCCTATCTCAGTAAACGGCACCACCATCCATCTGCCTACGTGAGATGCAAGCTTCTTTCCTGAACCCCTCCCCTCCTTGTCCCCTCTGATCTATCCCCTCATCCCTCACCGAATTCTGCTGAATTCTATGTTCTAAATCTCTCCACATCTACTCACTTCCCTTCTCTCTTGTCCTTGCCCTAAGTCAGAGTGCTATCACCTCCTGTCTGGGTAGCAACCTCTGAACTGATCAACCAGTACCCAGGACTGCCCCCAATCCACTTCCTACAGTGAAGCTAGAGTTCCTTTCCTAAAATGCCTGGGGTAGATTAATTATCAGCTGCATCTCAGCCCAAGCCCACCCTTTTGTATTCTGTTGTGATGCTGGAGCTAGAAGTCTGCAAACCACATATCCTAGAATCCCCTGCAACTGGCTTCATGTTAAATTCTGCCAGTGAGAACTACCGTCATGGGACTGGAAGGCAGAGGTGGGGAGAACTCTTCTTCCTGTTTTCCAGCTCTTTTCAGACTCTGCAGTAGCAGACGGCGCTAGTTCTCCATGCTTTTAGTACACTGTGTACAAGCCACAAACCCCTCTTGATGACTGAAGCCCCAGCCATAGGCAATCCTTCCCCAGAGGCCCACGCACCTCCTTGGCAGTTCTATGGGGATCTCTACTCTGAGCTTCCAGGTTTGGCTAGCCACACTCATTCTCTTTTGTTCCCCCAGCCCTAGGGATGGCAGCTGCTTCCTGAAGTTACTAATCTCTAGGACCTCTGCTTCTACTACCCACTCAGCCCTCCCAGAACCTGTGTGTCCAATTTGAAATATTAGCATTATATCTATTTTCTGAATGAACCCTGACTGATACAGAACTTGCTACCAGGAGTGGTTCCCAGAAATAAATCCTATAAGTGGTCTTATGGGATTGGGTTGCATATCACTTTGACCTTGGACGATGATGGCCTCATGCCTCCCTCCAGCACATTCCATACATAGTAACCACTGTGATTTTTATAGAATGTCTGCCATCACCTCAGTGGCTCACCAAGGCTATCAGGAGCGTGGGTTTGAAGAGGTTCTCAGAGTTCTGGAGCCACCGTTTCTCTCTGTAGGTTCTCTTCTGACCACTATTTCCTCCCTCCCTCATGTTCCAAGCCCTACCCATTCTGAACTCCTTTCCATTTCAGAACCACTGTACCTCTTTCACTGCCTTCAGAAGGTTTTTTCTCTGTTTTGTATATCATGCCCCTAATCTTCTCTGTTTACCCAGTTAACTTCTACTGAGCTTAGACAGCATTTTCTCTAAGAAGTCTTCCCAGATCTACACGCACCCATTATAGCAGTAATGATACTATTAACTCTGAGTATTTACTCTGTATTCTCTACCAAACCATGACTTCTGGGAAGACGAGCACTATGCTTAACTTCTCATAGTTTTAATCTTGCGCAGTAGGTGTTCAATAATAGTTTGTTGAATGAATGAATAAATCCACGAACAAGAAAGTACAGATTCATTCCCACTAGGGAGATCTGGAAACGCTACTTAAAAAAAGGTAGGGTTTTGTACTGGGCCTTTAGATGCAATTTCTGTCACTGTAGACATTTTACAGAAAATATTTTCCTGAACTTCCACGGACTCTCTAACAAAATAGATAAAAAGATTTATTTTTCTTTTAGGGATATCTGAATTATCAAGCAGCTCTTGGAAAATAAGCTTCTTGGGAATATAATTTCTATCTTTGGGATTTATCCATAGGCCAACCACCTAGATAAAGCTAACTTAGAAACAGAGCAGCTAAATGCCCTTGGATGTTTATCAGCTCATACTGTCCCCTTTTAGAAGGTCTAGCCTGTTTCCAACATCTGTTCTAAAGTAAAATGTATACTGAGATCCCAATAAATTTACTATATTGCTTTCCTTTCAAAAATCTCACACACACCAGATTTGAGAAACTGCTTTAAACTATGTATGCTATAAATCTGAACATTACTTTCAGAACATAGTAAGTGGAAAGAAAAGTGCTTCAAAGAGATAGAAATCTTTATATTGATCTCTATGTATAGATTTACTATATAAATTAGACATGTATTTCCATATTTGGGACCCATTCTTACTCCTACTCCAAATAGAGAAATAGCTGAGTTTTCCTACAGTTTTGTAATTTTATGGGTAGCAGTAACATATCTATGCGAATTTTACTTCTGAAAACATATCTTCTATACTTAAAATTTATTTATATTTATTTATAAAATAAATCAAACACTGGCCAAAAGCTTCTAGGTTAATGTTTTTCGATGCTTCTAAGCCAGTGAGTAGATTTATTTCTGCTGAGTAAACACAGCAACATTTTGCAGTTCAAAGGTTTTAGTCCTTAAGAATTTGGTTATTCATTTACTTTATTTCCTTGATATCTTGGTAACAACAATATACTTAGCACAAATCAACAATGGTACAGATTCCTCCTTATTTGTTTTTAGGTAATTATATTCAGACTACCCTGGCACATGGTTAATACTGCATGGCAACACAAAAAGAAGAGATCATTCTCTAAAGTTGGTTAGCTTTTCAAGGTAGTAAAGTAACCATAAAAAATAGGAACGATGTTCTATCTCTTGACTTTGATGATGGATCAAATGCCTGGCTCTACCCCTTTTTCTCCTTGCCTTCCCAACTCATACCAAATTCCTTGGTAATCACACAACAGGACTTGCTCTGCCTGAATCTCTCAGCTTCATTTCCCCCTTCACATCCCAAGAAATCCATTTAAAACAAGAATCCCCAAATCACTTCTCTTGTGAGTTTCAGTTAAACCTTAACTATCTTGTTGGCATCACACAGGGCTTTCTTGCTTCTCTCTTTCCAAAAAGGAAAGGGAGGGGTGCCTGGGTGGCTCAGCCAGTTAAAAGCATCCAACTTAGGACTTCAGCTTAGGTCATGATCTCAGGGTTTCTGAGTTCGAGCCCTACATCAGGCTCCATGCTGACAATGCGGAGCCTGTTTGGGATTCTCTCTCCCTCCCTTTCTCTCTGCACCCCCCCCCCCCAACTCTCTCTCTCTCTCTCTCAAGGCAAATAAATAAACTTTTTTAAAAAAGGCAGGGGGTGTGGGGAGAAGGGGAAAGAAAGGGAGCAGAGACAGCCCCAGAGTACACAAAGACACTTGAATGAATGGGAATACACCATTTCTGAGAATTGTCAGCTAAAAAAGTCAAAGTAAAAAAGGTTAGGCCATGGTTAAGCGGTAATGCTCTGGAGCCAGCTTACCTAGGCTCGAGTCACAGTTCTGAGGACTGTATCTCTTTGGCCTGATGACATGATTTGCCTCTTTGTGCCTGCCTTGGTCTCCTCATATGTAAAATAATAATGACATTAACACCTGCCTCATAATTAAAACCTGTCAAGAGGATGAAATAATTTATGCCAAATGTTTAAAACAGCTTCCACAGTAGGCACTCAGTAAGCGTTAACTATTATAATTTCCGTCATGTCCTGAAAAGGCCAACCTGTTCACACAAATTCAAGAAAATTGAAAAAAAAAAATCAATAAGGAATCAGAGATATGAGAGAAGGAAAATGGCAAGAAGATGGACATAAAGTAGAGAAGTACTTTGGGTATAATGAGAAATTACATTGAACATGGATGTGCCGCAGAACTTGGGGTAAGAAGAAATTAGGCCAAAATGGAAACAAATCTAAGGGTGAAGGAAGCGGTGACGTCAAAATAGCTTAGTGGCACAGTCATCAAGGCTTCAGACCCAAAGGGGCTCTCCTGCTCTGCTAGGCCAGGGTTTTGCACTCGTGCTCCCCCTGAGCCCCCACTGAAGCCTGAGGATGCGGGGTGGGGGTGGGGGGGAGCCTCATCATCACCTCCCACCTGCCAACTACAATAGCTCAGGTAAACCAGTTCCGCTTTTATCTGCTCTGCTTGCTCCCAACATAAAGTAGAATTTCTTTGACTAAAAGGTTCTATATCTGAAGAGAGGAAAAAGTAAAAGCACAGGGGGTCACTGATCTAGTCCAACACTGCCAATGAACAGATGAGGAAACTGAGGTCCGGAGAGGGGAATGACTTTATCTAGACTCTCACAGCATCTCTGTGGCAGAAGCAGGAATTTCCTGACTCCCAGGCCGGAATCCTGTCCCCTCTTCTCTGTGTGCATGGTCATCACCCTCTCCCCCATAACAACACTCACCTCTATAGGTGCTTCCGTGCGGCCTCCAGGACACCTCCTGGTACTTCCCACATGCACGCCTGCCACCATCGCCCACACTTTTACTCTTCCTGGTTCCCTCTACCATCTAATCGCCTCTCAAATTCCAGATCAAATAGCAAGTCTTTCACGACTCAGCTCAAACCCCCTCTATGGCTTCCTTTCTTCTATACCCAATTTCTCTTTCCCCATTTGATCACACTAACCCTTAATCCTGCTGAAGATTTTGCAGCTTCTATCAGAGTACCCACAAGATATGATGGGATGAATGTCTTCCCATGGTCACTGACTAGACCGTAAACTCCTTGAGATCAGTATCAAATCTCATTACCATGCATCTTTGTACCCCCAGTTCAGAGTGTACCATGGTACCAGACTGCACCATGCCCAAGAAACGCTACACATGCATTTTTTCGATAGTTACAATTCTTTTAATTACAAAAGCAGCATAAAAATGCATAGAGTAGAAGACAGAAGGGTATCAACCTACCCTTTAGAGATAACTATCGACAGCATGTTGTACCTTCTAGACTTTTTCCTATGCATATATAATTCAAAGAAAAAAATAATTAATTGCAATTATGTTGTAAGTACTACAGCTTTTTTTTTTTTTGCCTGAAAATACGTTGAATGTGATATATTTCTTTACACAAATATGTCTCATCTGACCAGTGTCCTATTGGTGGATAGTCACACTCCTTCCAACTTTTCAATAAGAAAATGCAACAGACATCCATTGTGCATCAGTGCAAATATTTATTAGAAATTGCTACATATTTACAATGTTGATAGGTATGTGCAATATCCTTCCACAGTCTTGTACTAATGGTAATTAATCCTCCTGAGTGTATGAGATTACCTTTTTCCTGTCTAACACTGGGTGTTATCAGTCTTAGCAGTCTTTGCCAATCTGATAAGTGAAAAATGGCATGTTATTAAAATGTGCATATCTTAGGTTATTAATGAGGCTGATCATCTTGTATAAGATTGTCAAGGAAGTGGGGGAGGTTCTTTTAAGCAAAAATGAATTTCTTTCAATAATGTCAAAATAATATCTTCTAATGCATGAGTTAGAGATGAGAAGTGAACTCCTAAGTGTTTTTTTTTTAGTGGTTGATCTCAAGATTACAGGAATATTGGGAATAAAAAGCATATTGTTTCTTGATAGCTGTAAGAAGTCTCAGCTCAAGTTAATCTAAGAGGAAAAACAAAAGTTCTTTCAATCAAGTTGTTAGTGAAGAATAACTGCTACTTGGGTAGAGACCATGACTTCCTGATAGAACTCTATGAATAAACAAAGCTTGGCTATCCTGGGCTGTCAGGACTCACATAATTGTACCAAACAATTTGAATTTATTTTATTTTATTTTAATTTTTAATGTTTATTTATTATTATTGAGAGACAGAGAGAGAGACAGAGCATGAGCAGGGGAGGGGCAGAGAGAGGAGGAGACACAGAGTTTGAAGCAGGCTCCAGGCTCTGAGCTGTCAGCATAGAGCCCAACGTGGGGCTTGAACTCACAAACCACGAGATCATGACCTGAGCTGAAGTCGGACACTTAACCAACTGAGCCATCCAGGTGCCCCAATTTTATTATTTTTTAAATTTTATTTTTTATTTTTAAAAATTTACATACAATTTAGTTAGCATATAGTGTAACCAATGGTTTTCAGGAGTAGATTCCTTAGTGCTCCTTATCCATTTAGCCCATCTCCCTTCCCACACCCCCTCCAGTAACTCTGTTTGTTCTCCATATTTATGAGTCTCTTCTGTTTTGTCCCCCTCCCTGTTTTTATATTATTTTTGTTTCCCTTCCCTTATGTTCATCTGTTTTGCCTTTTAACGTCCTCATGAGTGAAGTCATATGATTTTTGTCTTTCTATGACTAATTTCACTTAGCATAACACCCTCCAGTTCCATCCACGTAGTTGCAAATGGCAAAATTTCATTCTTTTTGATTGCCGAGTAATACTCCATTGTATATATATACCACCTTTTCTTCATCCATTCATCCATTGATGGACGTTTGGGCTCTTTCCATACTTTGGCTATTGTTGAGAGTGCTGCTATAAACATGGGGGTGCTTGTGTCCCATCAAAATAGCACACCTGTATCTCGTGGATAAATGCCTAGTAGTGCAATTGCTGGGTTGTAGGGTAGTTTTATTTTTAGTTTTTTTGAGAAACCTCCATACTGTTTTCCAGAGTGGCTGCACCAGCATGCATTCCCACCAGCAATGCAAAAGAGATCTTCTTTCTCCGCATCCTCGCCAACATTTGTTGTTGTCTGAGTTGTTAATGTTATCCATTCTGACAGGTGTAAGGTGGTATCTCACGGTGTTTTTGACGTGTATTTCCCTGACGATGAGTGATGTTGAGCATTTTTTCATGTGTCATTTGGCCATCTGGATGTCTTCTTTGGAGAACTGTCTATTCATGTCTTTTGCCCATTTCTTCACTGGATTATTTGTTTTTTGGGTGTTGAGTTTGATCAGTTCTTTATAGATTTTGGATACTAACCCTTTATCTGATATGTCATTTGCAAATATCTTCTCCCATTCTGTCAGTTGCCTTTTAGTTTTTCTGATTGTTTCCTAAAAAATTTGAATTTATTAAACGCCTACTACAGGCATGGCAGATACTGATGAAGCAAACATTGCTAAGATCCAACCCCTGCCTTCAAAAGAGTTGCCTTTTTATGGTTTTTGTTTTTTATTGGAAAACATTTTGGAGTAATACTATTTTATCATACCTAAAAATTCAAAGAATGATCCTTGAAATGACTGTCTTCAATATTCAAGAGATAAGAAGCTCATCTTTGGCCACTTCCAAGAACTGGCAATAACATTACTGCCTTTGGGAGAGACCAAAAAATGCTTTTAAACACAGTTATATATTCTCCTTGTTCTTACACAGTGAACATGAACCCACTTAAGTTATGTATTACATGAAAGGCGGTGTGATTACTTTCGTAATTAATAACTCCCCAAATCATACAATCAAAATGTCCTTTGTGTGTGAATCTTTATTCATCTCGTGTGTTGGTGGTAACTTATTCTAAGGCAGGGAACTTAAGTCTCCTTACATTCTATCCAGTCCATTAATCACTTAAGTCCTTGCTGAGAAGAATCTAATCATTAAAGGCAGATGCTGAGAGAGACGTTCAAGTAGTCTGTTGTTACAAGACAGAAAAAGAGCTTCACATCCTTCCCTGATAGCTACCAAATCACGGACCATAAACCGCCAGGGCCTAACCCATCCTGAGGTCTAAAAAAAAATTTTTTTTATAAGTATATTCAACAAAACTTTAAAGAAATTATATCAGGCTTGTATGGTGATGTCTTCAGAGATTAAAAAGCAGAGAAAAATTTGTAACCTGTGCCTAAAACAAGCTAACACAGTAGCATGTTTGTCCTAGCACCTAAGTCACCGTTCTCTTCGCAGATCCATTCACAGAATGGTATTCTCTCTGTGGAGAGTTGGGCTCTGTTCACGACTTGCTGTAGCTGTGCCAGCTGTACCAGAGGCTACAGATTCCTCTAGTGTGCTGCTTTTGCCTTCCCTCTTGCCTTTGGGCTCTCCCAGGTCCTGCTCCTGGACAGTGTCTGTGTGTGTCTTTCGGCTACAATCTGGAGTCCTGTTGGGTAAATGGTAGGACGTGGAGAAAGGAGGCATTCTGGAATCTAAAATGTCACCTCCTTGGAGCACCCCACCTTACCTATCTAATCCCTTTGGATTGCTATAACATCTTATTCTTACCCACTAAATACCATATCTTGTACATCCCATTTGCTTCTCTCTTAGCCCACTTGTGAGCTCCTTCAGGGCAGCATTTGTGTTTTAGTCTTTTTATATACCAGATGATAGCACAGATACTCAGTAAATATTGTTGGTTATAATGAGAAAGTTCTTTTCTCTCAACAAACTAAAGATTTCATGCCATTCTCATCTTGCCTGCATGGATCCTGGTGAGCAAGCCACTGTAATTGTTTTACTCGTTCCTCGAAAGGTAAGGTGTTCTTCTCTTCTGACTTCTCTCATGATCTTCTTTTTCTTTGTTTTTCTGCACTATGAGTAAGATAGGCCCAACTGTGGTTTGGGGTGGTAGGCAGAGTACTGTGGTAAAATGGGAAATACTTATTTGGTCTCTGTCCCAGGTTCCTAGCCCAGAACTCCAAAAACTCTGGGAATTTCTTGAGTTATAGCAGTGTCTTGTTATTCATAACAAGCCTCTTTCAACACCACCTGAGCTTATGCTAATGAGGTAACTCCTGTGGACCCCTACAAAGGTTTAGGATTTGGGATGGTTGCCAGAAAGACTAAGGCATGATCAGAGGATTGGAACTTTCAGCACTCTACTCCCTCACCCCCAAGGATGAGAAGGGTTAAAGACTGACGTGAATCACCAATGGCCAATGATTTAGTCAATCATGCCTATGCAATGAAATCCCCATAAAAGCTCCTAAACAATGGGATTCAGAAAACTTCCAGGTTGGTGACCAGGTGGACGTGCTGGGAGGGTGGTGCTCCTGGAGAGGGCATGCGAGTTTTGTGGTAGGTATCCTGGACTCATCTGCACACCTTGCCCTGTGCATCTCTTCCATCTTGTCAAGCCTGAGTTGTATCCTTTATAATAAAGTAGTAATTGTAAGTAAAGTACTTTCCTGAGTTCTGTGAACAACCTAGGGGAGAGGGGTCATGGGACTCTCCAAATCTGTAGTTGGCTGGGCAGAAACGTGGGTAGCCTGAGCACCCTATTTGTGGCTGCCATCTGAAGTGGGGACAGTCTTGTGGGACTGAACACTTAACCTGTGGGGTCTAAGTTAACTCCAGGAACTGGTGTCAGAATTGAACTGAATTGGTGGACACTCAGTTGCTATCAGAGAACTAGAGAATTGGTGTGAAAAAAAAATCACATATTTGGTGTCAGGGAAAAAAAAAAAACGCTCAGGTATTTATCACTGAGTCTCCTGGATCTGTGGTTTGGTGTCAGTCATTGGTTTTGCAGAGTTTTCAACCATTATTATTTCAAATATTTCTTTTCCCTTCTCTCTTCTCCTTCTGGCATTCCAACTACACATATGCTACAATTTTGTATATTGTCCCACAGACTTTGGATGCTCTGTTTAGTTTAATTATTTTTTCTCTTTGCATTTCAGTTTGGCAAGTTTCTACTGATTGAGCTTCAAGTGCACGGATTCCTGTTTTGGCAGTGTCAAGTCTATTCGTGAGTCCATCAAAGGCATCCTTCATTTCTCTTACTATGTTTTTGATTTCTAGCATTCCCTTTTGATTCGTAGAGTTCCAATCTCTCTGTTAACATTGCCCATCTGTTCTTGCAGGTTTTAAACTTTTTCCATTAGAGCCCTTCACATATCATACTTCTTTTAAATTCCTTGCCTGATAATTACACCATCTCTGTTATATCAGAGTCTGGTTTTTGCTTGTTACTTTGTTTCTCCAGACTGTGCTTTTTCTTGCCTTTTGGCATTCCTTATAATTTTATGTTGAATGTGGCACATGTTGCATCAGTTGACAAGAAGTGAGGGAAGTAGGCCTTTAGAATAATGATTTATGGTATTTTTCCACCACAGTGACTACACTTTAGGCAGAAGGTAGCATTATCTACCACAATCAAATGTCTTCTTGAATGTATTCATCATTATTCCCTCTTCAAAGATGCGCCTTCTGCTAGGTCTTGGGTCTAAAATGTACACAGAGTCACTAGTTATTTTCCCAGGCTACCACTTGCAACAACATCACTTAAGCCACTATGAAAGGTGGGCTCACGACACCAGTCAAGGTTACAGAGACCACTAAACTATTCAGATTACAAACTAGTTGCTTTTCTTGGAACCCAAATTATCGATACTTGGTGAGGATATTCTCTAAAACTATTTCCTGGAACCAGATGAAACTGGGCCAATACTTTTAGGCCACTATAATGTAATTTAGTCCAATGAATGGAGATGCAGGAAAATTTAACTCCTTCACTGTTAATGATCACAAATTACTTTGGGAGAAGATAATAAGCTCCACATTTCCAGCATAAATACTTAAAAACTTTTTAAGGTTAACTTATGACAGGAAATTCTACACAGTTGAGTTCTTCCAGTTTTCTAAGTCCTGTTAAAGAAACAACAGTTCCCCTGTCTTCACAAAGGCAATCAAACTTAAAAAACAAGTAAGTCAGCATGGAAATATTCATATCATAGATTCTTAAGTGTGAAAGCCAAATAACCAGAGATGTGGAGATGATCTTCTGACAAAAGATTCATGAACTGACAAAAGAGGTGAGAAGAGCAAGATCAGAGAAAAGCACCAGCCAGCTTCTTTCAAAGTCACCTCTCAGGTGGTGGGGATGGGGAAGACCAGGCATTAACTCTAAAAATGAAGGAAACACCGACATAATCCCATAATTCCCATAATTCCTGCTGATCAAAGGAATAGATGTGCCCCTAATCACAAAGAAGAGTGGAGCACTCTTCCTGTAAAGCACCTTCTTTCCTGGCCTGTAGTGTCCTAAATCCTGTTAAGTCACCTTTCTGTTCTGTTGCAACTATTAACATGTGCTTTTGGGGGTTCCTGGTTTGCTCAGTTGGTTAAGCATCCGACTATGGCTCAGGTTGCGATCTCATGGTTCGTGAGTTTGAGTCCCGCATCGGGCTCTGCACTGTCAGTGTGGAGCCTGCTCGGGATTCTCTAGGGGCACCTGGCATTCTCAGTTGGTTGAGCATCTGGCTTAGGCTCAGGTTATGATCTCAGTTCCTGGGTTCAAGCCCTGCGTCAGGCTCTGTGCTGACAGCTCAGCTTTGGACTCTGTCTCTGTCTCTCTCTCTGCCCCTCCCCCACTCACACTCTGTCTCTCTCAAAAATAGACGTTAAAAAAATTTTTTAGAAAGGTGCTTTTACAATGGAATATGACAAATCCCAGAGGGAAAGATTTCAGTGGTAATTTTATAAGGAGAAATAAGCCTAGCTACGGATGTGTGTGAGTCTCTTTACAAAGAATTTCTAGAACCTACAGTGAGTCAAATAAGACCTAAGATACAAACCTAGCCACCAGGCAGAACAAGATTAATCTGTCATTCTCTTATTAAACTGAGCAATAGAGTACATGTCACATGAGATGACTCTGTTGCCAAGAAATCATAGGAATGTGGTTCAGTGTCATCCACCAGACATGAGCCCTACAAGTACAAGACACAGCCTACTATACTCACACAGTAAACATTTACCATGCCACCACTTTCCCTTTTTTAAACCTCACGCTGGATGAGTCCTGTTACTGGCTAAGGCCAGGCCAGTGTCACTAAGTTCAACAAGATGAAACATCACAAGAATTGATAGCAATACAATGGCATCAGGAAGTGATGTTAGCCATGGGAAGAGCTATTCACCAAGCACGAAGCTAGTTCAAGAAGTTCTTCCAATGCAAGAAATCTAACTAATCAATTCATTAATAAAAACAATGAAATAAATTAAACATTTATTGAGACATACATAATATATAAAGCACTGTGCTATGCTCTTGGGTAAGAGACTAGGGAAAAGAATACAAAGATAACCGAAGTGTGGTACCTACATCTAAGGAGTAGACCATCTCAGAAGGAAGACAGTAACAAGGACAAAAGAGAGTAACAGAGCAAATCGAAAAGGGAGACTGATGATCAGCTAAAGAGGAAGAAAGCAGCTGATCTTCAAATTCCAGCTTGAAATGCAGTGCTAGGCTAGATGAAGGGAGCTATTGAATCTTCTGAAACTAAAATACAGTTGAACAGGATTTTCTCGGGTTACAGACACTAATCTCCTCATCTCACTACCATTCGAAATACTCAGTAAAGTAACTACTTGGATTCTTCCACTGTGGGCCCAGCTCAACGGAATTCAAGGGGAAAAAGGCATCCAGTAACTTGCTCTGGGCAATCTGCAACACCTGATAACTGTTCCATATTAGAATTAAAGACATGAGGAGAGAGGAAGGCAATTCTAGGTGGATGGTTCACTGGACTTTTGCGGTTGACTACTTAAAGTAAATTTCAGGGATCAATCCTATTGGATTCACTGCGTGTTGTATGTAAGGGATGAATCACTAAATTCTACTCCTGAAACCAATACTACACTGTATGCTAACTAACTTGAATTAAGAAAAAAAAAAAAAAGAATCATAGAGGAACAACACTTAAAGTCTATGTACCTCTCAGCTCTTGAAAAAATCACTTATTGTTTAAACAATTCCTCTTGGGTTTTTTGTTACCTCCAGCTGACAGCCCCGTTTGAAACAGTCTGGGCAGCTAGACTTGTTGGCTCTCTGAGGTTACAGTTCATGCTTCTTTCATTTCTAGGTATCCCCAGTAGCACCTAGCACAAGGCAGGCACTAAAATATTTGAGAAGAAGAAAGGAAGAAGAAAAATCAGGGATTACCTAGCATTCCCTGGACGCTGCCCTGAGCTGTTGTGGGTACAGCAAGGAGCAGCAGGTGCAGTAATAAATGCACAGCAGGAACCTACAAGCACAATAACAACCCTCCTCCAAGAGTGTGGATTCTGCCATTTGCGTGAAACAACTGGGTCCAGTATCCCCAGGGAAGTAAGATCTAGACACTGAACCTGGAGTCTGCCTTTCTCATTTACCACACAGAGTGCTGGGATTAGTTAGGGAAGACTACTTCCTGCTGAAATAGACCCAAAAATGTATAATGGTGCTAACACCTCAGAACTTTGTATCTGGCTTCCATGATGGAGAAGGATGAGGCGTTCATCTTCCTCACGCTGAAACACGGATTGAGGCTGATGGGCTCTGCCATCTGCATCATGGTCGTTCTACTGGCTGGAATTCAGTCAGATGGCTGCACACAAGTGCAAGGGAGGCTGGAAGATGTATTCTCACTGTGGACTTGGGAAAAAGAAATCGTGGGTTCTGGTGGGTGGCCAACAGCCTCTGCTACTGTATTTTGTGGCTTTTCCTTCCTCTTCCAAGCTTTCTCTTTACTGTGTATTATATACAGTAAAACCTTGGTTTGTAAGCATAATGCATTCCAGAAACATTATAATCCAAAGCACTTGTATATAATGTTTGCTTGTCTTGCAGAACACTCACAGAACAAGTTACTCACAATCCAAGATTTTACCATGGATGTTTCTATATAGTACTATATATATGTTTTTATATAGTATTTTATATATGTGTACACACACACATACTTTCTATGTAGTAGTATACATATTTTTACACAGTAAACTTTTGATCCCATCTATATAATAAATGGCCGGGATTTTTACATAAAGATGCCTGATCCTTCCTTTCTAAAGGAAAGGAAAGAACCTGATATTAAGGCCCAGATGAAGCAGCTCCTGAAGTAGCTTCCTCCAAGATAGTCACCTCCAGACAAAGGAGATAACCTCTCCCATGTCCACACTTCCAATTAGGCCCCTTATCAGGATTCACCCAAATAGTAGGCTCATACGGGGTTCATCTCCAAGATGACAAGCGCAGCATGTGAATTCCTCAGAAAGGTTGGAAAATGCTAAGTAGGTCCTTGAGACCCTAAATGATTCCATTTTCTGGCTAAGAACCATCATGTCGAACACCAGCACCTGAAACTGGCTTCCTTCTGAGAGCGATCCTTCACGAAGAAAGCATATTTCACTTCAGAGGCATTTTACACATTGATCAATGGGTAGAAACTACACTCTGCTGGAATGTGGACACAGTGCACTCGCCTAACACACTCCTGGCTAGTACACCACACCCGCCTCCCGGAAGACCTGACAGAAAACCATGCCTCAGCAAAGTGACAAACCAGCACATGCTGTGGACCTTTCACAGTTCACCTCAAATGTTACATCATCAACGTGTAAATGACCTAGCACACACAATTATGCTAGATTATATGCTCTTCTGGAAAGGTACAGGTGATGGGTCTTACTGCCCTCCGCAATGCCTTGTATATACATCATTCAGTAAACATTTGCTGAATGAATACAGTCATTTTATGGTTTTGTCATTAATAATTCCTCTGCATGTGTCCACAGAAGGACACTCAGCTGTCTGACTCATTCTGTACACACCCTGGCTAATAGGTGTGGGTAGGTACATTCTGGCTGTGTCAGTGACAATGCTGGCAGTGACCATGACAGCACGATAAGCCACAATGTATAAATGACTGTGCTATTTCATGCCTATGGGCCCCAATAGTCACCATAAGTAGCACAGGACCCTAGGTCCTAATATGGATCCCTCACCCCTTCGCACACTTCCTGTCCCCCATCCCTGTTTTAACTTCCTTCATAGATCCTATCACCATCTGACAGATTTAACTTCTGTGTGTGCCTGTCTCCTCCACTGGAAGCCCTGTGAGGGCAGGGAACTATGCTCAAGTTGTCTAGCACACCGCATAGGGCCTGCTATGTGAGAAGTGCTCACTTGACATCTGTGGAGGGAAGGGATGAAATGAAGAAGATACTGGGATTCTTTCCTCTAAACCTAAAGATATTAGCTGCAAAACAAATTAGCCCTGCAATGCTTCAGAATATTCACATTCTTTTTTAAATAGTCAGAACATCTCAAAAACAAGGTCTCACAGATAAGCCACTTTTTATGTCATAGAGCAGGACTTCTAGAAACTCAAGTAATAGTCATGTCATCTTAAGTCCCCAAGGAAAATGAGAAAGGAATCTTCAGGGTTGGACTCACCTTTGGCAGCCTTTCACCAAACAAGAACCACATCTGCAGGCCTGGCTCCCTCTCTACTCCAGAGTCTTGTCCATGGAGCCAGAACCAGCACCCAAGACATGAAGCCAGACAGGGAATGAGAAATTCCTGGTTACAGAAACAAATTTGCCTGAGCCCCACGTGAACAAAACGATCAGACCCTAGACCCAACTCTCCCTATGGGAAATAGCCACAATTCATTTAAAAAGAAAAAAAATGGTTCAAATTAAAATTCTCAGCTTTGTGATAAGACACATTACTTTACATTGTTAGGAAATCACCGATTGTTACAGAAAACAATATGGAGGTTCCTCAAGAAATTAAAACTCGAACTACCATATGATCTAGCAATTCCACTTCTGGGCATACCTGAAGAAAATGAAAACACTAACTCAAAAAGGTATCTTCACCCCAATGTTTTAAATAGTCAAAACTTTCTCCTCTAGGGTTTTGATGGTTTCCTGTCTCACAATTTAGGTCTTTCAGTCATTCTGAGTTTATTTTTGTATATGGCGTAAGAAAGTGATCTAATTTCATTCTTCTGCATGTTGCTGTCCAGTTCTCTCAGCACCATTTGCTAAAGAGACTATCTTTTTTCCATTGGATACTCTTTCTTGCTTTGTCAAAGATTAGTTGGCCATACATTTGTGGGTCCAATTCTGGGGTCTCTATTCTATTCCATTGGTCTATGTGTCTGTTTTTGTGCCAATACCATACTGTCTTGATGATTACAGCTTTGTAGTAGAAGCTAAAGTCTGGGATGTGATGCCTCCCGCTTTGGTTTTCTTTTTCAACATTACTTTGGCTATTTGGGGTCTTTTGTGGTTCCATACAAATTTTAGGATTGTTTGTTCTAGCTTTGAGAAGAATGCTGGTGCAATTTGGATTGGGATTGCATTGAATGTGTAGACTGCTTTGGGCAGTATTGACATTTTCACAACATTTATTCTTCCAATCCATGAGCATGGAATGTTTTTACATTTCTTTGTGTCTTCTTCAATTTCCTTCATAAAAAGGCAAGGGAATTAAAAGCAAAAGTGAACTATTGGGACCTCATCAAGATAAAAAGCTTCTGCACTGCAAAGGAAACAATCAACAAAACTTAAAGGCAACCAACAGAATGGGAAAAGATATCTGCAAATGACATAGCAGATAAAGGGTTAATATCCAAAATCTACAAAGGACTTACCAAACACAACACCTAAAAAACAAATAATCCAGTGAAGAAATGGGCAGAATAGCCACTTCTCCAAAGAAGACATCCAGATGGCCAGCAGACACATGAAAAGATGCTCAACATCATTCATCACCAGAGAAATAAAAATCAAAGCTACACTGAGATACCACCTCACACCGGTCAGAGTGGCTGAAATGAACAGTTCAGGAAACAACAGATGCTGGCAAGGATGTGGAGAAATGGGAACCCTCTCGTACTGTTGGTGGGGATGCAAACTCTTGCAGCCGCTCTGGAAAACAGTATGGAGGTTCCTCAAAAAGTTAAAAATAGAACTACCCTGCGACCCAGCAATAGCACTACTAGGAATTTATCCAAAGGATACAGGCGTGATGATTCATAGGGGCACATGTATCCCAATGTTTATAGCAGCACTATCAACAATAGCCAAATTATGGAAAGAGCCTAAATGTCCATCAACTGATCAATGGATAAAGAAGATGTGGTTTATATATACAATGGAATACTTACTACTTGGCAATGAGAAAGAATGAAATCCTGCCATTTGCAGCAATGTGGATAGAACTGGAGGATATTATGCTAAGTGAAATAAGTCAGTCAGAGAAAGACAGATATCATATGTTTTCACTCATATTTAGAACTTGAGAAACTTAACAGAAGACCATGGGGGAAGAGAAGGGGAAAAAAATAGTTACAGAGAGGGAGGGAGACAAACTATAAGACACAGTTAAATACAGAGAACAAACCAAGGGTTGATGTGGGGGGGGGGGCAAGGGAGAAGGGAAAATGGGTGATGGGCACTGAGAAGGGCACCTGTTGAGAGGAGCACTGGGTATTGTATGTAAGCGATGAATCACAGGAATCTACCCCCAAAACCGAGAGCACACTGTATACACTGTATGTTAGCCAACTTGACAATAAATTATATTTTAAAAAAATAGTCAAAATTATTTACAATAGGGGCGCATGGGTGGTTCAGTCGGTTGAGCATCCGACTTCGGCTCAGGTCATGATCTCACACTTCGTCGGTTCGAGCCCTGCATTGGGCTCTGTACCGGCAGCTCAGAGCCTGGAGCATGCTGTCTCCTTCTCTCTCTGCCCCTGCCCTGCTCGCACTCTGTCTCTCTCTCTCTTTCTCTCTCTCTCTCTCTCAAAAATAAATAAACATTAAAAAAATTTTTTTTGATTATTTACAATTTTTTTGATTAAGTGTTCATCAGTAGATACATTAATAAAGAAAATATACAATGATATACTATTAAGCCACAAAAAGAAAAAAATCTTGCCATTTGTGACAACACGAATGGACCTTGAGGGAATTATGCTAAGTGAAACAAACAGATAAAGACAAACACCATATGATCTCACTTATATGTGAAATCTGAACAGGGAAACAACCAAACAGGGGGCAGCTGGGTGGCTCAGTTGGCTAAGTGTCCAATTCTTGATTTTGGCTCAGGTCATGACCTCACGGTTTGTGAGTTCGAGCCCCACGTTGGGTTCTGTGCTGACAACATAGAGCCTGTTTGGGATTCTCTCTCCCTCTCTCTCTCTGCCCCCCCTCAATTTGCTATCTTTCTCTCAAAATAAATAAAAAGAAACTTTAAAAAATTAAACAAACAAAACCAAAGAAACAAAAAACATCAAGCTCATAGATACAGCTCATAGACACATCCATGGGGATGGGGAGAAGCAAAATGAGTGAAGAAGGTCAAAGGGTAGAACTTGCAGTTATAAAATAAGTAGGTCACAGGGTTGTAATGTACAGCATGGTGACTACAGTTAATAATACTGTATTACATATTTGAAAGTTGCTAAAAGGGTTGATCTTAAAAATTCTCATCACAAGAAAAAAAATTTTGTAACTATGTATGGTGATGAATGTCAATTAGACTTACTGTGGTGATCACTGTGTAATATATAAAAATACCCAATCATTATGTTGTACACCTGAAACTAATATAATGTTAATGTCAATTATTCCTCAATAATAATTAATAATACACAGAATATAAAACCACTTTAATAATATATATTATATAACAATTATATAGTATATGACTATATATTATATAAATGCATGTGATATGTAACTAAGAAAAAGTGTTTAAAATTCTATTGAAAGACATTAATACAAGTAAGTGGAAAGCTAAAATAAACCATTGAAATGTCACTGATTTGCTAAGCTACTGTTTGATGGAACTTTAAAATCCATGTTTTTTTTTTTTAATTTTTGGCATATGGAGAACAGTCTCTAAATGGCAATAATGATCTCATTCATTCATTCTTCTGTTGATTCTCAAATAGTAATTAAACAGTACTCCCAAAGTAATGGTGAAAGATACTACGAGCTTGAGAATGTGTCACAAAAAGATATTTTACACAACAAAAGTTTTTATACATACAGAACATTTACACATAAGAAGTTTCTGGAATAGTAGACATTAGGATTTAACAACTCATGGAAGAATGGCAAAGTTTTTAAATCCCCAAAGAGCCATTCAAACACTTTCCATCATACTTCTCGACCTTTCCACCAAGACTTTCTTCAAATGTACTCTGGCCACAGGGTTTGCTTCAAGGTTTTTTGGTTGGTTGGTTGGTTGGTTTTTAGTAAGTATTACTCCAGTCAGCCCACTAGCCAGCCAGTATGTATTATGCATTAAAGCCAGAGCTGGGCATGGAAAGTTCTGAGACTAAAAACTTTCACAGCAAGTTACTGGCTTCATCAGCAGCATACGACAGATGGACTGGATGATAGCTAAGATCATTTCTACTTAACTTATTTTGTTTTGATTTTGAATAACTTCACACAACTATAAAATTTTACAACATATCAAGTGAAGGCAGGCAGCAATGAAAAAATAAAATTTCAAAGTCGTTCTATAAGTGGAGAATTCTTGATCCCTGGGTTTTAGTATTTGAAGTTCTGAAAACTTCAACATACATCTTCAGATCTTATTTGATTTCCTAGAGATGTTTTTCTCTTACTCTCATTTGCAGACCACCTGAGTTCTTTGCTTTTCCATTTTCCTACTTGTCTCTCAAAGTAAAAGTGAGAGAAGAATCATACAGATTACACTAAACTATATAATAAATAATCAAAACATACTTCTTTCCCAGACCTAAGTCCCCAGACCTAAGTCAGGTTCCACAGTATCGTGTAGCATATTTAAACGCAGAGAAAAGCTCTCCTCCCTTAGTGAAGCAGAGACCCAACATGTCCACTCCCACCAACCGAGGAAGAGAGTATGGTCACATTGTGCTTGTTCCTTCAAAACTCACTCCCACTTGGCTCTGACCCTCAGCTAAGCAGTGTACATTTTCAGTGGAAAATGTTCCTAGACTCCAAAGCACCCATATGTAGCTTCTTCAGGCAAAATGATATCTCACACACACACACACACACACACACACACACACACACACACACACAAATCCTTTCCATTTAGAACCAAAGTAAACTACCAGAAATTTGTACGTGTCATGGTTCTAAACCACGTAGTAGTGACTGCTACTGTATGAACTACAAATCATGCAATGCCGTAATTTATCTTTTCTAGAAAGAGCGGCACTCTCCAAAGAGAAAGGCTATTCTAACAGGCTATTGTTCCCAATCTCCACAGCAGCCTAACTTCAGCTGGGTAGTAATTCTGAAAGGAACAAAACACAACTGCTCCCAGCAGTGGCTCACTGAGATTTGGCAAAGCTGGGAAGAGGCTTTCAGAGTTTCTGAGATATTCTAAAATAGCTTCATATCCTTTTGGGAATCATCTATGTAATTGATTCCACCTCCAAATGTATTCCTGGAATTGTGAGTTCTCATCACAGAGATTTTTATCCAAGGCAATTGTCACAAAGAGTTGTTAAGTCATGGCTCACTTCGTGATGGATACTCTCACTTAGACTTTTAAGAGATTTATGGAATACTCCAAAATTGCCTGCTATTAGATACAGAGGAAGAACAAAAATAATCTGGACCTCATTTTCACTTTGATAAAACTTTTTTTCTGGTAAACTTATTCAGGCAATTAAAATCAATTCCAATTTCTATTTCCCAGGCCTTTATATTCTTTGCCCTTAAGAAAAAGAAGGGAATTAAGTGAACAAAACCTGAATTTTAAATTAGAATTCAAATTGCCTGGGGCGACTTCATACCTAAGTAAATAAATAGGTGAGACATAAACTAATAAATAGTTCACATATACATAAAAGATGTTTTTATAAAGCATTGACCTACCTTTAACCCAGCCTTTCAGTTAGGACTGCATTTTATGGAAAACTCCACACATAAAGCACCTTCCTCCTAGTCCTTCAGAGCTCTTATGAAGAGCAGAACTTTCTCAACAGGAAGCCAAGGCACACAGAGGCGGGGTCATTTTCCTCAGTGACACCAGAACCCCAGATTCCTGGCATTCCCCAGCCATAAGTTCAAGGCTCACATCATTATACACTGCATGCTTTCCACACAAAGTCGGTCTGTTTAGTGAATTTAACATGAAACTTTTTTTTTTTTTTTTTTTTTTTTTTTTTTGCGGTTTGGTCAGTGACACAAAAGAAGATAAAATTCGACAAGACCAACTGTAGTGCCATCCTCATGAAAGACTACCCTTCCACTCCATACTGACTTCCATGTATTCTAAAACATGAGCTGGCTTGCTAGAAAAGCCCAGGCATCTGACTTTCCAAATACATAAATCTAAATGCAACAAGTCACCTGAAGCACATATTTAAATCATTTCACTGTGACACACTTAATGTTGAGAAAAAGAACAAGGCTCCAGTGAAAAATAAATTTGCTCATAAACGCAGACTTATTTAGTATTTAATATCTACTCTGACAAAGATATCTATCTTTTACTAAGAGCTCTGAAACCCTTGACATATTCTTTGCCTCACTCCCACACTAAACCACAAAGTAATTATGAAGCACCTGAATGGTGATGTGGGCTCTGATCCAAGCTTCCTATATGATGACACTTTTCCAGATGGCACCTGAGGTTGTCAGGTGTTTCTTACATTTGTAAATACTCAAGTCCATTACGTAAGGCTGCTAATTTCAGAAAGCCAAGCCCATTTGGTTTGAAAGCACACGTCTTTTTCTTCTGGTGGAAATTCTTCCATGTGCCTGGGAAGTGAGTTATAATGTTCAGTACTGAAGAGAAGCTACAGTTATTGGCAATGGTGAACAAAGGACAAGTTACCAAGTTCAGCTCAACAGAGTGAAACAAAATAAAGATCCCCCTGAGGACCAAGAACCATGAAATCCAGTGGTTTCAAGTAACCATCTTTTAGATATATGTATACTATTCAGTGAGGGGAAAATGAGAATCCCAGGCTTAAGGCACTATTATTCAGCTTTGAAAACTGCAAGATACTTTCTTGCAGGATTTGGTTCAATTAACTGCAAGATGAAAAAATATTTCTGAGCTACATGGTCAAGCAGTCATTTGGATCTTGGGTTCAGAAATAAGTGGGAAACGCATGAACTACTGAATTCCACATGCCAAGCAGGCTTTTCTCCGGATGGCTGAAATCTTCAAAAGTTAGCACTCTAATGTGTTACTGCTGCATCTTGAATTTCCCTACTGTGACCAGAAAAACAACTATTCAATGCATTGTTTCTCATTATACCATGGAGCTATAGCAACCACTCATCCTGTCTCAACATCTGTTTTTCCCTTTTGGAGGGCCATTCCACTTGAGAAAAAGAACAGCTAATTTTACTTGGTGGCCCCTAAAATGTACACGTCTAGCATAGCATGCAGTGTTTACAGCTTCTAAGCATTAATTAATCATAAATTTTTGGACAGCAGTGATTCTATTTTATGGACGGAAATACTGCATAAACATCTACATTCAAATTCTGGTTTTGCTACTTGGGGCAGATCACTCACACATAAAAATAAAGCTGAAAAAAAAAGGAAGCTAATTTATAAGGGCACCAGTGAGTCTGTGAACGTGGTAAGAAATGTAAAGAGGATCCTAGAACAATAGTTCTTAAGTCTTCTGATCCTAGGACCCCTTTATATTTTAAGAAATTATTGAAGACTCCAAAGAGCTTATCTTAGAAAATTCTAGAAAACACAAAAATATACACACACATTTCCATAGTCAACCAGTGGTCTCTAGAAAACTCCAGTATACACATGTGAGAAAACGAGAGTAAAAGAGGTAAATAATATCTTAGTCCTATTATGAAAATTGTTTTGGCTTCACGGACCCCTTTATAGGGTCTCAGGAACCCCCAGGCAGCCTCAGATCACACTTTGAGAATCACTAGCCTAGAATACCTTAACATGTAAAAAGCAGGAAAGCTGTTAAAGCAGGTGAATCACATAAAAAAATTCAGGAGCCAACATAGAGGGGCTCCCACTAGTCAAAAGTGAGATGATTTTAGTATCAGTAAGAACTGGAATGGATTGAAACACTAATATTTTTGAACTCATGAATTATTTTCATGTTTTAAATTAAGTTTATTTATTTGGGGGGGGGGGAGGGGAGAAAGCATGAGCGGGGGAGGGGCAGAGAGAGAGAGGGAGAGAGAAAATCCCAAGCAGGCTCCATGCCATCAGCATGGAGCCAGACTAGGGCTCGACCCCACGAGCCATGAGGTCATGACCTCAGCTGAAACCAAGAGTCAGATGCTCAACTGACTGAGCCACCCTGGCGCTCCTGAATTCATGAATTCTCAATGAATCACACACTTCTCTTTCCTCTTCCCATCTCTGTGTCTCTGTCTCTCTCAATGGTTACCTTTGGAGAATACTACTCATTAGTTCGCTAATGGAGCCAACTGTACCTCAGGATAACCAAACAGCTGATTAGCAGGAGTTTCTCATTATAGAAGTATCCTAGGTGGCAAATGAAGAAATGATTGAAATAAGACTTTGAAACCCATAATGAATTGATGGATTTAGGTGGAAACGATCACCCTTGACTGTGAACATATCAACATATCACACACACACAGGGAACTGATGTTAATTTAAGCGCCTCCTGATGGGAGTACATAACACACTTATTATAGTATTATTGACAAGATATGGAAACAGAATTCGATTCAGCCTCCAGGTGCACCTACCAGTTTGCAAGAAATACAGTATCTAGAGGAATATGTTAAAGAGGGACTTTTAACATTTAACTCCATAGGATGTAATCGGCAAAATCCAGACTATGGGAAACTTTGCAGAGTAAATGCTCTCGTTTGGCAAAAACTAAATTGGAAGGAAAGACAGTGGAAGGTGAGCCTATAGAGTAAAAGGAACTGAAGAGGCATGTCAACCAACAGAATGTATGGACCTTATTTGGATCCTTATACAAACTGAAAAGAAAAATAAGGAAAACAGATGAATGAACACTGACTAGATATTCCATATTCAATTTTATCAGAGAAGTTCTTCAAGTATGATGATAGTATTGAAAGAAGAAAAAAACAGTCCTTACTTTCAGAGATGTGTTCAGAAATACTTACAAATGAAATAATAATATGTCAGGGATCTGTTTCATAACAATCCAGGATCTGGAATTAGAGGTTGGGGTCTAGGCAAAGCAAGACCACAGACTGATCACTGTTGACACTGTAAGAAAGGCACATGGGGTCCATTATAATATTCTCTCTACTTCTGTGTAGGTTTTAAATGTTCCATACCAAAAAAATAAAAGTAGCCGCAGAAATGTCATCTTGTCTTCTCCAGCAATTCCGTGATATGCCCAATGGCAGGACTTGGGTGCTCTGTTTTCAAGCACCCAGAAGTCCAGAGCACTGGCTACGTATCCAGGGAGGTGACAGCCAAAGATCTGTAAGATGACCTGGGACACGGTAGGGGTAGCCAGTTGTCTCTTGAACCAGTGACATCTTTCTGACAGAGCAGGAACCAAAACTGTATTTTCAGTATGATCATAACCCAAAGGGTTATTTTGATAACTTTTATTAAGAGTTGGCCATACTTCAACTACTGATATTTTACAGAATTACTATTACTACAGTGCCTTGTTCTATCGAACTTCCAATATTTATCAGTTAGCTCTGTAATTTATCTTACACAGGTAAATACCAGGGAAGTTTATATTCCATTCCTAAGAAATATAAATAAAAACTTTACACAGAAAAAGGTATAAGAACTCTTCAAGAAAAGAAACTATATGAAAACAGTGAGGTTTTTTTTCCCCCCTGGGTATAGGGACTATGGGAGTTTGCTTTTCTTTGCTCCTATTTCTTGGAATTGTCCAAAGTTTCTGTAGTTACTATATTATTTTAAATGTGGGAGGAAAACTAAGAAACTTTATTTTTTACATCACTCATAAATCAAAGCTCTGAGATAGCTATTTATAAATAATAGTATTTTATTTGTTATATTTCTATGACCCTTTCTGTGGCTGGGATAAAGGAAGAATATTATAATAATGAAGAAAATATTGAAAGCAGTTGAGGAATTTTCAAATCAAATTATGAAAGCAATATAAGAATACCATTTTTATGGGGCGCCTGAGTGGCTCAGTGGTAAGCGTCCAACTTCAGCTCAGGTCATGATCTTACAGTTCGTGGGTTCAAGCCCTACGTCGGGCTTTGTGTTGACAGCTCAGAGTCTGGAGCCTGCTTCAGATTCTGTGTCTTCCTCTCTCTCTCTCTGTCCCAACCCAGCTCATGCTCTGTTTCTCTCTCTCTCAAAAATAAATAAACATAAAAAAAAGAATACCCTTTTTATATTTGGGAAAGGGGAGATATTCTTTTTAATTTTTTTAAATCTTTGTTTATTTTTGAGAGAGAGACAGGGTGTGAACAGGGGCAGGGGTGGGGGGGTGGGCAGAGAGGGCCGGAGGGAAGAGAGAGGGAGTCACAGAATCCAAAGCAGGCTCCAGGCTCCAAGCTGTCAGCACAGAGCCCAATGCAGGGCTTGAAGTCACAAACTGTGACATCATGACCTGAGCCGAAGTTGGACACTTAACCGACTGAGCCACCCAGGTACCCCAAGGGGGAGATATTCTTAATTTTTTCCTCTACAAAATAAAGGAAAACTGTTATTATTATTTTTTTTAAATCACAAGTGGATAACCCAGCTCAAGGAGATCTCCTTAAGTTTCTTCTAAAACCTCAAGGGCAGGAAGGTGGAGGCAAACAGGGACGTCTGGGATCCTATGAGGGGTTTTGTCCTGATGCTCTGCCTATCACCCTGACCCTGTTCCCTTCCGCCAGCTCAGAAAGAAAAAGGAAAGTTCAGTTTAATGCCAGGATTCTACACCTGTTAACACCATGTTAGCCAAAGAAAGACGTGTCCCACAAACAAAAATGGATTTTTTTTTTAGAGAAGAAGTTCCACTCAGACAAAGAGTCTTCAAGAAATAGGCAACAATTCAGCACCCTCTGCTAGCTTCAGCTATTTCACATGGAAAATAAGTGGAAGAATACGTGTACCAGTGACTGTTAAAAATTGAACATGAGGGGCGCCTGGGTGGCTCAGTTGGTTGAGCTACTGACTTCGGCCCAGGTCATGATCTCACAGTTTGTGAGTTCGAGCCCCGCGTCAGGGTCTGTGCTGACAGCTCAGAGCCTGGAGCCTGCTTCAGGTTCCGTGTCTCCCCCTCTCTCTGCCCCTCCCCCACTCATGCTCTGTCTCTGTCTCAGAAATAAACATTAAAAAAAAATTTAAAAAAAATTGAACATGAAAAAGGAAAAATGCCGGAAATTTGGCATGGATAGTGGTTATGTTTTCCACATGGGTCTAATTAATCTTGATTTAGACTACATGCTGCCTTTTGTTTTTTAACTTTGCTATTAAATAAACAACAGGAAAAAGAAGCTGAACTGCCACCTCTCCTGTGCTTTATATGTAATTGTGGGAGGCTGTACTCAAAGTGAGGGAAAGTCAAAATGACCCAGTGTAGGGCAATGCAACCTTGTAGCTAAGAGTGTGAGCTTCGGACAGCATTGCCAAGGTTAAAAAATCACTGATCTGCCATTTATTAGCTGTGTGACCTTGGACAAGCTGTTGAGCTTCTCTGTGCATGAGAAGTTTCTCACTTGCAAAATAAAGATGAGAGTGGAGAGTCACAGAGTTGTTGTAATAACTAAGATGAAAAATGAAAAATGGTTTGCATGGTACCTGTATCACATACATGCTCCACAAATGCTACCAACTATTGTTATTAGTACCTAATATACTTTCGTTCTGCTCTTCCCCCTTGTTTCACCAAGAAAAAAAGATGTCACAAACTTCTAATTCTTTAGCCTCATCAGTGAATACTGTGATCTGTACGAAATCTCTTCTATCTTCTCCAGAACAGAAATTAACTTTACCTCTAGGGAAAAACAAAAAACAAAAAAAACAAAGATGGAATTAGATTACTAACCTTTAGTTTGTGCCAATCATGAATGGTAGCGAAGTTCTAACTCCTAGAAACTGGAAAGAATCTGTATCTGAGGTCCTAGGCAATCCTCAGAATTAAGGAGAGTGACTTCCTGATCCTTCCAAAATTTGTGTGGGGATCTAGTTTCCAATGACACCAAATCTCTTATGGCTCTTTTGGGGAAAAAGACATTGAGACAATCCGTGCCAGTAATAAAGACTGGGAGAAATTCACATCATTCTAGAGAAAGGAACACAAGTCTTAAGAATACTTGTGCATCAGGGGCTCCTAGGTGGCTCAGTTGGTTAAGTGTCTAACATCTGCTCAGGTCGTGATCTCACGGTTCGTGAGTTCGAGCCCCACGTCAGGCTATGTAGGGGCAGTTCAGAGCCTGGAGCCTGCTTTGGATTCTGTGTCTCCCTCCCTCCCTCTCTCTCTCTCTTTCTGTATGCTCCTTCCCCTCTTGTGCTCTGTCTCAAAAATAAATAAACTTAAAAAAAAAAAAAAGAATACTTGCATGCCAAACACAATTTTTACTCTAAAGAAAACGCTAAGCATGTTTGTGCTAATCCCTGATAGCACAACTCTTGGGTTGTGAACTTTACTAACAGGGCATGAAAAGGACAGCTGAAATCATAAAACAAACCTAGGAAGGCACAAAGCTTAACAGAAAAAATTAATATATTCTCAGGTCTGAGGAGCAAGAAAGGAGAGGTGGAATGGGATTCACACATGCTTCAGGCTCTAAATACATGGGAATTGGTATGAGAGGTAAAAACAAAGTTATAAGCCTTACAATGAAGGAAAGAGTTTGGCGGATCAGGGAGATAAAGGAAATTTGAGGTGAGTGCTGTCCAGATGTACAGCGTATAATGCTGAGTAAGCAGTAAAACATTTATTAGGAGTACAAACACTCCCGTAGTGGCATAATCAATGGTGTAGTCAATTAGATGTTGGGTATAAACTAGTATCTCTGGCTTTGCATAGTTGCGCCTGAGCTGAAATGCATGTAATGAGACAAATCTTTTACTCACCAGAATTCCTGGAAAATAACCAGTATTTATTTGGCTAGATGTTAGGTCCCTAGTGAGGGGTCCCTGTCCCACCGCTGCCCCAATGTGGGTAGAACTTTGATGTTTGAGTGAGAAAGAACACGAAGTAGGGCGAGAACCAGTAAAGCCGGTGAAAGATGTGGTGTGTCAAACGAACCGTGGGTCTTCAAGTCCCCAGTAAAGCCCCCCTTCATGGGACGAGGAAGCCTGGGTGGAGAGGAGTGCTGTGTTGGGCTGCACGTGAGTGACACAGACAGCTCTTTAAGGACTCTGAAGTTTAGAGGCAGAGGGAGACAATGAGGAAGGAAGGCACAGGAACATGTGGAATTACCAGAAGGCTTTAGGTTGAGCCAAGTTTAAAAAGTCTCCAAAGGGTAGGGAAAACCAGTTGATTCTTAGCTACCAAGATAAAAAGTTGATGGTATAAGAAAAGAATGCACAGGTATTCAAAGATTGGGATTCCATGAGAATCTAAATATCATGGTCATTTGACTAAGGGTGGCCCTGGGCCGTAATGCATCCCAACGACTCACCGACTCACCGGGCTCTATGGGGGACACCAGAGAACAGGAAGACTTCCTGGTTGTTTCTCCCAGGGCTGAGATCAGCTCAGTAGGGGCAGGTAGCACAGTGGTTGAGATCTCCAAATGGGAAGCTGAAGTGCCTGGCTTTGAACCTCAGCTTGCCACCTACAGTTCTAATTCAGTGCTTGTTCGGTCTGCTCAGTCATCCCTCTCTGAATTTGCCCTCCGTCCAAATGCTTTTGGTTGTGGGTCACTAAACAGCCTTCTCCCCGAGGAAGGCAATACAGGACTTCCCTGTGATGGACAGCACAATTATACACTGTGCCCATCTCAGGAATCTCAGAAAACCCATTGTTAACCCAATCTTTGTATGTATGCTCTTGTGTTCTATCGTCAGGGTGCTGTATTACCTCTTTATTTTCCCATCCTTCCTGCAGTGTACACAAATGGGACTCCCAGAAATTCTCGATACATCTCAGACCTTGGCCACTGCCAGTGGCTTCTCACTGGCAGGCAGCTCAGCCTTACACAGCTACTTAGTGAGTGCCTACCCCAGGCCCAGGCAGCAATGCACTGGAACCACAGACTTCCCACAAGACCCAGGGGCCTCTCTGAGCCCAGGCTCTTCTCTCTCTTCGCCAGATGCGTTCTCAAAGCAGTGACCTTTAATATTAAGGGTGGCTATAATTATCCCTAGCACCTCCCACCCCAAACCCTCCTGATTTTTCAAAGTAGTGACCCAGAATTTAATTTAAAAAGGACCAGATACAGAAGCCAAATATCAGAGAGGAGAAATGTGATAAAATATCAGGGGGCCAAACCTCTTTATTTTATGCTCTTCTGTGACATTAATACCCAGCATTAGGACACCCTCTGGACACTGTCCCTTTCTTCCTGTCTTTCCACACTCCTCCCTCAAGAGTGACTTTTTGGAGTCACACACCTTCGTGTGGGGGGAAATCCCAGTTCCAGAGCCCAGAGAGCTGCACCCTGGTCCCAATCTGCCAACATAAACAGTGTGGCTTAGGGACAGTCACCAAATGTCTCTAAGCCTCGGCTTCCCTCTATATAATGTTTTGGATGCTGAGCCCTATTTCCTGCCAGCTGTAATGCTCTAGGAGTCTAAGGTCCCCGTTTTATTCTTTGGCTGGTCTAAGTGTAGGGAACAACCATGATAATGAAAATGCTGAAGTTCAATTCATACAGAAGGTAAGTTCTTAATTTATAAACTTCTTCAGTGTGAGATCTTTCTGACCAGCTGCTTAGGCCCCATAAGAATAGCTACCATTACTGGCCTACTACACCGTTCTTAGCAGTTTGCAAATTCAACAGAGACTTCCTAAAGAATCTTAAGGAGGCCAAGGGCTCATTGGCTACAATTTAACCCAGCCCTCTTCTGCTCTGTCAAGCTTGAGAAGCAATGCTTGGTGAACTTACAGGTCTTCTCCCATTTTACATGCTTTGTGATACCTCCCAAAGACGTACGCAAAAGCACAGGAGAAATTTATAAGCTACAAGAAGGCTCATCTGTAGAATGAACTACGGCTTTCAAAAAAAAATGCTAAGAACAAAGCAGGTGGTTTAGTTATTTTGAGAGCAAGAAAAAATGATCAAGGCAGGGCCAAAACTATTGCTTGGGTGAAATAGTATAAAACAGCAGATGTCAAGGACATGCCATGCTTATCAGCAACTCTGTGTTCTCTTTACTGGAGAAAAATGAAGCCATCCTTAAAGGCCCAGATGAGAGAACCCAAGTCTGAACTCTTGAATGCTCCAGGGATTAAAGGAACTTGCACACTATAAGCCTTGTGTTGGGCAAAGTGATTCTTGCCTTGGGAACTGTTTGAGGGGAAAAAAGAATCCAAGGTCTCTTACAACCTTAACAATCTATAAACCCATCATAGAGCTAACTTACCAAATTATAAAAACAAAGGAGGCAGAGCCAGGAAAGACCTAGCATCATGCTGGACTTTGTTTTGGTCTCATTGGGCAGGGAAAAAATGGATGAGATGTAGAGAAAGGGGAAGAGAGGCATTGGGATGGGGCAGAGGAGGGGTGGATAAACAGGTCCTTGGGGAAGAACACAGAGAGACGTGCAGAGAGCAGAGTGAGTGGCTGGTTGGCATCAGAGCCCTCTAGGCTGCAAAACATTTCATTCTGTGACTGATATTCTGAGCACGGAGGGACTTCTTCCACTATCTTTCCTCACCATCCTCAGCCTGAAAACACGGACACTAGCCCCGTGCTTTGTCGTTTACCTAATGTTTTCAGAATCCATAATGAATAGATGCTGTATCTGAAAGCCTGCATGCTTGAATTCTTTTTTTTTTTTTTAAGAGATTATAGACTTGTGCATCTTGATTACTTGATGAAGATTTTTATCACAACCTTCGGGATGTTTTGAGATGATCTGATTTAGCATCTTATTATAAAACTCAAGTGCTGTTTTTGTCTTTCTTTCTTTCTTTCTTTCTTTCTTTCTTTCTTTCTTTCTTTCTGTTGGTGAGGCTTTCAAACTCTTTTTCCCTCTTAAGTCTGAGGAATGCTGGCTCTGATGCCTTACCATTCAGAGAAGTATTTTTTGGGCTCTCAGATTACTGCTTATAAACTACAGACTGGTGGGCTTGCTCAGCTCTAGTTACTGCCAAAGCACGACACACATTACCAATGACAACAGATGTCTCCAACATAGCTCCCTACTTACCCTCCCTTCAAAGCTCATCACAGTGGGAGCCACAGGGGACTCAGCTGAACGTGGCCTACTCCTGAAGATTTTGATTGCACCATAAGTCACCTTCAGAAGCAACATGACCATGTAAGGCAAAGGAGACCAAATCATTCCAGCAACTAAAGAAGCTAGGAACTCAAGAGCTTTAAACGGTTTATGTTTTCTGTAGAAACACAAAGTGTTAAAAGACACATTTTTCCTGATAAAGTATCACTCGCAGGACATACTACCTAAAGAGAGGTGGGCCCCAAATCATTTAGATATACTCTCCTAGCTGAATTTCCACCGAAACCAAAGGTTTTCATTAAGTAACAGCAAACCCAATTACCTCATCTGAACCTCAGCCGAAAGTCTGTCTCCCTTAATCCGGCAGTCAGCGTGGGTGACCTGAATATCCAAACCCATGGACACCCTAGTCGCTATTCGCTCGACTGCCTCACCTCCAACGACCCTTTCCTCCACTCCACAGGAGCCAGCCACAGCCCAGTCAAACACCTCGCCCTTTGACTAAAATAGCCTCGGCTACAGTTCCCTCATTAAAATCCCCTTCACAGGGATCAACCATCAGGGTCTCCTCAGAAGTTCTGTTTCACCGGCCTTCTTACTCAGCTGCCTTTCCAAATGCCATCGTTCCCATAACACACTCTCCCTAACATCCTCGCCATATGCTCAAAACCGACCTTGCTCACCCTTCCGCCAAACCCCAGCCTCAGAGGACACTCAGTGTAGTTGTGTCTGTGCCCACAACTGAGTGCCTGGGCATGGGAGAAAGGGCACATGGGCAGATGTGTCAGGTGGAGATGTCACTCTGCACAAACACCAACTGCAAATGAGTTGTCTGTAATGCTGGGCGACCCTACCGCCTTTCTCTCGCAGACCCACTCTCTCCTTGTCCTCAACTATTATTTCACTTTCAAACTGCAACCCCTTCTAACACTCCCCTCCACCCTTTTCTCAAATGACCTTGCCTCCTAACAGAGAAATGGAACCCATCACTCAGCAACTTCCTGATACGAGACCAACCTTCATCTCTCCCAGCCTTCAGCTTCTGCCCTCCTGTTGCATCCCGTTCCCTCCTCTCACCCAAGGTCAACCACTCCACTTGGGCTGTAGATCCCACCCTGTCCTACCTTCTCAGGTGCACACGCTCTGTTACCATCGTTCTCTCCTGTTTATTCAGTCAACTACACCCTTTCAACCAAAGCCTTCCCATCAACACTTCAGCATCTTCCGTTGTACTTTTAAAGCACTCCACCTCAACCGCTTGTGTCTCTAGACTAATGCCTTATTTCTTTACTTCCTTCACAGGAAAAATAAAAACTCTCCTCCTTGACTACATCCCTTTTTCACATGCCATTCATTTTTCAAAAACCATTCCCATCTGGCTTGTCTCCAACTCTCCCTGCAAAAGCTCCAGTCTAGGCCAATAATGACCTCTGTTGCCTAATTCAAATGAGAATTTTTCATTCATCTTATCTGACATCTTGACGGTGTTTGGCAATGTTCATTACTCTCTCCCTGAAATGTTCCTTACCTTGGCCTTCACAACGAATGCTGTCATTCCCTTCTCTTCACAAGCTTGTCCCCCTTTACCTGTTCTTTAGGGTTCAAGCTCGCCAAAGCTTGAACCTAGGCCCCCTTTTCTTTTCACCCTACATTAGTGATCAAAAGCCCAACTATCAATGAGGGTAAGCAAGTAATACAATGAAGTGAAGCAAAGTGGACTTTCACTTCCTTCTCAACTCATTGCAGAGCAAGCTGGATAACTGGCAACAGACCCTGGGCATCAGGGTAAGATGATAGCAGGGAGAGGTACAGACTATAATAAAACGTCTACCAGAACGACAATTAGCCAGAAGTACTGAGTTCTACATGAAAACTCATGATTTTTAAATCTTGGCAACTGAATCAGTTAAGATTTATTTCTGGTGCAAATAAAAGAAATCCTGGTTACACCAAAAGGAGAATTTATTAACTAACTCTTTTAACTGAAAAGCCTAAAGGTGCAGCTGACACTGGCCTAGTTTCTCTATCTGTATTCCAGATCTTCTCTGTTGTTCCTATTCTCAGATATGCTCTACCCTATGGTAGCAAAGCAGTTGTTAGACCTCCACACCAAATTCTGCCAGGTTTAAGCAGAAAGCAAGACAAATTCTCCTCCTGGAGCTCCCCCACAGTTTCCAAGTTCTCTCTGATTGGGCCAACTTGGATTACAAGGCCATTCTTGGACCAACCATATGGCTGAACTACTCTGGGAGTGACTGGCCAGCCCTGGGTCACACACTTCATTGGGAGTCAGGGGTGGAACTTAATCTAAGGCACAAGGTCTGCGATTGAAGGATATGAAATTTCTTAAAAGGAAATTAGGGTGCTGCTATCAAAAGAGAAAATATATGCTAGGCAGCCAAAAAACCATAAACATGCGACAGCAACTTGTTCAAATATTTTAAAAACACTGCACAGGCCAAATAAAGCAGGTTTGCTGGCTGAAGGTGGCTTGTCAACCTCCAGTTCCAATCCTCCTTTCTCCATTTGTTTCCTAGGTGATCTCATCCAAGATCGAGCCGGCATTTACCATCTCTATACCAAAAATGCCACATTTTTATCTCTGACTCATAAATTCAACTGCCTACTCACCATCTTCACTTGGATGCCTCAAACTCATTTCTAATGCAATTTGTCCAAAATGAAACTGATGACCCTCCACCCCTCTCCCACCCAAAGCTGATGTTCTTATTGCAGGGGGTGGTGGGTAAGGGGAGACAAGACCAACGTGACTGGGGTATTGTTCAAAAAGGGGAAAAAAAATCAGGAAGTCAAATGTAAGACTCCATTAAAATTCATTTTACTTCAAATATTCAAGAAAGGCATTTGATATCTTAATTCATCTAAATTCGCAATTTCCATTTTCTGCCTCTTCCCAATTTAAAGACACACAGAAATACAGTTTCACACCAAAGGGAGAAAGGTCGTCAAGGGTTGTCCAAAGGTACTTTTGCTTGCTTGCCTGTTAGCACGGCTGTAATGTTCTAGCAAACATATTATCTGATTTGATCCTGACAGCCCAGGAGGTTGGTAAGGCATGTTTCCATATTTCATCAAATAGGCAATCACTGATTTTAAGATGCAACATTATTTTATGCACCACTATATTAGAAAAACACCACAAATTAAGCCATAACCTATCATGCACAGTAAAACACATCTTGTTTTCAAATACATTAAAATGTAAAATAAGCAAAAATGTATGTCTTACAATCTTTGAGAAACACTATCATAAGCCTTACTTTTCAGATAAGGAACCAGAGGCTCTGAGACTTGCTCCAAATTATAATTAGTAAGTTGAAGAATGGACTTGCACCCGGGGAGCGGCAGGGGGGACAGTTTTCTATCCCCTCCCCCTCCTCAGTCTTGTCCCTAGGTCTGAATGATCTATAGAGTTTCTTCTGAGGCCCCAAAAGTTCTTCTGATACAAAGCTGGTAAAGGAAAATCAGAACTGAGTCAACTCAGTAAGTGCTTTTACATTGACATAGGATTCCAAGACTGAGGATAATTTAGAACTTCTCTCTAGCTCTTAGACTGCCTGGGAAATACTGCTAACATAAATGGCAGTATATGCCAGGTGTATAAGAAAGAGATTACATTATTAATTTCCCCACTAATTCTGTAGGACTGGCACAGAAACTCACGGCTGACTATAAATTTTAAGTGTAATTCCCAAGACGATTTTCACTTGTGAAGTGATATTACTGGAAACCTAGTCAAGCTAAAACTCTCGCTCTTTATAAAGAAATATGTCTATTTAATGATTTGGTTACTTTGTTTCAAAAAACACCTATTTGGAAAGGTGCCAGGTTATACTTGATTACCGCATAAACAATTGCAAAGCAAATGTGTAAGCCTAAGAGTTCTCATCAGTCTGTGCAAGAATTTTGATTGGAATACCCAACATTCACTAAAGAAAAGAAAATTGTTGCAAAAGCCAAGATATTTGGTGTGTGAGATCTAAGTAAGATAGAATAGGCTGAATTGACGACCAAGTTTATTAAAATGCTATTGTTTTTACATTGTGTATTCCCCACAGCACCTAGAACAGTGCCTTAAACACAAACTGCCTAATAAGTACACATGATGAGATGTACAGTAAGAAATAGGGTAGTCCCTCTGTTTTTGTAAATGTTCCTTCTTCCTAGGTCTGTTCAGGATCTGGAGGAGAAACAGTCCAGCAAATTCTTGGTGGTGCCTATTGTGAGTCTATCTTTGTGCCAAAGGCACATCAAATTTAATGCTGCAAGTCCTCAAGGAGCTGACAGTCTATTGAGGACAAACATAAGAGATATGCAGGTAGCAGATTATTTTTACCGATGCTCATAACTGAGCAATATACTAAAAGGTTTTAATATCATCCAAGCTGCACTAGATGTAGAATTAGGAGAGCTGGTGCTGTTAGTTGCTAGATATGACCTTGAACAAGTCAGTTCTCCGAATCTGCTTCCTCAGTTATTACCTACCCATCCCTCAGGGCTACTACAAAATAAATTAAGGCAGGGGAAAATCTTTTGCAAACCCTAAAGCACTATATAAAGCATTATTAGGGCTACTAGTAAAATGTCCTATTGCCTAAAATATTGCAGTGATTTCTTTTTTGAGGTCGCTTAAAATGCAGGCAGAAGCCTCTTTCAAAAGTGCAAACCCAATCATTCATCCCCAGGTTTAAAGACTTCTCATTGCCAAAGGATAAATTCTCAACTGTTTGGCTTGGTACATAAGGCTCTTCAAAAACTGGCTCCTTTGTAGCCCCATCTCTGGTTTTATCTTTCAAACACCACAACAAGCCTACAATTGCTGTCTGATCACATCCTCTTCCACACTGCTTTGCCTTTGCAATTTTGGTGGAGTTCCTGGATGTGATTATCATACCACATCCAGGAGTCCACAGACTGCTATTAAAGTACTTTCCACATTATCATGAAGCTCTGACCTTCTCCAGGGCAGGGGTGGGAGGTGGCATATGTGTGCAATGCTTTTTCCTTCCCCATACCTCTTACTGCAGCTCAGTAAATAGTCCTTGTAACAGCAAGGGAGATCCTCTTTTGCATACCCCCCAAAAATGGTGCCAAGGAGAGAATCTCAAAAGATGGTTGTCAACAGAAAAAAGGCTTAGAGGCCCTAATAAAAATACTACAGGTCCACAGCTCTGATCCAAATGCCCTAAGACCAGATGTGTTTTGGAATTCAAAAATTTTGACACTTTAGGAAGGTAAAATGTACCTTACGCTCTCAGTAGTGTGTAGGTCAGTACTCTATAGGCAAACACAGTAATACTCCTGCAGGGAAACTTACACATAACCACAGCTAAATGAGATAATGAATGAGCTAAATGAGATAAATCAATACACAGACTCATTCGTTCAAGTCAGATCTCACCACAAAATGGGTGATGAGAGCTTTCAGAGCCTTGTGGATTTTGGAATTAGAGAGAAGGGATAATGGATCCATGCCACCTGATTTGTATACATAGCTCTTTCACATCCATTTTCTTCTTTACTCAGAAATCCATTATGGCAGGACTGACCTATATTCAGGCAACAAATAAAAGGCCCTACACCCAAATATCAGCAGACTGGCTATGAAATACTCTGAGAAGAAGGGGTTCAGAGGCACACCCCAATGGTCATCATCACTGACAAATGTAGCGGTTTCTTAATAACACAACAACAGCAAAAACAAAAATTGGTAAATCCAGCACTGCAGGACCAGGTAGGAAAAGCAGTAGTACACAGGGCAGGAAATGAATGCATGAATGATTCTGTAAACAAATTAATATTGTTAGGCACTTTGATCACTGATTTCTAAATGGCTCTCCAACTGGAGGGACAGAAATGCACATATACAAACAATGGCGTTCATAAGCCAAAATCGAGCTGTCCCAGGTTGGTCCCAGACCAACCTGACTTGCTTCCATCTGGAAACAGAAACAGCAATGCATGCCACCTGCTCTCCAGGACGGCAGAAAGGAACAGAATAACACTTTTTGCAAATAAATATATGGGGAGAAATACCTGTATTTTTTTAACCAACCAGAAAGACTCTTCATGTAATGCCACATGTGAGAAACTTCCTTGAGAAGCAAATGCTGGCAGGAATAAAACTTTCCCTAAGAAATGGGGGAAATGCCTTCCTTTCTAAAAAGAAGTACTACATAACAAGGAAGAGGAAGGAGAACACGTAATCCCGTTTCCAATGACTGCTAGCACCTGGAGACCCATTTGTATTTACCCGTGAATCTAAAAGTGTTCATTTCTGGGAGAAGTGCCTCAGCATTTCTAACAGGCACCTCTTCCTCCCATTACACACCAGAGGCCAATAATAACAGCAGTGGCCATGACTTACCCTACTGAGCCTTCACTGCGTACAAGGCAGGGCAATGAGTACTTAAAGTTTTTGTTGATCCTCATGTTAATAATAGATCCTACTTTATGGGGTTATCAACCCGTTCTACAAGTAAGAAACTAGATCCTTCAGGAAAGATCCCAGAGCTTTTAAGAAGAAAAGTCAAATGACTATGATGTCATCTCTTGCCAATTACTTGGTTTCTACTCTGATAAAAGTGGCACAGCTCATTCTCACACCTCACACTTCCATCCCCTACTAGACACCATTTCAGTAAGCATGTGGCAGAAACAACTCTCTTGTCCACACCTAAACCCTTTCCCATGTGTCTCAGCTAAAAATGCATTCCCTCTCTCTCTCCCCCTTTCCCTCCCTCCCTCTGTCGATCTCCCCCTTCTGAGAAGTTCTCCTTGAACGTGCCCCACTCACCCATCCATCCATCCATCCACCTATCCAACCCCTTTAGGGCACCTGTCATATACCAGGCAATGAAGACACAGAATGTGTACGTCGCAGTCCTATCCCCATGCAAGAAAATAATCATACCTGAGCATAAGTTATATATGGCACAGGAGCAGCACAGATCATTTCTGGCTCAGGTGCAAGTTCAGTGGTCACAGAAGGCTTCAAGGAGGTGGTAACTCTTCACTGGGTCTGAAGAATGATTGCAAAGATACAAGACAGACAAGGAAGAGAAGGGCATTTTAAGGCCAAAAGAGTGGAAATGAATGATACTACCAAGGTGTTTCATGTCCTTCAGAACAGCAGCAATGACAACAGAGAGATAAGCTGGGGAGGGATGCAGCTGGTCACAGAGAAGCAAAGGTCAACAAGTCCTGGCCCCCAAAGTTTAGTCTTCTGTGCCTGTTTGCAGAACCCAAGGCAGCACCTTGCCCTCCAGGAAGGGGGAAAGGGAGGACATGGGGCAACTGAATGGGCAAAGGAAGCCAAGGTCCTCATCAATTCACCAGGTGGCTTGGCCACCTCTTCCCAACACCCCTCTTGGCATCCTTAGTTTTACCATACTCCTGTGGATTCTAAAAACTAGTCTCTTGCCCTTTTTGAGGCCAATATCTGCCAATTAATCTTAACTCTAAGACCTTGAGTTAAAGACAAGACACTCTCCATCCTGAGGGGCAGCTCTGAGGGCAGCACAGGAAAAAAACAAATGCTTGCTGAGCTGTGCAGGGGAACAGGAGAACTGATTTTAAACAGACAGCTTTTAAAGGGAAATAGCTAGATCATAGGTCACCAGTTACACAGAGCTTCAATATCCACCCAAACACCAGGGCACGATAAAAACTGACAGAGCTGTTGGATTTTTATCATCTCCTCCTGGGCCTTGAAAGCAGTAATCCCTATGCTTTCTGAAATTGCTATAGCTTGTCTGACTCATTTGATTCACGGACTCCTATCATCTCTTCAAAAGAAAGAACAAAATCCTGTTGCTATAAAACCTGTTCTTTATTTTTAATTAAGGTGGACTTAAATGAACTGTTATGAGAATTTCCTGACACCTTATATGATAATTAGACACATCCTGATTTCCTGCACAAGCTAGGCATAAAACAAACCACAAATCCAAAAATTCACCCCTCATAAAGACCAAGATAATAGAGAAAGGACGGTGTGTTTCCACACAAATGCAATTTCCTCCAAGTGGAAATCTGGGCAGACCAGACATAAAGTATTAGTACAATTCAAATTTATTTATTCATATATACAAACAATATTACCAATTCGATAAATATTATTTCTAGAGCTACACGTTTTTATATTAATTTTAGAACAAAACAAAATCATTGCTTGGTTCTTCCCTTGTACTGGACCCATTAAAGTTTTAGTTACCACAAGGAAACAACCTCTAAGAAACTGACCTTAAAGTGAAAGTTAGATTTCAAAATGAAGAATCTTAAAAATATTTTAAAGTCCTAGGGGCGCGTGGGTGGCTCAGTTGGCTGAGCGTCCGACTTCGGCTCAGGTGATGATCTCACAGCTTGTGAATTCGAGTCTCGTGTCGAGCTCTGTGCTGACAGCTTGGAGCCTGGAGCCTGCTTCAGATTCTGTGTCTCCCTCACTCTCTCACCCTAACCCACTCGCATTCTGTCTCTGTCTCTCTCAAAAATAAACAAACATTAAAAAAAATAAAAAAAAATATTTTAAAGTCCTAGAGAATCACAATGAGCTGAGGAATCCAAAGATTGGAATTAAGAGTCCTGGGTTTACTATTGATTCACAGAACGGTACAGCCTCAGTTTCCTCATCTTTAAAATGGAGTACACTGAGAGATGAGAGTGTGGAAGAGGGTTAAAAAAAGGGTTAATTAGACATCTAAACCCTTTTCCTGAGTAAAAAAACTCAATGAATTTTGATATACAAAGAGTAGATCCTTTTTAGAAAGAGAAGAATTGCATTTCAACTAAAAGATCAAAGCTTTAGAACCAAAGAAAATAAAAATTGAAGACAATAAAAGTGCTTCAATCATTTGAGCACAAAAGTAAACTTCCATTTTTGTGCAAATGTCAGCTTATAAAATAAAAATGACTAAGTGGTACAAAATATTTTTGAAAGATGCCTATACGGATCTCCCAATTTTTTGTTTAGTTTTGTATGTCCCAATGCACAGGACAAAGACAATTTGGCACGTGCTATGATTTCCCATCCTATCTAGTTATTTTTAATTTTTTTAATGTTCATTTATTTTTGAGAGAGAGACAGAGAGAGACAGAGCATGAGCAGGGGAGGGGCAGAGAGAGAGGGAGACACAGAATCTGAAGCAGGCTCCAGGCTCTGAGCTGCCAGCACAGGGCACGATGCGGGGCTCGAACTCACAAACTGTCAGATCATGACCTGAGCGGAAGGCTGACGCTTAACCGACTGAGCCGCCCAGGCGCCCCATCTAGTTATTTTAAGAGAGTAACGTGTTTATCAACAGCATGTGTAGGACAACAGACCAGCACAGTAGAGTAGAAATACCGTAAGATTACCCTTGGACCCCAAGAAAGAGCCTTAGAAATGCCCTGCTTCCAAATAAAGGACGGGAAGGATGATGGTTATTACGGAGATCCAAGAGAAAGTGGAGAGTGAAAAATACAGAATAAATACAGTAGTAAAGACAGAAGGAAATAAAGTAGCATTCCAGAATGTCTGATATGACAGATAAGAAACACAAAGAGGCTTGAAAATATAAAACCTATAAGACCATTGAGACAAATAAGAGACTATAGGCAAACTATAGGCAAACCAGTTTGAACAGGCTCACCAACACAGCGAAAGCATTCTATTCTATGAGGAGAAAGCACTGTGGGAGGATTGCTCCCAATGACAAGCACCACTCCAGAATTTCCTCTCTCCAGCCTTTGGGAAGGTTGGTGGGGAGAACCACCTTCTTATATATATATACACTGAGGATCGAGATTAAGAAATCATTTGTGCTTGGGGCACCTGGGTGGCTCAGTCAGTTAAGCATCAGACTCTCGGTTTTGACTCAAGTCATGATCTCACAGTTCATAGGTTGGAGCCCTGGCTCAGGATCTATGCTGACAGTGTGGAGCCTGCTTGGGATTCATATTCTCTCTCTCTCTCTCTCTCTCTCTCTCTCTCTCTCTCAAAATAAATAAATAAACTTAAAAAAAACCAAACACATTTGTCCTCAGCACACTCTCTATCCTGGGGTTGTGACCTGCTTTGAGCATCCTAGAACCTGAAATCTAAAACAATCTCAATAAAAAAGGAACTAGATCTATCCTTCGTTCATTTCTTCCTCAGTCTACAGACCAGTCAACAGTCACATCAACTGAAAAGTCACCCACTGACCCACCACTCTATAGAAGGATTGGGTGAAAAAAGAAACACAGCCATTTACCTGCGCTCGAGCAGCCACCCAAGAGAGACACTTCATCTACCAAGAGTCTATGCTCACCACAGCGGCCAGAGCATTCTAAGCAACAGCACCCACTAGTGGTGAGGAGGAATACCGGGGGAAAGGAAGCACACATCAACAGATTCCTTTAATTAATGTAAAACTCTGCACATTTCACAAAGTTATTATGAATACCCCTCTCAGCCACCCCTAGTCGGTGTTCCTTGAAAACTGAAGCCATATCTCTACATGGCTAAATGACTTTGGAGTTCTACTCCAACTATGGAACTTTTCTCTTGCCCCACACATACAAAGTGGTACCCTAACTGTAGCTTCTCACCATGCACACATGCCATAGTTCTAAAGAAATCTCTCCTCCTCAAAGAATACAGTAAACAAAAGCTAACTGAGTACATACCAAACAGTAACACTGTGAGGATTCAAAATTAAATTAGAAAAAGATTCTGCTATGGGGGCACCTGGGTAGCTCAGTTGGTTAAGCGTTCCAGCTCTTGGTTTTGGCTCAGGTCATGATCTCACGGTTTGTGAGTTTGGGCCCTGCATCAGGCTCTGTGCTGACAGCTCTGAGCCTGCTTGGAATTCTCTGTCTCCCTCTCTCTCTGCCCCTTCCCTACTCATGCCTCTCTCTCTCTCTCTCAAAAATAAACAAATAACTTTAAAAAAGAAAAGAGAAAAGAAAAAGATCCTGCTATCAAATAGTCTAGAGTCTGCTTAAGGAGACATGGCAATATCTTTAGAATGGCACTACCATCATGTAACTGTGCAATCTAGAAACCAAGGAATAGTCTCTGAGGCCTCCCTTTTTCTCATCCAGCACTTCCAACCCATCACCATATCCAAATCATATCACCTCTATTTCTCCCAACATCCACCCAGTTCTCTCCATCTTTACCTCCCTGGTAAATATCACCTGGTCAGGTGATCACCGTTTCTTCCTAAACTACTACAAAAATTTCTAAACTGGTCTATCCACGTCTCCTTGTGGACCCCTACTGTCCTTGTAACCAACCTCTTTGCAATCAACATGGTATCTTGTCAATCTGATCACTTCAAACCCATGCTCAGAAAGCCTTGTGACTCTTGGGAAAAGACTCTGTCTCACACTCCTTATTCTCCATTCCCAGCCTCAGGGGCCTTCTGTCCATCACTCATACCATGGTCCCTTCCACCACAGGGGCTTTGCACATCCTGTCTCCTCTGTAATGCCATCCCCTGCCTCTTTAACCCCTACTCATCCTTCAGGTCTCAGCTCAGCAGGCCCTCCTTAGAAAAGCCACCCAAATTTCCTTGACCGGGACCAGGTCCCCTCAAACACATACCTCTCCTATAGAACACTTAGAATAGCTGTCAGTGAACACTTCATGCAGTTATTTTTATATATTGTCTCTTTTAATATTTTTTATAAAAGCAGAAACCATGTCTGCTTTTTGTAGGCACTTGTGCTGAATGAAAAGACAGAGATAAGATCAATACAAAGCAAAAGGGAAAAAGTGCCCTGAGAAAGAAACAGACAAACGACTCCTACGGGATTTAAACCAGACCTCTCACCTTTTACAAGACGTTCTCCCTGGGAATTTCTCAAGGTCTCTCCACCCCAACACAGCACTGTGACATGGCATCCATGTGAGGAAGGAAAGGGGAACCATCATATCTTTTGCTCTCCTTATTTCTCTCAAGTCTAGAGATGAAGTAAGGAAGGAAAGAAGTCGGGTTCCACATAGGTGAGTGGCCCCGTATATGTCTGCCTTCAATAAAGGCAGGGCAAGGAGGTAATACCCACAAACCTATTGAAACCATTCATTGTTCTGGGAAGAACTGCTCCTAAGAACCCCTGACAAATACATCATCTCTGTGGAAGCCTTTCTAGGATGTAGGTCAGCCCCCTTGCATGAAGCTGAATATCATCCCCGCTACTTGAAATGGCAATGGAAATCTCTCTCCCTCCCCAACAATCCATTTCTTCTCAAAATCTGCCGCAGTTTATTTCCCCATCGCTCACCTAAACTAAGCGTATTTAAAATGCAGGCGCTGCCCACATCAATATACCTTCTATTGAGTAATGTCTGATCTTCCCTCTTCCGATATCCAGTGTCTCAGGAGCAGCTCCGGGTTCTGCCCAGCCAGAACCCCCTGTCTCAGGATAGCACAGTGTGGTGTTCAAGGGCCTGACCCAGGGTCACACTGATGGGTTGTAGAGCCCAGCACCAAGGAACTACAGCCCTGGTTTTTTGTAAAATGGGGCGAACGATAGCACCTGAGTTGGAAGAATCCATGAAACATTTTTTTTGAAGATGTAACCGGCTTTATGAAACATCTCATGAAGTGGGTAGCATATCAATCACCTAGCAAGAAGAGAGGCATGCCTCCACAAAACATCCCTAGCACGGTGCCTGACACACAACATATGTGCGGTGATTAACCATTAGTATGATTAATATGTTAAGGAAGCCTCAGGTATGGCTTGAATAAGGAATGACTTCCTTATTCCCAAACCAAGATGCTTATTTAAAAACAAACAAACAAAAAAACCTCTGTAGAAAACTTCTCAGGGAAAAAGAACTTTAGACACTTGTACCTATAAGATAACACAGTGACCTATAAGGAGACAGTGTTTACTGTAGCTCTTCCAGAGATGTCAGTGGAACCATGACCTACATTCTAGGTACACATCCAGGAACTAGTCATTAGTTACACCCACTCAAAAAATAAGGATGTGGGCGGTTCTCCCCCTCTGCCCCGCCCTCCCGGCCCCATCACAGTGTACATTTGTGTTTACTCAGTGTCCTGTAAAGCTCAGAAGACAAAGCACTATTTATATGCTTTCTTTTGGCAGGAGGTGAATAAGTTCAGACATTCACCAGCCAAGTCCAAGTCCTGGATGTACAAACTGCACACGTGCATACGATAATGTAATCTGCTAAGAAAACAGGTGAGGCCGGCCCCAGCAGGTGTTCAGTCACTGGGGACAACTGCTCCATAGTAACACCCGGCTTTTCACACCTGCTCTGGAATCCTCCACAGGAATTAAATGTGGTAGGAAAAGAAGGATCTTACCCGTGAAGGTTTTGCATTAAAATGTCCTCACATTTTTTTTTTTCTCAGGCACCTCATTTTATCCAGGGAAAACTGTGTGGATACGAACAAAATAAAATTCTAATCTGCAGAGAAAAGGATTCGGTTATCTGGTTACCCATCACCCAGGACTTTGTCCTGAAAACCAAGGCTGTGCAGGATATAGGTGCTAAGTATGAAGAAACCAGCAAACAAAGAAACCATTCTACTGTGCCATCTCAAGAGAAGTCCAGAGGCTTCTCTGCCACTGCTCTGAGCCAGAAAAATAGGTTGTAGCTTCTGCTTTCTTTTTTATTAAAAAAAAATTTTTTTTTAACATTTATTTATTTTTGAGACAGAGAGAGACAGAGCATGAACGGGGGGAGGTCAGAGAGAGAGGGAGACACAGAATCTGAAACAGGCTCTAGGCTCTGAGCTGTCAGCACAGAGCCCGATGCGGGGGCTTGAACTCACGGACCACGAGATCACGACCTGAGCCAGAGTCGGACGCCCAACCAACTGAGCCACCCAGACGCCCTCCTTCTGCTTTCTATGTATTCAGCTTTTAGACAACATTTCCAGGCTCAGTGGAAGAGGGCCAGCTTGTTGGGGTCTGTGAGTCAGAAAGGATAAGAACAAGCCTCTGGGAGGGTCAAGTGTGTTTGGCGGCTCTCCTAGGACCTTCACATCTTACGGGCAGCTGGATGCCCTGGGATCTATCTCAAACGGTCTGCCCGGGGTATTCTTCTCGGGGATAATTTCGGAAGGTCTGTACTGAACGCCAAAGGCATTAACCCACCGTGTTTCAGAGAGAACTAATGGATGACTTTAAGATTGAGAATGAATGATTATTAAAGAGCTCAACAGCGTTCTGCCTCTGTTGTTCAGATTTTGTAGAAGTGCCTATCTGGAAAAAAGATTCTTTTCTATGCAGAATATAGTTCCCAACAGTGACAATATTCATCAACGTGTCTAAGAGCATTTCCTGGGCAGCTGCTTGCCAGTCACGAAGAAGAAACAGCAGGCAGAGTAAGGCCTACCGGTCAGACTACTAGTTCTGGCAGGATGCTGAGAGGCCTGAGGCTGCTCCCACGAACAGCCAACAGCCGGGCCCCAGGCACTGTGTTTGGGAAAGACAAGTGCTCTGAAGCCTGACTGACTTCTATCCCCTCAAAGCCCCACAGGGCAGCTCCTGGGGGTCTATAACAGATCTTCACCAGCAGCACATTTTTTTCTGGATGTAACATTTTGAAATTCCTTCAACACTTTGTCAGAGGGGACGCAGGGTGGTAAAAAGCAAAGCTAGTGGCCCTGGGGTAAGCTGGAGCTGGGCTGGACTCCTAAATCAGGCTCCCCTTTCTTTCTAACTCTCTGACTTTCCATATCTAACGGCATTAAGTAGCTCACAAGTTACTATAAAGATGAAAAGAGACCAGGAGAGTAAGGTACTTAGTGCAGGGCCTTCTCCTCCCTGCTAAATCTGCCCTCTTCACCCAAGCAGGGAAGTGCGTCTCTTGCAGGCAAGCCTCACGAATAAGGTTTTGTTTTTAAGTCACCCATTGAAGTATCCTCCTTATTCACTAGACTGGGTTCTGGGAGGTCTTCTGCTCTTTCCCTAAATCAAATACAGGCTCAAAGGGCATTTTTAAAACCAACTAAAAATATCCAAACCGACGTACTCAAAGCAACTCCAGAAATGTTTCAGCCATACTTTTGGAGTTGGTCTACAATCATCCAGAGTAACTTCCATAAAAGGCAAATTCATTTGTAGGTTAAGTGCTTTTAACCTTTCAGGTGGCCTCACAACTTTACAATTGCCGTGAGCCATACACCCTGGGACTCGCCAGCTTTTCAGCAAGTTCCCTGCTAAGGGTTTCATGCCTCTTCAGGTCCTCACCCACTTTGTCCAGCTGTGACTCCCTCAGTGGGGACTCTCCGGAAATTGTATTTGAGAACACAATCAGACATCACTAACAGGTGACCCCCATCACTATAGATTTCAAGGACTTTTCATAGATGTTTCTATGGAATCCTCACTTTGTTTTAAAAAGTAAAACCACACAGTTGAAAAATAGGCAAGAAATCTTCACAAAAGAGGATAATCCAAAGGTCAATATACACATGCAAAGACACTAAGCTTCACAAGGTGATAAGGGATATATGAATTTAAATATAAAAAAATTTTTTTAATGTTTATTTATTTTTGAGATAGAGACAGAGCGTGAACAGGGGAGGAGCAGAGAGAGAGGGAGACACAGAATCTGAAACAGGCTCCAGGCTCTGAGCTGTCAGCACAGAGCCCGACGCGGGGCTCGAACCCACGGACCGTGAGATCATGACCTGAGCCGAAGTCAGATGCCCAACCAACTGAGCCACCCAGGCGCCCCGAATTTAAATTTTTTTTAATGTTCATTTATTTTTGAGAGACAGGCAGAGTGCAAGTGGGGGCAGGGCAGAGAGAGAGGGAGAGACAGAATCAGAAGCAGGCTCCAGGCTCTGAGCTGTCAGCGTAAGAGCCCGATGGGAGGATTGAACCCACAAACCATGAGATCATGACCTGAGCCGAAGACGGCTGCTTAACTGACTGAGCCACCTAGATGCCCGAGAGATATATGAATTTAAACCATAAGTAGAGACCCCCTACACAAATATGTGAAGAGCTAAATTTAAAATGACTTATCAAACTCAGTACTGGCAAGAAAATAGAGAAAGGGGACTCTTCATTCACACCAGATGGGACTATAAATTGAATGGCATACTGGAAAACTGCCTGGCTGTATCTACTAAAGCTAAACATACTCCTATCATAAGGCCTGGCAATTATACCCACATGCACACTCCAGAAATACATACCTATGTGCACCAAAGACATATACACATGTATGCCCACAGCAGCATGATTTATAACAACCCCCAAATGGGAAACAACTGAAATGTCCATCATTAGTAATTGTGGTATATTAATATAACAGAATACAATCCAGCTTATGCCACATGAGCAATATGGCTGAACCTCACAATACTGAGAGAAAGAAGTCAGACACAAAAGAATACAGAAGAATGACTGTATTCATATAAAACTCAAAAGGAGGCAAAAGTGATCCGTAGTACTAGAAGTCAGGAGAGTGGCTACCATGGAGGCGGACAGAACCATCCGGCACAAGGAGAGATTCTGGGGTGCTGGTGGCTCTCTCTCTTTCTTGACCTGTACTAAGACTAAATGGATGTGTTCATAGAGTGAGTTCCCTTAATGGTACCCACGCAATTAGCACTTGTTTCTGTGTGTATGTTACACTTCAAACCCATCTATTTGCCTCCTCCCGTGCGAAGCCACACAGGGCAAACCAACTCAACTGTCCCTTAGCATAAATTTATGTAAGCATTCGGGCCTAGTGTGAAGAGCAAGAGGCACGGGGTCCTGCTCCCAGCCAACCCAGGCGATCCTGTGCCTCAGAAGGAGTTTGACTCTCCAGGCCTCACTGCTGTCATCTAGAAAAAGATGAGATCCTGTGAGAGCACTTTGTAGACCATATGCCGGCAGGACGTGACCACATACATGGTGGATGCAGCTGGAAAGCGGGAGAAACCGAGGACAGTTCGGGAGATTTTGAGGAGCTCTGGGGGGTTACTTTCAAGAGTTTTAGGGGCCAGCAGCATAGGTTCTTTATGAAATTTCCATGCCAACGTGAGTTATTACACTTGTCATTTGCACAGCCGTATCACGAGCTGCTCTGTAATGAGCTTTCCATCTTAAACACAGCGCTTTTCAGGTCACTTTTGGAAATGATACACACTCTTCAACTGTAAAGTAGGGATAAATATACAACAGTACCTACCTCTGAGGGTCGTGCAGACAAAAGGAATCAGTATCAATGAAGTGCTTAGAACCTATGTACTATGTTAGCATATAATAATCTCTAGGGAAATATTAAATAGTAAAAATAATATACTGACAAAAACTAATGGACGAGACAGTGGAAGGGAATCCCAGGGGAAAGCAGCTGTCCAGCTCAGTATATTTTTATTGATTCTCTCCTATATGCCAGACATGCTAGGCCTCGGGGATACGAAAATGAAGATCCCAGCCGTTGGGATCTTGAGCACAAGGGCTGTTCCAAAATAGGGTGTCTGAGTTCAGAATTCCCTGTCCCATTTTTAAAAATCAGCTACTAGATAGACCAGTGACTGCGTGGTTGACAATGTGGATGAATTTGGAAATATGCCCGTTTTATGAGCATTGAACTCTTTTTATAAGCACCAAATTTCTACCTTTAGGGTAGTTTTTCTTTTCTTTTAATAACTATTGTTATACAGTAGTTGCATAAGGATTTAATTTTAAAAGGCCTTACTTCAGGAACACCCAGCTTCATATACCTAGCTCCTCCTTAGCAGGACAGCTTCCTTATTGCGATTTAATGATAGGGTAGATTAAATTCTTCAAGAATAATATTAACTTCTCAACCAGTAGATACTGCTGGCTTTCATCTGAGACTGTGTGAAGCAACACATTGCCAGGCGGTCTAAAAACAAAGAGATCGCTGAGGCATAACCTCTCTGACCAATTTTCCTTACCAACAGTGGTCAGGAGAGGCAACCAGATTAGAGCACACACATTCGCTCGCCTCAGAAATCAGATCTTTCCCAATTCGAGTGACACTCCACCTCCACCTTTCAGAAGGACAGTAAGTGCAGTGAGACCTAGTGTATTCAGCTGCAGCCTGAATACCTTGCCTTTGATTATTTGATATTGATGCAACATCAGTTTAAATGTTCAGCCCTAGTGCTATAACAAAGCGAACAATCTCATTTTCTTCAAAATCAGGCATGAAATATCCACACGTGGCAATCCACAAAACAGTCAAACAAGGTGGGAAAACAGAGCCTCATGGGGCGAAATTACCATCCTCAGGAAAGCAATGAATTTCAGGCTGTGAAGTCGTAGAAACCAGTTTGATTTACTGCACTTGGGGTTTTGTTAAAACCGTAGGAACTGTTTGTGTGAATTTTTTCCCTGTAGAAAGTGAGAAGGATCTGTCAACTTAATTGAAATGTAAACACATTCTCTTGTTTCCTCTCACTTCAAATGATAAAGAAGATAGAAACAGAACCAAAGTTAACAAACCACAACTCACCTTGTGTAACCCTATGTAGACGCCATTACCTAAGCCAGCACTGGGGAGTGACAGGGCATACTTCACGGAGGTGGGTCCTCTTAGAGCTCAGAATGCCCTCCCAGGTGCTGTGCATGCCAGCCTCAAAAGCCAGCCCCATGAGCCAGGCCAGTCCCTAATAACACAGAGGAAACTGAGGCCCAGTGAGGCCAAGTAATACAGGCTCCAGGTAGGAAAATTACAGCCAGTGCCGAGATTTAGTTCCCAATTCTTCCTCTTCGGTTGTTACCCATTCATCCAATTCAATCCAACCTGCCCAGAGTTAAGGCAAATTAACGAAACACCTAGGTTTTCTCAAGTCAATGAAGTAAACGTTTTCACCCTCATCCCCAGAAACTTTCGCTCGTGCTGCTCAGGAAACTCAATGGTTTACGTTTGAGCGCCATTTCCTCTCATCTGCATGAGATAAACATCAGTAAGTCAGGGGGGAAGGCAGCTAGGCAAGGATGGGAAGAGACCACCATACTAAGGAATGGGAGCACCCACAGAACAGTTGAGGGATGATCTGGTCAAAAAGAAATCAACTCCATGAGAGCTGAGTAAAGGCCCAACACCTTGACTAAAAGTTATCCGGATTCAGCTGAGACTAGCACAGTGACTTTACCAAAGTTATGCTCATTTGAAGACCAATAAGCAAATTAATGTTGCCCCGAGGACTAGGATTCATACCTTGTCTCCTATATCCTCCCTCCATTCCATCCACACAAATCAAACACTCTGTGAAGCCCTTGGCTTTCTTCCATATATATTTTTCCTTTAGTCTTAATCGTGGAATTCTCAGCCCTTGAGGGAAGCAAAAGGCAAATATGTGACATTCCAGGCACATTGTGGTGCGTACTTTTCTACGTGCGCTAGGTCTTACTCTGATCTGATGGATAAGAAAGCTGTGGCTCAAATTATGGAAAGAGTCCCAATGTCCATCAACTGATGAATGGATAAAGAAGATGTCATACACACACACAATGGAATACCACTTGGAGATGAAAAAGAATGAAATCTTGCCATTTGCAACAATGTGGTTGGAACTTGAGTGTATTATGCTGAGCAAAACAAATCAGGGAAAGATAGCATATGATTTCACTCATATGTGTAATTTGAGAAACTCAACAGATGAACATAGGGGAAGGGAAGCAAAAATAAGATAAAAACAAGAGAGGGAAGAAACCATAAGAGACTCTTAAATACAGAGAACAAACTGAGGGCTGCTGGAGTGGGGGGTGGGTATTAAATGGGTGACGGGCATTAAAGAGGGCACTTTTGGGGATGCGCACTGGCTGTCACATGTCAGAAAGCAATCACAGGGCTCTACTCTTGAAGCCACGACTACACTGTATATTAACTTGAATATAGATTAAAAAAAATAATAAAGACAGAAAGTTGTCTCTCACATGTTACTAACCTTGCCCCCAAGTTCCCTGAGCAAATTGGTGGCTCTGCCACAGCTCCTGTTCAGCTCTGTCCTAGTCCAAAGCCACCTGCTCCACGCTGCATCAGCTTCTACTCAGAGCGGTCCGTGGACCAGCAGCAACCACATCAACGGGAGCTTGTTAAAACGGCGGGATCTCAGGCCCCAACCCAGGCCTGCTGAATCAAATTCGGCACCTTAACGAGATCCCCAGTGCTGCTGCCCCCGAGTCTGAGAAGCCGAGCTACATCTCACCACTAAAGAGAGGAGAAATATCTCTATCAAGGGGATGGCAGCCTCACCTCGGTGACATTAAAAGCTCATTTAGTATTATGACTTTGGGGTCCAAACACTTTGATGCTGGTGTGGTGCCAGCAGTGGCACCTAAACCCTGCTTAATACAGAGATTTTTTTTTTTTTTTTTAAAGGGGAAGTCTTGACAGAGCTCCACAGACAAACTGGAAGATGACACTACGGTCAAATCTTAAGGGAGAACCTAAAGATTAACTGCCAAGTCAGCACAACCTATCACCCTTTGGTGGTTCGCAACCAGGAAGCCTAAATATGGAATTCGCCTCTGGAGGGAAGTCCAGGAACATTCTCCACTCTGAAGATCACAAGGCACATCTGCCACAAAAACCATCCCACTGACTCAGGAGCAAGTTGGCACAAAACGCTTTTAATTCGGGGAAAGGACTTGTGCAACAAAGAGCAACAGGACAATCCTAGAAGACCCAAAGACAAGCAAGGATGAAGGAATTATCTAGCTATTTCCCCCCCACAGAGAAAATCTGGCCTGAAACGAATACCCGATTCCTAGATCTCTCTCACCACTTTTTTCTCATTATTCTTTAGCGCCAGGCAGGAGCCTTCTTGCTACTTTATTTTTTTTTTATTGTGACATAATTCATACACCATACAATTAACCCTTTTGGAGTGTACAATTCAACAGTTGTTAGACTATTCACAAAGTTGTATAATCATCACCACTGCCTAATTCCAGAACGTTTTCAGCACCCCAAAAGGAAGGCTTTTGGGATAACATCAAAGGAATAACATCAAGAGTTATTCCCCTCTGCCCTCCCCCCAGCTCCTGGCAACCAGCAACGTACCTTCTGACACTATAGATTCACCTATTCTGGACATTTCATATAAATGGGATCATACACATGTGGCCTTTTGTGTCTGGCCTCTTTCATATAGCATGTTTTCAAGATTCATCCACGTAGCATGAATCAAACTTCATTCCCTTTCATGGCTGAACAGTATTCCATTGTATGGATACATCACAGTTTGTCCATTCATCCACTGGTGGACATTTGGGTTGTTTCCACTTTTTGGCTATTATGGGTCATGCTATTGTGAACATCTGTGTACAAATGTTAGTGTGAACACATTTTCTGGTCTCTGGGGTATATACCTAGGAGTGAAACTGGTCATGAGGTACGTCTATGTCTAACATTTTGAGGAACCACCTGTTTTCCAAAGTGGCTGTGCTATTTTACATTCCCACCACCAACGTAATATAGGAAAGTTCCGATTTCTCCACATCCTCACCAACAGTTGTTATTATATGTCTTTTTGATCACAGCCATCCTGATGGGTGTGAGGTGGTATCTCATTGTGGTTTTGATGTATTTCCCCAATGGCTAAATGGTGTTGAGCATCTTTTCATCTGCTCATTGACCATCTGTGTATCTTCTTTGAAGAGCTGTCTATTTGAAGTCTTTGTCCATTTTAAAATTGGGTTGCCTTTTTACTGTCGAACTGTAAGAGTTCTTTCTTTGGGCTGTTTTCTGAAACTCCAGTCACAACCCCTCTTCCTGGAAAGCTCATCTCCCAAATACCTAAGACTCTTTAGCTGGACTTCCCTCCGTACTTGGACCGACTTTCCTCGAAAGGCCTAGAAATACTTTCTCTCTTGATATCCCATGTATTCAACCAGAATATCGTGCCTCTCCTCCTCTTTATCTACAAGCAGCTCGTCCGTGGTCACCAGAACTCATGGCTACTTCAGTGAATTCACAGAATCCAGAAAGAACAGGTTCTTTGACCACCACCACATTATGCCACCAACCTACAATGCCCTTCTCTTCTCTACAAAAGTACAACCACCCATCATTTATATTTTCAGTCTATCCCCTCCATGGAGATTTTCCTAGCCACCATAGCTTACAATGGCTTCTCTTTACCCTGAAATAAAAAAAAGCAGTAATCACGTATAGAGCCATTAATCAATGAATATTCATGCTCAGTGAATGCCCCTATATACTAGGTGAAACCACTCCATCCATAGTTGATGTTAAATAACATATCACAATTGAGGGAATGTGCTCATTTGGTAACGGAATACTAGAAGATCCACACATAACCTCAAAAATGTGTTCTGGGAAGCGTTTAATTGAATAAACACAATTGTTGGGACTCTTAACTCTAGTACTTCTGAGAGACTTTGATATGATGATGCACATGGTGGGAATCTCTAAGAGGGAAAAATAACAGGCAGAGCTTCCAAATTGATCTGCCCTTTTCAAGAGCACACCTATTAACGCCTCCCTGATAGCATTCTTTTGACTCTTCTGACGAAGTACTCTGGAAACTGCTGAGCTAATTCAATTGCTGCTTAATTCTATCAGCTGGACAGCACGGGGTAGAAACTATTTTCTACTGGCGTAAGGAACCAAATTTGTTTTGTTTTAGAATGTTGTCAGTTGGAAGTTGCTCTATTTGCATGTCAGTTTATAGAAAAACAGAAAAGAAAACCATATATTTAAGGTGTTCATAATTTTGAAGACCCATCCAGATTTCTGAATTTGGAAAAGGATGAACTGCCCGGCGGCGGGGTGGGGGTGGGGGGGGTGGGGTGTGCGGATCCAATGCATCTTAGAATCGAGCTAGTGCCCTACAACCCGAGTTTTAGTTGAAGCAGGCTCTAGGAAGGTGGTGGGGAACAGTGTTCCAGGAATGGGCTGTGATTCTCTATGACCCAGGACCAACAGCCCCGAGGATCAAAGAGAAAGAAAGTATCACAAATGTCTCACAACAGACTTATCCAAGGGAATGAAGATACCAAGCGGTCACGCACTAAGAAAAGCTAACGACGGTGATAAGGAAAGAAGCCTCCCCCACACTGGAAAAAAATCTAGCAGTGAAAAGTAGGGGTAACACCCAAAATATAAACATCAAGTTATGGGAAAGAATTTTAAAATAGAAACGTTCCCTACTCATGTTAAGTAGGAGAAACTATTTAAATGAGCGAGTGAATCTTAAGAATTACAACCGGAAGGTGGTTCCTTCACTGAGGGTTGATTACCATCAGGAAGACAGGCATGGGCCTTGCGGTTTTATCTACTAAAACACTAAATGGTACACTTGAGTTTTTGAATAGGTTTCTGATTTTACTGATAGGTCTCTTTAGTGCTAATCATTTTAAAACTAAAACAAAGCACAAATGGAAAGCTAAGATAAAGCACGATGGTCAGGCTGGCTTCCATCTGGCACGGCAACATGAGAATGTGTTCAAGTGCTGACCTCCTCTTACGCCAAGTGGTTTGGGTGCTACATAACCTTATTCCTTCTCTAGGATGGCATCTCAAGCGCCCTCCTGACTCACGCAGGCTCCCTCACAAGGCCTCTCTGATACAAAGCAGCTGAAGTTCAAGGCCACTACTAGTCCTGGTGAGCTCTCACCCTAGCTTGGGGGACAAGGAGAACTTAAGATTGGGCTGTGCCCAAGCAGTGCTTGATTATCAGTGGAAGGACACAGAGAGGCACTGATACAGCACGGCTTCCCGTGAAAGTTGGCCTTCCTCCCCCACAGAGTGAGAGAGGATCTCGGTCACTGCCAACACCACCATTTGACAGAAGGAATGGAAGGCCTTTGCCAGGTCTGACCACCACAGAACTTCTGTCAGGGAGTATCCTTCATCTCCTCCTGCCTCCTGGCCTGGGTACGCTGTCCATGCAGAGAAGGCACCACATTGTCAGTTTTATTAAAATTTGCTTATGGCAATTCAACCTGTTCTCCAGTCTTAAGGTTCAAGCTGCCATAACTTTATGCAACTCCTCTGCAAAAATGTCTGAGATCTCCTAGGAAAGGAATAGGGTAGTTGCTAGATTTATCAATATCAAGGTCACAGATCTCAGTCTACTCAAGAGTGACCTAGAAACCTGAGTATTATACAGTGTGAAAAGAAGGGGGAATCCTACCTTTTTTGTGTAAAATCCACTCATTGAAAGAGCAATCGGGGAGGGGTTGCGGCACGCCTGGGTGGCCCAGTCCCTTAAGCTTCTGACTCTTGATGGAGGCTCAGGTCATGATCTCACGGTTTGTGAGATTGAGCCCTGTGTACGGATCTGTGCTGACAATAAGGAGCCTGCTTGGGATTCCCTCTCTCTCCCTCTCCTTCTCTGCCCCTCCCCCACTTGCGCTTTTTCTCTCTGTCAAAATAAATAAATAAACTTAAAAAAAATGAAGAGCAATCAGAATTATTAAAACTGGACAATGGTAAGTGGCACAGGTATTGGAAATATAAGCTGCTTCAGGCAAGTTCCTAAAGCACCCTATCTCTGTACGTGTGGTATTAAAATAATGCTATTTTAGAACAAACCTCACCTCTCTCTTACTGTCTCTCACCTGGTACGTCAGTGATTCTATTGGCGTGGGATCCGGACGAGCAGCATTGGCATCATCGGGAACTAGCTGGTGATGCAAATTCTTGGACCCCCTTCCCTCAACCCTAGACCTAGAGAATCAGAGACTCTAAGCAGTGCAGCCCAGTAATCTTTGTGTTTTGGTTGTTTGTTTGTTTGAAGATTTTTATTTATTTATTTTTTTAAGTAATCTCTAGACCCAACGTGGGGCCTGAACTCACAACCCCAAGATCAAGAGTCTTCATACTCCACTGGCTGAGCCAGCCAGGTGCCCCTAACAAGCCCTCCAGTTGACTTCAGTGCTCATGCTGGAGAACTTCTGCCCCAGGATTAGGAAAGATGCAGCACGTGGGGGGCTCAGGAGCCTGATCAAGCCCTTATTAACTGAGTGAGAGGAAATCCCACCTGTTCCTGTCTGATGATTATTGGCTCTTTAACCTCATAGACTGATGAAAGGTTGAGTCTTTAGTTCAAGGTCACTTAGAGGCCAAGGCAGAGCTCCAGCCCAGGGTCTGCTGACTCATCAACTGTATTTGTCTAACAGGGGTCTTGCTGACAAGCCAACGTGGGGGGCCAGGACTCTGAACATTGATAAGACAACCCTGGAGATCTCCTAATCTACACCATGCTGCTTCCCTCAAATAAATATGAGGACTAGAGCCTCAACCCTTAAAATCAAGAGAGGTGGATTTTAGGGAAACAATACAAAGAAAAAAGATAAACAGCTACTTCCAAAGGCCTGAGCAACTAAACCTCTTGGTGAGGAATGGGTAGAGGGCAGAAGGCTTAGGTGTCCCGTTAAAATGGAAAGAATTAGTTAATTCAGAAACACTGAGTAAAGAGCGTAGCCACAATAGGATATGAAAGGTGCTTCCAAGTTTCCTCAGAACTTTCATTTCTATTATCTCATCCAAGTCTCACAACAACCCTGCAATGAAAGGAGGTGAGGCCACTAAGTGTCTCCATCTGACACTAGAGGAAACAAGCTCAGAGTGGCTATTTGTCTATCCGCACCATCATCAGCTGTAAAGCTAAAACTTGACCTCAGATCTGACTCTAGAACCTGTGTACCCACACCATGTGATTCCCACAGCTGGAAATCTGCCCCAAAGCAGATTCACCCTGAGGAAACAGCAAAGAAAAAACAAACGTGCAGCAGAAAAACGATCAGCTCCTACAACACGGCACTTGAGCGATGTGTGGGTGCCCCTTTAAGAACTTAACACACAAACCCAACAGCCAAGGTGTTCAGCCAAAAAAGAGAGAGAGAGAGAGAGAGAGAGAGGAGCATATTTCTAGCCTGCATAATCATTTCTGGACCAACTCCCACTAGCAGCCTCTGAGGCGAACAGCCGCTCACTGCCTGGCTGAAGCTTCTCTACCGCCACTCTCCACACACCCCCCCACCCCCAACACACCCCACCCGGGGTTATGACAGCGCAGCTCTGACTCGTGTGCAGGCAAAACCCCAAAACTCAAAACAAGTGAAAAAAGTGGAGCCAGGAGAAAGCGGCAGCATCCTCCACACTCTGGCAATCTGCACAATGCCAGTTTCAGGGTCCTGGGGTGGCCTGCAAATCTATCTTAGGAGCCCGAGGAAAGAGGCAGGCGTCCTGGTAGACCCACTGGCCCTATTCTTTGCCACCCAGTCCCTGGGGAAGAATAAGAAAGGAGAGAATTCCTTATGAAGTCCTGGGGCCAGAGCCCAAGGCAGATACGATCCAGGCACCCTCTCCTAAGGATCAGAATGTCAACTCAAATTCTCCACCTGGCCCTTCCTTTCAAGTCCTGTCCTCTGCGAAGATGAACAGGGTGGGATTGGTGGGGTGCTGTAAACCTGAGGAAAGCCTGGAGGAAAAACTCTATCATCCACCTACCCCAGCCACGTTGCCCCATGTTGCCCCGGCGCGCGCTACCAGCGCGAACTCGGAACGGGGAGCCCTTCGCCACGTCGGAGGTTGGGGAAGGGGCAGAGCCCGGCTACAAGCCCTGGAGGCAGGGAGCCGTGCCACTCAGACGCCTACCTCAGTTTTGGCATGAATGGTTTTCCTAGAAGACGCCAGAGAAGCGAAGATCCGGTGATTCGCAGATTTCAGCCAGGGGTGGAGGAACTCAGCCCAGGGGAGCAGCGACCCACTCGGCTCCTCCACACTGGGGCCTCGGGGCGGCACCCTCGGGACTCGTCCTACCGCGGGGACAGTGCCGAAAGAAGGGCTCCATCCTCAACTTTCTCGGAGGAAACTGCTCCGCTCCGCGGCTTGCCCAAACCTACCCGCACACCGGGTCCCAGGTTTGGGGAAAACCAGGGACCGAGTCCCTGTCTGCGCGCACAGCAGCTGCGCCGGGGCGCAAAGCCCCCACTCCCGCCGCCCGCCAACTTGAAAGCATCTCTCTGGGCGCCTGCCTACTCCTCCGGCCCCGCAGTGGGGTCCCTGCCCTGGCCGCCCGCATTGGACCGAGCGCCGGGCACCCTGACCGCCGCGGCCGCAGCAGCCGCATCTCCCCCCCACCACCCCCGCCCTGGCCTCTGCCTCGCCCGCCCGGCGCCCCACGACCCGGCCCTACCTTGCAGCCGGGCTCGAGCGCCGGCAGTGCCAGTGAGTGGCACGCGTCCCAGCCGGCGAGGCTCCTCCCCGGGGGCTGCCCCGCGCGGGGTTCCGGGCTCCGGACAAGGCTCCGCCGGCCCGGGTGCTGGCTCGGCGCCGCTCGCGGCTCCCGCGCCGGCTCCCGCTGCCGCGCGCCAAGAGGGAGGCGGGGTGGGGAGGGGGGGGAAACTCCCGGCAACTCCAACTCCTGGCGCTGGAGCTACAGCTGCAGCCGCGCGCCCGCCCGCCGCCGAGTGCGAGCGCCTGCGAAGCAAACCTGCCCCCGCGGCCGCCTCTGAGCATGCCCAGTGCCGCCGTGGGCGAGCCCGAGCGCCCTGGCCCGGGGCAGAGAGCTGCGGTGGTGGCCGGGAGACCCGCCCCGGGCTCCCGACCGCGGGGTGTGGGGCTGGAGGAGGGAAGGATGGGCCAGCTCTGGAGAGGGGGCCCTGGAGCAGAGGGCTGGGGAAAAACAGGGTGCGGAGGGCAGTGCAAGTTTCACGGGTTGTGAGAAGTTTGTGGGCTGGAAAGGTAAGCGGCTTCCGTGAGCCTCTCTGCAAGACTCTACTGGAAAGGACAAGGAAACATTTATTATCCAGGAGAGAAGGAGTGGATCCAGCAGATGTGTTTTATCCAGTGCACTCAAGCCTAAGGTCCAAACTCAAAAGAGCTAACGGGGCATGGCAGGTAATGCAAATAAGTGACCCAGCCAGGAGGCAGAGAAGTTCTAAACGCCCAGTGCTGTCATGGAACAATTCGGGCCTACCTTTGCTAGATTTTCTGATTTTTCAAGAAATGACAAAGATTTCGATTTTTTTTTCATGTATAACATCCTGATTTTTACATCATTGATACAAGTGCAATTTTTTTTAACAACACTGGACCAAACGAAATATATCTGGGTTCCTTCCCTGCTCAGCCTGAGAGAGCTAATTTGAGGATTGTGATTGCTGCATTTTTTTCTTCTTTCTTTCTTTCTTTCTTTCTTTCTTTCTTTCTTTCTTTCTTTCTTTCTTTCTTTCTTTCAAAGAGGTGCTGAGTGCCCACTGTGGTTTAGGAAGGCACTGGAAAGGATTCAAGATGATTCAGATGGCCACCAAAGTACTACCAGTTACCAAGGGAAATGGGTTGTCCAGACAAAAGAGGGCTACAGATAAATGCTGGGGCATTCAAGAAGATAAGTTACTGGTGTGGAAAGGGGTAATGAGAACAAATTTTGTGAAACATCATTGATGTAAGTACTCAGGGGGAAGTCAATGCAGGATCAGTAACAGTGCCCTGAAGAGGCATTTCGGAGTCTGAAGAAAAAGGAAAAACCAGTAAAGCTGACCCCATCTTTATTTTAAATTTTAATATTTTTCATCATGCATTTTTTTGCACTAATTTTTAAAAGATTGCATCACAGTATTTATCTTGGTTCCTGAGTTCCGTGACATCCCCATAAGTTTTGCAGGACACCTCACCCTAGCCTGTGCCCTCCTGGGTCCTAAGTGGTGGTTCACTGGTCTGCTTGGGTAGAGTGTAATGGGCAAGAAATAGCATACCAAAATGGGAAAGGGGATTGAAGTGATGGATGGGGGCTAGAGGCAGAGCACTTGACGGCCAGTTTGTGGAGCCTGAACTTTATTCACTTGCTAGCAAAGATGCTGGGGGAGTAATCCAAACCCAACCCTAGGAAGATGGGCTGGCTACAGACCTAGGAAGGCGGTCTGCAGGGGAAGAAGGGAGAATTGGGGATACCTAGGGCACATTCACTGTTGTGATCTTAGGAAAATCAGATGGATTTCCCTAACAAAGCCGCACGTGCTCTGCTTATAACTGGAGAGGTGTGTGGTGGGCCTAGCGGAGTGCCCTCAGGTAAGGCTCCCAGGTCCTGGTCTAAACCTCAGCCATTTCCTACCAGGCTTCTATTGACCAGAGGCTCCACTTCTAAGCTGCCTTTTCATCATGTGTGAAATTGCCAGACAGTTCTCATAGCGTTTTTGTGAGGGTTCAGAGAAATAAGGTATGCCTAAGGGCTTTGAAAACCAAGAGAAAACCAAGGTTTAAGCAAATATAAGGCATTCTTCTCACCTTCATACCTATATGAAATAGAATTTAACCAAACAAGTTCTACGGCTTTACAAGACTTGTCTTAAGTAGGAACTTTCTTTGATTTAACAAAGCTCTTTTAGCCTGTGCAGGATTCTGTTGACAAATCTTTGGAATCAGCTTTTGGGCAATTCCACAATTTTGTGAATTAAGCTATCTCTGTAGGAGTTTCTATTGCCAGCCACTCAAAATGACTCCCGCCCTCTGTAAGGCTACCCTCTCGTCTCCTCTGCAGGTTATCAAGGCAGTCTTTGCCTCAACAGACACCTGGGACTTACCTCCACGCCCTGGATCACTGTCGCGGCAGGTGAGCACATTGGTCGTTGCATTCTTGAGGAACAAACCACCACTAGTCTATGAAAAGCATTTTAAGCTTGCAGAACTCTCAAAGAAAAAAAAATGCTTGGGTGTTTACACAAGAAGCCTTGGAGAAGTTATGGAAAGGAGGAAGTACCTAGCCCCAGACTTATCACATACCAAGTAGTTACACATATTTGCGGAATATATAGCAATTTACATCATCCAAATCTTCTGTATGTCTGTCCTTTCCTCCACAGATCCTAAGAATCATTATTTCTAAAACAAATCACAATAATGGTAAAATTGTAAAGAAGAACGAGAACAGCATGTAAACATTTCTAGAGGGAGGGGCTCTGTACTTTTACAAGTAAAACGTACTTGTACTGCTTAAATTTTAAATTAATTGTATTTGTTTTTTAAGTTATTTTCATTACTAGTAGTAAATAACACTGATATTAAAAAGTTTAGTCCAAAAGTTGCAGGAAAGAGAAAGCTCCCCTCTCCATGAAGCCTTGTTACCAGTTTTTTGCATATAGTTGCAAAAATATCCCATGCACAAGAGAGTAAGAACAGTTAGTTTTTTTTTTCTCTAGATGTCTAATCATGAAATCATAAAACTGAAAAATGCCTTATAGTGCATCTGGATGCCAAGTTACTGGCTTTTAAGTTACTAGTATATTCTGGAATAGAAAAGGGAAATGTGAAAGCAGTTTTCTCTGGTCACACAGTTCACTCCTGGTCGTAAGGATACCAGACCACTTGGCAAAGCCCTCTTTCTGAGCATTAAGTGGTGCAAGAAAAAAACTGAGTTACTGCCCAGTGTCAACCTCAACCTGAAGCACCCACAAATTTAGACGCCCCAGGTTGCCTACAGCTATAGAAGGAAGGGCTGTCTAAATAACAAATGGTACGAACTGATATGGACAAAGACACCTTGATCTAGGGAATTGTGCATGGTAACTATTTTTAACAGCATCACTTATAGCATCATCAATCAATGTCTTTGAGACTAATTAAAGTCTGTATTTAAAAAAAAATTCTACGTAGTGTATCGCTAACAGCTTTTCAGATTCTTCATTCTGATGATATGCTTTCAGGTAAGAAATTCAGGAAGTCTCAACTTAACTTTTAGGTTGATCCATGTAACCGCCGTTTTTGTTGGTCATAGTCCCTGGAATATTGGCAATATTGTTTTGCTTTTCATAATGGCTCCCCTGGCGATATCAGGAATCACCCCCAGCTAGGGATAGGTCTGTGGCTAGTGTCTGTACGTATCATTTGTAAATTACGAGTGCAACCTGTCACTTCTAGTGACATGAGGAGGTGGGATCTGGGAGACCTGCAGAATTCAAATGGGCTTATGGAACTTACGCTTGGGACCCTATTCTGTTTTGCACAGAGTTAGTATTGGTATATGGTTTTACTCTTTAAGGATTCTAGCTAGGTTATAAATGAAGTCTACCTTTTTTTAACTGAGTTGCCACAGTACAACAATCTGCCCCTAATTTACTAATTAATATATATTAGCCATGCATTTCCAATCAGATTGTTAGTTCCTTGAGTACAGGGAACAAGTCTTAAAAATCTTCAATTTCCCTCACCCTCATCCAATGCCTAACTCAGAAGCAGGAGCCCATCAACAAATGACAGTTACCAGGTGTCACCACTCAGGTGAGTCACTGGGGACAGGAGACAAATAGTTGATTACCTGATCTCTAAAAAGAAAGAATCTGTTATTTTGGACACATGCATAAGTGTAAAATTGCATCTGTGATAACTTTCACAATCAGAGGTATGGGCTATTAAAGTGTAAAAAGTGTATAATAGAAATAGTGGGAAGAAGAGCAGGAACTGGAGCCCGGGTTGAGTCTGAAAAAAGCCCAATCCATGTGGTGGCTCAGGAACAGCCAGAGTTGGAAGATGGAGGAGCCAGAGGAACTAGTGGACGGTGGGCAGTCGCTGCCTCCGGTATGTCATGATGTGCAACTCCCTGCCCAATGTCCCCAGATAGGCCAGGATGGCCAATCAATTCTTTGATTGAAGCATATGCACTGCATAAGTGAATAAGGATAGGTAAGCCCAAAGTAGCCTCCATGGAGGAGCTGGCCACGTTCCACACTGATGCCTGTTTGCTGCATCTCCAGAAGGTCAGCCAGGAAGGAGATGACAAACATTCAGACTGCACAGAATATGGCCTAGGTTATAACTGCCCAGCCGCAGAAGGGTATTGACTATGCAGCAGTTTTAGGAGGGGCTATAACCACAGCTACCCAGTCAGTGCATGATTGATGGAAGTAGCAATTAACTGATCCAGAGGCTGGCATCATGCAATGAACATCTTCACCAGGAGTAGTTTCCATCTCAAGAAACCACTTTCTTTGCTCATCCATAAGAAGCAGCTCCTCATCTGTTAAAGTTTTATCATGAGATTGTAGCAATTCAGTCACATCTTCAGGCTCCACTTCTAGTTCTCTTCCTATTTCCACAAACCTTCAATTTGTAAAAAAACACATTATACATGGAGCACAATAAAGTAAAGCACAATGAGAGAGAGAGAGAGAGAGAGAGAGAGAGAGAGAGAGAGAGAGAAAGAGAAAGAAATAGTGAGCAAAAGAAAGAGAGACTTTCTTGAAGAAATGACCAAACTGAGGTATGCAGGAGAAAGGTGATATAGTTAGTAAGTGCAAAATAAACAAACAAAAAAACCAAAGGGAACTTCAAGCAGGATTTTAAAAACAGCATGTGCAAAGGCACTGTGGTAGAAGGGAATGTGAACGTTTGGGCAGGATGTTAGAGGTCTTTAAGTTTAACCAGTCACTAACCCCATGTGCCTTTGACATAACTCAACATCTAATAAGAAGAGCTTCTAAGAGGAAGCAGACTGTCCTCAGCGAGAAACAGAAAACAAGCTGATGTTCGGCAGCATGCCATAGTAGAGAGGGTACAGATCTTATTTTAGATAGAACCTCTGGGTTTGAACTTCTGTTTCAACTCCTTGCTATACAACCTCGAGTAAAGGCTGCAACTTCTCTAGATACTAGATTTCTTGTCTCATATTACCATCTACTTATGGTTTTAATTGGTGGATTAAAAAGGAACACATCTGTCATGTACACAGCACGATACCTGACCTACAGCAAGTGCTGAATAAATATTACTTTCATCTCATGACCACCCATCTTGGTAACTGCAAGAAAAATGGGAAGGGGAACCCCAGAATGTGTTTTCAATTTCCAACCTGAGCTGTTTCTTAGAAGCACTGCCTCTGCCATAAGCAATCATATTTTATCTCTGCAGGTGCAGTATATAGCATTCCTATTTTCACAACAACCATTTAACATACATGGAAATGCTTTGAAATTTTTTTACCTTCTCCTGTCCAGATGTCCTCGTGTTTCTACCTATTACTATCTCTCCAAAGAAAAGGTCGTTGGGGGGGGGGGTGTAGATTAATAGTTTAAAGATTTCAGCATTTGTATTTATTAAGTGAGGACCCAGTTAAGATTTAAGACAGTATACAGATAAATTTCAACAATGACTAGTTCTGAATTTTGATCAAATAGCCAACCAAATATGACTCTTCTCTTTTCCCTTGCATGAATTAAAACTCTCGAAGTGTAGTCTCCAGCAGGAAAAAACCCAAAACACTAAGACTATTTTGATCACCCTCTGCTGTAGCAGGGCCCCCACCTCCACTCAAAACTGGTTTGTTGTATCAAGTTCAGAGTTTGTCAGGCTGAACCATCCTAATGACTCCTTCCTTTATTTCAGCAGTGTTTGTGAAAGACTTGTTTTTGGTTTAAAATGACTGTCTCCACCAAGATCCAGAAAAGCTGCTAGGCTTTGAGCTCACAGAGAGTCCTTTATTCTGCCAGGACACAAGCAAGTCAGTGACGGCACAGAGCTGCTGTCTCTCTCTGAGCTTCTGTGCTGCTGGTTTAGAGGAGGGAATGATGCAATCCATTCATATCTGAGATGGAGGGGCCTCCTCTCTTACACACACAGCTCCTTCTCTTCTGTTTATGCTGGTTCCCTCGCCCTCCCAAGAGGGTAACAGTGAGGGAAGCTTCCACTGCTGTGTCTCCAGAAACTCTTTTAGGCCAAAAGGACCTGCCCTGCCCCGGGAGGCCCTGTGACTTCTGTAGAAACACACAGCCTAGGACTTTACTACTTAAATTGCACTTCTCAGACCAGCAGCTTGGGCATCACTTGGGAGCTTGTTAGAAATGCAGATCCTGCTTACCCAGGCTACCCGGGCAAATCAGACCCCAGAGAATCAGAATCTGCCTTTTAATGAGACTGCCAGGCAATTCATTTCTACTTCAAAGTTTAAGAAGCACGGGGGCGCCTGCTTGTCTTAGTCAGTTAAGTGTCCCACTTCAGCTCAGGTCATGATCTCAGGGCCCGTGTGTTTGAGCCATGGGTCAGACTCTGTGCTGACAGCCCAGAGCCTAGAGCCTGTTTCGGATTCTGTGTCTCCATCTCTCTTCCCCTCCCCTGCTCATGTGCTCTCTCTCTTCCAAAAATAAATAAACATAAAAAAAAAATTTAAGGACTGTCCTAGGCCACCCAGCCAAGAAAGACACGGAGAGAACAAAAAGCACTTTAAAGGTGAAATGCATTTCCTTTGCCCTGGATGCCCTTTCCTATACCAATCTCCAGGCCTCATCTCTGCACGCCTGAATCCTACCCTGTCTTTCTTTGTTGAGCTGTCTGCAATGCTTCTTTTGGAAATCTTCACTGATTGTGTCAGCCAGAGGCATCTTCCACTCAGTTACCTGTATATTGCTGCAGTGTGTTTACGCTACAAATATGTTTGCACAGGTCTAATCCATCCCGTTTGAGGCTTGAGATTTGCCTGAACCTTCTCTATATCCTCTAGAATGTCTAGGACCATAGGCCCTGGGAGGAAAAAGCCTATTTATTTATTGAAAGAAGGGAAGGGAAAGAAGAAAAAAAAAAAACAGCTCCATTCATGAAGTAATTGTCTCTGAAAAGCTGAGTGCAGCCCCAGGGATGAACATAAGCCTGTTTAAAACAGGAACCCAGGAACCATGTTATGCTCATCTTTAAAGAGCCCCCCAATACACCAGACATGGAAATGTCTCAGTTTTCCAAAAGCTTAACTGGACCAGATCAGATTCAAACCCACTCCATTATAGCACTCATCATTTAGACCTGGCCCAAAGCAGACGTCTTTCTAGAATAAAATCACAATTCTGCTTGCTAGAGTCTTGACCCCTGGCTTTAAATGTGCTGTGGGCTCTGACCGACTACCTCTTCACCCATTTTTTGTCCTATGTGTTTTCCCACTTTAGATTAATATATTTTTTTCTAAAGAGAAAAAGGCATTTTGAAAACTTTCAGATTCATTGTTTCTTTGGAAAGAAAGCTTACTGAAAATATTTGTTTCCTTTTTTTTCAATGTTTACTTATTTTTGAGACAGAGAGGGAGAGGAGAGAGTACAAGTCAGGGAGGGGCAGAGAGAGAGGGCGACACGGAATCTGAAGCAGGTTCTAGGCCCTGAGCTGTCAGCACAGAGCCAGACGTGGGGCTTGAACCCACAAACCGTGAAATCATGACTTGAGCTGAAGTCGGATGCCCAACCGACTGAGAAACCCAGGTGCCCCAATATTTAGTGTTTCTAATTCAAGTTTTCATAATGCATACTTGAGTAAAGGCAATGAGTTTCTGGCTGCAAGTTACAAGTTAAAAGAACATTTTATTGCTCTTAATTGATAGTTGAGTCAATTAAAAACCTTGACTCTAGATGAGATTTATGATGTCATATTCATAATAAATATGTCTTCCCGACAGACATCCTGGTGTCATTATAATTTTACCACACATAAAATATAATGGGAACTGTTCCTAGGACTTACAAGAAATTAGACTTAACTAGTGTCAATACTGTTGTGACTCGTAAAATGAGTATATGACCTGCACTGTGAGACTTTGTTGTAGGACTGGAGTTCACAGAGAGCAGGCATGTTTTCTTTGATAAGCATTTAAAAAGTATGACTAAATTATTCAGGATCAGTCATTTTGGGGGTACTGTCATGTGTTATAATACTTTTGTAGAAAAATTGATGATCCTGTTCAGGGGGAATATTCAGAAGCTATAGCCCTGTGATTTCCACCTCTGTGAATTTCTTTTCAGGAAACAGCTCTATTATAGCAGCATTAATTGTGAGAGCAAATTTAACTAACACTCCTCAGGAAACAGGAAATAATTAGGTGCATTTAGTCATTTTATTTGATGAAATATTATGTACCTTTTATAAACAATAAATGGGATAGTCAACTGGAGACTTTATGAGACCAGCTTAATTTTTTACTTTTCTATACATTAAGTTGTAGAAGTATTATTGAAACTAAACATACCCCCGGGCACTGTACTAGACACTGGGGATGCAGCAGTGAAAATGACGAATATGATTCACGACCTAGTGACCTCACAGTCTGATGCAGGAAAAAGATACTGAATGAGTAGATACATAGTTACAAACTGTGATCATGCCAGGACCTAAGGGGTTAGCACATGATAGGGGAACCTAAGCTGGTTTGGGGAAGAGGGTATTTGTCAAGGAAACTGGGGAAGTGGAGGAAGAATCAGAGTTAGTGAGGGAAGGCTGGGGGAGAGTGTTCCAGGTGGAAACAGCGGGAGCAGAGGAACAGAAACCCAGAGGTGGGAAAGGGCTTGATGCCATTACAGAAGTGGAAGAAGGACCAGAGTGGCTGGAGCATAATTCATGAGAGGAGAGTGGAGTACCCTGAGGAACTAGATCGTGCGACGCCTTCGAGATTTATCTTATCAATCCCACCACAGTTTCTAGAGTGCAGGGGTAGCAGGGACCTATTTATAGTTTAAGACCACTTTGTGCTGTATGGGAAATGGGTTGAAATAAATCAAGAGTAGAGGAAGGGAAGGCACTTTGTAGACCACTGTAGCAGTCCGGTAAGAGAGACAAACGTAGTTTAGATAAGATCTAAAACTGGGAAGATGAGGAAAAGGGGACAGATTCAACTACATTCTGGAGGTGAGAAAAATAAAGTCTGCTAATAGATTGGGAGCAAGGATGGAAACATTAATGACCATCTTCATTTGCTTCCTTAAACCTCTGGGTAAATGGTGATTCACTGACATATTTCATACAGTTGGGAATTTAGGAAAGAAAACTTAAAAATGCATTTTGGACCTGAGGTTGAGATCTTGTCAGAGAACCAAGTTGAATAGTCAAGTAGACAGTGTACGGGTTTGGAAAAATAGATCAGAAAATAGATCTGGTTTGAAATTAGCTATTTGGGAGCCATTGACCTTAAGATGGTGTTTGATGCTATTGTATAGAAAGAGTATAGAATATCTGGGGGGAAAAAAGCCCATTTTAAGTTTCAAGAACTATAATATTAAGAGGTCTTATTAAGGAGGAACAGCTATCACAGGTGACTTCCAGGCGGGAGATCTGTTGGGTAATTCTGGAACCAAGAAAATAGTATTTCAAGAAGGAAGGTGTGGTCAGCAGTGTTGAATACTGCTAAGAGGTCAGGCAAGATGGCGTGCTCCTATGTGTAAGAAACAGTTGTCTTATTAGGGCGGTGGCTTTAGAAGCACAATATATTATTTTTGATAATGTTTAAGCTTTATTTCTTTAGTTGACATCTGTTCCTTTTTGTTAATTTAATTTCAGTAAGATTTGAAACATCACATCAAATAAATGTGATGTATTTACTCCATCTTGATCCTTAAACTCTTGGTTAATCATTATTGTTTATATCTCTCTTTTGTCACCTTACATATTAACCAGTTAACACTCATATCTCCAGTCTACGATTAAACCTTCGAAAGTTTTAAAGCTGACTAGCCCTCCAGCCTAACAGCAGAACTGCTGAATGCACAAAGTCCCTGCTTTATAAACACTGCATTGAACATGTGGTTTGTTTCATACGAGTTTTTGCATGATCTATAACAAATTATATATTTCTTCCTTTAAGTTTATTTATAGAATCTTGCCCAAAGTATCCCCTTCTTAAAAACAAAACAAAACAAAACAAAAACAAAAAATGAACAAACAAAAAACAAAACAAAACAAAAGAAAAAAAACCAAACTCCAAAACTACCTTATTCAGGTAAATTCTGGTCTTAATTTGGCAGATATGCAGTGAGGCCAAGATGCCAGTATGTGAACAAGATGATTCTTTGCTATTTAAAAAAAAAAAATTCCAATATTCTATTTAGAAACTAAAGAAAGGAAGTGAGATGGTTTGGAAAGGAACTACTATCTTCCCAGTTTGGGGGTACCCCCACCCTCTACTTAAATACCTTGACTATTCATTTTCTTCGCAGTGACTCAGAGTGTCATCACCCTGTGCTGCTCATGAATAGGAAAAAAGAAAGAGGAAGGAGCCTCCAAAAGGACTGGTCTCAGCACAACTGGCAGAACTCTGTTCACTTCCCCCAACTTTCTCCCTAAATGCTCTAATTATACTGTTAGATAGTAGTCTCACCTCAAGCGCAAATTCTTGGCAAGAATTCAAATGCATGCAGTTGCCCTCTGTAATCTTCTACCCCTCTGTTACGGCTTACCAGAACTCGTCTAAAGTCACTTCCATGCTGAATGTCTGATGAGACAGGACAGATCTCCATGTCACTCACTTGTATTCTGATTTTTCTACCTCTCCCTATCTGTATCATTGGGTGTATTCAGATAGGTCTCAAGAAAATATGTCATCCTGTCTCTTTGTTGTGGATGACACGATATAACTTCCACAGCACTAGGGATTGAAGGGGTACATGGGAGTGTTGGAGATCTGGCAGCGGGATGGAAGAGAGTAAGTGAGGGTAATGTTTAGAGGTTTTATATGGTAGGTGCTGTGGTGCCCGAGACGAGAGCTCTTAGGGACAGATGATTGCATTTTTCTAGTGATATTCTTTTCTTTTCTTTTCTTTTCTTTTCTTTTCTTTTCTTTTCTTTTCTTTTCTTTTTTTAATGTTCATTTATTTTTAAGAGAGAGAACATGAGTGGGAGAGGGGCAGAGAGAGAGCGAGAGACAGAAGCCAAAGCAGGCTCTAGCACAGAGCCCGACATGGGGCTCGAATTCACAAACCGTGAGATCATGACATGAGCCGAAGTCAGACGCTTCACCGATTGAGCCACCCGGGCGCCCCTCTAGTGATATTCTTGACTCTTAATTTTTGCCTAAAGAGACTTAAATACAACATGTGTAACTTGCATTTCTCCTTTTATCTGCTAGAGGAACCCTCCCAGATCAAAGAGGAAAAGCACACCTTTCTATGACTTGCTTCTCTTTTATCATCAGCCAGCTTCTCTTTTTGGAGAACTGTTCAACTATTTTGGTTGTTCTTGGTGGTAGACTCACGGTGAAATTGTGCAGTTAAGTGAACAGATATTTTTCAACCTGTAGAAAGGTCTGTTGGTACACAAGAATGACTGTTAGTACAGTGCAGTACTGGCCTCATCCATGGGCAAATTGTTCACTTAGTGGGGTGGGAGAGAGAAAAGGGAAAAGCAAAACCAGGATGTCAAATGTCCATTTGAAAATTGCCTTAAGGTTTCTCTCAATCTCAAAATTGAAGTCTCCCATTATTGGGTTTTCCTTGTGACAGTTTGTGGGTTATGTCTCAGTCATTGATTCACTTACTATGATAATTAGGAGCATTTAGCCAACATTCAATCCCTTTCGCTTTCCCTTAGGACCCGCTTAACCCTCTGACTTTGGCCATGTGGCTTGCTTTGGCCAAAGCAAGTGCTTTGAGAAGTGCTTCTCACTTCTCATAGAAGTGAGAAGAGGCTATAAATGAAAAGCGCTTATGTAATTTTGCTTGATTTTCATGCTCCGGTGATCTGCCGTGAGAAGAGCATGCCCCATGTAACTGCTGCTATTTTATCCCCCAAACAAGCACACCTGGACTAGACCTGAACCCAATCCAAAGCCTGGGGCCAAGTCCAGCCCTCCTGATTTCTGTGGCATAACTTCCCAGCCAAACCAGCCTAAATCAGGTGAGCCATAGTGACCTGCAGATCCATGAGCATTTAATGTGTGTTCTTGTAGCAATCAAGTTTTAGGGCACTTTGTCATGCAGCATCTTTGTGGTAATCGCTAACTAATACATATACTTAGAGGAATTATGGCATAAACATAAGCAAAGAAAAGCTACTTATCTAGCTTCATCATTTTCCAATTTAAGCCTTGAAAGAGCATCAAAATCACTTAGTCACATCATTTAGTTTGAAATGAATTTGGCTCACTGTACATATCCTTATAACATAGAACTTATAGGAAAGCACACTGAATTTGAAAATAAATACAATAAAATCATTCAAAATTAAAAAGCCATTTTATTTTCAAATATTATTAGCAGGACTTTCCAGTTTAAATGCTCTTAAATAAGGTGGTTTTATGTGAGTAGCATATATAGCAATAATACTATTCTTTGTAATCAGTTCTCCATCCATCCATCCATCCATCCATCCATCCATCTACCTCTCTACCTTCATTAGTTTTTGCAGTTTATATAGTCATTTGGAAACAATGCGGTAGGTTTTAGGTAATTCAAATTAGAATTTAGAATTAGAAAAGTTGCATAAATTTCCTGCATTCACATTATGTGAGAAATCCATGAGCATTGCAGCAAGATTCAAAGGTGCAGATAAGCAGAAAAGAAAAATCCTGTACAAATACACCACCTAGAGATAACCTTTGTTAAAATTTCATTATTTTTACTAACTTCTTTTCTACGTCTGCCTGTGTGTGTGTATTTTTATATATATTTAATTACAGTGGATTCATACTGTGCACACTGTTCTATAAACTGCCTTTATCACTTTTATGTTGCAACTTCCCTCCAGGAAAATAATATAGAGCTACATAATCATTTGTAATGACCCTCTAGTATTTAATGAAATGCGTACTCTATAATTTGTTAACTAGTCCCCTATCTTTGGATGTTTAGGTTGTATGCAGGTTTTCTTTTAAAATTTCCATTGTAAATGACACTTGGATGAGCATTCTTGTTCATATATTTTTCTCACTTTTCAAATTATTTCCCTATGATCAATTCCTAGAAGGGATATTGCTAATGCAAAGGTTAAATGTACACAGAAGGTTTAAGACTCTTGTCGAGATACGTTCCAGGAAGGTGGCACCCATTTACATTCCCTCTAGCTTTAAGACTTTGGCTGCACCTTCCAGAAGTTCTTCCATCTTTTGCTGCTTTTTGAAAGATGTTTCTCCCTTCTCTGTTTTCTTTTATGTATCTACTATTCACATTATTTCCACTTGGAGTAATTTGACAAATTCCTTCTTTCCATTTTTTTCCCTGTGACATGTAAAGAAATAAAACATGACTTAAGAAACGTCCTGAATGCAATAGAATAAGTAAAAATAATCACGACAGCAAAGTAGTCTTCTTTTTCAGAAAAAAAAATTTAATTATGGCCTCAAGATTGTTTGGAATAATAGTTAACTAAATCATAATCTTTACAATTTCATGATATTAAATAGGGCTTGTTGGAAATGAGTCATTCTGTACACATTGGGAGTTTTATGGTGAGTTTAATGTCACTGAATTTAATTAACTTAACTTGTCATTTGCACGTCAGTATACTATGGAAACCCCCCCTCGGTCGGTGAGCTCCTAGCACTGAACAAAAAAATGCACAGTTCCTCTCAGAAGTTATAAGATCTATGTGACTAATAGCTGAAGAAACAAGGCATAAAACAGTGGATTCTCCAGCAGCAGGAGTTAAAAAAAAAATCACAAAATTATAAAGGTAAACATGCTACCATGGAGGGAGAGAACAATTAAGATAAAGGAACATTTTCATGGACCGAACTCAGTCTTTTGTAACCACTAAGAGATGAGATTATAAACTATTGTCGGAATTTTCAGTGGGAAAATTGCTTAGAAGAGCCACCTGGCAGGGGACCTCACCCGTGCATGGCCAACTCCCAGAAATCACACAAACACGTGAAAAAAGAAATCCTTTCAAAAACGTTTTCAAGAAGGCAGAATAAAAAATGATAATATTTTGAATATTACAAAAGAAGCCACTGCAGTGAAGACTGTATGGAAAACCTAAAATGTCTTCCAGACCAACCCTTTTGATGTCTTTTTGTCATCTTAATCATTCCTATGTATTTTGGGGGGAGTTTGGAAGTTCTCACTGCAAAATCAGACTTTAAAAAACTTACGGAATACTTTTGCACAACTAATTTCTGGTATGTTTTTCTAGCACATTAGTTTTTTGTTTGTTGCTTAGAAGTAACATGGAACATTATATTTCAAAGGGCTTGTTTGACAAAGTGATTAACGTTATTCTGTACAATGTTATGTTCAAAAACAATACCCTTTAAGAATAATTTATACTTTCTTTATGTGTGTATATATTATATTTTATTTATTTATTTATTTATTTATTTATTTATTTATTTATTTATTTATTTTGAGGTGGGAGGGGCAGAGAGAGAGAGAGGAGTGGAGAGAGAGAATCCTAAGCAAGCTCCACACTGTCAGCACAGAGCCCAGTATAGGGCTTGAACCCTTGAACTGTGAGATCATGACCTGAGCTGAAATTGAGCTGGTCACTTAACTGACTGAGCCATCCAGGCACCCTATACTTTCAAAAATAGATCTCTCCTGCTGTTTATTTCTCTTGAAGCATGTGTATTTTCTGGTGTGCCTTTTTATTCAAATTCAGTTCAACAAATATTTACTGAATAACCACTTAGTATAAGACTTTGTGTCAGAGCTTCAAAGGAGCTAAGGGTAGAGACAGTAGATTAGTGGGTGCCAGGGGCTGCGGGGAGGAAGCGGGGGAGGTGGGGGAATGACTGCTTAATGGAAATGGAGTTTCCTTTTTGGATGATGAAATAGTTCTGGAACTACCTAGAGGTGATGGTTGCACAATACTGCAAACGTACTAAATGCCACTGTAGACTTAAATGGTTACAGTGGTGAATGCCATGTATTTTACCATAATTTTAAAAATCAGGCAGACAAAAAAGAACTAATGGGGTCAGTGGAGGAGAGGCACATATACTCTACTTCAGAAGTACATTTAATCGGGAAATGTATTTAAATTATCCTTCCAATATCACTATTGATTTCATGTAGTAACGGTCAAATCCAATTTAACAAGCATGTATTATTAGGGCGGTGATTGGCAGTCATATTTAAAACTGAACAGGCATGCGGAAAGTAGATGGTTCTTGCCTTCAAGTAGCTTTCGCTTTTATAGGGAATTAAGATGGCTATAAGAATGTCTAATGCAAGGGGCACCTGGGTGGCTCAGTCGGTTAAGCGTCCGACTTCAGCTCAGGTCATGATCTGACACTCTGTGAGTTCGAGCCCTTCATCAGGCTCTGTGCTGACAGCTCAGAGCCTAGAGCCTGCTTCAGATTCTGTGACTGCCCCTCCCCTGCTCATGCTCTGTCTCAAAAATAAATAGAGACATTAAAGAAAAAATTTTTTAAGAATGTTTAACACAAGACGGAGTGTCAGAGGAGCCATATGAGAGAGGTGAACATAGTGCTAAGGAGGTAAAGAGGATAATTAGATTGATTATTGGGGAAAGCATAAGGGATGCGATAGCTTTGTACTTGGTCTTCAAGGATGGGTCTGATTTTGCCAGTTGCAGAAGATGCTTAACGGTCAGCCTAGATAGAGACAAAAAATGTAGGGTCGTTATGGGGGAAAGTGGCCAGGTTGGCTGGAAGGCATCGTTTAAGAGGTCAAACAATGAAACTGAAGTTTGAGGCGGAGTCAGGACGTGTGGGAGAGGACTGAAGACATTTAGAGTTTGAAGATGATTTAGAAGGAATTTTTTCCAACTTTTCACCAGCTAAATGGATCTGAACTACAGCATCTGGCGAGTGGCCATTCAGTTGCTTTGGGAATTCCTCTGGTGACTCAGAAGTTACCATCTTCTAAGACAGTCTGGGCTGCCATGAGGTGACTAAATGGTCAGAGTTCTTGTATTGATCAGAAGTCCACCCACAATTTCCATCCATTTATTTGAGTTCTGTCTTTGAAACCACACTCAATAAAGTGAATTTTTTTTGTTTCCTATCAGCTCTTCAGTGTTTGAGTCAGGAAATATATTCTTTCTTTCTTGTCTTTCTAAGTTATGTATTCCTGGGTCCTTTAATTATTTAATTGTTTCTCTTAGGACATGCTTTTGGAGACTTCTGAAATTCGTCTTGCCATTTATTAATTTGGTAAGCATGGCTTTGATGTTGATATTCAAGGCATAAGTAAAATGTTTTAGAGGAAATTGCAGATGATATAATTTTAAACAAACCACTCTAATTTCCCTTTCAGGTAGGCTCTGAATTGGTCATTAATTGGTCATCTCTGGAAATGGTCATTGAACTAATTATGAATTCAGCCAATTTTATTTTCATTGGCCAATATTTTATTATTTTGCTCATGGATTATATTATGAGGCATATTTTTAACTGCATTGTTAAAATTCACATAGTGACTAGGAGCTCAGGCCCTGGAGTTACGATTTTGGGACTGGTATCTGGCACAGCCAGCTACTAGCCATGACCTTGGCAAATTACCTAATTTCCATGTGCTTCAGTTTCCTCATCTATGAAGTGTGTGCAAAAATACTACCTACTTTTGGGGCACCTGGGTGGCTCAGTCGGTTAAGCGTCCAACTTCGCTCAGGTCAGGATCTCCCAGTTCGTGAGTTCGAGCCCTGCATTGGGCTCTTTGCTGACAGCTCAGAGCCTGGAGCCTGCTTCAGATTCTGTATCTCTCTCTCTGTCTGCCCCTCCCCTGCTCATGCTCTGTCTCTCTCTGTCTCAAAAATAAATACCCCCCCCCAAAATTTTTTTAATAAAAAAAATACTACCTACTTTTTTCATTAAATAAGTCATTATCCAGCAATAGTAAAAATAAGAAAAAATTAATTACTACTATTATTATGGTTTTTTTAAAAATATGTCCACAAATTCTTTGATATTCTTCCCTTCAAGAGGTGGAACCTAATTTCTTTTTTCTTCAGTGTGAGTGGGACTTTGTGACTTCTAACAAATAGAATACGTAGTTTTTCAACAAAAAAAGCATTGTGGCTATGTCCTTGCTGTCTCTTGATTTGCTCACTCTGGGAGATATAAGCTGCCATGTCAGTTTTCTACTTCTGTGTGACAAGCCTCCTCAAATTTAGCAACTTAAAACACCCATTTTTTAGCTCAGATTTTCAACACAGCATGGCCAGGTCTTTCTTGGGGCTATTACGTGTATTTGAACAAGGACATTATGTATCAGAATATGCTTGCAGAAGGCTACTTGAGCACAAGGAATCCAGAGAGGGAAACTGGAAGTTGGGAGAGTATCTGACAGCTCAGGATAGAAATAATGTTTGGTCCCAGATTGCTGAGGTGACAGTAAGACTGGATGGAGAGGTAGGAAGGGAAAATCATTGAAGAAGTAGAATCTACTGGATTTGGCAAGTGAAATTACTATTGGTCATTGATGGAGTCCTGGGATTTCAGTGATCAAGAAATACAAATGTGGGAATGAAAAAATATACGTTGGGGAATTATTCAATGGTGGTAATTGTTCGAGTTGTGTGGGTGATATGCCGTGGGAGGGTGTGAAAAAAATAGAGCTCAAAGAAGAATGTTAGGGGATACTTAAATTTAGACGTGTGGCAAGTATAAAGTCAGAGAAAGACAGAAATGGAGCATTTTAAAAGGTAGGAGGAGAGTGAGAAGAGTTAAGTAGGAGATGAGAATTTCAAGAAGGAGGAGATAAGTAATATCAATGAATGTCTGTCCTTAAGGTTCAAGAAGATGAGGACCAAGAAGTTAAATGACAATGAATTTAAAAGTGTATTGTAAGAAAGAAGAGAACATAGCCAGTGCATTTCTAAGTGCAGCAATCTGGAAAAGCTGACAGAAAATAAATATGTTTCTTTAAACTATAGAAAGCTTATGAAAGAAATTGAAGAAGACACCAAAAAATGGAAAAAGATTCCATGCTCCTGGATGGGAAGAACAAATATTGTTAAAATGTCGATACTACCCAAAACAATCTGCGTATTCAATGCAATCCCTATCAAAATAACACCAGCATTCTTCACAGAGATAAAATAAACAATCCTAAAATGTGTATGGAACCAGAAAAGACCCCAAATAGCCAAAGTGATCTTGAAAAAGAAAACCAAAGCCGGAGGCATCACAATCCTGGACTTCCAGCTATATTACAAAGCTGTAACCATCAAGACAGTATGGTACTGGCACAAGAACAGACACTCAGATCAGTGGAACAGAATAGAGAACCCAGAAATGGACCCACAAACGTATGGCCGGCTAATCTTTGACAAAGCAGGAAAGAATATCCCATGGAATAAAGACAGTCTCTTCAGCAAGTGGTGCTGGGAAAACTGGACAGCAACATGCAGAAGAATCAACTTGGTCCACTTTCTTACACCAGACAGAAAAATAAACTCAAAGTGGAAGAAAGATCTCAATGTAAGACAGGAAGCCATCAAAATCCTCAAGGAGAAAGCAGGCAAAAACCTCTTTGATCTTGGCCACAGCAACTTCTTATCAACATGTCTCCAGAGGCAAGGGAAACAAAAGCAAAAATGAACTACTGGGACCTCATCAAAATAAAAAGCTTCTGCACAGCAAAGGAAACAATCAGTGAAACTAAAAGGCAACCGACAGAATGGGAGAAGATATTTGCAAATGACATGTCAGATAAAGGGTTAGTATCCAAAATCTACAAAGAACTTATCAAATTCAACACCCAAAAAACAAATAATCCAGTGAAGAAATGGGCAAAAGACATGAATAGACACTTCTCCAAAGAAGACATCCAGACGGCCAACCGGCACATGAAGAAATACTCAACATCACTCATCATCAGGGAAATACAAATCAAAACCACCGTGAGATACCACTTTACACCTGTCAGAATGGCTAATATTAACAACGTAGGCAACAACAGATGTTGGTGAGAATGCAGAGAAAGAGGATCTCTTTTGCATTGTTGGTGGGAATGCAAGCTGGTACAGCCACTCTGGAAAACAGTAGGGAAGTTCCTCAAAAAACTAAAAATAGAACTACCCTATGACCCAGCAATTGCACTACTAGGCATTTATCCATGGGATACAGGTGTGTTGTTTCAAAGGGACACATGCACCCCCATGTTTATAGCAGCACTATCAACAATAGCCAAAGTATGGAAAGAGCCCTGTGGTATATATATACAATGGAGTATTACTCAGCAATCAAAAAGAATGAAATTTTGCCATTTGCAACTACGTGGATGGAACTGGAGGGTATTATGCTAAGTGAAATTAGTCAGAGAAAGACAAAAATCCTATGACTTCACTCATATGAGGACTTTAAGAGACAAAACAGATGAACATAAGGGAAGGGAAACAAAAATAATATAAAAACAGGGAGGGGGACAAAGCATAAGAGACTTTAAATATGGAGAACAAACAGAGGGTTACTGGAGGGGTTGTGGGAGGGGCAATGGGCTAAATGGGTAAGGGGCCTTAAGGAATCTACTCCTGAAATCATTGTTGCACTATATGCTAACTAATTTGGATGTAAATTTTAAAAAATAAAAAAAGAAAAGAAAAAAAGAAAAGGAAAGAAATATGTTTCTCTTAAAGATGAGGAGAATGACCCGGCCTCTGAAAATGATTCCAATTCTAATGTTCTTCCTTTTCAGAGCTAGAGAATCCTGGGAGATTTCGAGGAATGATTAGTTAAATATTTCTCTCGGTGGAGGTTACTCATGTAACTAATTGCCAAAAAGAACCATGCTGGCTCTTATGCGCTTCCTGAATTAAAACCCTGTACTCATAGTTTGGACACTGGTCATTCACTTCTCTCAAAGCCATCTTGAGGCTGTTCTTGCACCAGAGATGACACCTGACATCTGTCCATCCCAGTCACCACCACTCATCAACCAAACTGCCCTGGATCAAACTGAGTTTCTGGCAATCTGAGGGGAAGGAGGGACTGTATCATCCATAAACATTAAACAAGGTTATAATATAGAGACGCAATGACACCTAGCAGAATGACAAGGACTAGGTTTGAGTAAGCACTTACCATACTTCTGTCTTTTCTCCATTCCATGCCTCAGCCAATTTTACTGAAAACCATGATTTGTTTTGTTTTGTTTTTTCCCCCACAAGCATACAGATGTCGTTGCTATGCTCATTATTCTCTTTTCTTTGTCTTCTAGTGTCTTTTCTTTGTTTTCCCACTTTTCCCAATTACCTCAGGAAAATCAAACTTCCAGCTCCTTTTTCTTTCTCTCTGCCCACTTCCCTACATTTCCATTTGCTCAAAAATCAGCCTTAATCAATTGTGATAAAAATAAGAGAACACTAATTATATACCTCTGTAAATAAAATTAAAATTATGTATTTTGAAGTTAAGTATTGTGAAGAATTGACATTAATTTCTGAAGCCCATGAAAATGAGGAACTGTTCCTTTGAAAACATGTACAGAATTTCTCTATGCATTATCACAGCCCTTTAGAACATGTTTTTTTCCTGAAGTGGCAATATTCTGACTCTGTGTGTGTGTGTGTGTGTGTGTGTGTGTGTGTGTGTGTGTAAGTGCTGACATTGCATGTATTGCATGGTTTTCTACTATTTTTCATTGCTGGTGTCTAATAATTCAGGTATGTTATGAGAAAATAGGATTCTGTATAGTCCACAGAAATTTAGCTACTATCTTTAACCCTGTTTCTAGAAGAAAATGCATTCTACATTCCTGCATTCTACATTTCCAACTTTAGAGCAAAAACCATTTGAAATTTGAAGTCTGCTTGGACATATGTAACCAAAATATGGTTAAATATCTTTTCTTTAAGTTAACCAATCTGAATCTCCTGCTGTTATTCTGTTCACGGTATTTTGCTGTGCAAAATATCACCATAATCCCTCTGGGTTGTATTTAGCAAAGTGGCAATGCAGCATGCCCTTGGAGCCAGATCGAAGTGCATTCCAATCCTGATTTAGTCACTTGCATGCTCTATGGCTCTGGGGAAATTATTTAATGTTTAACCTTAGGCTCCTGTACTGTAGAATAGGAATTATGTAAGTACCCATCTCTTAGAATTATTGTGAGGGTTAGGATCATGTATAAATTTCTGTCACAGTGACCATTCCTAGAGAGTGAAATGGTAGTCTTTTTTTTTCGTTATCACACACCCTTATCAGTACAAATATTTTCATCATATAGTCTTTAAATTTTTAAAAATATTTATCTATTTTTGAGAGAGAGAGAGACAGAGCATGAGCAGGGGAAGGTCAGAGAGGAGACACAGAATCCAAAGCAGGCTCCAGGCTCTGAGGTGTCTGCACAGAGCCTGATGCGGGGCTTAAACCCACAGACCATGAGATCATGACCAGAGCCGAAGCTGGGCGCTTACCTGACTGAGCTATCCAGGTGCCCCTCATGGAGCCTTTATTGACAAATTATATACATGTTCTTTCTAAACTAATATAATATGAACATGAAATGCAAATAAAAGTAAAATTTGAAAAGAATGTGACGAAGATGAAATAAATACTGCTTAAATAAAAATATAAAGTACAAGTGGGATGTTTGTTGCATTTGTAATTTTTCAAACAATTCCAAACTCCAGAGCAACTCCAGATTTTTAAAAAGGGGTTAGAAAAGTCTGTCTCCAAAAATTATTTTTTTGTATGTGAAGAAATAGAAATGTTAATGGATGACATAGCATTTCCACACAGCCACACAATGATACAAACATTTCTAAACACCCATTTACTAAAAAAGAAACAGTTACTTTCTTACTCATTGCTAAAATATCATCTTTATCTTGACAGGGCATATCAGTTTTGGGGGGTTTGTTTCATTTCAATATCTGTATGAGGCTTACTACTGATAGGCACTTGACATCACAGAAAAGATCAGAAAATTTGGATCCTATATTTTCTGTAAAAGTATGTAATTCATCTTTAAATTTGACAAGGACTTGAAATGTTTTGCCGCAAGATAACCAGTGCGCTTCTCTGCAGTGCAGAATATTTTCACGGATACTCCTCATCTCTTGAGCACATATTTATTTAGAGATTCACATGGTGCTCACCATTTGCAGAAACGTCTTAAGCACTTCACACAAATTACCTCAGTCAATCTCATAACAAAATTCTGAGTTAGGTTTCATTCCTATTTTACAGATGAGATAACTAAGGCAGAGACAAGTTGAATAAAATGTTTAAAGTCAGGCAGTATTTGAAATTAGCTGTTTTGGCTTTGGAGACTGCTTTTAACAAGTAGACTCTGGTATTTAGGATTCTACTAATGAGGACAAAATAAATTTTAATTCCACTTACCACATGTAAAGTACAATTGACTGAAGCGTTTTATTAAAAAATGTTTTAATGTTTATTTATTTTTGAGAGAGAGAGACAGGGGAGGGGCAGAGAGAGAGAAGGAGACACAGAATCCAAAGCAGGCTCCAGGCTCTGAGCCGTCAGCACCGAGCCCAACATGGGGCTTGAACTCATGAACTGCAAGATTATAACCTGAGCCAGAGTCAGACGCTTAACCAATTAAGCTGCCCAGGCGTCCCTGACTGAAATATTTCAGAAGCAGAGATTGGGCGAAGTTGCCAATACTGATTCTTCAGAATCAGGACCTCCCAGCTTCCTTGTGGAGACCTCTTGCATTGTGCCCTCATGTGACCATCTAACATGGGGACCAAGTGAGGGCTCTAGTGTGAGTGATATTAGTAACCTTAATCTATTTCTTAGTTCTTATATACATATAAGCACGTGTTCTAATATTTTGTCTCCAAATTCCAATGAATTACTGTATAGTCTTCAGGGGTATGTGCGCCTCTCTTTGGAGATTACTGCTGTAGAATCTGAATGTATACGGAAGAAGAGCCCAGAAGATCTGCTTGTGTCTACTTCCAAAGCTGGAAGTTATGTTATGTGTGAATGTATAAGGAGTGGTCCCTCTGGACATGTAACTATCCATACTTTTACATATAGAAATCATGTTAGGTTACTATCTATTTGTATAAATGTTTATATTCTGTTAACAGTATTTCTGGGAGTCTATGAGGAATGTGTCACAGAAAAGTTTCTGAGGGTTTTCACAAAGATGATGTGACACATTTATGAATTTTATTTATTGGTTTACTCTTCTCTGTTTCCAAGCATTGGAAGGAAGTGCTGACTGAAGGCCTACAAGTAGGCTGTTGACTTGATTGGAAGAAGGGAGATTCAGGAGGGTCAAAAAGGTCTGTCATTTATGTTTCATATTGGACACTATCTTTTCATTTCTATATCATGGAGATATTAAGAACAGTTTTGGGGCGCCTGGGTGGCTCAGTCAGTTAAGTATGCAACTTTGGCTCGGGTCATTATCTCATAGCTCATTGAGTTCGAGCCCCGTGTTGGGCTCTGTGCTGACAGCTCAGAGCCTGGAACCTGCTTCAGATTCTGTGTTTCCCTCTCTCTCTGTCCCTTTCCCCCACCCCCAAAATAAATATACATTTAAAAAGACCCCAAAAAACCACTTTTCCAACATAGAAGTTCTGACTCTGAAGGTAAAGCTCAAACTCCTCAGTCTCCCTTGCAGTGGCAACTCAGGTGAGTGACCCAGACTCTACCGGTCAGCTATGCCTTCCGGAGACTTGGTGCCAGAAGCAAGCAGCCAGAGGAAACAAGCTCCATGTGTCACCCTGTTGTCACTGCTGTGGGTGGTGTGGAGTTTTCATAGTGGCAACAGCAGCAGTGGTGGCCTTGCCAACAGAAGTGGCTGCAGCGCTGGCTGCAAGAGCCATTCTGGTCAAGATCCGAGGTTTAATTCTTAGAGTTGGAGGTGGTGGCGGCCATGTCCTCCTCAGACTAATTGTGTGATTTGGTCTTGAACATTCTCCCTGGAAATTTAGCCTCCAGTTTTCTCCAGCTCTCCTATTTTTATTCTGTGAGCTACATAATACCATTTAATAAGTCCCTTTTCTGCTTAAATTAGCCAGAATGGATTTTGTGGTTACAGCTAAGAATGCTGATAATACAGGCAATGATGCCAGTTCATGTTCTGGACTTATAGATATTAATTAATTTACTCAGTATGCATTTATTGTATGCTTAGCTGGCTCTGTATTAGGATTTGACTGAGGTTTCCAACTAGAGCACCTTTGTGAGCAGTGGTATCAGGGAGAGATAAAATACAGGAAGTAAGATAGGTGTCGGACATGTTGAGATCGAGAAGACTCCTTTCTACCATCATATATCCAGTCTGTCACCAAATTCCCACAACCGTGTCTCTTACATATCTTCCCCATACCTCCTTTTGCCCTTCATAGCCCTTCATCCATTTAATAAACAAAACTCAGGTATTTATTATTTCTCACTTAAATTATTGAAATAGCCGATTACAACAATAAGACCGCCTAGTTCCTCACACCATGTTGTTACTTGTTAATGCTGTTCTGAGAACCTAGAAAGCCCTTACTTCACCTTATTCATGTGGATACCTCCTATTTATACTTTAAGATGTAGATTATACCTTTCCCATTTCATACTACATTGTATGATAATTATGTGGTTATTTGTTTGACTTATCCAACTGGACTGTGAACTCCTTGGGGCACATACCATGTTTTATTGACTGTTGTATCTCCAGCCATTGCCCAAGTGCCTGGTATACAATAGGTACACAATCAATACTGTTGAAAGACCAAATGACTTGTAAGTATTTATTAGATGTTTATCTCCCCATCTAGTCCACGAGTTTCTTCAGAAACAACAGTGTCTGGTGTGTAAGAACAGCTCTATAATGGTTTGTTGTACATATTAATGAGGTTCATATGGGGCCTCAGTTGAAGATAATTGATGGCAATCAAAATTATTATTCTAATGCTTAGAATAGAAGCTGGGGCTGGAGACCAGGGCTTCAGAATCGGGAGGTGGTAGTTTGTGGCAGCTGTACAAAACCGGATCACTTAAAATATCAAGGAAGAAATGGTTGAGTAAATAGAACAATTTCACTGTTTGTTTTGTTTTGTTTTTTTATGTAAAAAAAATTTTTTTAACGTTTATTTATTTTTGAGACAGAGAGAGACAGAGCATGAACAGGGGAGGGGCAGAGAGAGAGGGAGACACAGAATCTGAAATGGGCTCCAGGCTCTGAGCTGTCAGCACAGAGTCCGACGCAGGGCTCGAACTCACGCACCATGAGATCATGACCTGAGCTGAAGTCGGACGCTTAACAGACTGAGCCACCCAGGCGCCCCAATGTTTTTTGTTTTTTAACATGAAAGAAAATTGATAGGACAGGAAATTCACGTAAGGAAAAGAAATTTGTAGGGAAGATAGTATTCTACATTTTGGACGTGTTGAGTTTGAGATGCCTACAGAAGACCAAGGTGAGCTCTCTGGGAGGTGGTTAGAAATCTGTTTTGTTTTTCAAGAGAGAAGATATACAACTTTGCTAGCCAGTCCCTGTGAACTAATGAATTGACCTGAAAGAATTTGAAGAGAGAAGGGAAGAGGTTAACAATGAGAGCTTGGGGGAAATCTATATTTAAGGGACAGAAAGAGGAAGACATTCCACAAAGGGAAACCTGATAGATGTCAAGAAAATAAGAAGAGGGGCACCTGTGTGGCTCAGTTGGTTAAGCGTCTGACCTGGCTCAGGTCATGAACTTGCTTTCGTGAGTTCGAGCCCCATGTCGGGCTCCGTGCTGACAGCTCAGAGCCTGGAGCCTCCTTCAGATTCTCTGTCTCCCTCTCTCTGCCTCTCCCCTACTCACACTCTGTCTCTCTTTCTCAAAAATAAATAAAGGTTATAAAAGATTTAAAAAATTTTAAAACAAAAAGAAAACAAGAAACTCAGAAGATTGGAGAGTACACAAGGGCAGGGGAAGAGAGAATTGGAGAATCAAGGTTTTTGGCAATGGCAAATGTATCTGAGAAGCCAGGAATGCTATGAACAGCAATAAGGCTATTAGATTTTGTTTTTAGGAGTGAAATTATGATCTTCAAGACAGCAACTTCAGTAGTATGCTGAAGATGAAAACCGGTACAGTGGTCTGAGAAATCAGGGGAAACCAGGGGTTGGGGGGAAAGCTGGTGTGAGGGCAGGAGGAACTTGGTCTAGTAGTTTGAGAGATTAGCAGAGCTAAAGGAGGCTTTTTTTCCCCCTCAAATGAAGTACTTGAAAATGTTGTAGATAGAAGGGAAGACTTTTTCTTTTCTTTTTTTTTTAACAGAAAGAGGTAGAGGATACCAGAAAATGATAGGAAATAATCAATTGATTGGCCAAAATCCAAGAACAGGTATAAAGGCAAAGAATCAAGGCCAACTGGACAACACGAAGGAGGAATATTTGAGGACTCTGGATAATTTCGAGGATTTTGAGAATGAAATTATGGAGAGCCCATACCGGAAGCCTTTGATCTTCTTGGGTCGGAAGTGAAGTACTGTGCTTCGCATGGGCAAGAGAGAAGTGGGAGGTTATGGACAAGTGAGGTGAGCTAAGGAATATTGTAAAGATGACTACAGACCTTAGCATCGAGATAAGAGACAGATGCAAGATATAGAGATAGAGGCAAAATATTGTCTGTATGAGTGTTAGAGATGCAGTATGCACATATTTAAATGACTTATATATATATTAATGTGTATATATATATATACATATACACATACACACACACATACATATGTCATAAAATCCCATCACTCAGAAATAAACATCGTGAGGTGACATTACAGTAAGAGAATCTTGAAGGGTGTGTGTCTTACTGGATAGGGGACATAAGTGTGAGATAATCAGTTGACTGGGGTTGTGGGTCAGAGTGATTGGAAGAGTAAGGGTGCCTTTGCCAGAAGTACAACAGTCAGGAGAGGACTGCAGGTTTTAAAAATAAGATGGTGTGTATGGTTTTAAGCATTAGATTTGATGTGGAAAATCATAAATTTAAAGAGAGAGATTCCCATAACTGTATATTGGCAGAGGTCTTGATGTGAATTAATGATGACAGGAAAATAGGAGGTAACATGGAGATGAGGGAACTGGGATGTGGTAGGAAAGGAAGGCAAGGAACAAGGCAAGTGCTGTGACCAGAGACTGAGGGGGCAAAGATTTTGAACTGTATTTAGTGGTACAAAGAACAGGGCATACAATCAACTCCATGACTAGCTAGGGGGGAAACTCCCCTTTGTTTTTCTTTAAATTATGGTCTTGCTTTCACAATTAGCTTTCAAATGGATTATCCTACAATACCACAAATTATCACTTAAGTTTTCCATAGAAGAGTTCATACAAGAGAGAGAAACATCCCCCCTCAAGATTTGAGAAGTCATGTCTATGTAGGACTCAAAAATTTTCAAAAGGAAACTTCAAATTTCTTTTGAGAGCCTTTGTAAAATGTGTCTTTACTTTCCTTGTTTGGCTTTACCACATTGGATTATTTCATTATTTTTCACTGGACAATTTCTGCAGGCTTCTGGAACAAGATGATTTTCCTTCCCAGACAATGCTTCCTGCCAATATATATAGAAGCAATATTTCTGAGTGTAATATTCCCCGAAACTGTCTTGGCATTTTTGCTGAGAGACGGATTAAACAGGAGAGAGGCTGACCAACACCAGCCCGAGAGAACAATATCCTTGAATGGGTTGTATCTAAGTCTTATTTTTGTTTTTTGTTTTTGTTTTTGTTTTAATTTTGAAGCTCTGTATTTTTCATGGAGGCCCTTTAATTTTCTTGCCATCAATTTGTGAAACAAGCTACCAACAGAAAGAATTATAGCAACTTTTGTGCATAAATTAAACGTTCTATGGTCATTGTTAGAGTGTATTTACAAAGGACTCTTCCCCTGGGCTCTATCTGTGACTGAGGGGTAGATAATAAACAACAGTGCACTGAAATACTCTCATTCCATTTATATTTACAGAATAACGCAGGCACATGGATGAGAATTCTTTAGATGCAACCAAAATATGTCTTAATCAGAGCTGTTATGTATGATCGCCAATATACTGTAAAGTATGAAAGTGAGATTTTAGTATTTTGTTTCATATATTAATGTTGCTAAAATTAAATTCTGTATCAGTCCTATCCCAAATTATTCTTATAACCCCTTAGAGACAGCTTTCTTTCTCTGAAATATTTTTCTTGCCTCTCAGTCATGCATAACAGAAAATTATTCTGCATCTCATCCAAGCTCAAAAAAATCCCAGTTTTAAGTGCGTGCTATAATGGTGCCAAGAGAGAACTCAAAATAGAAGCCTCAGGACAGAGAGAGATGATTTTGTTCAGTAAGTTTAAATGTAGTATTAGAGGTTAAAATAAACCAAATTGATTATCCAGGTTATTGTTCAAAATTCCAAGTGGAAACTTTCAAGAGACAAGTACAAAGGAAGGAATGAACAAAACCTGCAGGAAGTTTCCTGGATCGATGCCTACTGAAGACCTCCAAATATGTATCGGAACATGTGAGCAGACAGTGTTGCTAGGCATTGTTGAGTCCATTTTTTTTTTTTTTTCAATTTGTACTTGTTTTGGGCTGCATCCATCAAACAAATAATTATTGAGCTACGACTATGTGTGTGGCATTGTGGTTAAGTGTAGCTGGGAGCTAAGACAGAACCAAGCTTACATTCCATGAGACACCAGGAATGGAGTCTGTGGATGATGGAGGGCACATGCAGAAAGTAGGCTCAGTGAACACATGGTTGACGAGATGATGCTGGAATTGTCTCAAGCAAGTGCAGCCTGTTGTATGCAGCTGCTCTCACTAGAGACTAACCCTGATGTAAATAAACTCCCTTTGCTTGAACAGAAGTTATCAGAGTGTTGCTGCTTGGCAGCCTTCTCAGTCCACCAGCCGTATGCTTTTACAGACAGACTTAATGCTGGCAAACCGTATCTCAGTATCTCTAACCCATGATTGAAATCTGCCAGGTTCCAAACCAAACTACCTATCTCTGCTTGGAGGAAATGAATTACTGAGTGCTTTTCCTTAGCAAGAAGTCACTTACATATACGAAAATAATCTTAAGCAGGCAGTCTCAAAGAATTTCAAGCTAAGCATCCCTCTTTAGTTCTGTGTTTATAGTTATGGCAAACTAAGGTAACTATTCTTTAAACGCCGAGAGCCTACTGGCTGTAGATTAACTGTATGTATCTGTACGTTGAAGATAGAAAGTTTGATGTTGAACACCTTTCATTTCATACTGTTGAAACTCACCTCTCTGGAGAATATTTTTATTTTCTTTCTCATTTCATTCTTATCAATAAAAATGGGTTTCTGCGCCATGATTCACAAAAGAAGACTGTCTTGAATCCTCGAGTTAAAAGTAACTTATCTCCCCCCGCCAAAAGTAAATTATCCTAAGCTTATATACAAAGCATTTTCCAATTTGGTAGAAGAGTGAAAAGAGATTTTTCCAGCTCGGCTTTCTGTGTGCACGTACCTCCTAGGTCTATTTTTTCAAGTTTCTTTTACATGGTGTAGTTGCTGCCTGGTTGTCTCCTTTGGGTGTCTCAAAGTTACCTGTAGCTCTGGAACTGAACTCATCACATCTTCCTCCAAACACGTCCTTTCTTCTGCAGTAAATTATCTTAGGTAACGGTTCACCCTCCTTGGCAAATTCCTCCTCACCCTTCATTGGCCCAGCCTACAAGTCACGTCCTCTCTTGCGCCTTTCCAGCTCTCCCAAACGAAAGTTGGTTGTTTCTGTTTCTATTGTGCAACCTTTTCATACTTTTACTATTTTACCTATATACCGTGTCATGACTGTGAGCTCCTCAAAAGGAGGGACTGTACCCTGTTTTCTGTAACTGTGCTGCTACAGTAAGGCATGGCATAGTTTACATGATGGAGACGTTTGTCGAATCAATTTATACACATCTGCTACCATGTGTGTCCTTTGCCCTTAATGCATACATTTATCAAGGGCAAGACAGTTTTGTTTGCTGAGTACTGAATGTCTTTTACCAGCTGTTTGATTGGTTTAGCCTCTTAACTTATTGGATTCAGTTGCCTCATTTATAAAACATAGATGTGATTTCTTGCCTTCAGTGGTAATAGTAATAATGATAATAGTATATATATTTCTCTCAAGCTTTTTCTGCCTTCTCACAGGCTCTTTTTAGAGACCTGGCTCAAAATGATCGTTGAAGACAGTAAAAGATTTTTTATTCTGAAGAAAAAAAGTCTTGGGAGAAGAACTGTTTTCAGCTATAAAAAGGGCTTTCATGTGGAGGGGTAACCGAGACCCTGTGGCAGCAGGACCTAGAAGAAGGACTAATGAGTGAGGGTTAGGAAGAAGCATTCAAACATCAAGTAGAGTTTGGCGTATGTTGTCTGGGTCATACATCCTGGCTATAAGGATTTCAAGGATCAGTAACAAACCATGGCACGCCCCAAATTTGAGACTCATTGGGTTTCAACATTTTATTTTGCCAAATAAAGAACAAACCAAGCAACAACAAAACAGCAAACCAACGCTCTACTGTGAGAATCATTTCATTAAAAAAAAAAAAAAAGATAATTCTATGAAAAAAATAGGAAAGATATAAAAAAGAGTAGATCTTTTTGGGCAAGGACAATAGCAGCCTTACAATGGTACACATTAAATTTTTCCTCACATTTTGTTCAGATCTTGCAAATATCAATACTGATATAATGGGCCTGTAGGTCAGCATCAGAGCAAGGGGTTAAGAGATATGTGTGTGTGTGTGTGTGTGTGTGTGTGTGTGTGTGTGTGTATACACATACATATTTACATATGTATAGTTATACATTTAATTTGGAGACTCTTTCACAAATATTTAAGTTTTGAACCTGATTTTTGGTCCATTTGCTTTGACTTACTTTCTGTAGTCAGAACATTATATTTTTGAATAAGATCCTTGATTTTGACATTTCTTCTTGCATCATGTTTTTTCTTGAATCTCTAAAACAAATCAATGTCGTTGGTCTGGAATTCTGGGTTTAACTATAATGCTGGGTTCTTATACTGCTTCAAGTTGTATCTTCAAGAAAACCTTATTGAGCAGGATTAGGGCACTATAGTCCAGGAGACCAGATTTTTTTCTTTTGCTATTATGTGTAATATTGGGTTGCCCCCACTCTGAATCAGGGTCCAGGATGCACCCAGCAGGATTATGGTTCTGCCAAGGTGGGAGTGGTGTTAGTAGGGTTAGTTCTCCAGGGTGGCCTCAGAGAACAGGTGAAAGAAGAATCCTTCTCTTAGGACAGAGGCAAAACCACTGCTTGGATGAAAGAGTAGAACCTTAAGGCCAAAGTGGGAGACTTCACTTCAACTCAGGTATGGGGTAAGTAAGACTTATACAGCCGGTTGTTGGATTCCCAACCTCATGACACTTGGTGGTGAATGTGACAGCTTTCAGGAGCAATGGAAACTGACACTCAGAGCCCAAGTTTTCGAAAGTAGTAGCACAAGTAGGTATGAAATTTTCATTGTCACGTTTGTTCAGTTTCTCCTGAACATAAGATACTTTAACAGAAGGTGCTTCTAGAAGCAGCATTTTTTTTTTCACTAGGCAACTAGGTTATACTCAGGAAGTTACATATAACATCTTGTAGTCATAAATATAGAATGCTGGCTGTCTTCCACCCAAGGCTACTGTAAAGATGTAACATAAATAAAGGGTTTTGAATTAAAATTCTCAATAGCTAGTATGCATTATTAAAATGACCCACTTTATGAAGATAAGGAAGTTGTCATGCTAAATGCAATACCCAAGTTACAGAAACAATTGAGTATGGGATTCCAGGTGTATGTATCAAATGTCTGAAAAATTAGGAATATAGATTCATTTCTGCACACAGGGAGTAAATTATATACCATTCTCCCCACCCCTTTAAATGATATTAAATTGAATGTGCCAAGGGGCACCTGGGTGGCTCAGTTGGTTAGGCGTCCGATTTCGGCTCAGGTCATGATCTCACGGTTTGTGAGTTCAATCCCCAAGTCGGGCTCTGTGCTGACAGCTCAGAGCTTGGAGCCTGTTATGGATTCTGTTTTCCTTTCTCTCTGCCCCTCCCCCACTCACACTCTGTCTCTGTCTCTCTCAAAAATAAATAAACATTAAATTGAATGTGCCAAGTTGGTGTGTCTGTTGGTTTGAGAAAGACTTTCACAAACTCTTTCCAGAAATTAAACTAATGACCACAGTAGAACCCCTCAAAGCTTGTCTCAGCCTGAGGCATTGCAATTTATTGCAGTCTTGATGTGTATCTCCTGGTAGCACAGCCACAGGATGAAATTGTAATGCTTTGCAAGAATCACCCAGAAATCCCCAAGGTTCAGTCTATGACCCGAGAGAGATGCTTTGAAGAGACACTTTCTGGAGGACTCTGAATCTTAACCCCATAGCTAAACTCCAGGTAGTCCTGTGGTCTTCTGACATCTTAAGGTTCCTTTGGGGTGAACACAGCATAATAATTTATCTTCCTCAGAAGTTAAATTCAAACAGAAAGAAATGGTTATAGGTCTAGCCACCTCATTCCCTATAGAGGACAATGCTGTCCTTATTGACATTATCACTGCATATGTGAAATTGAGATTTTTAAGGGAACTATCTGGGTAATTCAGGCAGCCAAAAATTCCCTTTTGTCTGAAATACTCAGATTAGTGAGATAAGTGTTGGTAAGGATGTGTGTGTATTGTTTTCTCTTCTTTGTGGGAGGGGGGAGTGGTTTTTGCAGTAATTGTTTGACTAATTGCCTTCATTCTCTGCCTCTGTGTGCAAACAGCCTATGCTCCCTGGCTATCTTAACAGTATGTGTTTGTCTCACTTCCAGAGAATTATAAATTATTTGATGTCTCTTATATTTGCCCTCGATACTCCCTTTGCATGCGGTAGAGAGTAGTCTATCAATCTCATTTTGAAGATGGGGGCATTGACCTGTGGGGTGACTGACTGTTGCTGGTGAAGGCGGGGCCAGACCTGGGTCTTGTGACTCACAGTCAGGCGCTCTCCCCGCCTACACTGCATGGGGAAAGCCAGGAAAGCTTCCTTGCTGCCTAAAATTCCTGCTGAAACCACTCAAAGCTGGCAGGGCCAGTTCTCCTTGTAAGAGCGTTCAGTCTTACAGATGGAGGTCTAAGATGCCCGAGATAAAAATTAGGTCAATTTCAAAACCAACCACTGAAAGATCTCAAACGGGGCAGGAAGGGAGGTCTGCCTATTGTGTGAACACTTAGAAATATTCACCTCTACCAACAATTTGGTCTGTATCTATTTTTTTCTCAAGCACATTCCCCATGCCCCGGATCTCAGAGTCAGAATCATTTGTGAACCACTGCAATAGTTTCCCTGCGTCTCTCACCAGATCCCCAATCTGGCTGAACTGTATTAATCAGAGGCTGCCCTGGTCACTACGTAAAGTAATAGATGAAGCTACTAGCCTGGTGTGAAAAGAATATCTGTTGGCTTCTCTCTGCAGTGCACTTAGAAGGAGGCCATGGCCTGGCAGATAATCCATACCTATTAGGGCAAAAATCAATGTGCCCAATCAGGTAATGACCTGATTGGATTTTCTCTACATCAGAGTGCAGGTTGCCTGGAGGAATCACTGTATGTTGGTTTCCTCCTTCAAATGTGAGGGCCTGGCTACAGGAACAGCCTGTTGCCACCTTGATCCCCAGAGAGCACGTGGCATGAGTTCTTCTATTCTTGATGGCCACACTATACTGGCTTTAGATTTTGAACCACATCTGCAAGGGAGCCATGATTTTCGCTCTCATTATGTGCGTATGCTGTTCCGTGGTCAGATATAAAATGAATGTTGGATTGATCAAGAAGAAAAATAAGGAGGAATGGACAGTATAATTTGGGGAAATGAGCAGTAGCATTTATAATATGGAATTAACTGAGTTATGTTGAGCCTGCACAAACTTCACCTAAGATCATATATCTGTGTATGGTCATCACGGTGAAAAATTTAGTAAAATTTTCTTTGGCATATACTAAATACGAAGCACCCAACTGAATTCTTAGTGCAGTTGTTTTATTTCTGGAGCTTTTACTTCGTGCACATTTTTTTGGGTTTAGTAAATATTTACTAAAGAATAACGATTTGGCTTTGACTTTATTGAGTTGGATTCATTTTGTACTTTATGATTCTCTTTTAATTTTGACTGTGATTTATGCCAAGTATTACACTGTAAATCATATTAGGAAATAATATATAGTGTTGGTAGGTTAGCCATGTTTTCACCTGCAGGTTTTTCTTGATGTGAGTAATGTCTCTCATTCAAATAAATAAGAGCTAGGGTAGATGTTTCCTGTCTTTCAAAAGGAAATGCAATTTATCCATGAAAAAAAAAATGAATGCGGAGATTTAAACATCTTGCTGTGGCTCATGGATACAGTTGAAGAAGACTCCAAGAGCCCACACATTTAGGCAATGACTGCTGATTCCAGACTTTATCCCATTTTCACCTTTGTTGTCTCTTGCGAATTTGCTACCACTCCTTCTGGTTTCACAATCTCCAGACTGAGGGGAATCTGAGAGGTCAGGCAAGGATTGCTTTGCCATGGAGATTAGGCAAAACCACATTAATTTCCTTAACTGTGGATGCTAGGGTAGGTGGGAGAAAATTTATGACAGACTCCTATCCTCCCTCTGCAATGTTGAATATTCTTCCCTGAGAGTAACCTTGCGCATTCAAAGTATCTTCTGTGAGTGATTTGAACATGATTCTAGTTAGTGGAAATTTTTTTCCTCAATAATATTAAGTATTTCTTCCCCTCAGAGGAAAGCAGAAAGCTCTGTATCTGAATAAAAATCCCAGACTGTAACCTTCTAACATGCTTTGGCAGCTTACCCATGTTTCTCTTGCTTTGGCCTAAGTGGCTCTGTTGAAGACTGAGCCCTGACCTTTTGTGATTAGATAGAACTAGAATCTAGCTTTCCAGATGGGGATAAGATCACTTCCAAAGGTCTAGCAGACAGGTGTCCGTGCAGGGATCAGCGTGCCCTTTTGAGGCCAGGATCTCTGAGTGATGGACCAGGAGTTGGAGACCTTATCTATGAACAGATATCAGCAAGTCAACTTACAGGATGGCTCACATTCTGGGGAAGAGGGCAGTTGGGGGAGGGCCACAAACATCTCATGAGCTATTGAAATGGAAGGACATTTCTAATTTTTCCCACCACACAAGGGAAAATAACAGAGTGATATTAGAGTACAACATCAATTTAGAAAATAAAACACAATAATGGGAGTCATTCCTATAAAGGAAACTAAAACTATTAGTGGTACTATAAAGAAAAAGTAACCAGTCACTAACCAACTGAGCAGATAAAAATTTACCAAGAAGTTCATTAAATCAATAAGGAAAAACATAAACTGCATTTTGCATTATATTGCTGGTTTCTTTTTAAAGCAAAATTAGTTGTTCTTTCCTTGAATGAATTTGCAACTCTCATACCAGGAGACTTTCACCCCCTTTTCTACTGACCATATTCAAGGTAGCATCATATTCAGGAGAGCGTGAGTGGTTCTCCAGGATTGAATATGACACCAGGCTGCACATTTTCCCTACACCGTTGGTTGAATCATCTCAACAACGTTGTGAGATGGGTAATAGTCTAGTCCCCATTTTATGAGTGAAATTCTGCTGCTTATCTTGCTTCCCCGCCATTGCCTTCTTTCCCCAGTCCTGCTAATTTAGCACTGCATTCTCTCTGAGGGGTCACTGATACAGCCTAAAAGAGTGTTTAGGCTCCACTCTTGGGGTGCGGTGTCTTAGGGTGAGCCGATGGTGCCTCTGTGCCCATCAGCCCACGGTTTTTCCCCACCACCCCCACCATGTCTGCCCAGTCAGTATAATGGTGCATACGTCCTCATGTCCTGCTTTTCTCTGCTTAGACTGTAACCTCACCACCAACTCCAGCACTCGTGGTTGGGTCCCTGACACCCTGCTTTGCCCTGACTTTTCTAACCATGTCATCCCTCCCTCCTATTGCCCTCTGCTCTGACTGGGGACTCCTCAGAACAAGCTACAATTACTCAGGCAATTCTCTGAATCCTTCCCACTTCGTTTGCTTGTAATTAGACTTCTGGATCCCAGACTCCATATACGAACTACCTTAATTGACTTTGTTCCTTCCGGTGGGCTGACACTCCAGAGTCCCCTCCTGACATTTTGGATCTCAGCACAGTTTTTCAGTTTCCTTGCTTCTTCAGTACCAATGTTCTCCTCTCCAGGAGGAGATCTAGGCTCTGTGTGCCCATAGTTTGTTCAACCTGGGGAGGTCTCCTGGTATAATACAAAAGTATCAACACTAACAGGTACAAATAGAAATACTTCTTAAAAATTATATAAATTACATAGATTTTTAGAATGAGAAAATAAGTCAGGCCATGGCAACTTAGAGATTCATATTCTGGTTTTCAGAGGACAATTTATCAGAAATGCTTATATGAAATGCTTCCTGTTGTAGTCTGACTTCCTTTTACCATCCAGAACACTTGACAATCCCCATACTCATACAGACTAGTGCATGTCAGGGCCCTGAAGCTTAAGCATCACCAGATTCATAGTAAGTTACTCTGACTCCTTCGCTGTGGCTCTGGGTGAGAGCTCTTTGTTCTGGCCTTCAGTTCTACAGAACCATACTCCTGAGAGAGACAGACAGACAGACACACACACACACACACACACACACACACACACACAGAGTGAGAGAGAGCAAACAACTGTATTTATATATGTGAAAGAGAGAGACAGACAGACAGACAGAGGTTGTGTGTGTGTGTGTGTGTGTGTGTGTGTGTGTGCGTGTAAGAGTGAGATTGATTCAGACCATTCCCTCCAGCCTGCCAATCCACTTTCCTCTGGTGTGGAACCCCTTTCCTTTCTGACATTTCATATCTGCTGTTACTTATTGACAAACTTTGCTGCAGGAAAATTGAACGCATTTATGGTACATTCTGTCATATCTTGCGGTGTGGCCAGGCGTGAATTGATTAACCACCTTGCGATGGGGTGCATGTGGAGAAGTAAAGACTTTCCTTGAATGAATTTGAAACTCTCATATCAGGAGACTTGTCTGGCACACCCAGACAGGCCTAAGAGGCCCAAGAGGGCTTGTAGGCTGATGGACAGGGCATGGTATCCAGAGGGCAAGGAGACAGACGTCTGGGGTCATCTAGTGAAGCTAGGAGTGCCAGGGAGGTCACCGTTAGAGCAACTGGGCTCCTGATGCGCCAATGGGGCCCTCTCCCCCTTGAACAAGGGGTATAGCAGATGCTAATCCACAGCCAGCAAGCACTACCTCAAGTGGCAGAGCGCCACCTGGAGTTTAGCAGAAGGATTTCAACTCCTAAGGAAGCTCCCCCTACTGGAGTGCAGGAGTTCAGAAATAGGAGGGCACCTGTTGGATGAGCACTGGGTGTTGTATGGAAACCAATTTGACAATAAACTTCATATTAAAAAAAATAAAAATAAATACAAAAAGAGTTATTGGGAGAAGAATCAGGCAAGAGGATCAATAGGTTGATTGAATTGCTAGAAACAGTATCAAAGTGGGAGATCAGATCTTGGAATAGACTCAGAAACAGCACATTGAGGCTAGACGTATTTGTGTTTTGGGGGCAGAGACATCTAACTCTTATATTTTACATTGCCTTGAACAAATCGTTTCATTTCTTTGTGTGTCCCTGGTCTCTCTGTTTAAAATAATAACAGTGTCACATAGTTACTTTAATGAGTAAAAGAGGTAACACCTAGGTGCATGACATTGACTATAAACTCTTTGAGGACAGGAGCCAGATCTTATTCTGACTTTTTCCCCCCTGGTGCCTAATACAGAAGCTGGCACATAGTAGGCCCTTTATAAATGCTTTTTAAACCATGCCAAGTCACCTACCAGGTGACTAGCATACAGATGTATTTATATAGATAACTAAGTTGATCTGTATAGATACATAGATCTATGCATATGTGCATAATTATATAAACTTATTTATATATTTATCTAATTATTTATCTATTATCTCTTAGTTTTTGAAATTTAGTAGAAGATCGGGGACAGAGTAGCTTAAGTCCCCCTTCCTGAGGGAAGCCCTAACGTACAAGAGAGAGAAAATTCAGAGATGAGAACCGAGCAGACTGATTTGCTTGTCCTAAAACACCATCTCCACTTAAATGCTGTCAAAACCAAAGTTAAGAGTGATTTTCCTAAGGCATTTATTGCTATTTGTTTTCATGCTTCTGACTATTTTTAAAAAAATGAGGCTCAGCTGATATCTTACTGGGAAGAGTCCAGTTAAGTATGCAGTGAGCATCACTGTTTTCCTGTTTGCCCGGAAGGCGCCTTTTGCAAGGGATAATGAAGTGTCTCACTGATTTTCTATGTGGTTTCTAGACTGTGATGTAGTTAAATAAAGTTTTTGGTGTTGCCTTTGATCCACTGAAGCCTAGAGCTGCCCTCCCTGCTATGGAGAAAGTGGGATTTGAGATCAGCCTTGAGTGACAGATGGCTTGGTCAATGGCAAAGAGCATACATGGCCTGGAAACAAAGACTTTGGCCACAGATGAACCCGCGTCCAAGTCCTGGCTCTGCTGTTTGCTAACTGTGATTTTATGCATGCTACTTCTCTTTAAAGCCTCAGTTTACTCATCAGTGGAAAGGGTTAAAATAATAGTACCTACCTAATAGAGTTTCATGGCCCTTGAGAGAAATACTACTGATAAAATAGTCAATATGGTGCTTAGCACAGTGTATGTGCTTAATATGGTTTAGTTGTTTATATAAGGACGGGGAAGGGATGAATGTACAGGTAAGGATAACCATTTGGACACTGGTGAGGATGAGGAAGGAGCTCGGCGTCTGGGCTGGCTGGTGTGGAATGCAGGGCTTTGAGCCATGACAAGTGTGGATGGTGCAGAAGGTGTGATTGGTTAACAGAGGGCCTTAGAAGCAGAAGGGGAATTTAGCCAGATATAGAATGTCCTGGTAGGCTTGTGAACGTGTTGTCTTGCAACATAGTACAACATAAGTTTAGGATTTCCTTTTAGAAACTGTAAAATCCCTTTTAGGCCGTACTGATGTATTTTATCCTTTCCAAACTTTGTGGAGTAAGAATGATTCCACCCATTTTAAAGATGATGATGTTGTGGCCCAGAGAGAGAAAAATTGGCCCCTGGTCACCTTTTAATGCACCTCACCTATTAGGTGTGCGTTAAGTCAAGCATGTGTGAGGGTAATGATGGGAGAGGGACAAGAGCCAACCTGTGAAAAGTACTTTCCATAAGGAAGGCATTCAACCAGTACTAACTCCCCTTGGTTCTGTTGTAGTTTTAAAGACTGGGCTTCAACTCTGTTCTCGTGACCGAGCCCCAGATTTGTCCACCTCTGGGCACGTCTTTGGTCTTTCTATTCCTGTATGCCTGTGTGGATTATGTCCTTGGGGCCTGACAACTTTCTGGACTGAGTATCTTTCTCTGAACCCAGCCTGGCTGTGACTGCTCCTTCGTCCAGACTTTTGGATGGAACTGCTGGCCTCTGCTGGCCTGTCGGTTTACATGTCACCATGACCAAGCCTCTTGCTGGAACACCCTGTCTGATAGACCCTTGGTATGACTTCCTCCCTGGCATTTCGCCCATTGCCTACAATGTACCTGCGTACAGGTGTCAGATGAGCCAGATTCCTAGGTCCTGAGCTCTGTCTGTCTTATCTGCCCCTCTCTTTCCAAGTTGGTTTTCCAACAGTGGAGCTTGTTAGAAGTAGCCATGCTTGGACTTCATTCTAGACCAGCTGAATCAGAAGCCCCCATGGTGTCACCCAGGAATCTATATATTTAAAAATAACTTCCCCAGGTGAATCTTGATATCAGCTGTTTTACAGGCTGGCTTTTGGGAAACACTGATGTAGGTACTTTGACTACTGGGCCTCTAAGGCCTATTACAACTCCGTGAGTCTATGATTTGCTCACAGTTAGGTCAGCATTATGAATTACATTCAGGTCAGTATACGTCCTTCCCTAGGGGTTTCTAAAGCTGCTTCTTCAAGAGAAAAACTATTTAATCTCCCCTCCGCTTCTCCTCTGGATGAACCTGTCCTATCGATCTCTAGGTAGGTACTACAAGTACCTAGGAAACCCCCCTGCTTCTGCAGCTAGCTTAACATTGCAACTTGTTCTCGTTCTAAGGCACCTGTGAGGCAGGCTTCCTGCCATGCTTGAAGCCTGACCTTGCTTATAGGCTCCTGGATCTACCTTTGCTCTTCGGCATCACTGCTGCAACCTAGTTTCAAGTTGCCTCTTAGAAATGACAATCTGCTCGCATTCAAAGCCGTCTATATCAAAGCCATTCCTTTGAACTCTTCTGAAGAATAGCCTGGCAACATCTAAGATTTAATGTCTTTTAAAATACTGTGGGGGGAAAAAAGGGAGTTCTGTCTATATTGAACCCTCCAGATTCATTAGTTACCAGGTTGGGTCTTACCGACATACTGAAACTTTTGTGAAGGTACTAAAGCGTTTTAAAACTTGGTTTTAGAAACTGAGAACCTTGGCAACTTTTAAACCTCTCCCCTTAAAATTGTTTGAGCATTTTATATATTTGTATGTCATTTTATTTCACCTTCACATATGCCAGGGGTGCTGTTTATCAGTGCTTGTGATTTTATTCCTTTCGAGCATCTGTATTTGTGTACTGCAGGCAGTTCCTGTGGTAATAAAGAGTGGTTTTATTAGAGACCAATTTGTCCCTTGACTGTTTTCATGCTACCCTGAACAAGTGAGGTTTTACAAGTTCTCGTTTCACAGAAATGCAAGTTCCTAACATTTTCCTAACCAAGAATATCCTGGCATGAAGGATGAGATCATCAGTTTGTGAGGAACATTAAGAAGTGCTGAGGTGGAATTAGATGTAAGCACTCAGACAATAACAGGACAAGAGGACTTGGAGAGAGACACAGTTCGTCATCATATCCCGGACCATGGGTATTTTGGTTAGCTTGCCGCATCGGTACCTTTTTTTTAATGTTTTATTTATTTTTGAGAGAAAGAGCGTGAGTGGGGGGCCGAGGGGGGCGGGCAGAGAGAGTGGGACAGAGGTTCCGAAGTGGCTCTGTGCTGACAGCAGCGAGCCCGATGTGGGGCTCAAACCCACAAACCATGAAGTCATGACCTGAGCCAAAGTCAGACGCTCAGCCAACTGAGCCATCCAGATGCCCCAGTACCTTTTTATCATAGTAAATATCTTTCCCCCCTAGTTATTTTCAGGCTGCTATATTCTTGTTCCCCGGATGTTGAGCTCAGGCCAGATCTGGAAGACACTGAAGGAACTTCAGTTCTAGGCATGCTGATGTGGGCCGCGACAGACCGCCCCATCAAACAGATGTTCAGGACATGGTAACATGATGGAACACATGAGGGCATTTGGTTATCTGGCCAATTCTCATTCTCTTACCAGTGAATCTCCAAACCAGTAAAAATGTAGCTAGTGTAACTTTAAAGTAACACACAGCATTTTCATGAGTCTATAGAGTCTTTTAAATACAGCAAAGAAAAAGAGAGCATTTTCCCCTTGTTTCCACATAGGAAGATCTGGGGTTGAAGGTGGGCAGGATATAATTTTGAAGTAGGCCAACCACAGTAGATTTCCAATCCGTTCACTAAGGAGGCTAAGTAGATGCAGGAAGAGTAACAGAGGTTGAGAGTGGCTAAGCAGTTGGAGACCTAGGGGTATGCCTCCCCTGAGCACTTCAGAAAGACAGCTCATACTGTCATTGGAGCATATTCGGTATAAGTTCCCAAAACAATTTATATGTCCTCCCTGCCTTTTAATTTGTCAAATACAGTCTGAAACTTACTTAATTATTGGGTCCCCAAAATGGTTACTCTTGGAATTAGAGACCACAATAATATATTAATTGAAGTGGAATTAACTTTAAATGTTGACATATATTTGAAACCACTCATAATAAATCTCAGGCAACAGATATGAAATAGGAGAAGCATCCAAAAAAATGTCCAATACCTGTCTCTTAATCCATGCTAAAGAAAATGAATTTAAAATGAGACCTCAGCTAGATTTTCAGTTTAATATGGAGATAGAGGCATACTGGAGGTGCCTTATCTGTCCTCCCCTAACATTCATGAAAGTCGCTTTGAAAGCGGACAAGTACTTTAAAAAAATTGTATCAGTCCTAATAAGTGGGATACGGGAAGATAATATGCCGGACTCTGGGAGGATTTTCAGAAACTGCCACGTCACTGGTGTTGGATTGAGAAGCACAGTCCTGGACTTTATTTGGTCCAACCTCTGCCTTGGAAAAGTACACATCATCTGGCAGAAGACAGGAAAAAGCTCTCTGTTACCATCACAGCCTGTTCCTAGGTCAGGGATTCCAACCAGAAAATCAGGCAACCACATTCCTTTCTGCATGAGTACAGTATTTTTTAGGCAGCCAGATCGGGGGTCTCCTCCTCTTTTCTTTCTTCTCTCTTCATTCTTGATTAGAGACTACAGGTCTTAGTAGAACACTGTGCCAGATGTGTGATACAGCACGGTGAAATGTTAGGGTGTAATTGGTGGTGGTGTACTGAGTTGGGATTGTAAACATGACAGAGTGAGGCAGGTACAAGAGCCTAGAAGCATGAGTGAGTGTGTATGGATGCAGGAGGGTGTATGCGGGGGCTTTACGACTTACTCGTCTTTGGAAAAGAGGTAATTATAGATGGTGACTAAGTATGGAACATAGTCCAGGGACTCTGGCAACGAGAGAAGGAGGTTCATTTATTTATCCAGCAAGTATTTGTTGAGTATCTACTATATTTGCCAGATGCTATTTTGGTGGTAGAGAAACACCAGTGAAAAAGAGAAACTAGGGCCTGGTTCTACTAGGGGAGACTTGGCGGGGCGGGGGGGGGGTGGGTAGGTGGAGTGAAGGGAACAAAAATAAACAAACTACTGAAAAGTATACGTTTTGATAATCATCAGTGCTGTGACCAAAAGAAGATGGGGTGGTGAGGCAGAATGAATGGGGCAATCCACTGTGGCCCCAACATAGACTGGGCCCAACACTGCAGGACTTGTCCAGAAGAGTCAGAACAAATGGGGTAGAGGAAACAGCTTTATCCTTACCACACTATGATACAGACACTATTATTATCCTGTTTTACAGATGAAAAAAATAACCTGAGACAATATATGAGCAAAGGAAAATTCTTAAGAAATACAGTTTATAGACATTTGGAACTTGTTAAAACTCACAAGTGATGAAATAAACACACTAACAATAAAAGGAATGAGATTTAAAATTGCGGCTGGATACCATTTTCAATCAATCCAATTTGCAAAGATTAAAAAAAGAAGACCAAATTATTGCTAGTGATAGTGGCATAAATATGACCCTCTCATTTGCTGCTGAGAAGATGGTTAATTGGTACATCTTTTAAGTAAAACAATCCTACCTGTAGGAAGAAACCTCAATCACCAGAAGGTACTCTGGCAATCACCAGAAAAGCAAATACAGATTAATATACTATATGTTCATGGCAGTACAATTCATAAAAGCCCCATATTGGAAATAACCTATGTGTCTGAAAGTAGGAAAATACTTCCATATATAGAACCATTATATAATCACTGAAGATGATGTTTGTAGTAATTCATTAATGACATGGAGAAATGATGTCTAAAATATTAAATGAAAGAGTAGGCTAAAAGTTGTATATATGGTATGGTGGAATTTTGGTGATACAACCACCCGAGGTCCAAGAGGACACATACCTATTCGGTTAGCAATTACATTTCTCAGTTTCCCTTGGCAAGGTGTGGTCACACAAGCAAGTTCTGGCCGAAGGCACATAAGCAAAAATGATGTATGCCGCTTAGAAATTATGTTCTCCAAAGAAAGCTGTTTGCCTTCTATGTCCTCTTTCCTCCTTTCCAAATGCTGATGTATGGATGCAGTAGTGGATGAACTGATTTTGACCATGAGGACAAGAACAACACTCCAGGGAATAACAGAACAATGAGATAGAAGGAGCCTTGGTCCCTGGATGACCTTGTGGAGTAGAGCTTCTCCCTACTGAACCTATCAGAGGGAACTTTAACAAGAGAAATTACCTTCTATCTTGCTTCAGCCATCATGATTTGGTCTCCTTTTCAAAAAGGCTGACCAATAATATCCTAACGAGTACAGACAGCCACTGTGTAGAATACATACAAATTTTTAGTCCTCATTATTATAATTATTTAATAACATACACATACTAATGGTCCTAATAATAAAATTAAGTAGCAAATCCCCACAGGAGATTTGTTAATAAAAGCAGAATGTTTAACATCATCTCTCTGCTATTCATTCTGGCAATCAGATGTTCATGTTTCACAAAAACACTTAGATATACCTTGAAAAAAAATCCAGCAGGACCAGATGCAATTGGAGAAAGGTGAAAGCTTTGATTAGTTCTTTAAGGTTTTAACTGGATCTCAAATCTGTGACATGTCAGTGGCATTTTTGTTTTGTTTTGTTTTGTTTTGTTTTCCACCCCCTGTGCATTGCTTCCAGAATGGGATATTGTGTGCTATGTTATCCAGTTGGCTTTGTCAGAGATTTATCCCTATGGATCGATCAGTTTTCTAGCTTGGGGAGAAGCGGGAGCTTCTTGCATCATGAGTGGCTGTATAAAAGCCAGTTGGTAGGGAGGAGAAACAGAAATGAGAGACAGGCTTTTCTCTTGGTACAACTTTATTTCCTTCTCTTTTTTAGCATCATTTGCTAGAGCCTAGATAAGCAGTCAACATTACTGCTCTAGCAAAGGAAAACTATGGTAAAATGGGAGCAAGAGCTGAGAGAGATGGGTGGAGACTGACGTCTGGGGGAGAGGGTATATAATACAAGGTCAAATCCAAAGGCAAGTTTGAGAGAAGCCAATTCTGGTCTACTGTTGGGCAGGCTATGAAATCCAGAGGAAGGGAATGAGGCTCTTAAACTCTAGGGACGAGATGATGGGACAATGAAGAACAGTATGCCTCAAGAAAATCTTCTGAAATATTAGGAAGAAGGACAACAAAACCCAACCTTCAGAGAAATCAGCTGGCCAGACAGAGACTAAGAAGCAAGCCCCAGTCCACGATTGAAGCAGAGGGCAAGATCACCAGCTGGCTTTGGTGCTTGTGGGAAGAGAGACTCTATGCATTCAAGGGGCCTAGACAGAGGAGATGAGAACAGGTAAGGAAGTTTCACATTCGTTGAGCATTTAATGTTCTATATACGCTTCTAATTTTTGCAGAAAGCCTGGGAGTGCTCTTTGCAAAAAGGTTTAATGATTTCATCCAAGATCATGAATTTATTAAGTGGAGAATGTAGGTCTGACTGACTCTAAAGCCCATATTCTTTCTTTCCTGCCATTTTTGGGCTTTTCAGGGATGGTTGTCATTATACTTGCAGAAGGTGAGTGTTAGAGAAGTCTAGCACTTGATGGCTTGCAGGGTGAGAACTATTAATGTGTTCCCCGTAAGCCTTTTGTTAGTTCACAGAGAGAGGAGGAAGCCTGGGGGTAGATAGGATGCTGCCTAATCAGGAGTCTGAAGGTGGTACCATCCCTCCTTCCCAGAAGTGTAGTTTGCTATGTTCCAGATTAACTGCAAGCGGCCTTGTGCTATCTCTTCGTGCCCGTAGCCATTTTCCAAAGAATCCTCAGGACCCTAATAGTCTTTAAAGGAAATGCTGTGATAAAATATGAGAAGGTGCTCAATCTTGTAATTGATCAGGTGAAAGCACATCAAATGAACCTTTAGATACTATTTTCATGCCATCAGATAGAGGCAAATTATACATATTTTAATATCCAGTGTCTCTGGAAGTATGGACAAGATGGGACTCCAGTTTGCTGTTGGTAGGCATGTAACCTGGCAACACCCATTAAAATTTACACAGAAATTTTACCTTTAGTATGTTTCTTACTGAAATAACTATGTAAGCTTGCAAGGATATGTGTAAAATGATATTTTTTCCAGAACTGTTTAAAAATTAAAAACTGAAACCTGGCACAAGAACAGACACTCAGATCAATGGAATAGAATAGAGAACCCAGAAATGGACCCACAACCATATGGGCAACCAATCTTTGACAAAGAAGGAAAGAATATCCCATGGAATAAAGACAGTCTCTTCAGCAAGTGGTGCTGGGAAAACTGGACAGCAACATGCAGAAGAATCAACCTGGACCACTTTCTTGCACCAGACACAAAATAAACTCAAAATGGATGAAAGACCTCAATGTAAGACAGGAAGCCATCAAAATCCTCAAGGAGAAAGCAGGCAAAAACCTCTTTGATCTTGGCCGCAGCAATTTCTTACTCAACACGTCTCCAGAGGCAAGGGAAACAAAAGCAAAAATGAACTACTGGGACCTCATCAAAATAAAAAGCTTCTGCACAGCAAAGGAAACAATCAGCGAAACTAAAAGGCAACCGACAGAATGGGAGAAGATATTTGCAAATGACATATCAGATAAAGGGTTAGTATCCAAAATCTACAAAGAACTTACCAAATTCAACACCCAAAAAACAAATAACCCCATGAAAAAATGGGCAAAAGACATGAATAGACACTTCTCCAAAGAAGACATCCAGATGGCCAACTGACACATGAAAAAATGCTCCACATCACTCATCATCAGGGAAATACAAATCAAAACCACAATGAAATACCACCTTACATCTGTCAGAATGGCTAACATTAACAACTCAGGCAGCAACAGATGTTGGCGAGAATGCGGAGAAAGAGGATCTCTTTTTCATTGTTGGTGGGAATGCAAGCTGGTGCAGCCACTCTGGAAAACAGTATGGAGGTTTCTCAAAAAAGTAAAAATAGAACTACCCTACAACCCAGTAATTGCACTACTAGGTATTTATCCAAGGGATACAGGTGTGTTGTTTTGAAGGGACACATGTACCCCCATTTTTATAGCAGCACTGTCAACAATAGCCAAAGTATGGAAGGAGCCCAAATGTCCATCGATGGATGAATGGATAAAGATAATGTGGTATATATATGCAATGGAGTATTACTCAGCAATCAAAAAGAATGAAATTTTGCCATTTGCAACTACGTGGATGGAACTGGAGGGTATTATGCTAAGTGAAATTAGTCAGTCAGAGAAAGACAAATATAATATGACTTCACTGATATGAGGATTTTAAGAGACAAAACAGATGAACATAAGGGAAGGGAAACAAAAGTAATGTAAAAACAGGGAGGGGGACAAAACAAAAGAGACTCATAAATATGGAGAACAAACTGAGGGTTGCTGGAGGGGGTGTGGGAGGGGGGATGGGCTAAATGGGTAAGGGGCATTAAGGAATCTACTCCTGAAATCATTGCTTCACTATGTACTAACTAATTTGGATGTAAATTTTAAAAAATAAAAAAATAAAGTTAAATTATAAAAAAAAAAAAAACTGAAACAAGTAAATATCCATCCATAAAGAAAAGTTAAATTACAGCAACATTTGTCCCTAAGGAGTATGATGAAGCCATTTAAAAATGAGGTTGTGAGGGAGAGGTGCCTGTGTGGCTCAGTGGGTTAAGGGTCCTACTCTTGACTTGGGCTTAGGTCATGATCTCACAGTTGTGAGACCGAGCCCCAGGTTGGACTCTGTGCTGCGTGTGGAGCCTGACTGGGATTTTCTCTGTCTCCCTCTCTCTCTGCCTCTCCCCCACTTGTGCTCACTCTCTCTAAATAAATAAATAAGCAAGCAAACAAACAAACATTTAAAAAAATGTGGTTGTGGGATTCCTGGTGGCTCAGTTAGTTAAGTGTCTGACTTTTGATTTCTGCTCAGGTCATGATCTCATGGTTGTGAGATCGAGCCCCACCTCAGGCTTTGCCCTGGGCATGGGGCCTGCTTGAGATTCTCTCTCTCTATCTGTCTCTTTCTCTCTCTCTCCCTTTGCCCCTCTTCTCTGCTTGTACTCTTTCTCTCTCAAAAAAAAAATGTGGTTGAACTGTATATACTTCATGGAAGGGTATCTGGGATATATGGAGTGTCAAAGTAAATTAATGAGAAAAACAAAAAATGATATACATATGTACGTAGGAAAAGGTCAAGAAGGATACATACCATGCAGTGGTTATTTTAGAAGAGAGAAGGTGGATGAGGTGACCCTCACTCTTGACACGTTTCTTCGTGGTTTGAATTTTGGGATGATCTATTCAACATTTATCACTGTTAAATTTTAAAATAAATTCATAAAATAAAAGTGAGGAACAGTCAGTAGGTAGGCAATTATCGTTCCAAGCCAGAGGCAGAGAACAGCGACTTGAGGTCATGAGTGATTCTGTACCACCAGCGCCTACCACAGAAATACAGACACGTGCTAAAATCTGCTCCACTTAGGGAAGCCAGAGAAACTGCTTCAGGCAGAACTGCAGCTGGCGGAATGGGAATCTAATTCCTGCTCTCTACCGGCATACCCCAGCCCGTGCTCCTGGTAGCATTATTACCTAGTCCCCAGCAATTCCTTTGACTCTGAACTTCAGAATGACCTCCTGTTTCTCCCCCGCAGCTATTTTTTTAAATACTTTCTCTTCCCCTCAATTTACATTTTAATGCTTAGTGGGTTCATGACACTGTAAGATTCTTTATAATAGGTGCTAAAATACATGTAAAACTTTTGTGAAGTTTTCCTAGATGAATCAAAGTCAATGCCCCCGAGGAGTTGTCACTGGCATGTAGTAGATGTATGAAATTAAATCCAGAAAATAATGACAAAGAGGTTAATTGTCTTCCAACTGTACATAGAGTTGATTTCCTTTATCTTTGAAAACAAGTAAATGTTAGAAGGAAGATAGGGAGAAAATCCAGTTCATGGTAATTTGCTACAGCAGCAATATGAAGCTAGTATACTCTGGCTGTTTTACTCTGAGGTGTCCTTCCTGGTCTGACCCAAGAGCTTGGGACCTTCTGATTTCACGTAGTCCCCACTGAGCACTGAATGTAACCAGCAAGTGGACTGCTCTGTCAGTGAGACCATAGGACCTATTCATCTATTCCCCCTTCAACTCTCTCTTTTCCAGCAACAGCTCCTTCTCAGCACCATCTCAAGAGTTGGAAACAGAATGGTTGGGACTACACATAAGATAATAAGGCATGTACTTGAGATATGATTGGTTTTAGGGCAGTGTCAGAACTGACTGCTTGATGCCATATAAGTTTGATGGGAACTGCTTAGCAAAAGCTTATGATTGGTTATTTATGGCCGTCGGCAGCTAGATTGCTGTTCTGTGGTCATAGCCAAGTAGAACTATATAATGCTAGGATTAGGCTAATAGGTATCTGTGTAAATGACATCAGGGACTCACTCTCCACTCTTTAAATGTGAAAACAGTCATGAGCAGACAAATTAGATGAATAAATACCCACTCTATAAGGCACCTGTCCTAGTAGATTAGTCATTCACAAACTTTAGAATACATAAAAGTCACCTGGGGATCTTGTTAAAACTTGTAGATTTCCTCAAATTACTAATCAAAAATCTCCCAAAAAACAAGAGTCCAGGGCCAGATAGCTTTCCAGGGGAATTCTACCAAACACTTAAGGAAGAGTTAACACCTATTCTCTTGAAACTGTTCCAAAAAATAGAAATGGGAGGAAAACTTCCAAACTCATTCTATGAAGCCAGCATTACCTTGGTTCCAAAACCAGACAGAGACCCCACTAAAAAGGAGAACTATAGACCAATTTCCCTGAAAAATATGGATGCAAAAATCCTCAACAAGATATTAGCTGACCAGCTCCAAAAATACATTAAAAAAATTATTCACCATGACCAAGTGGGATTTATACCTAGGATGCAGGGCTGGTTCAATATCTGCAAAACAATTCACGTGATTCATCACATCAATAAAAGAAAGTACAAGCACCATCTGATCCTCTCAATAGATGCAGAGAAAGCATTTGTCAAAATACAGCATTCTTTCTTGATAAAAACCGTCAAGAAAGTAGGGATAGAAGGAGCATACCTTGAGATCAGAAGAGCCATATATGAATGACCCAATGCTAATATCATCCTCAATGGGGAAAAACTGACAGTTTCCCCCCTAAGGTCAGGACCAAGACAGGGATGTCCACTGTCACCACTGTTATTCAACATAGTGTTGGAAGTCTCAGCCTCTGCAATCAGACAACACAAAGAAATAAAAGGTATCCAAATCGGCCAGGAGGAGGCCAAACTTTCACTCTTTGCAGATGACATGATACTCTATATGGAAAACCCTAAAGATTCCACCAAAAAACTGATAGGACTGACTCATGAATTCAGCAAAGTCGCAGAATATAAAATCAATGCACAGAAATTGGTTGCATTCCTGTACACCAAAAATGAAGTAACAAAAAGAGAAATCAAGGAATCAATCCCATTTACAGTTGCACCAAAAACCATAAAATACCTAGGAATAAATCTAACCAAAAAGGTGAAAAATCTATACACTGAAAACTATAGAAAGCTTATGAAAGAAATTGAAGAAGACACAAAAAGTGGAAAAAGATTCCATGCTCCTGGATAGCAAGAACAAATATTGTTAAAATGTCAATACTACCCAAAGCAATCTACATATTCAATGCAATCCGTATCAAAATAACACCAGCATTCTTCACGGAGCTAGAACAAACAATCCTAAAATTTGTATGGAACCAGAAAAGACCCTGAATAGCCAAAGCGATCTTGAAAAAGAAAACCAAAGCGGAGGCATCACAATCCCGGACTTCAAGCTATACTACAAAGCTGTAACCATCAAGACAGTATGGTACTGGCACAAGAACAGACACTCAGATCAATGGAACAGAATAGAGAACCCTGAAATGGACCCACAAATGTATGGCCAGCTCATCTTTGACAAAGCAGGAAAGAATATCCCATGGAATAAAGACAGTCTCTTCAGCAAGTGGTGCTGGGAAAACTGGACAGAGACATGCAGAAGAATCAACCTGGACCACTTTCTTACACCAGACACAAAAATGAACTCAAAATGGATGAAAGACCTCAATGTAAGACAGGAAGCCATCAAAATCCTCAAGGAGAAAGCAGGCAAAAACCTCTTTGATCTTGGCCACAGCAACTTCTTATCAACACGTCTCCAGAGGCAAGGGAAACAAAAGCAAAAATGAACTACTGGGACCTCATCAAAATAAAAAGCTTCTGCACAGCAAAGGAGACAATCAGCGAAACTAAAAGGCAACTGACAGAATGGGAGAAGATATTTGCAAATGACATATCAGATAAAGGGTTAGTATCCAAAATCTACAAAGAACTTATCAAATTCAACACCCAAAAAACAAATAACCCCATGAAAAAATGGGCAAAAGACATGAATAGACACTTCTCTAAAGAAGACATCCAGATGGCCAACTGACACATGAAGAAATGCTCAACATCACTCATCATCAGGGAAATACAAATCAAAACCACAATGAGATACCACCTTACATCTGTCAGAATGGCTAATGTTAACAACTCAGGCAATAACAGATGTTGGCCAGGATGTGGAGAAAGAGGACAATGCAACTCTTTTTCATTGTTGGTGGGAATGCAAGCTGGTGCAGCCACTCTGGAAAGCAGTGGGGAAGTTCCTCAAAAAACTAAAAATAGAACTACCCTACAACCCAGCAATTGCACTACTAGGTATTTATCCAAGGGATACAGGTGTGCTGTTTCAAAGGGACACATGCACCCCAATGTATTGCAGCACTATCAACAATAGCCAAAGTATGGAAGGAGCCCACATGTCCATCGATGGATGAATGGATGAAGAAGATGTGTGTGTGTGTGTGTGTGTGTGTGTGTGTGTATACCCAGTGGAGTATTACTCGGCAATCAAAAAGAATGAAATCTTGCCATTTGCAACTACGTGGATAGAACTAGAGGGTGTTATGCTAAGTGAAATTAGTCAGTCAGAGAAAGACAAAAATCATATGACTTCCCTCATATGAGGACTTTAAGAGACAAAACAAATGAACATAAGGGAAGGGAAACAAAAATAATATAAAAACAGGGAGGGGACAAAACATAGGAGACTCATAAATATGGAGAACAAACAGAGGGTTACTGTAGGGGTTGTGGGAGGGAGGATGGGCTAAATGGGTAAGGAGCATTAAGGAATCTATTCTTGAAATCATAGTTGCATTTTATGCTAATTTGTATGTAAATTTAAAAAAAGTTAAAACTTGTAGATTTCCAGCTCTGCTCCCAGTAATTCTGATTGAGTAGGGGGATGTGGTTTTTTTTGTTTGTTTAATTTTTAAAATGTTTTTATTTATTTTTGAGAGGGAGAGAGAGCACAAGCAGGGGAGAGTCAGAGAGAGAGGGTGGCATAGAATCCAAAGCAGGCACCAGGCTCTGAGCTGTCAGCACAGAGCCTGATGTGGGGCTTGAACTTGTGAACTGCGAGATCATGACCTGAGCCAAAGTCAGACGCTTAACCAACTGAGCCACCCAAGTGCTGCAGGGAAGTGTTTTTGACATGTGCCCCAAGTGATTCTTATGCAGGTAGTCAGTGGAATGCACTCTAAATATGCACGGCATTGAATGGAAGAAGCTTCTCTGGTCAGAGAGAGACACCACACGGATGTTCGGGTGTTTCGACATAGAAGTTTAGCTGTAATTTCCAAACATGTTTTTCTTCTTTGATCCTCTTCACATTTATATAGTCTTTGGCTGTTACCTCATTACATAGGAATTTGAAAGCTATGGGGGGAGGGACTGGGAGAGTGGGGTGACAGTGTGGAGGGGTCACACATCATAGTCTCCACATGGGCATGTGTGAAGGTCTTCCAGGTTCTGATAATATTTCCTCTATTCCCCACTCCACTCACCAGTGAGTGATTCTTAGCTTGGAGATAAGCAAGTGTCCCCTGGTGGGGAATTTCTGGGTGTGAGGAAACTTGCTAACATTTAAGGCACCATGAGACTTGCATGTTGGGCAAGTAGCAGACATGACTTTGCACTTGGGGATGTTCCTTCCTGTTGAGGCTGGGGAAAGATGATCCAGTTCTGTCTTCAGGAGGCCTTCCTCTCCAAAGTCTAGTCTTCTGTTAATCTGGGCTGGGGGTAGAAGATCAGGGCCCTGCCTATGGTTGTTCAGGTTGTGTATTCTTTCCTGAAGGGCAAGGGTGGCTGGAATGCAGTACAGGTCCCACTTCCCAGCTGCATGTTGGAGCAAGGACAATGGTTGTACTTGGGCTGAGGAAGCGTTACATTTCAAAAATCGACACAAGATCTCTGCTAGGTGTGACCCCTCCAGGTGGCACATCCATACTTCTCTCAGTCTTAATGTCTTCCTTGACACCAGTGAACTGGGTATTGGGCAATAGAAAGAGAAAACAAGGGGCGCCTGGGTGTCTCAGTTGGTTAACATCCAACTCTGGATTTCAGCTCAGGTCATGATCTCATGGTCACGAGATCAAGTCCTGTGTTGGGCTCCATGCTAGGCATGGAGGCTGCTTAAGATTCTCTCTCTCTAAAATAAAAAAAATAAAAATACTTTGTTAAAAAAAAGAGAAATAAATGAAAACAGAATGAAATTTGGGATGAACTGTTTACTGCTGCATTTTTCAAGAATTGGAAGTGTCTGCTTTCCTGACATAATTGAGCCTTAAGAAGAGCCCACCCTGATGACCTCCTCCAGGCCATGCCCATTATCCACTGGAAAAGCAAATTCCTAAGTAAGTGACACATTATCCTCTTGTGTCCTGTCAATCCTCTTATTTGCCAATTTCCAGCTTATCAGCTAGACTTGTTTAATGCCTGAGGCCAAGGTACTGCAGTATCTCTTAATTAACTAGTTGCACACAGCTAATTACTTCACTGCAGTATCTCATCAGTATACAAAGTATATTGACTCCAAGTTGGAAAATGCCTCAGAGGCATTACAAAACTATTAGAAGAGACACCTTCTTAAATACCACCCATCCAAGAACTCAGAAGGAGGAGAAGGAGAAGCTGGGAGGGAACCAGGGGAAAGAGGTGTTGGACTTTTCACTCCAATCCCTCTCCCCTCTGTGTTTCCTAATCAAAATGATCTCTCAAGAGATTTTGTAGAACTATTCGCCTTCTCACAACCTACTCCGCTCTCCTAGTGATAAAACAATCCTTAAAATGCTGCACCCCACCCTTTCTGAGTGGGTTCACATCCTGAATACTCTGACTATAATAAGATTTAGATAGTGGCCTGTTGCCCATCCTACAGGCCATCAAAGCTGCAGGAAAGCTTTCTGATTCATGGTTTCCTTGCTTGGCTTTCTAGCACCTGGCCACCAGCCTGCTTGGTCTGGATCAAACCTTGCCTTGCTGGCTGCAGTATCGGTGGCTTCCTGTAGAAAGCTGGACATACTCACTCTCCTTTAAGGGAGATTAACAGGTGCTCAGGAGGGGATTACAGAACATTAGCTATGTAATCATTAAAGCTCCTAATTGGGGAGTTCTCCCAGGTAGACCATTTATTGTGCTTTCTCTATGTGATCAGGCCGGCATTGGGCTTGTCATATGGAATCCAACTCAGTGTTCACACTCTATGGGTTAAGGACTAGTCTTGATTTCCAGTTGAAAAACTTGAGGTACAGAGATTTGGAATAATTTGCCTAAAGTCACACATCTTATTAAAACAAAACTAAACCATACCATATGTTTTCATTCATATGGGGATCTTGAGAAACTTAACAGAAGACCATGAGGGAGGGGAAGGGGAAAAAAAAAGTTACAAACAGAGAGGTAGGGAGGCAAACCATAAGAGACTCTTAAATACAGAGGACAAACTCAGGGTTGATGGGGGTTGGGGGAGAGGGGAAAGTGGGTGATGGGCATTGAGGAGGGCACCTGTTGGGAGGAGCACTGGGTGTTGTATGCAAACCAATTTGACAATAAATTATATTAAAAAAAAATAAAATCTGACATCTAGTAGAAAAAAAAAAAAAACTAAACCAAAAAAGGTATAAAGAGAAAAAGTGCTTTGGAGGGAAATGAGGCAGTAGTAAAGAACTTCATCTTGAGAACTAGTACTCTTTTGGGAAAAGGATGTTTCCCGACTACTGGATCAGCACATCGGTGCTGCAGTAGTATTTGCTGGGTTTAGAAATGATTTTATTTTTTTGGTCTCGTTTTATTCTTCAGTCCTTTACAATTTTGTGAGAAGTAAGGGAGGTGATTCATTTTCACAAACGCCATATAAAAGCTGTGCTGTCTGGTCAACAATAGGTTTACAACCTATTGGAAATATGTACGAACCCCCCCCCCCCCACCTCCTTCCTCCCCAACAACAGTGGAGTCCCAAAACCCTTAGACACTTCACTTTCTGGTTCTTCTTTATGCCCAGAATTCGTGATCCCCAAAGGCCACCAGGGAGCCGAGTCCCATGCAAAAGCAAAAGAGCCTTTATTCGAGCTAGCTCGAGCTCAATCCCCTACCTGCACCGACGCAGCAGTGAGATGCCGGAGAGAGAGCGAGTTTCAAAAGCACAAAGGTTTTATAGGGATCTAGGGGCAGTTGGTGAAGTAATGGCTGTGGCCTCAGCCGATTGGCTGGGGAAGAGTCATGGCCTCGGCCGATTGGCTGGGGAAGGGTCGTGGCCTTGGCCGATTGGCTGGGGAAGGGTCGGAGTCCTGTTACGCATGTCGTGGGGCGTGTTTTGATTGGGAAGTTTGAATGGGTGAGCGGGAGGGTATTCAAGGGGAGGAGGCATGGTCTGAGGTTTCTGCGATTTTCCGGAAAGGGGCCATGTCGGAGACATAGTCACTTAAGGTGGAGGACACAGAACAAGATGGAGTCGACTGGTGTAGTTCCGCTCTTTCACTTCCCCTCTCTGTTTCAGTTTCACAGGCTTATTTTCACCAGCTCTGCAATGAGCAGGTGCCAAAGAACAAAGGAGGGACTGAAACTCGTCTCCGTGTCACCTCAGGGAATGTACACTTGTTCCAGTCAGACTACTTTTTGGCTTACATGGGCATAGGGGGCTTCTGTGTAAGGATGTAACCTCTGTGGCACTCAGCCAATGAGGAATCAGGGGAGGGACTTACACGTGAGGAGATAAATTGTCTGCTGTAACTGCCCCTGAGTGTGCCTGTCTGTCAGACACTGGCTCTGGCAAGAACGTTGAGTAAAGCCTCGCTTCACTGTGCTCCTGGTCTCCGAGTCCCTCCTTTGATTGTGCCAGTGGGCTTATGTCTCACAAATTTGAAGCCTGTTTTAACCAACACGGAGATTTCAGATATTAAGGTGTTTCTACTTTTTCTCCTCTTCTGTCATTGTAATAAATATTATAGAGAGCACCCTTTTTCCTTTTAGAAGTACGTACTTTGTAAATGAGTCCTGGGCAAGAGAAAATGCGCATGGGATTGGCCAAAGTCGGCACCTCTGGATCAATGGTTCACAACCTCGGCTGCACATTGGAAGCCCAGGGTGGGGTGGGACATGCCCAACCTGCTAAATCAGCATCTCTGGGTGTGGACTGGGCTTCAGGGTTCAGTGTTTTGAGTGTATTTCTCAAAGGACGGTGTATTTGTGAGGACATGTGGCTAGTTGAGAACTGCTGCTCTAGCAATGCTTCTCTAACTTCACTGAGCACAGAAAGCACCTGGGCTTTTGCAAAAATGCAGCTTCTGATGCAGCAGGACTGTGTGGGTGCTGAGCGTCTCATTTCTAGCTGCTTCTGCTGCTCTCCACATTTTGAGGAGCGAGTCTCTAGATCAGGGGTTCTCAAAGTGTGGCCCCTCGATCTGCCTTATCAGCAGCGCCAGGGAGTTTTTAGACATGCAAATTCTTGGGCTCAATCCCATTCCTGGGAGTCAGTAACTCAGAGAGAGGAGTCCAACAGTCTGGTTTAGCAAGCCCTCCGGGTGGTTCTGATGTAACTGAAGTTTGAGAACCACTGCTAGATGGTAGTTTTGCATTTACATCTGTGTTAGGCTTTGGAGAAGCAAGAGAGATCCCCCAGCTTGTATCCAAAGTCATGGAGAGGGCACAGTACAAGGCTATTTGTGGCAATAAGAGAGCAGGCCTCATAGGAACCCGGGAGAAGTCGTACAACAGGATGCTGGTGAGAAGCTGCTGTGCACAGCTAGGCATCCCAGGAACGGGGGTGGGGTCTGGAACATGGAGTGTGATTCAGGGTCTGGAGTGGCTGCCCGGGCTGACTCATTGTTTGCCCAGCTGTTCCCGGTTTCTTCCTCTAGTGCCTTACTGTTATTGTGACTCAGTGATTCTCTCTGCCGCTGCCTGCAGAAATCCTGGAATAAGGCTGCTTGAGTTAGAATTCTGGCTCATTATCTGTATGACCTTGGGCACTTTATCTAACTTCTCTTGGCCTCGGTGTTCTGTCCTGAAATATGGGAATACCCATTGTGTCTATCTTACAAATCTATAAGAAATCTTACAAATCTATTTGTAGGATTACATGAGATAATGGGCGTATTGTGTTGGGAGCATTTCCGGAGACCCAGTAACTGCTGAAAAACTGAAGCTGTCATTATTGCCTTTGTGTGGCTTCATGCTTCTAGATACATCTACCACAACTGACTCTTGGTCTAAACCCTGAGTTCAAGTGCTTGAGAAAGAGATGCAGATTGCTGTCATGAGTCACTGTGGTGGTTCCTGGGCCAAGCTCTCCCACTAAGCGTCTGTGGATGTCCCATGTATTTACGGTTTGGGGCTTAGATGCTCTCCCACGGGCTATAATACCTCACTCTCTCAGAAGATCCTTCCATGCTATAACCAAAGGGAGGAAGAGAGCGCGTGCACTATTGTACCAGCAGGACACTCGGGCTATTCCAAGGCAGCGTGAACTTCTGGGTGACTTATTCCTTCCCTTAGCTTGGTCCAAACAGTCTAACCATCCGTCTACTGACGGCATTTTGTATCGGGCTCCAGAGGCTGGAAACCTATTTTTACACGAATAGATCAGATTTGAACTTAGCATGTGGATTAGAGGTGGAGACCCTGCCACCCTATGACTGTCACTTCTGCCCCCCTGTCTGGGGTTGCACAAGCACCAAAATAGGGCATTTCAACGCAAGAAAAGACATGCTGCTCATTGACAGAGGCAGAGGATGCCAACCTCAATAAAAACTGCACATTTAAACAGTTATCCCCAGCCTCCCTGGAGCCTCCCTGGAACTTTTACAATAAATGCCTTTATCATTGTTTAGGCTTGGAGAAAACGGGAGCTGACATGGGTCACTTCAACGCACTTTTTGGCTGGCTTCCTGCAACGAAGTTGCTGGGTTAATTTGTTCAGATGTGTGGACTTTGTAGTTCACAAATAGTAAAAGGAGTTTTGTGATGACTGCTCCACAGACAAAACGGTTCTTATTTGACTAAGCAGTAAGTATGAGCTCTTTCCCTGTTTACTGATTTTGGAGTGATGAGATACAGCCATGCCAAGTGTGAGCTGCTTCCCTTTATAGTTTTGAATTTGCATGATAGCATTCCATTTTCGATCATCTAGAATGTCTCTGCTTCTTTTCTTTCTCCTTGCGGGAAAGCAGAGAGAAAAGTCATATAGTAATTATAATGGAAAGTCTTATAATGATCTGAGCACCCCCCCCGACCCCGCCATGGTTCCTCTCCTGCCCCCAACCTGCACCCTGCAGTCATTAGCTTTCTGATCAGAAGATTTTAGACCTGGAAGAGCTGTCTGCTTCAATGTCTGACTGGAATAATCAGGGCATATACAGATTCCTTTGAGAGGAAATGCATTCTTGCAGATTTCTAGCAATACCTCTTAACACTTTTTATCATAAAATTCCTTACATTGGGGCGCTTGAATGGCTCAGTCTGTTAAGTGTCTGACTCTTGACTTTGGCTCAGGTCATGGACTCACAGTTGTGAGATCAAGTCCCGTGTCCAGCTCTGTGTTGGGCATGGAGCCTGCTTGGGCTTCTCTCTCTCTCTTCTCTCTGCCCCTCCTATATTGCCATCTCTCTCTCTCTCTCTCTCTCTGAAAAAAATTCCTTAAATAGGCAAAAATATAAAGCTAGGTATACAAGCATGTGTTATACAATCATGAAAACCAAAAATAACTTACAAGTTAATTATAAACAAAAGTACAACCAGGAATTTCAAATTAATAGCATTAAAGAGCAGACATTGGTTGAACTTAGACTGCCAAACCTGGATGTATTAATAGAAAAATGTGCTGGCATAATTGTTTTACTTATGACTGTTTTCTCTTTAATCATTTCCAGACATTATTTGAATGGTAGTAACTTTCAATATTATTATTTGCTATTTTGACAACAAAATCATGTTAAACTTATTAACGGGTTGGTCAGTTTAGAACACACACTCTCCATGCTGAAGAAAAAAGTATCCTTTAATCAAAGAATGCTTACCGTTTATTTATGGGCAACATAAACACAGCACTCGACGGCTACAGCCGAGGTACTTGGAGGCTTTGCTTTCCAACGGTCCTGTGCCATGTAATGACTCAGGCTCCCATCACTTTCCTCTGTTCAAGTTGCTACAAAAGTCTTGCACAATGTGTGATAACACCCTTCGTCCTTGGCTTGGTATACCCTCGATTATAAATACAAGCGACAAGAGACAGTCATTGGAACCTCATATTCATCCAGATGACACGGGCTGTGTCTGCATTAATATTTATATTTCAATTACCATCAAAATGAAAACACAAAATTACATTCTGATAGGCTTTTTGGATTTGGGGGAAATCTGAGGACCTTCAGAGGTCCTAAGACTCCGAGTTGCTGCCTAAGGTTTACCTCTTTTAATTCTCACAAAAACCCTATGAGGTAGACCCTTGGCGTCAACCTGGCTTCACAGATGAGGCTCTGGTCTGTGAAAGGGTTAAGGAATTTTCCCAGCACCACACAGGCGGTGAGAGAAGAATCCGGATTCTGTCCCAGGTCCATCTGTCTCCGAGGTCTCTCTCCTTGAGATCCCTCCAGACTCTCACCCCTGGACATCTGTCCAGAGTCCTCAGGCAACTGTGTAGGAATGATCATTGGGCAGGCAGGGGCTCGTGCCTATCTTTTTACATATGGTTCCTTAAGGAAACTCAAGGCAAACGTGGCACTCATCAGCTGAAGTGATGCAGTGCCCACTTTGGGCCCTGCATCTGAAGCCCATACTAAGTGGTACTATCGCATGAGAACTGTCTGTGCCTTCAAGTCTGGCGGTTTGTTCATTCGTTGGTTCATGAACTCATTGAACCGAATACCTGGATACCCTCCCAGGACTTCTGCTTCTTCCTCTTTTTTTTTTTTTTTAAGTTTATTTATTTACTTTGAGAAAGAGAGAGCATGAGCAAGGGAGGGGCAGAGAGAGGGAGAGAGAGAATCCTAAACAGGCTCCGGACAGTCAGTGCAGACCCCAAAGCAGAGCCCGGTGTGGGGCTTGAACACACGATCTGTGAGATCACAACTTGAGCTGAAGTTCAATGCTTAACTGACTGAGCCATCCAGGGGCACCTACCCTTCCAGGATAGTCTTCTATCAGTATAAGAAAGGAACTCACAGGTCCCAGTCTTCTCATTTATAGACACCAAACTTTAACCTGTTTCCCTTACCATTGGGCATGGGTGCCTCTTTCTTTAAACAAGGAGAGGGCTTGGACTTCGACAGAGTGGTAAAAAAAAAAAAAAGCATTGATTAATTTTGGCCTCAGAAACTCTGGGTGGAGGTCCTACTTTTATTGCTAAAGGCTCTGTCACTTTGCCCAAGCCACTTACCTCCCGTGAGCACACATTTCCCGTCTTTAAAATGAGAATATTGATAATGAATTCACAGGCTTGTGGTGAGCGGTCCATGGGACCATGTGTATAACAACATTATACTTTGAAGCATTTTCAACAGCAGGTCAGGTTATTATTCATTATGTCCCCCAAACACTTGCAGAGCTCCCAGTAAGTGTCAAGATGTGTGTTGGCACTGGAACTACAAGAGTTAGACTTGGTCCCTGATCTTAATGAATTCATAGTCTAGTAGGGGAGGCTGGCATTAAAAAAAAATCCCGAGCTCCTGAGGTGTACATAGTTGCAGAAATATGTGCAAGAGACGCAGTTATCAAAGTGCCCTGAGTGAGACAGCAGAAGTTTTGTGGAGCAGAGACATGAGCTTATCCTTTGACTATCAATAAAAATTATAAAAACACAAGGCGGCATGGTGTGCTTGGGAATTAGGTCAATGAGGTGGGGTAGCATATGAGGTCAGTGCCACTCGGTCACAACCAAGGTTGGAGCCTTGGTTCTGCTTTCATTGTATCCCAATCGGATACGGTCGTAATGCCCACCCATGCTATTTCCTTTCTACCCAGAATGGTAGAAAGTAATTACTTTGTGCCAGTTTAGAATGTACTTGCAGGATGAAAAACATCAAACACAATCTCCATTTAATTGGCTTTTCCTGCTGTTTTTGCACTTGGGCTGCATGACCAGCTCTGAGAACTACAGGGGCACCTTGACATGGCATTTCCTCCTGCTCTCCTGGAGAGGGCTCCTTTCCCTTTGGCAGGCCCTTGATTTCCTCTGAGTATATTATTTGACCTCTGCATTGTTGCTCTTTTAAGAAAAAAAAAATTTTAAGTTTATTTTGAGAGAGAGAGAGGGAGAGCACAAGTGGGAAGGAACAGGGAGAGAAGGAGAGAGAGAGAATCCCAAACAGGCTCCACCCTGTCAGTGCAGAGGCCAATGTGGGGCTCAAAGTCACCAACCATGAGATCATGACCTGAGCCGAAATCAAGAGTTGGAGGCTTAACTGACTGAGCCACCCAGGCGCCCTGCATTGTTGTTCTTTTGATGGCCCACTTAGCCCCCCAGAGCTACAATACATTTGGCCACGTTTATTATAAACAATAGATTTTTTTTATCCCTGCAGTTTTTCAGGAAATTGCTATTCCCTCCAAGGAAGTCAATGCCTGCAGCACTGAGTGCATTAACCTGTCTGTTTGCCTCATTGACTTGGACAGAATGTTTGGCATCTTTCGGCCCCGACTCCTGTTGTCATTATTGCCTTGTGACTTTTGTGGAGAACATAGTTCCTATTACATTATTCTACAGATTCAATCAAACCGTGACTCAGGCAGTGTTGCTATCTTTGGAGTGACATTTTCCATGAATGCTCCTAACTCTGCGGTTGGAGGAGCATGACCCATGGCGCTGGGGCAGTGCTGAAGCAGACGTGTTACTCTCCATCCACTGTTAGGAACCCTGGGGAGGAAATAAATACTTGTGTATCCGAGCCAACGAGAAGAGGAAGGAAGAGCCATAAATGCTATGGGCCCTTTTGATTTGGTTTGATTTCAACATGATTTTACAGCCTACGTTGTAGCCAAAGGCCCTTCTTTCAAATCACTTTGCCAGTCTGAATATGAAAATGTGTGGGTAGTTTCTCCAAAGTGTGGTCCAGATAAGAGGTCTCCCCTGTGGAGATATCAGATATTAGGTATTAGAACCCATATATTTATTTAAAACATTAAAAAGAATGAATTGGTTAAGTGTCTCACTCTTAATTTTAGCTCAGGTCATGATCTGACAGTTTGTGGGATTGCACTCTGTGTCTGGCTCTGCATTGACAGTGGGGAGCCTGCTTGGGATTCTCTCTGGCTCCCCCACCCCCACTCCTGGGTGCTCTCTCTCTCTCTCTCTGTCTCAAAATAAATAGTTAAAAACTTAAAAAAAAGAATGAATTAGAGTTTTATTCTAGGCAATAAAGAAATTAGTGGTGACTTTAACTGGGCTAGATGTCACACGGTCAGGGTATCATGAGGGAAGGGTGTTGGTCACACAGCAGGGACACCATTCATTAGTTTATTTTCCAGCATCTTGTGATGTTTTGCACTTTCTGTGAGCTTGGTTAAGTGAGCAAGGACCTTAAGATATTTATATTGTGAAAACTTGTAATAAAGGTAATATTAGGTCATAATTCAAAGCCAATGGTGGAGCTGATCCCTTCTGACATGAAGTTGACCCATAACTTCAAAATTATGAACCAAACGATTTGAAACACAGATTTTGTTACAGGTGGCGTTGTGCCCGTCCCCCAATTCATATGTTGAAATCCAAACCTCCAGTCCCTCAGAACGTAGTCTTATTTGGAGATAGGATCTTTACAGAAGTAATTAAGTTAAAATGAGGTCAGTCAGGTGGGTTCTATTCATTATGACTGGTGTTCTTATAAAAAGAATTTGGACACAGAAATATGCACAGAGGGAAGACCATGTGAAGACATAGGGAGATGATGGCCATTTACTAGCCAAGGCAAGAGGCCTGGAAAAGATTCTTCCCTTACAGCTCCAAGAAGGAACCAGCCCTGCCAACACCTTCATCAGTCATGACTTCTGGCTTCTAGATTTGTGAGAAAATAAATTCCTGTGGTTGAAGCCACCCAATCTGTGGTACTTCATCATGGCAGCCTGAGCTGACTAATACAGATTCACATCCAGTCTCATTAGCAGTGGGGCTGGGTCATTATGTATTATGCTTTGAGGTATGAGTTCATGATACTATGAAGGCATTAACACTAAAAATACATTTGAAACTGAGCTTTCAGCACATGAATACAAACCCAAAGTTCACAAATAATGAAATGTGTTCAATCACAGCCATCGCTAACAACAGTACTATTAGATTTCTGGGAGGGGCAGAAAGGTTTTTTTGTACCATTAATAAATGAAATAATTTTAAAAATAGTGATGTTTATTTTAACTAATTCTCTAATTATTTTGGAGATTAATTTCTATCTCCATTTTATTACATAGTTAATAGGATAGTCTGACAGTAATACATATATATAGTTTACAAATAAGTATACATAAATAGGGTGAGTGCTCAAATATGTTTTGTTGAAGGTGTGTAGTTAAAAACATTTAGGGAACCACTGTCTATGACAATGTGGCTTAGATTCCTCTGTTCTAAACCTGGATACTTTAGATCCTTCAGATCCAGAACATGATAGAACAATTTTTCAAGGCAGTAGAGGTCGTAAAGTAACCAAAATTTCATTCTGAGATGACAGAGTTTATGCCTTATGAGACTCATATTTTCCTATGACGATTTAAATAAGATATTCTTGATGGGTTTCAGGTTTTAAAGAGAGTTTCTAAAATGACTTAAATATGTTTCTATATAGAAATTAACTTTTGTTAGTGGTTTTCCCTATTTACCATTTGTCTTCTATCTGGTACTATTGTTAAAATTCTCACAGTGGCAAGTGTTATGCCCGGAATTCGTGATCCCCAAAGACCACCAGGGAGCCGAGTCCCATGCAAAAGCAAAAGAGCTTTTATTCGAGCTAGCTCGAGCTCAATCCCCTACCTGCACCAACGCAGCGGTGAGATGCCGGGGAGAGAGAGCAAGTTTCAAAAGCACAAAGGTTTTATTGGGGTCTAGAGGCAGTTGGTGAGGTAGTGGCTGTGGACTCAGCCAATTGGCTGGGGAAGGGTCGTGGCCTCGGCCGATTGGCTGGGGAAGGGTCAGAGTCCTGTTACGCAGGTCGCCGGGCGTGTTTTGATTGGGAAGTTTGAACGGGTGAGCGGGAGGTTACTCAAGGGGAGGAGGTGTGGTCAAGGTGGAGGACATAGAACAAGATGGAGTCCCCGGCGTAGGTCCGCCCTTTCAGCAAGAAGATCCAGGCACAGATCTAAGAAGTTGGGAAGGGTCCTCACCAACCCATGTATTTGGAGATTTTTTGGGTACGTTGCAAAGAAGAAAGCTAGTTGGTTCAGTAGCTACCCCTGGAAAATGCAGTTGAATGCAGTTAAAGAGTTGGGGTAAGGAGAGACCTTCATACACATCAGGTACACACACATTCACACACACATATACAGACACACACACACACACACACACGCCAGCATGCATGTATCCTAGAGGAAACCTGCCTGGCTTTTTACCAGAGACCTAGCTGCTCCTTCCACTGTAGAAGAATGCACAGTAATCAGCATTCTATGTGTTTTGAGTGGCAGGGTTCAAATTAGCAGTGATGCAATAAATGAGAATCATTTATTGGGCTGTTGCAATTTTGACTCTCTTCCACCTTCAAAAGGGCCCCAAAGGACAAAACATTTAGTATGTGTAAGCAAACAGTGACTTTCCTTATGAGGTCTAAGACTGTTTGTAGAGTTTTCTGATTACCATCAAGGAAAGCAGAGAGAGAGAGAGAGACATTGGTTCATAGTTTTTTTTTATCTGTCTCAAGCAAACATGTACTTGATTTTATCTACCAGTTTTGCAAATTATCATATGTCCCAGAGGGCATCTAAATGCAGAATTTTCTGGTTTCATCCACGCACCACTCTACAAGTCATTGCCAATGTCAGAAGCTGGAAATATGTTATGATGGCAGAATGACACTGGCCAGTCCCTGTCTCTGCCCCTCCTTAGTTCCAGTGGCGCTTAAATTGCACAGGTGGCAAAAGTCACCCTCCAATGGAGAAGGTGTATAAAGAGAATAATAGAAGAGGTGAGACCAAGTCCTGGGGCTCCAGCACTAGGAGATTGAGGAGAGGGCACTGGGAGCAGTGAGATATCAGGAGAACAAACTGAGTGTGGCATCATGGTACCCAAGGGAAGAGAATGTGACCGACTCTATGCAATGACATCCCTATTCTCATCTTCCATAGTTGCCCATTTTTCCTTTTCAGTTGGAAGACTTTCTTTTATGCTGTGAGATCACTGAACGTGTGTGTCACTAGAAGTTCCTAAGTTCTCCAAACCACTTGGGACTTTTGCAACCTATCAAAAATGCCCTCCGTCTCATCTTTTACTTCCTGTTTTGTATTTCCTCCTTTGTATTGAATCCTCCTGGGAATTGACACTAAATGGGACCAAGTTCAGGTTGGAGGGAGAATTTTACTAAAAATTGAGGGATGCCTTTGGCAATGAAATTCCATTCAACAAGTGTTTACTCAATACTTACTAAGTATGAGATGCTATTCAAGGTGCTGCAAGAAATAAAAAATTAAAGAAATCCATTTAGATGCCCTGCAATTCCTGCAATATAGGAATGGGATAGGAAAATATGCATAAAATGCTGTGGGGGTTTGATGGAGGAAGAGATCACATTCAGTGGGAGGGATTTTAAAAGACCCCAGGGAGGAGTTAACGTGTGGGGTTCGGCCTTAAAGAATGGTTGGAGTTTTGAAAGGCAGAGATGAACTAAAGAGCAGTTCAGGAAAATGGGAACGTGAGCAAAGGCACAGAAATGGGAAAGTATAGCTCACTTTTGGAGAAAAGGTAGTAAATTTGGAACATAAAGATATGCATGTCAAAAACAAAACAAAACAAACTGAAAGAGTAAGGTTAAAGAAGAAGCATGATGATCTGTGTCGCAGAGCCCTGGGCAGGGAGGCAGCGAGGCCGTGTTGTGAGAAAAGACACAGCTGCAGGTCAGAGATAGATTTGAAATCAAGTCTCCCCCCAGATATGAGCTCTGTGATATGAGTTGTCAAAGGAAGTTCTCTAAACCTCTAATTTTCCTAATGTAAAAGGCACTTGTATACTTCCCTAAAAACAAACAAACAAACAACACTAAGCCAAATCAAACCAAACCACAACGTTCTTCATAATGGTGGCCTGGAGACATAAATACGGAGTTAAGTTATGTTCAGTATCTCTTGCCTAAGAAATCAGGGAAATGCATGGGAGGCTTAGATTTATTAAGAAAGGTTAGCACAGATTGTGCAAGAGAGAGGGGGTGTAATAAGACCTTTTGTCTTATGAAGGCTTAACTCCTAACCGTACATCCCTCTTTGGAGAAGGGAGAAAAGGATTCTGCGAGGTGGTAGATGTTGGAGTTTGTACCTAACAGCATCCCTGGGCACTGGCCAGCACCCTGGGAAGTGGATGTGTGTGATGACAAAGAGCAGGAAAAAAGAGCTGCAACCGTAGAGCTGAGCCTAGCCCTAGGAGATGGGGAGGTCCTTTCTCAGGGAACCACAGAAATCTTGAGGGGGGTCTAGACCAGCGAAGGCGCTTTGCGGTGGGGACACGCTCTCTGTGTAGAACCCGTCTTCAACAGTGCCACCATGTGGCAGAGAGGAGTAATGGCAGCTATAATTTGATCTGACTTCCAGTTGTGTCTGCTCTGTGTAAGCTCTAACGAGCACCGAAGCCCCAGCACTTGGAGACAGTAAGCGAAGAGACTTAAGAGGCTGACACCCTGCATCCTGATGGTAGACAATATAAGAATTTGAGAAAGTAATTGAAAAGTAAGGAGAAGTAACGATCTGTAATTCAAATTTCTAGAGCAGTTCCAATTGGTTACGGATAATTTAGAATAAAAACAGAAAAAGGTAATTCTTAAGGGTTGACTTTCGTGTCGCCAGAAGACTCAGCTATCCAGAAACTCCCATTCCCTAAGTTTCTGGGCTGAGGAGATTTTATTTCTGTTTTTACTCTTTAGGGAAGGAAGAGAAATGATTGCATTTCTATTTGAAATTTGACTTCCTTCCCATGAATCTCTGGAGGACAACGTTTCTAAATGATTCTAGATGTCCTGTCTATACCTTTTAACATCTCTGCATTTATCCCTGGAGTTTCTTGTGGGTGAGAATGGATATTAGAAAAGAGATGATGAGAAAAGCATCAGTCATGTTAATTAGTGTCTGAATTACATCTATTCCTGGTCAGTTGTCACTAGGCAAAACTCTAAACTTCAGTCAGGGTCTGGGCTAATTGTGCTCTGGGTCTGATAAGGAGTCATTGAAAAGTGAGCAATGAGTAAGGTCAAAGCTACGCATTTCTTCTTTGTTAACTCTTTTATCATTCATCATTGGTTTAGTATTTATCGGGTTTTGGAAGGTAAGTCAGTACTTACATTTGGAGGGTTCTGTAGTGGTCATTTGGTTCTGTCTTTCATCCCAAGCAGAACTTTCTGCAAAATGCCTGATTTTTGTAAAGAAGATCGAGCAGGATCTGCTAAAACACACGTAGGGATGTGAAACACTACTTTGTGAGACAGACCATCCACTTAATTCTTTTATTTTATTTAAAGTCAATTGATTTATTTTGAGGGACAGAGAGAGCACACGAGTAGGGGAAAGGCAGAAAGAGAGGAGGCAGAAAGAATCCCAAGCAGTCTCCATGCTGTGAGCACAGAGCCCAATGCGAGTCCCGAACCCACGAACCATAAGATCATGACCTGAGGCGAAGTCAAGAGCTGGATGCTTAGCAGACTGAGCCACCCGGGGGGCCCCAGAGACCATCCCTTTAATATTCAAAGGGCAGTGTAAGGAGCAGCACCAGGACATTGCCTGTGAATTAGTTAGAAATGCTGGATTTGAGGCTTCACCCAGACTTGGATTTGACAAGATCCGCAGGTATGCACATACTCTTTAATGTTTGAGAAGCGCTGGGCTTTTCCATTATTGGATGGTTGTGGGTGTCAGAAAATCGCATGTTACTAAAACCTGCTGAGCTGGTGTGGTCTGTGAACCAACCTGTATCTGCTTAGCCTTGCCTGTCCTCAGCCCCCCCTCGGCTAACTCTGCTTACTCCCATTCCTGCAGCTCTAAAAGGTGTGGCTGCTGCCGCCATTGCAGTGACCTCATCTCCTTGCCCTCCAGTTGTCTCTGACCTCCCCCTGGGTGGTCACACTCACTACATAGAAGCTGAGGCAGCTCTGGTGCCCAAAGTAGATCCCACTGGAGTGGTGGGGACTCTGGTCTCTCCCAGTGCCCCTCAAAGGGGCAGAGGATGATAACTAAGGAGTGTGGGGGTGTTTATACCATGTGGAGAGAGAATAGAGACAGGAAGGATCCAGAAGATAAATTGCTAGCTCTTCCTGTGTACTATGCTCCATAGTACATTGCCCTTCTCCCTCCACCTCACCAGAAACGTCCTGTGTGGCCAGCTGTGTTTTGGGGGAAGTTCTGTGCAGCTTGGTAATGTGCTACCTTGTGTTTGTTCTCCCTCACGTGTCTTTTCCTTTACTTTTTTTCCCCTCTGAGATTGCACCCCTAAGTAAAGCAATAATACCTAAGCTTTGCCTTAAAATCTGTTTTGTAAGGAATCCAGACTAAGACATCTGCCTGGGATGAGTTTCACTCACCGCTTCTAATTCTGCCATCTGGTTGGCTTTGGAGTGGTTGATTTCATTCATATAACTTCTTCCTTCAGATTGTACGAGACAGCTCCCCATGCCTCTTCCCTTCTTGGCTAAACACTCTCCATTCCTTCGTGACTCTTCAAAATGAAGTTGCTGGGTGTCTCTCACATTCCTGTCACCCCACCTTCATATGTCTTCTTAAGTTGTGGCTCCTCTGGTGCCTTTCCAGGTCTGGTCGGTGCAGGGCTGAGCTCATGGGGTTCTCATCTGCTTGATTGTGGGCGTAACACCACCGCAGACATGGGTGTCCGGAGCGGGCCTGTTGCTGCAAGCAGAAGCTGACTGTTTGGGTTGTGGTGATCTGTTGTGTTAAGAAGAGCTTAGGGGAAGTTAGGTGGAGGGAACAAGGCAGATCTGCTTTGGTCTTCTGGGTCAGCTTCCGAGGGAGGGCCAGGCCATCTTTGGGACCTGGAGTTCCTCAGGGTGTCTGTGTCCCTTAAAGACACATTTAGGCTGACCCCAGGCCAGGGCCTGGTGGGACAAGGTGTTCAAGTGACTTCCCAGAGACTGTACCCTCCTTGGAGTTGGACACTTTGTCAACTCTCATCCAGACAAATCCAGAGCCAGAGTTTGGGCAAGGGATTCCCCACAAACATTAACATTACACTGCCTTTAGGTTTTCAGTTTCAGAATACAAATGTAAGAGGAGGATCTAATAATTATGTAAACTGTTCTAAGATCTAGAATATCTTATCTTTACGGAGGCCTTTTTTTTTTTTTGACTTTTTAAAAGCTTTTCAAAAAATATTTATTTTTGAAGGCGAGAGAGAGAGCACGAGCAGGAAAGGGGCAGAGAGAGAGGGAGACCCAGAAATTGAAGCAGGCGCCAGGCCCCAGCTGTCATGGGGCTCGAACTCATGAGCCATGAGATCATGACCAGAACCGAAGTCAGATGCTCAACTGAGCCACCCAGGTGCCTCTTTTGACCTTTTTAAAGACTCCATCCTATTACTCATCTCCAAGCCCCCCCCCCTGCCCCCCACTTTTCAGAACTTTTATGATTTATCAAGCACTGAACAGGTTTTATGGGGCACACAGATTAGCATAAGATAGAGCACCTGCCCTCCGGGATCTTGCAAAAGTACGGCCTATGACATAACACAGTACAAGGTACCTAACACTACTAGGAGGGTATGAATGCTGCCTGAACTCAGAGAAGTGGAGGAGCCTATATCTTAGAGTAGTCAGGGAGACTCCGTGGATATTTCAATGAAGAAGAGAGTTTTAAATTTGCCATTGGATCCTTTCCTGTAACCTTCATGGCAGAAAGTTACAGAGACCCAATTCTTTAGGTCACTGAGGACTACACTGGTATTTCCCTTATTCCTTAAGGCAAAAGGTTGTGTCATGTTCTCTGATGTTAATAGAATGCTGTCAATACGTATGGTTCAGTACCTTACCTGGGGCAGAGAAATGATGACATTTTTGCCTTTGGTTTAAAAGACTGGTGAGGAATCCATCCAAAAGTGAGCAACGAAAGCATCTCTCTTTTCAGAAGTAATACTTTTGGCTCAATATCAGGCTCCTGTCCCCTGGAGATTGAGGAAAGCAGACTCAATTTTTTCTGGCATGTTTGCTAACCTAATTTTGGTAAGAGAGGCGTGCCACAGTAAAGGGCCAGACAGGGAAAGTCAACCAGAGGAGCTTGGGGAGGGGATTTGGGAGGGGCTTGGGGAGGTATTCACCCATCTCTAGCCGTTGTGTAGTACTTTATTCTGAATGATTCATGGTAAGGAAACAGCACTATGTTGGCTCCTGCAATTAAATTAAGGAATTAAATTAAGTAATTTTATCATAAAAGATTATGAATGCTAGAATAGAATGTAGCCATTAGAAATTATTTAGGTATTGCAGCAACGTGGACGGAACTGGAGGGTATTATGCTAAGTGAAATAAGTCAGTCAGAGAAAGACAGATACCATATGTTTTCACTCATATGTGGATCTTGAGAAACTCAACAGAAGACCGTGGGGGAGGGGAAGGGGAAAAAAGAGGGGAAGGGGAAAAAAGTTACAAACAGAGAGGGAGGGAGGCAAACCATAAAAGGCTCTTAAATACAGAAAACAAACTGAGGGTTGATGGGGGGGGGTGGCGGGGAGAGGGGGAAGTGGATGATGGGCATTGAGGAGGGCACCTGTTGGGATGAGCACTGGGTGTTGTATGGAAGCCAGTTTGACAATAAATTATATTAAAAAAAATTATTTAGGTATATACTTCCTGGTATGGAAAGATGCCCTGGTACTTTTGATTGAAATTTTTTTTTTAAATATTGGGTATTTAAAAATTAAAATTTTTTATATATGGGTATATAAAAATGCACCAAAATGTAAACAACGGTTTTTTGAGTGGCAGATTTTAGGTTGTTTCTACTTGTCTTTACTTATTTGTATTTTTGTACATTTAGTTTTTTTGTTTTAAAGTAATGGACTGAATTAATTCGTGAATTAACTGTTAATTAATTCATCAACTATTTACTCAGTATCTACCTTCTGTCAACCATTGTTCTAAAACTGGAGGCTATGGGCTGATTATAAAATTCAATTGGATCTTTCTGGATCCTTTCTAAATTCATTTGATAATATTTATATAAGTTTTATTTCTTTACACATATTTGTAGATTTTTTAAATCCATGATCATACTCTGCCTACCTTTTTGTGACTTGCTTTATTACTGTTTGAGATCATAAAGGAAGAAATTATGGCTAAGTAACAGGATATAAAGAGAAAGCAAGTATTATTCAGAAAAGGGGTGTGAAATGCCTCCATTTCTGATTGCCCTTATGGCTCTAGCTTATTGACTGTTTATTCCTCTACATCTTTATTTCCTTGTTTTCTTGGTTTTATTTATTTATTTTTGTCTTTTTTAGATTGTTGACATTTTTTTGGTCACCCCATCCAGTGGTGAAATAAGGTGGACCTGAAGCTTATGAAATTTGGTGGCCTGTTTAAAGCATTTAAATTGAAAAATGAATTATTTATTTAAGATTGAAAAAGAAATAAGAAATTCCGCTTTTTAAATGTAGACAAATACCAATTTGATTAGTTAATATTAATAACCTGAATAAAACTTTTCTTTGATATTTTCTAGGCCGTGTATTTTTGATCACCTCTTTATGTGGTGATTTTGTAATTCTTTTAAGAATAGGAATTATTTCCTACATAAGAAATATTTCCTAAACAAGAAAGAAGACTTTTTTCTACCTAGATGATTTAAAAATGTATGCTTATTATTGATAGTTAAATGCATAAAACGTGAACATCACACATAAATACATTCAATATTTTAATACCTTTATAGGTTTATACTTTGCAAATACAAGAATTCTAATAAATAACAGGTCAAGTGATTTCCACAGAAAGAACAAAATTGTACATTCATAATTGTATACACTACATTATCAAACACATTCCCAGCAAAAGCTCCTGTTTGTTTATATATTTATTTTATTTATTTATTATTTTTAAAATTTTATTGTAGAGAGAGAGGGAGCATGAGCAGGGGAGAGGGACAGAAGAAGAGGGAGAGAGAGAGAAAATTCTAAGCAGGTTCCATGCTCAGCCCGAAATGCAACGCAGGGCTCAATCCCATGACCCTGGGATCATGGCCTGAGCCTAAATCAAGAGTCGGACACTCAACTGAGCCACCCAGGCTCCTGAAAATCTTCTGTTTTGACTAGTGGATGACAGTTGAATCTTCTGTTGCCAAATTTGTGCGTATAATTATCGAAAGAATTTTCACAGACTAGCCTCCACCTTGGTATATTTCACTCTTTTCTCTTCCCCTCTCCACTGGTGTTGGCTGCCTCAGAACATGTTCTTATTGCAATATGACCTCTGGTCCTGAATCTTTGAGTTGAGGGCAAATTGGCAAGGTAAGCAGTAGAAGTACCCTAGGAAGTCGTTCCTAAATGGGATAGTTGGCAATTAACCCTACAAAGAAGTGACTGTAAACAACATAAATATATATACCACATAAAATCCTAATTAAATATATTCCCAACTCAAAAAAAAAAAAAGAAAATGTACTCCGAACTCAACTTAGCTGAATCCCCAGAATGTCAGCAGCCACTCCCACAAACTTGATATAGAGCAGTGTATGATCAAGGGAAAAGGCAAAATGGAAAGAGAATGGTTTGAACCCAATATGGTTAATTTTTTACTTTTTATATCATTTTACAAAATCATAGGACTATGGCAACACATTGTTAGGGCTCCTAACTGAGCTTTATAGGAATACATGCAATGAAGGGCTTTGAAGGGCAGGTTTCATTAATTTGAGAGTAAATTTGCTTCTGAAGATGCAAAACAAGAGAGGGAGGGAGGGAGGGAAGGGAGGCCAAACTTGAGTTAGGTACACAGATTTCATTTGAAATCTATGCCTTCCTCATATGTTTGAAAATGCTTACACTTCTAACATGAATGCTTCGTGGTTCAAGATATATGTCACATCATGTTACAATTTATGTAAAATAAACGAGATCATTTTGGTGCTTGCCTTCTAAAGGTTTAGAGTCTACAATTTCAAAAGTTATGCTATGGTAATTTCAGGTATGAAAATTAGAGACTATTTTTTTCTTTGTTTATTCTTAAAACTTTACAGTAAAATTTACATAAAGTGGAATGTACACATGAATAGTGCAGATCAATGAGCTCTGACAAATATATGTCTCTATAGCCTTGACCCCAATCACGATCTATTTCTGTCACTCCCAGAATTCTCTCCTGCCTCTTTGTAGTCAATATTCTTCTGCTCCAAGGGCTCATTCTTTGATTTCTATCACCATAGATTAGTCTTAACTGTTCTTAGACCTCCCTCCCCACCCTCCCTGCCTCTCTTCCTTAGTCTTAACTATTCTTAGACTTACAAACAAATTCACACAAAGTCTTTTGTGTCTTGTCTCTTTTGCTCAACATAATGTTTTGGGATTTATCCATGTTGTTCTGCATACAGTAGTTCATTATATGGATATACCTCAATGTGTTTATCCATTTTCCCATTAGTAGACACTTGGGTTGTTGCCAGATTTCTGCTTTTATGAATAGGCTGCTGTGAACATTTTATGTAAGTGTTTTCATAAACATGTGCTTTTGTTTCTTTTGGGTAAATATGAAAGATGGGATTCCTGGGTCCAAGGACAGGTGCATGTTAAACTTTATGAGACACTGGCAGCTTCATTCCTTCTTTAGTATAATGTAGAATTAATTCTTTAGACCTTCTTAAGCATTTGGGGGATCCTCAGAGGAATGAGTCTATTAAGCAAAAGTGATTATTAATTAAAGTTTGTGACAAATAAGGTAGCAATTTTTATGTCAGAAATTCCAGCTCTGTGAAGACTTGTCATAATTACCTAAAATTAAATTTAATAATTACCAAGACATCCCCAAAGCCTTGAAGGTCAGTACACTTCACGCAAAATCTTTTTTTTTTTATTTTTTTTTATTTTTTTTATTTTTTTTCAACATTTTTTATTTATTTTTGGGACAGAGAGAGACAGAGCATGAACGGGGGAGGGTCAGAGAGAGAGACACAGAATCAGAAGCAGGCTCCAGGCTCCGAGCCATCAGCCCAGAGCCCGACGCGGGGCTCGAACTCACGGACCGCGAGATCGCGACCTGGCTGAAGTCGGACGCTTAACCGACTGCGCCACCCAGGCGCCCCTTCACGCAAAATCTTGAAGCATTTTTTAAAAAAAGAAATTAGACCAATCAAGTTCTGGTCAGGAGAAAGAAATCACATAGTTATTGTAATAGAGAGAACCTAACACAAATAATTATTAACTAGATATAAAATTACTAACTAGACAACTGAAGGGGGAAAGAGAATAGCAAGGTATAATGGAAGCAATTACAGAAAACAGCTCCCTTCCCCTAGGAGTGGGGGAGAAGGAACGAGATTGCAGTATTTCCAACCTACTGACCTCACCTTCACTTGATTACATCTGGAAGGACCGTATTTCCAAAAAAGATCACATTCACAGGCACAGGGGATTAGGACTTCCACATATCTTTTTTTGGATGCACAATGCAACTTGTAACAGTGGTAATATTTTGTGGCATGTGAAACTTATATGAAATTCAAATTTCAGTGTCCATAAGTAAAGTTACACTTGCCACACTCATTCATTTATGTATTGTTTGTGTTGCTGTCATGCAACAATGACAGAGTTGAATAGTTGTTACAAATAGTATGGGCAGCAAAGTCTCAAATATTCACTCTCTGGCAAAACTTAACAGCAAGAGTTTGCTGAGACTTGTTCTATGCGACTGGTGTTGCAAGTGTTGGAAAAAGGCAAGTTAGAGTCAACTGCTTGAAGGACTTCTGGTCTCAGGTCAAGAAGATATGTTCTTGTGTGGTGCTTGGAGGGATATAAAACAGGGAGGAAGCCCACAGGAGGCACATAGGAAGGAACGAGTCTCTTCCTTCTTCAGAGTATGGTCTCCCTGTATTGCCTCCTTTTTCTGGCTAAAGACAGAAGAAGCTAAAAAAGTGGAAATGTGGTTTGTAGAATCCTAGTCCTAGAAACACAAAGAGAAGAAGTATAAATTTGGAAAGTATCATCAATAGCTGAATAATTTGTGCAAAAACACGTACATAACCAGTAAGGAACAGATACACCTAGCTGTTACACTCTTTATTTCTGTAACTGAACTTGAGGCCATGGTTGGTGTGTATGTGTATATGTATAGATGTCAAACTAAATTTATCCTTTTGAGATGATTGTAGATTCACAGATAGTTGCAAAAAATAATGCGGAGAGCCCCTATCTACCTTTTATTCATTTTCTCCCAATGGTAACTAACCCCCAACAACAGTTACAGAACTGTGGTACACCACGGCAACCAGGATATTGACATTGATACAGATGAGGTACTGAAGGTTTTCATCACCGTAAGATCTTTGTGTTGCCCTTTTATAGAGGTCCTTTCTTTCTTTCCCCCACTTGTCCCACCTTAGCCTTAGTCCCTGGCCATCACTAATCTATTCTCCCTTTCTATATTTTTTCAGGAATGTTCTAAATGAAATCATATGTATGGAATCTTTCGGGATTGGCTTTTTTGACTCAGCATAATTCTCTGAAGATGCATCCAAGTTGTTGCATTTATTTATTTATTATGGCAGCATTCCCTTTTATTAGTGAGTGGTATTGCCATGAGATGGATATACCGGAGTTTGTGTAACATTCCACTAATTGAAGGATATCTGGGCTATGCTTAGTTTTAGGCTATTACAAATATAATAGCTAAAAACATTCTTGTACAGGCTTTTGCATGAGTGTAAGTTTTTTTTTTTTTTTTTTTTTTTTTTTTTTTTTTTTTTTCCTGGGCCTAAAGCCTAAGAGTGCACTCTCTGGGCTGTATGGTAGTTGTGTGTTTTAAGAAACTGCCAAACTGTTCTCCAGAGTTGCTGTGGCATTTTACATTCTCACCAACAATGTCTGAGTGATCCAGTTTCTCTACATTCTTGTCTACGTTTGATGCTGTCGCAATTTTTTGTTTTAGCCATTATGATCAGTGTATGATGATATCTTCCTGAGGTTTTAATCTGCATTTCTCTAATGACTAATATCATTAAATATTTTCTCATGTGCTTATTTGCCATCCTTATATCTTCTTCAGTCTGTTCATGTCTATGCCCACTGTCCAACTGGAATGTCTTCTTGTTGGGTTTTGAGAGTTGTTTATTTATGGTAGACACTAGTCTTTTGTCAAATACGTGGTTTGCAAATATTTTCTCCCAATCTGTAGCTTGTCTCTTTATCCTCTTAATGGGTCCTTCACAAAGCAAACATTTTAATTTTGATGAAGTGCTTTTCTTTTATGGATTGAATTGTCGGTGTCAACTTTCAGGACTCTTTGCTTAGTCCTAGATCCCAAACAGTTTCTCCTGTGTGTTTCTTTTCCCTACAAGTTTGAGTTTTGCATTTTCTTTTAAGTCGTTAAAACATTTTGAGCTAATTTTTATTTAATGTGTTTGGGTCACAAGGTTCATGTTTTTAGCCTATGGGTGTCCAGTTGTTCCAGAACTGGTTTTTTGTTTTTGTTTTTCTTTTTTTGAAAAGATGATCTTTTTTTCCACTCACTTGCTTTTGTACCTTTGTCAGAAGTAAACTGGACATATTTATTTGTATTGTTCTATTTCTGGGTTCTGCATTCTCCGTCCTGTTCCACTGACTGCTATGTTTGTTTCTCCATCAATACCATATAGTCTTGTAGCTATATAATAAGTTAAAATCAAGTAGACTGATTTCTCCTACATTCTTCTTTGTATTCAAAATTGTTTTTGGCTATTCTAGTTCCTTTGCCTTTCCATATAAATTTTAGAATAATCTTGTCTATATTTATAAGTTATCTTGCTGGAATTTTGATTGAAATTGCATTAAAACTGAATGTTAAGAAGCCTGGGATTCAGGGCTTAGCTATTTAACTCATTTGCTTGTGACCCTCTCCATTGTTTATCTGCATAGGTTAAAATCCACTACAGCTTTGCTAAGAAACATTTTGTTTGTGTGTGTGTGTGTGTGTGTGTGTGTGTGTGCGCGCGCATGTGTAAAGAAAGAAGGGGAATGGAATTGTACTTGTCCTGATTCAGCACCTCTCTGAAGAGACAGGGTAAGAGACAAACAACTCAGTGAGGTTTTGGGACCCAGGTGATACAACTGCCATATAGAACTTTTGGACACACCCATTCTGAGATGACCAATTTAATGCAGCCCCTTTAAACACAGTATCATTCTTGGGGCGCCTGGATGACTCAGTCAGTTGAGTGTCTGACTCTTGATTCTGGCTCAGGTCATGATCCCAGGGTCATGGGATCAAGCCCCATGTTAGGTTCTGCGTTGAGCCTGGGGCCTGCTTAAGATTCTCTCTCTCTCTCTCTCTCTCTCTCTGCCCCTCTCCCCTGCTCGACCTCTCTCTCTCTCAAATAAAAACAAAACAAAACAAAACAAAACCTGACACAATATCGTTCCTTTATTACCAACTTAAGTTAGCAATAGATATCCCTAATATCATTCTTAATCCTCATTTCAATTATGGGGGATTTTCACTTTCAGTTATGTTTGTGTTAGTATTGACACACATTTTTGTCCCATCTATGGAGTTCTTAAATTAATTAAAAAAATGTTAATACATTCACATGGGTAAAGATATCAAAACAATATATAAAGAAATATACCTTCTATTCTTATGCCCTCCTCCATATCTATCCAATTCTACCACCCTCCAACACCCTCCACTTTTTAATTGTCTGTTTATCATTCCAGACAATGAGCTGCATCTATTTTCACATGTACACTTACAGCCTGTTAGAATACTTTAGAATACTCTGTCACTAAAAACGTCAATGAATTGAAATTTGACTTTTTGTTTATTACTTTAACTCTGACAATGAATATGATCTATGATCTCAGTTTGTTCCATGTTTTTTAATGATGAAAATGTATAGTAATCTATCTTGACGCTTCACACCTTCCATTTTTTTTTTTTTTTTTTTTTTTTTAAATTTTTGGGACAGAGAGAGACAGAGCATGAACGGGGGAGGGGCAGAGAGAGAGGGAGACACAGAAACGGAAGCAGGCTCCAGGCTCCAAGCCATCAGCCCAGAGCCTGACGCGGGGCTCGAACTCACAGACCGCGAGATCGTGACCTGGCTGAAGTCTGGACGCTTAACCGACTGCGCCACCCAGGCGCCCATCACACCTTCCATTTTTAAACTTTGGTGCATTTTCCCCTTACTTTCTTATCTTCTGTTTGACAGGATTATTAAATAAATCTGTTTAATTTAGGGCTTGGACCCTCTCTATAAATCATGCAATCTTAACTTATTCATTCTGAAGATGCATGAGTAAGACCAAGAGAAGATGAATTGTTAGTCCAAGGGTACAAGGGCCAGTTCGTGGCAGAGCTGAGGCTAAGTAGGGGCCCAGTTCAGGGCTGCTCTCGGCCCATATTCCTGGGTGCATCACTGCTCTAAGATGATTCAGATTTATTGTTGCCATGGTTGAAATCCATTAGAAAAATGTTTCTGCCATCCATCTCAATCCTCTGCTAATCATGCGGTTCATCCTTTAAAAATGAGGATTTTTTCTTTTTTTGCTGACAGTTTAATAATTTTAGTTGTTTCTGCTCTCTTAGCATTTGCTCAGTTCAATGATTAATCCTCCAATCTGAACCTACTTAGGCTAGAGTAATATCTTGCCAACCAGAATGAGCCAGTTGAGTAACTGAAATTTTTATTAAGGATGAAACTTCTTTATTATATTATATTTATTATATATGATAGTTTCAACTTTCTGAGTCTTTTTTGTCAAATGCGTTCTTTCTCATTATCTTCTTTATGTAATGTTTAATTGAAATGGCCAGTCTTCTGTCCTGCAGGGAAATTAGTTGGCACAGCCCTCAACCAATTAATACCACTTTTCAAGTTGGGATTGGTTTGTATTAATGTAGTCGTCTGACCCCTAGTGGGTGTAAGACACATCTGCACTTGAATTGCAGCAGCAAATTTTGATCAGATTTTCTGAAAAGTAAGAGACCATGAGGTCCCCCTTGAAAATGTGTAAAATAAAAATGAGAGAGAAATTCTGAGTTCAGGAGAGATTAATGATAAGTGAAAAATTCAATCAAAATTGTGTTTTTTGTCAAAAAACCTTCCAAATCTGTATTTTTCCTGGTTTTTAATCATGTGAGATCAGGCTTCACTTAGAAATACACTTATGTTTCAGGAATCCATTTTACGTTACTCATTGGAAACCCAAACTTGTTTTGTCTCTGAAATAAATGTCTTTTTATCAACCCAGCATATCGCTTTCTAGTCTGTTTGCTATAGAAGTGGAATCAAACTTAGATTTGAGAAAGGCTTTTTTGATAATCTACTGAAGCACAGAGTCCCAGAAATGGTTGGTGACCTTTCCAAAGCCATAAAGTGAATTGCCATCAAGTCGAAGTGTTTTTTATCATTCATGAGACCCTCAGATCTTGGAAGTGCTGATCACAGCAGGAGAGTTGCAGCCTGAGTTTTGGGAGGTTGGGGGCAGTGGGGAAGGAACAAAGGGTAAAAATCCAAACAGAGGGGCAGTAAGTGAAAAGTAAAAATTCCTCCTTCTTTACCAGGTTGGAGTCCTTCAAAGCTACAGCTTACAAGTATCTACTTTGATGTGCAACCATCAGATATATATATATATATATATATATATATATATTTTTTTTTTTTTTTTTTTTTTTTTTTTTTTTTTTTTTTTTTTTTTTGCACGCACACACACCCACAAAGATACACTATTTTCATATGGGTTCATACTAAACATATTATTCTATACATTGATGTAGTCACTTAAAATGTCTTGGACATTTATCCAAGTCAGTCCATTCTTATTGTCTACCTACTTAGTGTTTTGATATGAGGTGGCCTAATTTATTAGCTTCCTTGAATTAATTTATATATAGGTGTTTTAAAGAATTTTCTACTACTATAAACAATGTTGTAATGAACACCCTTGTACACATAACTACAGACTTATGCAAGTGTATCTGTGGGGTAAATTCCACTAAAGTGAAATTTTAGGCCAAAGCTTCTATATGATTATAAAAACAGTTTTGAAACTGATATTGCCCCACCCTCCTTTCTTCACATTTTCCTTGTTCCTGCTGTCCCTTCCCAGGCCCCATGGCTCTGTTTCTCTTCAGCTTTGTCAGCCCTATCCTGTGTCCTTTCTCCCCACTTAATCTTTTCTTTTCAGGAAAGAATGCAGCCTTCTGCTATGAAATGTCTTACCTTTCTTTTCTCCCTGCAGACTTCGGTGACACTTTTCACTCTCCCTCTCTCCATATGTGTCCCAGCCGAGGAAGGAGCATCCTTCCTCTTCCACCTGTTCGCTCTTGTCACGTCCTTTCTGAGAATTTCTGGGACCTGTTCCCGTCAGGTATCCATTTATCTAACGCTTCCATAATCTCTCCTTTTTTAACTGCCTATTTCTCATTGGCTTATAAAATTGTCTCCCCTTTTCTTAAACCATGTTTGCCAAAGTCTATCTACCTACCACTCTTTTTGGGAGATACTTAGGGGAAAAAAGAATCATTTTGTCAAATAAGTTTAAGTCATCCTATGTACTATCATTCCCCTTTTGAATATTTAGAGCTCCCACTAGTCTGTTGAAGGTTCTGGGAAGTTCTGCAATAGCGAAAAGAAATCTGCTTAATTTTGTTATCTCACTATATCCCAAATTATTTAGCATCAAACTCAAATTTTTCCTTTTGTTCTGGAATGTAATGTTTTTTAACATCTGTAAACACCTTGAGGGAAATTCTGCTTTAAGCAAGAATTTTCTTTGACTCTGTGACTCTGCCAAACCCTATCTCTCTTCCTTTCTAAAGCTGAAGTTCTTTAAAGACTAGAGTATATTACTTATCTGCATTTTTTCCCCTTTAAACTGCTGGTTCTCAGTTAGCCCGTTGCAACATGGTATCTATCCTAACTGTTCTGTTGAAGTCTACTGAACTTATTCTTAGATTACCTGAATGAGTTCCTAATTGCCAAATCTAGGATTTCTCTTAGTCCTCTTTTGTTTTCATTTTGATGTAGGAGATGATACCATAGATAATTTTATTCTTCAAATTCTTTTTTTTCCCTTGCTTACAGAGACATTGCAGTACTTGTTTTCTTTTGGATCTTTCCCTCTTTTTAATTTGCCCTCACTTTAGCTCATTTATTCATTCAGTGATATTTATTGCTTGTTTGCACTATGGGAGACACTGGGGATTACAGTGGTCAACAGGACACAGTCTGCCCGCAGACAACTTCCATACAGTGTGATAAATGTGGGGAGAATGCAATCTTCCTTCTAAATATGGTCATTCTCTAGGTTTCTATGCTCGGTACCCTTTCCCTCCCCTCCCCTCCCCTCCCCTCCCCTCCCCTCCCCACCCCTCCCCTCCCCTTCCCTTCCCTTCCCTTCCCTTCCCTTCCCTTCCCTTCCCTTCCCTCCCCTCCCCTCCCTTCCCTTTCCCCTTCCCTTCCCTTCCCTTCCCTTCCCTTCCCTTCCCTTCCCTTCCCTTCCCTTCCCTTCCCTTCCCCCTTCCCTTCCCTTCCCTTCCCTCCCTTCCCTTTCCCCTTCCCTTCCCTTCCCTTCCCTTCCCTTCCCTTCCCTTCCCTTCCCTTCCCTCCCTTCCCTTTTCCCTTCCCTTTCCCCTTCCCTTCCCTTCCCTTCCCTTCCCTCCCCTCCCCTCCCTTCCCTTTCCCCTTCCCTTCCCTTCCCTTCCCTTCCCTCCCTTCCCTTTCCCCTTCCCTTCCCTTCCCTTCCCCCTTCCCTTCTCCCTTCCCTTCCCTTCCCTTCCCTTCCCTTCCCTTCCCTCCCCTCCCCTCCCCTCCCCTCCCCTCCCCTCCCCTTCCTTTCCCTTCCCTTCCCTCCCTTCCCTTTCCCCTTCCCTTCCCTTCCCTTCCCTTCCCTTCCCTTCCCTTCCCTTCCCTCCCCTCCCCTCCCCTCCCCTCCCCTCCCCTCCCTCCCCTTCCCTTCCCTTCCCTTCCCTTCCCTTCCCTTCCCTTCCCTTCCCTTCCCTTCCCTTCCTTCTTTGTTCTCTCCCTAGTTACTTCATCCATTCACTTAGGCTTCAACTACGCTCTGTACATAGATGCATCTCCCCACCCCTGGCTACTTTTCTCCCAAACTCCAGGCTCATATTTTCAAACACTTGCCTGATTTATTTATCTGTGCCAGAAAACCCATTACAAGTCAACAGTTTCAAAATAAAAATTCTCTCCACATTGCACTCCAGCTCCAGAAAATGATTGTTCCTCCTGATCTTGCTGCCGCTGTTAACTGCACTGCTGGCCCAGCCATAATCGCCTATGTCACAGTAAATGGCTTCCCCTTTCTCTTTCCTGCACATTGCTTCAGCTGCCAGAGCTGAAGTTTCTGCCTCCTCATTGTCTGGTCTCGGCTCCTTAATCTCCTCTTTGGATTATTGCAATCTCCTCTTGACTGGACTTCTTGAACTTCATTTCCTCTAGTCTGTTGTTTATGTCATTGATTATTCCCAATCAATTGCTTTTTTTGGCATAACTTTCCTTATGTCTCTTATCATCAGCATATTTAATGCCTTCCCTCTCTCTCTTTCTCTCTCTGTATCTCTCTTTGCTTCATTAAATATAACTTCCACAGTCTAACATCCAAGGGTTTCCATAATGCCCCTCTTGCTTTAGCTCACATCTCTATTGTACCAAAAATCTTGATGACTTTCCCAGACCCACATCCTGCAGAAGTGCTCTTAATTTCTCCATTCAGCTCTGCTCTCTCTGTTCTCTGATGCCCCCCTGGCAGCTCTCCTCTTATGTCTTGTATTAGAATAATCTGTGTACTAGCACTGGCTCCTCTTCTAGATGGTCTTACTCTTCTTTCTATCTCTAGTGACATATTACACTGGGATCTGCCCTTAGTGCACTCTTTTCCCCCATTACATTTAATAGGCAGTGAGAGTTAGATGGGACATTTGAGTCAATCTGATGTAATCTCATCAAATCCAGCCTCTGATTTCTACTCCATGCCTTTCTTTATCATTACTTTTAGGTGGTGATTCACCTTCTTGGAATACTACAAATGACTGGAATTCACTGCTTTTCACACCTGAGTGTCAAAGGCCTTAAGAATAAGAAATCAATGACCACCCTTTTTCTCCTCAGTGCACTGACTAGAGAAGAGGTCACCACCGTGTTAGGAGAGTCACCTTACACAAACTTGATCTGAGACACTGGTTGGATACAGTGATGAGGAACTATTTTGTGAGAAGCACTTCAAAGTACCAGCAGAATCTAATGGGAAAAGCTGAATCCTGGATGAAATCATTGGGTTTTTGGGCCAAACTTAAGGCCACTTACTTTTGGACTTCTTACGAAGTCCAGGTTTGTGGTTTAATCGAAAGTGAACATTTCTAATTGATATATGTAGCTCTTGAAACTTCTTAAACCCCTTTCCTTGCTTCTGAGCCTAAGAGCACAACACATTTGAGAATTCTCCCCCAGCGGGAGCAGGTGGAGGGGAGCTCCAGCAGCGAGGGGAAGGGAGGAAGAAGGGCAGACAGCAGACAGGGGAAAAGTGGTGATTTCTTTGTAAGTTGAGGATTGTCTACAAAGTTCTCCTAAAAAGATGATGTTGAAATCACATACTGGTTCAAGAAGGTTTCACCTGAATGGAATGTAAAGTTAAATACCCAGGTACTGAGTGAAATACCAGTGTGGGTAATCACTCACAGGTTTATTCTTCAGTATCTCTTATTTTCAGACATTTTTCACAGCTGCTTTTTGGAGGAACAGTTGGGTCATTTGCTCATGGTTACTGGATTTTATTCTCAGAATAACTTACCCTAGTTTTGAGTAGCTGCCTTCATTCTCCAGTTCCTACAGACTCCTGCCTTCCTAAAAATGTTTCTGACACTTCTGTGTTTGTTCAAATGAATGTTTTCATCACAGCCATGGGAATGGACGTCCGAATATAATGAATTTTGACGACTTGTTTATGAGAGCGAGGTCTTAAGGCCAGATGATGTCAGTTATCAGATGTCAGAGCCAGCATGATAAAGATATGATCTGGGAGACAGTGTTGAAGGTCAGAGAGTCCCCCGTCAAAGGAGGAAACGGAACAGAAGCAGAAAAGGAAGTCTGTTGTAAAAATCCATGGCCAGCTGTGCAAGTGTAACACCTGGATTCACATTCAATAGAAGTGACCCGGGGCCAGCCTCTCAAATGGAAGGTGAGCAGCTTGGCCTTTGCCAGCTTACTGCATGACTGGGGAGAATGCTCTATTATGCCTATCCTTGGAGTAGGACTAAAATAAAAGGTTTTTTTTTTTTTTTTTTTTGGAAATTTTTAATGATTTCAAAAATTCCTTTGAGGTAATAACCCTCATTTAAATTTTTTCTATATTTTTGAAGTGCTTACCTACTTTATTATATCGCTAGTAGATATGCCTACAACATGATGCTGACTAATGATGGGCAGGTATCTTCCTCTTCATTTTGTACCCACCAAGAGGTGAAGTGAGGGCATCCTTTGGTGCAGATTAGTAGCAGAGATGGGAATGCAGTAGGTTCCTGGAATATATAGGTTGGGTCCCCAGCCCTCAAATGTAGTGGCTGAAGAACACTGCTCCCTCCCTAATGCTGTGTGTGTGGGAATTTATTTCCTGTAAAGGAAATGTGGGGCAGTGCTAGGGAAGAAACCATAAAAACCCATTTGGTCTTTTCTCTTCAGCCCCTCCACCTTCCCTGTAATGGTTGCATGTTCTTCATCCAGAGATATTTAAAAATCAATCCTATTACCTGACTGCCTGGTGGTATGGGACATCCAACGTTAAGAAAAATTCCATGAAAGAGAATGGTGGCCTTATAGGGCTTTTTATTGATTTTCAATGGGTTTAGCTGTTATCCCCCGGCTTTCAGACATTATCTTTTCATATTGAAAACAGAGTGTGCTTTTTGTTTGAAGCTGAACTTGCCTAGTGCGTGGAAACTACTAGAGTCAGTCTTGCTATGTCAGCTTGGAGACATTACTGTGAGATTCACACTTTGGGGCACTTCGGATGCCTTTAAGGACCAAAGGAAGCCAGGACAAAAGGAAGTGGAAGAAAATAAGAACAGAGACAAAGAAATGATAAATAGAACAATGGCTCATTAACATGTAAATAAAGGAGTGGACTCTGAGAGGCCAGCTGAACACTAAGACGCCCCTCCCCCCACACCAACTGTTCTCTCGGTGCTCAAGGAAGATAAACCTGTGTGAGTGCTCCTCAGCTCCCAGCTCCGGGAAGGAAAAAACGACTATTGTCTGGCTTCAAAACAGCTCCACTCTGAGACACTCTTTGAAGAAGTGAACAAGAAAAGGGAAAGAATTTATCTGCTAACTGGAGAGAATGATAAACCACAGACATCTGGGGGGGCTGATAGTCCTGAATGAGCACCTGCGGGATGGCAGGGCCGAAACCAGCGTCCATGGAGAACAGCGCAGCCCGAGGAGCGCTGGGCTGCAAGAAGGGGCTCTGCAGCACTTGACGGATTCTCCCCTCACTGCGCTCCCCTGACAGCCTCTCCCCCGCCCTGGGAGGATCTGAGAAAGTGATTTCATCAAGGGCCTGATCCTGATGAGGCGTGGGGGGCCATTTAAATGAAAAATACTTGCACTTCTGGAAACTCGTGGAATATTTAGGGAGAGGAGGCCCTGCATAAAAAAAACCAAGACCTTCTGCTCTTTACAGAAGTGAGGACTTGGAGCATTGAGATTGGGGTTATTTTTGTACACGCAACCCTATTCTACCCCTTGCTTATGCAGCCTGAATCTCAAGACAGATTAGCCCTTCCAGCACAAACTTTACTTTGTTTTTCCCTGCAAAGATAGCCCTGGATGCCTATTTTAACTATATTGTACCTTCTGTAAAAATATTAAAGGGAAGTATTTATCTACTATTCCACCTTCCACTCCCGGATCTTTTTTCTCACACTTAAGACCGGAGAACATTCTGTTGTGTAGCACTGAAGTGTCCCCAAAACTACGATCCTACCTTTTTAGCTCCTGTTGAACATCTCTACTTGGTTGTACCTTTTCCAAACCCTCTGCTCATCTCGGCTGCACTCATTCCTACACCGGTGTTGTTGATGGGAACCTCCGCAAGGGAACAACTGCACCCTGAGAGGTTTTTTTCCTCCAGGGGATTAAGTTTAAGGCTGTGGTCATGTCTCATGCTCCCCCAACCACCCCACTACCCAATATTATGTTAAAACTGGTTAAAATTATTTCAATTTAAACAGATTAAAACTTCCTGAAGCCCCCCTAGCAGACTGATCTCAGGGTGGGCATTACCACTGTCTTGCCCCTTTATTCCTTTTCTCCTGGATTGAGAACTCAGAGGGTTTTTTTTTTTTTAGTCTAAACAAGAGTTTCACTTTCAAATGCAGATTTCCCCTCACACCCCAAGTTGTTGCTTGCTACCACTCCTGTGCTGTGGGATTCTGCTGCTCTGTCTCTCCAGGTGACTCAACCGAATACAGTGGAATTTGTGGGAAAGCAGGTCTAGTGCTGGCTGGGGTGTGCATGGTCCACGGGTGACTTGACTCTCTCAGCCAGCGTGCTCATCACTGGGTCCCCTAGACTGGAATTCTTTGTGTCAATGCCATTTAGTCATACCCAGAGACACTCCTCTGAAGCCCAGGGACCCAGAGGCTCTGAACCTGCCAAGCTGAACCCCACTCCTACCCCAGGCCAGTCAAAATGGATTTTTAAATTTTTTTTTAAAGTTTTATTTATTTATTTTGAGAAAGAGAAAGCGTGAGTGGGGAAGGGGCAGAGAGAGAGAGAGAGAGAGAATCCCAAGCAGACCCTGCACTGCCTGTGCAGAGCCTGATGAGGGGCTCAAATTCAGGAAACCGCAAGATCATGACCTGAGCCAAAAGCAAGAGGCAGATGCTTAACTGATTGAGTCACCCAAGCGCCCCCTGGATTGTTTGTTTGTGTTTGACATCACACTAAATTTATAAGTTTATATACTATTATTTATATTAGTTTAAAAAGAAGGTTGATATATTTATGATGAAATATCTAAGAACATGGAATAAATGTCTATTTGTTTGAGTCTACTGTGTCCTTTAGGAGTCTTTAAACATTTTTCTCATACAGGTTTTAGATATATTTTGCTTAGCATATGCCTAAATATTTCATTTTAATTCTACTATATTTTGCAGTGTAAATTGGATTGTCTCTTCCATTATTTTTTATTTTGTCTCTTTCATTTTGGTTCCTTTAAAAAAATTTTTGTCATGTTTATTTATTTATTTATTAAGTAGAGAATCACATATGTATGGTTTAATCACTATATAGCATAAGAACTGTTTATTTTATTTTATATTATTTAAAAATTTTTTTAATGTTTATTTTTGAGAGAGAGAGAGCGCAAGAGAGACAGCGCAGTGGGGGAGGGGCAGAGAGAGAGGGAGACACAGAATCCTAAGCAGGCTCCAGGCTCTGAGCTGTCAGCACAGAGCCTGATGTGGGGCTCGAACTCAGGAGCTGTGAGATCATGACCTGAGCTGAAGTCGACGCTTAACTGACAGAGCCACCCAGGTGTCCTTTTTTTTTTTTTTAATTTACATCCAAATTAGTTAGCATATAGTGCAACAATGATTTCAGCAGTAGATTCCTTAATGTCCCTTACCCATTTAGCCCATCCCCCCTCCCACAAGCCCTCCAGTAACCCTCTGTTTGTTCTCCACATTTAAGAGTCTCTTATGTTTTGTCCCCCTCCCTGTTTTTATATTATTTATGTTTCCCTTCCCTTATGTTCATCTGTTTTCTCTCTTAAAGTCCTCATATGAGTGAAGTCATATGATATTTGTCTTTCTCTGACTAATTTCGCTTAGCATAATACCCTCCAGTTTCATCCACGTAGTTGCAAATGGCAAGATTTCATTCTTTTTGATTGCCAAGTAATAATTCATTGTATATATATACCACATCTTCTTTATCCATTCATCCATTGATGGACATTTGGGCTGCACCAGCTTGCATTCCCAATTGCTTATTTTTGAGAGAGAGAGAGAGAGTGAGTGTGTGGGCGGGAAAGGGACAGAGAGAGAGAGACACAGAATCCGAAGCAGACTCCAGGCTCTGAGCTAACAGCGCAGAGCCTGATGCAGGGCTTGAACTTGTAAACCAGGAGATCATGACCTGAGCCGAGGTTGGATGCTTAAATGACTGAGTCACACAGGCGCCCGCCATTTTGGTTTCTAACTGGTAGTTGTTTGGATATGTTATATTGATTCTTTTCTATTTGGCTTTTAAAAAACTCATATGTGTCCCATATTATCTCCTCTTTTCTCCACCTGTTCAAATCCTACCAGTGTGCAAAGACATATGTCTAGTCAAACATTCTTCATGTGAAGTACTTTTCCTACTTGAATAAAATATTTTCTCATCTCCAACCTGCATTGAGCTATATTTGTACCTTTTTTATGGGTACCTAGTATATTCTAACTGGTATGATAATTATTTATATATTTGTCTTAATGTCTTATTTTTCATCGTCTCTTAAAGAGAGCAACTTACTTGTTATTTGAACCTATTTTTCTCTGTCGTGTTCTTTCCTTCCATGTGGTTGAGAGTTAAATAACAGTTAAGAAATTGAATTAATTCACAAAGAGAAGTTATAACAAAACCAGAAATGTAGTTTCCTAGATGGGTACTGTGCTTGTTTATTCATTCAGTGAAAGTTCAGTGAGCATCTATTGTGAGCCAAGCACTGTTCTGTTAGATGACAAAATCTGAAACATTTTCTTGGTAATATGTATTTTTTCCCTTGAAAATCAAAATTCATTGAGTTGGGTTTGGTCATAGATGACAGAGTATGAAGTGTTCCAAAAAAAAATTAAGACTATTTAGAAGAACAATTAGGTTGCATCAAAAATGGTAAATTTAAAACCTCATGAGAAAACATACCAGTTAGTTATAATAAAGTCAAATTGGTTGGTTTTATCTTCCCATTGATATCCATTGTGTGTGTGTGTATATATATATATATATATATACACACACACACACACATATATATACAATTTAATTATTATATACCAATACAGAATTTAATTATATACATACATATGTGTGTGTGTGTATATATATATATATATTTAATTGTTTAGGTTTGTAAAAAACTCAATCTTTCAGAAGATTGAGTTGAGGAAGGGTTTAAGATGCTCTGTAGGGGCGCCTGGGTGGCTCAGTTGGTTAAGCGTCCGACTTTGGCTCAGGTCACGATCTCACGGTCCGTGAGTTCGAGCCCCGCGTCGGGCTCTGGGCTGATGGCTCAGAGCCTGGAGCCTGCTTCCGATTCTGTGTCTCCCTCTCTCTCTGACCCTCCCCTGTTCATGCTCTGTCTCTCTCTGTCTCAAAAATAAATAAACTTAAAAAAAAAAAAAAGATGCTCTATAGATCTGTAGCATTCTCTTTACCAATATACTTTGCTTTACTCATGGTGTCCAGTGAGTTATATTGGACATTTATCAGTTGATTTTTAATTTTTCATTATTCACTATATTTTACTGAACTCTGCACTATCCCTTTGGTACCATATGGATTTATCCTGCTTTGGGGAATTCCCTGTCTCCAAACTTTAGTGTTAGAAATTGTGTTCCTAATTTTCTTCTTTTTCTTATATGTTTATAATGATTGAGTTTGCAATGTTTTACTGATCAGAAGATGCTTTCATTTCATATATAGAGCAATCAAACCTTTATTTCAGTGTTAAGATGACTCAAAAGTCATCTTTACTATTTTGATAATGAATTGATATTGAAGTTGAGATTGAGAATCTTTACATAAAAGAGAAATATCTCTTTTGTAATAAAATGCCTTTTAGTATTTGTGAAGATCCTAAAAATCCATTTAAAGTATGTAATATTCTATTCTCTTTCTATTCTTTTAGTAGCTAATTTATTCTCTTCAGAGAGCTTATTATTTAATATATTTTCCACAAAGGTCATTGTTAGAAAGTTTGTTTACTTCATCGGTAAATAAAAATATTAAAAGGTCTGAACAAAGAAATTACTATTTTCATCTAGAACTAAAGTGACAAATGGCTCCAACTACACCCACTGGAAGCAGGTATTACTCTGGTGACTCACCAAATTCAAGATCAGGTTTTAAAGGAGAGGATAAGTGTTTCTTAAGGTATGGTCAATGGATCAGAATTTCTCGACATGAGGACGAAGAAATATGCAGATATACACTACAAGTGATTCCATGTGCACTAAAGTGTTGGAATCACGGAACTGTGATTAGTCAAACTCAAGCCGATGATCACTGAGTATTGCTTTCTCAACTGTTACTATGTAAGAACTGGTAAAAGAAATTATTCTCTTCTCATTCATCGAAGCAAGGACTATTAGAATACAGGGACCTTCGAGATCATCTAGTCTGGTATTGTACGGGCGATGCCATCAAAGTTCACAGAGCTCAATGACCTTGTCCAAGGTTCACATGTCAGAGTGGAAGACAGAGAAGTGGGTTTAGCAGGGAGTAATTGGCATCTTCAGTGCATGATGAGAGCTGTAATTAGTTGCGGTTCTGCCATCAAATGGCTCCTAGACCATTGATTTTATATTATTTTGTCCCGCCTCTCTTTTGTCTATACTTCCTTAACACAGAATTGAGCAACTAAGTGAATAGTCTGTCATATGCTAGTGACTAATGATGTGTATATCACAGGCTTGGGCTTTAATTATTTCTCCTTCCTGGCAATCCATTAACTTGTTACTTTCTCTCAGGGATACCAGAGGGGTATGTTGTGTATAGAGAAAATAGTGTGTAATTTGGAGTCAGAGGACCGGAGTTTAAGTTCTGGTTAGCAGTCAGTGAATGTAACAAGCTGCTGCCGCCATTGTTTTTGTTTGTTATTGCTAATAACAACTGAATGCATGACCTTGGGAGTCTCTAGATTTTAATTCCTCATCCATTAAAAATAATTCTGCTCCTAGATTTACTATAAGAATCCTTAAAAAAAAAAAATGGAATGCTTAGAAAAGCTCAAATCACTGTATGAGTTATACTGGCATTATTATTTTAATTATTTCTAAAAGTAATAGATATACTATTGCAACTGTTTTTAAGAATAAATCATTGATTTTGTGGGGTTTTTTCCCTGAAAAGGATTTGTGGTGGCTTCAAAGAGCATAACAAAATAGAAATCGAGAAATATCAGGGCCAAACTAAAAAGGAGACTGTAAAGGTTAGCGGAGTGTAGCTTTGTTCGTAGAATAGCACATACAGACGTATAAAGGCACTGCTTCCATCATACCCTTCAATGTTCCTTCAAACAGCTGCCACCGGAGGGGATGTCCATCCTACAGCACTTTTAAAAACTGCTTTTCAGACGCTGAAATGAGGGCACTTGATTACAACTGGGGAGAACTGTACTACACACCCAGATTGAGGGGTCTCCTGGCTTTGGTTTGTCCTTCATGCCCTTTCACGTCTCCAGATGGAGGCACAGTGTTAGATGATATTCTAACGAACCTGCAACCAAAATCACATTTTCAGAAGTCTTTCAGAGATAAGGAAAATACATGAGGAATATCTGTTTGAAAAATCTGCTAGGGGATGCGCAGCGGGGAGCGTATACACACAACCTTGTGAACATTTACATAAATTAGAGGTTAGTGAAAGGGAACTAGGGGTGGGGGCGGTTGGTTCACGCTGAGCTCACTTCTTCAAATGGGACATTCTATCAATGCAGTGACAGCCAATTAAAAACAGATGGAACAAGAATACCTTGTCTTTAGCCCAAGATAGACTGAATTTCTAGGATATATACTTACAGCTCATCAAAGCTCAGCCTTCCCTCTTCTAGCTGAGGAAATGAAAATAGATAGTGTGAGGTTTAGGCAGAAGCAAGATAATAACTTGAGATGGAAATGAGGTAAGGCTGATGGTAAGAGCTACTTTGAAAATGAAGTGGGAGCTGATTGACCACTAGGTAAAGAGGAAGAGGGGAGTGCTATGGACTGAGTGTGTCCCCCCAAATTCACATGTTGAAATCCTCACCCATAAGGTGATGGTATTAGGAGGTGGGGCCTTCGGGAGGTGATTGGGTCATGAAGGTAGGAACCTTCATGAATTGGATTAGTGCCCTTATAAATGAGATTCTGGAGAGTTCTTTTGCCCCTTCTGCCATGTAAAGACACAGTGAGAAGACAGTTGTCTGTGAACTAGGAATCCAGCTCTTACCAGACACTGAATCTCTTGGTGCCTTGATCTTCATCTTCCCAGCCTCCAGAGCTGTAGAAGTAAATGTTTGTCATTTAAGCCACCCAGCCTGTGATATCTTTGCTAGAGCAGTCCAAGTGGATTATGACAGGGAAAGAATGAGGAATGAGAGGAAAGGCCTGAGATTTAGGACAGATTAAATGAAGAAAGAGGTTCAGTGTCTTTATTGGAGGTGGGCACAGACCTGGATTTGAAGCTTTCATTCTGCTTCCCACCTTGGTTTAACAGTCTGTAGTTAAATACTTGGGAGGGTGGTCTTTTGGGTTATGCATTTCTGATCTATAGGTGGAAAATCTCCCATGAACCTTAATGTGGGGATCATTGATCATGTTGGTAATTAATGTGACCAAATAATGGATTTGGATACCATTCTTAACAGAAGGGGGAAAAATGGAGAGTGGAAGAAAGTGGGATGAAGAGAAAACATAAGAATGAGTGGAGAGAGAGAGCACCTCACCTGATACGCCCTTGTGCTGTAGGGCAACAGTTCTTAAACTTCCCGTGTGATTCAGTTTGTCTGCAGAGACCTTAGAATTTGCATTTCTAACAAGTTTCCAGATGATGTTGATGTAGCTGCTCTGGGGACCACACTTTGATATTCACTGCTCTCAGGGTTTAAATTTACCCTGTTGATGGGAAAAAAGACTGCTATAACTTTCCGGTGTAGGCTCCAACTTTTTTCAGTTTGTTGACTATATTGAAAATGATTTTTAGACCATTATCAAAGGCATTAAACTACAAGTTGAGAGTCTCAAACACAAACAGAGAGGATTAGTCGTTGTTAGACAGGTACTCTGAGACTCTGAGTGATCATTAGAATGGATAACCGGGCTGCTATCTTCAGGGCTGTGCATCATAATCAGTAAGATTATGGGCAGCATCATACAAGTGACTTCTAATGGTGGCATCTAATAGAGTGGTATGTGTGAGGGATAAAAAACTGTGACATGAATTCCACAATGACTTTCCACATTCTTTTGTATGAAGCCTCAGAGCCTCCTGTCAAAATTGTAAACACGATCTTCCCACTCTGGTATAGCAGTAGAATTAGTTATGAATGCCTTCAGCTGCAAGAAATAGAAATCCTGACCAACAGTGGATTAATAAAAAGACATCTGTTTTTATCTCACAACAAGAAGTCTGGAAGTAGGTGGCTGCTGGGGTTGGTTCAGTGGCTCCCTGATGTCAGAGTTGCTTTCTTTATAATTTTCTGGACCTCTTTCTTGTGGTAACATCCTCTTTCATTGGAGGAAGGAGAGAGGAGGTGCCATCATCCATGGCCGATTCTTTTATTAAGAAAGAAAACCCTTTCTAGATTCCAGAAGACTTGTCTTTACACTTTTATAGTCCTGAACAGTGCCAGTGTGTAGCAGTTAGCTCCTTTGGCCTTTAAAGGGGAGGTGGGCAAAGTAAAATGATAACGGGGACTATGCTGGTTACCATATGGATAAATGGACTCGAATCTCCTTTTCACACTGAGAAATTCACCTTCTTCTAGCTCACTCACCAGAGACAGCCTTACTGTCTATCTCTCCAGAAAAGACTTTACTACTGCCCATTCAAGCTCTTGCTGCATGAGTTGGCAGGTGACCCTAGAGACCATTCTTTTTTGCAGGGCACCCAGATGCGAGTTGGAAGTGGCCTGGAAAAACATGGTAATTTGTGTTGGTCCTCCACACTGCATTGCAGCCTCCCATGTGCCTTGAGGACCATGACTTAATGGGTTTCTCCTAGAAGCAGTTGTTGCCAAGGCAACATGAAGTCTTTATCTGTGTTCAAACATTCTTTTTTCCTACAGAGGGACTAACATGACATGTGAGTAAACCTCATCAAATTCCTTTGATTTGTTTCTTTTCAAGTTAGTTTCACCCTTGGCAGGACACACATGATGGTCATGATTTTCTCCAGCGGCTGTTTGAAAGTGTTCATGGATAACTCCACCAGTGGCTGCAAGAACAGGTCATTACAGCCTGGCCTCGGCCGTGCTGTGCATTGCCAGATGGGCGCTGGGCAGAAAGCTCAGTGGTTTTCCAGTGCTTCTCATCCGTATCTCTGTTGCATGCATCAGGTAAACTGATTTTGGAAAAGCCAGAGGCTCCACAGATGACACAGGCTTGTGGTAGAAGAACAAGGCTATGTTGACCAGTGCACAAGTTCATACTAAGTCGTAGGGGCGTCTCCTCCCTTTGCATCAGAGAATCAACACTCATGCTATCTTAAGACTCCTCCACATAGAGTTTTCATCACGTGGCCTCTGTCTTCCAGAGACAGTACATTCACAACAGCTTGGGTGTATTTAGAGAAGATTCCTGAGTTTGGGGAGGTTAGTCGCTTTATACATTATGCTTATGTGTTATGGCAAGAGAACCAGAGCAATAGCAGAATTTACCAACTGTAAGCCCTTGGTCTTAGATACATGTTCTGGAAGTAACTTTGTTCAGAAAATATTTATTTTGAAACTTCATTTTCTATTACGCTGGTCTAGAACATATGAGCTGTAGTGAAAAACAAAAGCAATTTTTTTCAAAGAACTTTAGATGGGGAGGTGGGAAGCTCTATTAACCATCAATGAACTTCATTGTGATAGTAGACAACAAATTAAATAACATCACAAGGCAGCATGTAACTAATTAGCACTGCCATGGTGTACCATGACTTTGGAAGGGAGAGACATCCATTTGGGCCAGGAAACGAGAGGAAGTTACCAAAAGAGGATAGAACTTGGGGGATGAGTGGGTAAAGAGGGTATACTATATGGGAGGAGTAGCATGGGCAATGGTTTATCAGTGTGGAGATGCAGAGACTGTTTTGGCAAGAATAGATACCCTCATCTTATTCCTGAACTTTGGGGGAAAGCATCCAGTCTTTCACCTTTAAGTATCATGTTAGCTGTGGGGTTTTGTCAGTGCCCTTTATCACTTTGAAGAAATTCATTTCTATTCCTTCTTATTCCTAGTTTATTGAGCGTGTTTTTGTTTGCATTCGTCAACTGCTTTTTCCCCATTGAGATGACCATATGGTTTGTGTTCTTTACTGTATGAATATGGTGAATTATAGTGTTTCATTTTCATATGCTATTCCAACCTTACATTCATTGGATAAATCCCGCTTGGTTATGGTATGCAAGCCTCTTTATATGTTGCTGGATGCAGTTTGCTTGCATTTTGTTGAGGGTTTTTGCACCTATGTTCATAAGAGATGTTCATCTGTTGTTTCTTTTCTTGGGGTGTCTGTCTGATTTTGGTATCCCAGTAATATTGACCTCACAGAATGAGTTGGAAAGTGTTCCCTTGTCTTCTGTTTTTGGAAGAATTGGTGTTAATTTTTCTTTAAACACCTGGTAGAATTCACCAGTGAAGTCATCTGAGCCTGGTATTATCTTTGTGGGAGATTTAAAAATTACTTTTGTATCTCTTTAGTTGTTGTACATCTATTAAGATTACTATTCCTTGAGCTAATTTTGGTAGTTAGTGTTTTCTGGAAATTTACTCATTTCATCTAAGTTATCTAATTTATTGCCATACATTGTTCACATCAATCCCTTATAATCTTTTTTTGTTTGTTTTTGTAAGGTTGATAACAATGGTCTTTCATTCCTGATTTTATAATTTGAGTCTTCTTTCTTTTTTGTTAGTCTAACCAAAGATTTGTTGGCCTTTTCAAAGAACAGATGGTTACTTTCATCATTTTTTTTGGTATTGCTTTTCGATTCTCTATTTTATTTATTTCTTCTCTATATTTATTATTTACTTTAATAATTTCTCATTATCTTTATTATTTCTTTCCCTCAGTTTATTTCCAGTTTAGTTTGCTCTACTTTTTACCAGTTTCCTTAAGGTGGATGTTAGGTTATTGGTTGGAAATATATCTTTATTAATATAGTCATCAGTAGCTATAAAGTTCTTTCTAAGCACTGCTTTAACTGTGTCCCATAAATTTTGCCCTGTTGTGTTTTTGTTTTTATTTGTCTCAAGGTACTGTTTTTATTTCTCCTGTGACCTTTTCTGACCCATTGGTAATTTCACAGTGTGTTGTTTGATTTCTACACATTTGTAAACTTTCCAAATTTCCTTCTGTTATTGAGTTCTAACTTCATTCCATTGTAGTTAGAAAATAGACTTTGTATAATTTTAATCCTCTAGATTGATTGAGGCTTGCTTATGGCTTAGCATATGGGGTCTGCTCTTGAATGTTCCACATGCACTAGAGAAGAATATTATTCTGCTTTTATTGGGTGAGTATTCTATACATGTATCTGTTAGTTCTGTCCATCCTTGATTGGAAGGTAGGTAGAGAATGGTCCTGGTTTTCTCGGCTACACATTGTCTACAGAGAACTTCCATCATACTGCTCTGGAGTCCGGAATTGGCAGAGATGTGAATAAGTCATGGCTCAGATGCCTCAGGCTCTTGATGTTCTTACTGAGATTTAGTAGCTTTTCTTGAATAGATGTTTTCCATTTGCCATATACCCTTAGGACAATTTCCAGAGATTAAATTTTTAGCAGCTGAATAGTTGGGTCACTGGAGAGAGGGTCCACGCTCCTTATACAGTCACTTTCAAAAAGAAGTTGATCTCCTTGATATACATATTTTAAACTCTAATAGTCTCTTTCTGGTCTTTTACATTGAGTAAGGAAATTGGAGCGATATCAGTGAAAACATAGCTAGTGGGTTCATTTTCTCAAGGTTGGTGAGAAAAATCAGTTTCCAAAGACATTGTTTAAACAAAACAAGTTAATAACTTCTTTTAACAAGTATAGTTTCTGATAACAAACATTCATAGTCTTTTTTTTTTTAACGTTTATTTATTATTGAGAGACAGAGAGAGACAGAACATAAGCAGGGGAGGAGCCGAGAGACAGGGAGACACAGAATCCAAAGCAGGCTCCAGGGTAGGAGCTGTCAGCACAGAGCCAGATGTGGGGCTTGAACCCACAAACCGAGAGATCATGACCTGAGCCGAAGTCAGACGCTTAACTGACTGAACCACCCAGGTGCCCTACAAATGTTCATAGTCTTAAGGTTATAAGCCAACAGTTCCTGTAACTGCTAAAAGAAATATTTCAATTTTTTCCTTTTAGTAAATAGATGTAGACAAAATCAATTTTATGGTTACAAGATATGGAACAAACATAACTTTCATTTAAATTTTGTAGCAATTAATATGCAAACAACACTAACACTCCCTTTTGTTTTCATTCATTTCAACAAAGGTAATTTCTAATCCACTTCTTTTTTTAAAAATATTTTTATTTATTTTTGAGACAGAGAGAGAGAGAGAGCTTGAGCAGGGGAAGGGCAGAGAGAGAGGGAGACAGAATCTGAAGCAGGCTCCAGACTCTGAGCTGTCAGCACAGAGCCCAACGCGGGGCTCAAACTCACAGACTGTGAGATCATGACCTGAGCTGAAGTCGGATGCTTAACCGACTTAGCCACCCAGGCATCCCTGTAATCCACTTCTTTACCTTCTCAAAAACACTTACTTCAATCGTTCTTTGCTTAAATTTTCCATTAGTTGCTATTGAAACGTAGGGCCTCTGAATAAAAAATTTGAAGTTCGAGAATTTATTTTTGAGCTGGTTTTAGAGTAGGTGAATGACACTGATGAAAGTAATACATTTAAATATAGTCCTTGGAGCAATTTCATATTCAGAGATCAGTTTCATTAAATATGATGACACACTGAAGCTTCCACACTCCCCTGCTGCATGAGATTTCCCAAAGAGAACTCATTTGCAACCAAGAGATGTGTTCCAGCCAACAGCCAAGCAGTGTCTGGACCAACCGGGACGTGGCAATGACTGGTCCTCATAATCTGGCAGTGGTAATGTTGTTATTTAATATGTCATAACTGTGAACTCATGTGGGCTCGATGGATGACTACGATCAGGGAGTGAGACGGATGTGCTCAACCTTTATTGTTTGGAGAGAGCTCCCAGGGCTGTTACCACGTAGTATCCTTCCTGATGCCAAGTTTATGTCTTTTATTATATCTGCGCCCTAGACTGACGCCTATCCCCTAACACTCCTGCTCCTATAAGACTCTTCTCATTCATCAGGCCGGCCAAACTTAAGGGAGTTAGATTGTAAGGTTATGGGCAACTTTTCGGCCACTGCAGAAAGAAAGAGCGGGGTCATGTGTTAAGGTTACATGTTAACAGCACAGCTGTGTCACGTTCGCTCTCTGATGAGGAGAGTGTCTAATGAAGCAGAGGTGGGGTTTTGGAACAATAGCGTAATCCTTGGGTAAAGATCTGGCAACTCCATTTCATTGTTGATGGCACAGCCTGTGCAGCTTCCATAAATACTATAACTGTTGGCCCTGTACGTAAAGGAGGTGGAGTGACATTGGATGATGCCACTTCTTTTCTGTCTTCGTTCTCTTGCACGTTCACGTGTAACTATAGTGTATTCAGAGTTGCAGAGGAAGCCTACCTTCCTTGCACTTATCAGCATCCTTTGCCTAATTATCTGATGACTATTAATAGACACAGGTCTTGGGCACCTGGGTAGCTCAGTCGATTGAGCTCCCGACTCTTGGTTTTGGCTCAGGTTATGATCTCACGGTTCGTGGGTTTAAGCCCTGCATGGGGCTCTGTGCTGACAGTGTGGAGCCTACTTGGGATTCTTTCTTCCCCTCTCTGGCCCTCCCCTACTTGTACCCTCTCTCTGTCTCTCTCTAGAAATAAATAAATAAACTTAAAAAAAACAGAAAAAGATTTTAAATAGATGCAGGTCTTGAAGTCTATTTGCCTTTGCTGAGAAAAATGCTACCACTCTGCCCCCGGTGACCGCAATCCACATTTCTGGGGTGGTTTCATGTTATTTGCTTTTACAGAACCTCACTGCTTCTCTTCTCTGATATCCAGAAGGTCATTGGCATTTCTACCTCTTTCCTTAAAGTCATAAACTGATAGGCTGGTACATCCAATTTTCAGTTAAGTGTAAAAGGTCTGGGGTAGTGCAGCCTTGGGTCTTAGAGTCAGTCAGCCTGCGCCCTTTAACTTCCCTGACTCAGAGTGCACCTGGCACTTTCCCAGAGAGTGGGGATCGGGTGGGCACATCTTTATTTTCCCGCTTTGTTCAGGTACATGAATCCTTGTGTCTGTCATTACTAAAGCCTTGACTGCCATGTCTGCCAGCACATATAGCAGGTGTTCATGCACATAGAATGACTGGAGCCCCATCTGTCTCTCTTGGAGATCAGGCCCTCTACCCTAGATTTTTGTTAAATTAAAACGTGAAATGTGCTACGTATCAGAATAAAAGTTATTCCTGTTTAGGGAGGCTCAGAGGTTACCTTTAACTGGACGAATGAGGCCAGATTTCACAGAGCAACATTAACTTGTACCTTGAGTGATCAGTAGGATTTTGACACTATGAGATGCAGTAAAAATAATTTTAGGGGGAAGACTAGTACCAACAACAAGGAATGGAGAAAAGTGTGGAGTTGGGGAGTGAAAGCGGCCTGTTTTGTTTAGCCAAGTTGGATTGAGTTCAGGATGCTAAGGAATTGGAATTAATTATGAAGAGTAATTAGGGGATTTGAAAGAGAAAATGTGATAAATAGTAGGGTCTTTCCGATGCTATACAGCTTTTGCTTCTCAGGCTATAGTTCTCTACTGTATCTCTTTCAGAGCTTTGATTCCTTCTTTGAATTTCAATTTTTTTTTTTTTTTAACATTCATTATTGCCTATGTTACTTGGGGCAACTGTAAACGACTGAAAATTGTTCTGGAGCTTGGGTTTGTCAGCCCTTGTCTGAGGTCTGGACTATCACTTTCAGATGCCCAGATTTTCCTGGGTTATGCTAGTCGATTCGATTTGTTGGCCCAGTGAAAGCCCTGTACTAGATTGCAGCCCACACGCATGCACACACACACACACACACACACACACACACACATGCGCATACTCACACAATACATACCCTCATGCACACACACATACACACATGGACACATACACACACACATCCACATCCACACACGTGCACATGCTTACGTAATACACACACACATATTTCACATATTCTTTAGTTTTGCCTGTTTTAAACTTTCATTGGAATCATAACTGATGTACTTTCCTGAGACCTGCAACTTCTACTCAAATTTTTGAGGTTCCTTCATTTCCTGGTTATTGCTGTGTTTGTTTTCATTGCTTTATGATTTTCCTTTGTGCCATAGTTGATCCATTTTATTATTTCTACTTAAGGATTTTGAAAAATACTGAAATTCATATTTATGAACAAGTCTTCTGATACATATGTGTAAGAAGTGCTCTAAGGTCTATTTCTAGGAGTGTAGTTATTGGATAAAGGGGATGCACATGCCATTTTTAAAAAGATTTTATTTTTAAGTAATCTCTACACCCAGTGTGGGGCTCGAACTCCCCACCCTGAGATCAAGAGTTGCATGCTCTTCTGATGGGCCAGACAGGTGCCCCTGTCATAATTGTTTTGTAAGTAGTTGTCAGTGGATGAGAGTAGTTGTTCTGTGTCCTGTTGCTCAGTGTTTTAATCTCTGCCAAATGGGTGGGTGTGAAATTGTATATTGGTCTATAGCTTTATCTGGTATTTTCCCCCAATTACCAATGAGCTTGGGGATCTTTTGTTTAGGGGTTGTTCTTGTTTTCTCTTCCAATCAGCAAGAGAGATGTATTAAAATATCCCCGTTGGATGGTCGAATTTTCTATTTCTCCTGTTGTCAAGTTTTGCTTCATAAATTTTAAGGTCACTTTATTAGATATATACAAAGATAACATTGTTGTAAATGCTGGTGATTTAAAACTTTTGTCAATATATCTCTAGTACTTTAAAATTTTCTTCTTTATTTTGCCTGATATTGTTTCACTAGCTTTTATTTTATTTTATTATTTTTTGCTTGGTACTTTTAACTTTGAATTTTTCTGTATGCTTCTATTTTAGATTACACATATACATGTACATATACACACATATAACTTTAATGCCCATTTTTATAATTTTTGTCTTCTACCTGTAGAACTTAGTCTATTGACATTTAATGTAATACGGATTTCTGTGTAAAATACAACATGAATCCCTAATTTATAAAATTCTATTGTTAGAATTTACCCTCCAGGACAATAGAAGGTCCATAAAATACTGTAACCCAATTTATTCCCCTTTCAATTATGTGCTATTATATATTTAAATTCTATATTAAAAGGCACCTAGCAGGCTTTGTAATTAGTGCTTTATACAATATTCATCTAGATTTGCCTTCATATTGAATGTTATCTTTGCTCTTCATTACTTCTTGCATGTTATGTTTTATGTGAGATAGTTTACCATCTGTCTGAAGTATGCATCCTCTAAAATTTTCTTCAGTGAGGATTTATAGAAGCAAACTTAGTTTTCATACATCTTGAAATTTACTTATTTTGCCTTCAAAATTGAAGGGTTTTATCACTGCTTATGGAAGTCAAGGTTGATAGTTGTTTGCTTGTTTTGTTTTCTAGCATGTTCAACATATTTGGTTTCTAGGTTCCATAGTTGCTATGAAAAAGTCAAAGTGATCTATCTCATCTCCTTGACTGATTTTAAGATCTCTTAATCATTGGTGTCCTCTAAAATGATGTATCTAATTATGGAGATGTATATATTTATTTATATTAAGATATGCTTATTTTCTTTATCATATTTGGTATTTGTTGGATTTCCTGGATCTGGTGTTAGGAGACTTTAAAAAAATTAAAAATTCTCACCTATTATGTGCTTCAATATTAAATTCCTCCTTTTATTTTGTTCTATTTTCTGGAAATTTCATTAGATGCATGTTAGGTTTTTAAAATCTTTTCTGTTTCCTTAATTTTTTTTACTATGATTTTTTTTTGAAAAAAAATTCTTTTTTTTCACCTTTTTAAAGGTAGAATGATACTACCACCTATGGAGGTACTATAATATATTTAGGAAATAAACTACTGGTAATTTCTAATTTCTTGTTTTATAAACCACAGCAACATTAAAAATTTTTTTAATGTTTATTTATTTTTGAGAGAGAGAGAGAAAGAGTGCAAGCTGGAGAAGGGGCAGAGAGAGAGGGAGACACAGAATCTGAAGCAGGCTCCAGGCTCTGAGCTGTCAGCACAGAGTCTGTTGTGGGGCTTGAACCCACAGACCATGAGCCTGTGACCTGAGCCAAAGTCAGACACTTAACCAACTGAGCCACCCAGGCGCCCACATTCTTTCCCCTTTTTTAAATTGAGATATGATTGACATAGTGTATTAGTTTTGGGTATATAACATAATGATTCAGTGAATGTTCATTTCTTTGTCCTTCATGCCATGTTCCGAATAATTTGGATTCAGCCTTCAGTTCATTATTTTTCTCTCTAGTTGTGCCTAGTGTGCTGTTTAATCTGTCCTTTGGGTTTTAATATTAATTATTGTAACTTCTAGGAATTCTGTTATCATTTTCATATATATTTTGCCATTCCTTATAATTTCCTTGCTCCTACCCTCAACTTTCCCTATTATTTCTGTGTGTATATTATAATAGGTATTTAATATTCTTTGCAGACTATTAGTATTGTGATAATTTCAAAACCTCAAATTCTTTGTAGACCTGAACCTGACATTTGTTATTTTTTGCTTTCATCTATAGTGTTGTTTCCTTGCATGTTTTGTGATTTTTGACTCAATCTCCTAATATTCCTTTGAATTTTATGTGCAGGAATATTTTTGAAGTCTCCAGAGATAATTGTGTTTACTTCTGTAAGTTCCCTTAGGTAACCAGAAGCAGTTTGAGTTCTCAATTAAGGTTTTATAGATAACACAGGTTGCATGGTTTTAGCTTGCAAACTTGTATAAAGTCAGAATTGTGGTTACAGATTCTCGGGGGAACTTTTTCTCCCCTGTTTTCCAGCGCCATTGTACTTTTATGCCTGTGCTATTTCTTTTTCATCCTTACACTAGGGATAAATCTCATTGCAGTTCCAGTTTTACGAAGGAGGATCTCTTATAAGATTCCTTAGCTTGCACTTGCTCTAGGCTTTGCCTTTATCTCCCCAAACTTACACAGACTGCAAAGTAGAACACAGCTCCAGACTTCAGCGGAAACCCTCTTGCAATGCCAGCGTAGGCATTCACTTACCTCTCTGCTTTCTTTACTTCAACTTTATTTTAGTCTTCTGCAAATCCCCTTTTTGTTGCTACTGTTAACTTATTTTTGGAAACCAAAAGACAAAGAAGCACGTGGCTTCCATCGGAAAACTGGGCTTATCCATCTGTCTTTTAGGTGGCACTAAATCAAACCCAAATCTGGAGTTATTTTGGACTTAATTTTGAATTCCTAACTAATTTGTCTTAATGGGACTTTTTCTGTGCATAAAGCACTGAAATTCCAACGTTTGATTCTTCCTCCCCATCCACTTAGAGAGCAAATCACTCCAAAAAGCAGGGCAGCACTTTTGTCTTTTTGACACAAGGCTTTGAAAATCCCTTATAAATAATCCCTGAGGTTTGTCAGACTCATTCATAAAATTAACTGAGAAAATTCTTCATAAGTATAGGAGGAATAAGAGATGATTTAACTAAGCTATTAAAAACACTTCTATGGAATTAAATCCAATATGGTCTCCTCAGAACTAATTTTGAAAGGTAATTACAGACCAAATATTCAGTGAGGTTGGGGATTGGTTTCTTGCCACTGGGAATACAGGATTTTTCTCCAAGTGACATTTATATAAATACATTTTGGAAATACCATCTCCACTAAATCTTACTGTGCCTTCTATCGATACAGTTGAAAGAAGCAGAAAGTAAATGAAACATTTCAGATAAATCAAGTGACCCTGGGAAGAAAAAAAAAGCTGAATTATTTAAGAGGAAGTGTCTCTTCTCATCACCCATTGCCACCCAGTATTTTGTCCGAGAACCTCTTTCTATATCTACTCCTACTTATTAAGTACTCCTTAAAATTTTTAGCTTTGCCTTTGGGCAAGGGCAAACTTTCACTCTTTGATGAATCATTCAAATTATATGTTTGAGATGATGTTTTCGCTGACACTTGAAGGAAGCAGTTCACTGTATGTTTCCTTCAGAGTAGGTGGCAATTATGAAAATAATCTTCAACTTCCCACCTTCACATCAGTGACCCCACTAACTCCAGATCACACTGGTAGGCGGGCAGCATTTGTTATATACTAATGCCATTAATTTCTGATTGATGAATGACAGCAAGACATAGGCATGTTGATGTCAACACCAAGTAAACACACAATCCTTGGCTTGAGGAACAGGTGGAATGAAGCAAGATTCTGCCTTTGGTTCTGTCTTTGTACTACCTGAACTGCAGGCTGGTTGGCATGCAGTTAGGGATGTGCATTGATTTAATAAATTTTGAGAACAGAGGTGCTTTTCAATTTTAAAAAGAAATCCTTTGTTAGCAAAAACTGTTATACATTTAATTAAAAGTGTGCAATTCTCTAAATGATTATTAAAAAGGAACAGAATTTGGTGACTATGATTTAGCTCGGTGTTATAGTTCGTTCCATATTCCCTCATACCACCATGGCCCAGAGACCCCAGCTTAGTTTTTGAGGTATGCCATAAGTAATGACTTTCAGCAGAACCAAGAGAGCCTTAACATTCCCCTCAGCTTAATTAAACTTTAGACAGACTTCTCCCTGACTTCCCTTTTCCTAGAACAGTCACTTTGGAAAACTTGTAATTGTAAATTCTTCCTCTGCCCCTTAAAAAAAGACTTTTTGCCAGTTTTACAACCCAGGACAAGTGCATATATTCAAATGATGTAAGATATAGGCTTCCATGGTCTCTTAACTTGTTCTGAACCCATGCTGGCAGTTTTATTTTTCAAGTATCTTCTAGATTTTCTCAACAGAGTTATTCACCCCCCCTTTTTTTTTTTTTTTTTTTTGCTATGCTTACATACTCATGTTTTCCCTTCCTTTGAAATTCCTCTTCCTTGTATCCAATCCTGTCAAAATTCTACCCGAGCTCAGGACCTGGATGCATGCCATAATCACTTTTGTAAACACCCACATGGATAGCAATTTTTTTTCTGTCTCTCTTTTTTTAATAGTATGCACATTGTGCTTATCCTAATCTAATTTGTGTTGTGGTTATTCTGGTGTGTGTCATAGACTCTCCATTAACTTATAAAATCCTTGAAGGTAGGTTTTTGCCTAATGTGTATTTGTACTTTCCCGATTTCCTAACATTGATTTTATACATAATAGAAAACATTAAAAAAAATATGTGTTAGGTAAGTGAACTAAAAACACTTTAGTGAATGCAAAGTGATGCTCTTGACCCCTCCCCTTCCCAGGCAAAGTTGCATGATAGGCAGTGCCTTCAATTCATGCCTCACAGGCCTCTCTTCAATTTTACGTGTGAGTTCTCAGGGAGATCGAACTGCTGATTCTCATTCTTGCTAACCAGAGTTGTAGACACAATCAATCGAATCCCATTCCTACTTCAGGGAAACATGAATAAAGTTGGCACACAGCAGAAAGTGTCTTGGTTGAAAATAAATGACATTGGGACCCCACCCTATGTTATTGTATCTCAAGTCAAACTTCTGCCTGACTCAAACAAGAAACTAGTGTTATAAACTTGTGTGAGGTAGTGTGCGGCCACACCCCAGCAGACTCTAAGCTTAGGGTGGGTGATGGCCCAGTGAGGCCAAAGAAAAGACAATCAAGACGGAGGTTTTTGGGGTAACTTATACACAGAGGGGTCGAGGAGCAGCTGACTGGACAAATCATCCACTGCTGGGATCTACGTGCAGCAAGTTTTATATCATAGCAGTTTAATCTTGCAACCATCAGTGGCCCTTCCCCTCCTTGCACAGCCAGCGTTTCCAAGGGGATCAAGTCCTGCTACCTGGATACTCCTTGTTACAATGGAGACACTCTGGATTGGCCACCCCACAGCCCCTGACCTTGAACACTGAGCAACACATTCTGCTGTACATTCTGCTTGATGGGAGTATAGAGGGAGGGCAGGATTTTCAAGATAGTGATTAACAAGGGCATTCGGGGTGTGTCTGCACAAACTAGCTATCCTGTGTGTACCATACAGGTAGCAAATCTGAAATCTTCAACTCCTTCAGCACATGGACGGTAAAGAAAGTGAGGGTATTTATCTTCATTGGTTGGACTCCTGATTTAAAGGCCTCAAAGGAAGCAGAGAAAAGAACCAGTGTCCTAGAGGTCTCAGGTGAAGCTCTGGATGAGTGGCACACTTTCATCGTTGCCTACCTGGTATCCATCATCCATCCTCCCTTCTTCCTTGGTTACAGAAGCCCACTTGTTCAGTATGGCAATGTAGCTAGTTCAGTGCTTATCACCCCAATCTCCCTTGCTAGAAGATGCAGTTCTGACCAATGAAAAACAAGCAGAAGTCTTCTGGGTAAGGCTTCCAGGAAAGTTCCTAGACTAAAAGGAGACAGACAGGTGAAACATGCCTTTAGCTCTTTCTCCTCCTTCTGGTCTGGAATTTAGTATAATACTCGAATTCCTAGAAGTGTAACACCATTTGGAAGCATAAGGAAGAAAGACACATAGTAAGGATGATGGAGTGGAAAGACAGAAGGATGCTGGGTCCTGGGTGACACCCGTCTTGTTTGGATTTTGTATGTGTGTGTAAAAATGAACCCCATTTGTTAGCGCTTGTGCAGTTGGGATTCTGTAATGTGTAGACGAATGTAAACTTGACAAGTGCACTGGACATGCCTAGAAAACATGTGAATGAATCAACTCTCTGGGCAGATCTGGCCCCTAAATGTCTTCTGCCATCTTTTATATTCTCCCACTTTAGTTATCCGTTACCTGAATGCAGAGGAACCAACGGGTGACTTCAACGAAACACCAAAGGATACTGGAAACCTAAGACAGAGGAAGAAAGAATCTCTCAGCCACACAGAAAAAGGTTGTATGCCAAACATCTGATCATGAGCCAGCCATGAACTTTTATTAGGTTAAAGCATTGAGATTGGGGGATGATTTATTAGGATAACTAGCATTAATAACTCCACCTAAAACACAACTCATTAGGAGAAGGCCTGAGATACTTCTTATACCAATTAGAATGTTTTAGACTACAAGCAACAGAAAACTCCAAATCTAATTCACTTAAACCAGGATATTAAGTATTTAACAAACCAAGGATAGGACAGTGTCAGCATTGGCTCATTTAATGGATAAATTACATCATTAGACTCCAGGTTTGTCTTTCTGCTCTGCCATCCTCAGCATTTTGGATTTGTCTTCAGGCATGTTCCCCTCCTAACTTCCCCTCTAATGCTTCCAAGGTCCTAACCAGGAATGACCACATCTAGAAGAACTTGTTTTCTCATGTGGGTCTTCTTAAGACTGAAGAAGGCTTTCCCAGAAGCCTGATAGCAGACATCTTCTCATGTTTTATTGAACACAAGTGCCTCATCTGCTCATGCCTAAACCAATGCTGGCAAGGAGAACAGGATCTCCGTGATTGGCTTACACCAATCAGCATTTGCCTCCCAGGGCTACACCTGGTATCAGCCTTCCCTAAAGCACAGGTTTTCTCAGAGAAGGGTAGGTCTCTGCACAAAATGGGAGAGTCCTATTAAGTAAGAGGGGATAGGATTAGATGTGGGTCCCATCCAGCAATGTCTGCTGTATTTCTCATGAGAGAGCTCATCCTGAGAAGAGGGCCCCAGGTACAGTGAGATTAATTCAGCGACAAAGCTTTGATCATTGGGAGAGATTCAAGATCTCAAGTATAATGCAGTGATAAAGGACTATGTTCTTGGCCCCTCTCCTGGATGATTATTTGCTTCTCAAAGAGAGTGAGAACTTTATGTAAAAAATGAATACTCAGTCTCGTCCTGCCTTTTTCCCTAGCAGCTTTCACCTGTCTGTGCCTCAGGACTACAAGCAATAGTTTGTTGCTTTTCTTCTCCCCTGGTCACTGATGGCTGCTGCTTCCTGCTGCTGGCATTCCTTGGAGTTGTTTGCTCAGTCCTCCTACCCTGCCCCCAGCTTCTCGTGGCCCCAGGCACCTGTAGCTCAGTTGGGCTCTCTCCCTCCCTCAGCTGCAGGTGCAGCTGCTACATACTTCCTAAATACTAGAGTGATTTGGAGAGGTTTCCCTCAATTATTCAACTCTTCCCTCTTTTTCCCCTAGCCTGGAGACAGCCTGGAAACTACAACCAGAGTATGTCCAATGGTGAGCAAGTGAGAGGAGCAGGAAGACACCATCGGTAGGGGTAAGAAGAAATCATAGTCTAGTCTTGCTCACCAGAGTTCCATATTAGGATTGGAGGACAGATCTACTAGTAAGAGTATTTGTTTGCTGGACATTATGGTCTATGAATATATTTCCCTTTGGGACCTCAAAAATGAATTACGTGGATGGAAGAGGAGAGTTTTGGTAAAGTAGTCCTACCTTACTTCTGGTTTCACTTTCTGTGGTTTCAGGTACCTGTGGTCAACCGTCATCTAGAAGCAGATGGTCCTTTTTTTTTTTTTTAACCTATCGCTGAAGGTCAACAGTAGCCTAATGCTAGTCACAGTGCCTACATCATTCACCTCACTTCGTGTTACCATGAAGGCATTGTATCATCTCACATTATCACAAAGAAGAAGGGTGAGTACAGTACAATAAGATATTTTGAGAGACCACATTCACATAACTTTTTAAGTATACATTGTTTTAATTGTTCTATTTCATTATTGCTATCTCACTGTGCCTAATTTGTAAGTAAATTAAAAAAAAACATAGGATATATTATATAGGGTTCGGTACTGTTCACAGTTTCAGGTACCCACTGGGGGTCATGGCATGTATCCCTCCAGATAAGGGAGGATTACTCTATCTCAGAATTTCTGGCCACTGTTAACTTGAAAGTGTATCTTTTCAGGACATTTGTATGAATATGTATGTGTGTTTTCTTTAACTGAGAACATATTGCTTTGTGGTATTTTTATTTATACTTAAGAATGGTATCAGGCACCTGGGTGGCTCAGTTAAGCATCAGACTTCAGCTCAGGTATGATCTTGTGGTTCGTGAGTTCAAGCCCCTCACTGGGTTCTCTGCTGTCAGCACAGAGCCCACTTCAGACCCTTTGTCCGCCTTCCTCTCTGTCCCTCCCCTACTTGCGCTCTCTCAAAAGTAAAACATTAACGAAAAAGAATGGTATTAGGAATCATCAGCAAATAGAAACCACTGTATATGTTTCAAACAAGTGTAAAATAAAGGGGATTTATTATACAGCTGATGCCAGAGTTTAGTAGTCAGAGAATGGCGAGGCAACCCAGAAACGACCAGCAGTAGGAAAATGCCTTACTCCCAGACGTGAAGGGACGAAGGGAAGAGGCAGTGTTAACAGAATACGGACACCAGGGCCATCTAGCTGGAGGCAGGTCCGTGCAGAGGGCTGCAGAGCTAGGGCCGGATGGCGGTGAGGGCCGGTGGAGGCTGGAGCCACAGGAAAGACGCAGCTGCTGTAAGGGTGCACTCGCGGCAGGGAGAGCAGGGGAAGAGTACCCAGGTTTCTCCACCCCTTCCGTCCTTTGGTTGTCTGGTTAAATACTCTGGGCTGAGGACATGTCGTTGCCTGTGCCACGCTGGAGGGCAAAGAGCAAGAAATGGATCTGAGAGCCAACAGGAGAGTGGCTATTACTGTCTCCTTCTTGTCACTCAGCACCCCCTTTCACTCTTCTGCCTGAGTTTAATGTCTAGGCAACGACTTCACACTTGCACCTATCAGGAGGCAGCTGTCACTTATACAGACAGACATTTCCCTCCTTTCCCCCAGATGGAGGCACAGAGTAACTGTGTTAGCCAAGCTAGGTTCTCCAGGTGATCTGCAGCACCTCTGTTAGTTCCAGGTGCTCCTATTTGTGGTTCGGTTTTCTGAGAACTAAATTATGAAATTAGGACTCGCCAATACTCCTCAAACAAAATAGTAAAGGAAGAAGAAAGGTGGACGTAGGTATTTTGTTATTATATACGGGCAGTCCTCATTTCTGTAGACGTCATGAGGCCATATCATTGACACATCTTTTTTTTTTTTTTGTCTTGTACGGTCCATTCCACGTTCTCTGACACGACACTCAGGAGCACCTCAACTGGGTTCTGGCGGAATGATCTGACTCTTTCTCCCTGAAGCATATATGTCATTGGTGGTCCGCCCTGATTAGGTTGTTGTAATCTTCCGTTGACTTTTACTGTGGACCTGGAAGTAGTGGAAGGTGCCACAGTATATCTTCTGGTTCTTCTGGGTTCTGGCGTAGTCTTCTGGCCCTCTTGTGTCGCCTCAATGCAGTTTCCCTTTGATAGATTGTATGTATCATCAGCTAGTACAATAACCCCTCTGCCTGTTGGAACAATGGCACGAGAGGCCCAAAGTGACCAGACAGTTTTAGCTTATAATTGAACGGGACGATTGCGAAACCTTGCTCCCTTGGGAACCAAGATCTATAAACCATCGGAAAACAACGCTGCAAAGTTGCAGTGATGGAATATTATATGCACATTAGCCACAGTGAACTTTCAGCAAACCATTCTTGCTATTAGGCCAGCTGTTTCTTGGGGTTGGGCCACGTAAGATGAGGGGGTGACACAGATCAAGCCTGTTGCTGAAATGCCCTTTTTACTCTGAAAGGTCAGTGGAGGCCCAAGATGTTGGGGTGGCTCAAGATTGTGCAGTTTTACCTGAGACACCCAAATACCGCCGTCCCCAATCCCACGGTCCCACTCTTCTGAATAATGTCCTAACCTTAACATGAGAGATTTGAGCGTGCTTGTATTGGCCAAGTAAGGGGAAGTTAGCTGACAGGAGCCGGAGCCTCTGCAGGGGGCAGCACAGGTGTGGAAGGAGAGGGAGTTCCCCAGGGGCAAGGGTTTGCATGTTAGGAATTATTGCAGAAGGGGTCCTGGAAGTAAGGAGTGGAGAGGCAGGATCAGAGGAGGAGGAAAAGCCAGGCAAAGTTCCTCAGACGGTGGCTGTAGCCGGGTCCTGCGGTGTCAGCTGCACCTCACTTCTCCGATCCTGAAGCAAAGGAGCTGTGTTGTTATAACCCTTACCCATCTCAGGCATTGGTTGCTGGCAACCCCTCCTCTAAAGTACACAGGCATTTCTAGATCTTTGCTAGGCGATGTGAGCTCCCACAGCCTGAAGACACTTTTTCCAAAGAATAATTGCAGGGGCTCCCTTGATGGAAAATCACATGCAAGCTTGTGGGAGCTGGGGGAGGCACACTTAGAAACCATAAAAAAATGGGTCCCTGGTGACCTGCATGCATTGTGACATTGTTGGCTACACACCCACACCGTAGTGTTCTGCTCGTGCCTTTCGTAGTCTGAAACTGCTTGATGCCCCAGGGCAGGGAAATATAGTTCGCTGTGCGATGCGACAGAGCAGAGAATGATGGGGGTTGATCTGAGAATAAACAGGTAATTGACTCCCCGCCCCCAGTATACGGTAAAAATTTTTTCCTGACATTAAATGTTATTCTATAGCCATTTTAATGATTGCATAATATACCAATACACAGATGTGCATGTTCATTTAAGCAGTCTCTCTTGTTAGAAATGAGCTCTTACATATTATAAATATTGTGGAACAACTCTGCAACTAGGGTTTAGTTTATGTGCTTAATTTTTTCCCTAGAACACGGAGTGTTGGTACTTTAATTGGGCTTCTGTGAAGAGGAAGGTAGGTGTAGCATTACTCAAATACTCTAAGTAAGTGGATGCAACATGTAAAATTCCTGATATGAAGGTATGTGAGTAGGCAATGTTTCACACATGGTCTGGTTTCTACAGTCAGTAGTTTATAATTCAGTGTTTGGAAATAAGTACATATTTTTGTACTGAAGTGATGCTCTAATTGGTATTTAGGTTCCCAATATATCTCATGAGACTTCATTTAATTCACGAGATATATCGGGAACTTAAATACCAATTAGAACATCGCTTCAGTATATATGAAATCTATATAAATACAAATAGAGCTGAGCTGCTGAGTTATAGCATGAATAGTACAGTTTTCTTCCCCTCTCTCTCTGTCTCATCTCAATCCGTGTCTTTGGGAAAGGCCCATCGCCAAGCCATGGAATCAAAACAACGCTTGCCAGTCATTTAGACTCAAGTAGAAAATTAGGTTCATTATGAATCAGAATGAATTTGCAATTAAATCTCTGTAATTGTAAGATACTTTATACCCTGGGAAAGGATTTTCAGGCCCCATGTATAGGAGGAATTGTTTTTGTTTTTGTTTTTTGTTTTTTTTTTTGTTTTTTTTTTGAGAATGTAACTTTTTATCCTGAATTCATACCTTGTTAACCTTGCATACTTTATTTTTGCTGTCAGCTAAGGTCAGTGCTTTGTATTTACCAGGAACAGTAAAACAGTGGCTTCTGTTTTGAAAGCGTTTGCTAGAGAAATAGACATTTAGAAGATGGGATTCAGATGTGACATGGAAGATTTTGTGAATACCAGTGCATTTTTATTCTTTGGGTTAACACATAGTTCTTCGTCCTGCTTTCAGATGCTACCTAGTTATGTAAAAATATAACTATGTTGTAATTAGCCTATGTGGATATAATCAGATAATCACTACTGGCTTAGGATCAAATCAGGCTTCAGAGTTTGGAGCTTTAATTTTTTTTTTCAGAAAATAGTTTATTGACTCCTTAAAAAAAACTTTAAAAATAAATTTTGTATTTTGGAATAGATTTAGATTTACAGGAAAATTGTGAAGATAGTAGAGTCCCTATGTACCCACCAAAAATAGATTTGCCTATTATCGACATCTTACAGTATGATACATTTGTCATCACTAATGAATTAATATTTATACCTTATTATCAACTAAAGGCCGCATTTTATTCAGGTCTCCTTAATATCCATCTGTTATTTTTCTGTTCCAGGCTCTCATCTAGGATATCACATTATATTTACTCATCATGTTTGAAGGCTCCGTTGGGCTATGGCAGTTTCTCAGACTCTCTTTTGTTTTATTTTTTGGTCTTTCAAGAGTATAGTTTAATTTCCCATTCACATGCAAATCAGAGCACCTCTAATGATCATTCCGTGAACACTGTATGACAAGAATTGCTATCTACTAGACAATGCAACTCACTTTGCTTTCATTTTCAATATACAGAATAAGAAACATGGGAAACTTATTTTATTTTATTTTTTTTAAAAAGTTATCTCTTCTTTTGATGAGAACACCTAAATTCTATTCCCTTAGCAAATTTGAAATATACAATACGGTATTATCAACTGTAGTTCCCGTTGTTATACATTGGACCTCAGACCTTGGTCATCATATAACTGAAAGCTTATATCCTTTTACCAGCTTCTAGATTTTCCTTGTTTTTGATGACTTGGGCAGTTATGAGGAGTTCTGGTCAGGTATTTTGTCGATGTCCCTTAACTGGGATTTGTCTGATGTTTTCTTTATGAGTAGTGTGGGGTTGGGAGTTTTGGAGAGGAGAACCAGAGAGGCGAATGTGCCTTTCTCATGGTATCCTATCAAAAGCTCGGGAGTTGTCATTGGTGGTGTAAACCTTGAACTCTTTGCTGAGATCATGTTTGTCAGGTTTTTCCACTCTAACATGTCCCTCACCCCCCTCCACACCCTACTTTTTGGAAGTAAGTCACGAGGCCCACACCTTAGAAGTGGGGTGTTCTGCTTCATTCTCTTAAGGGCAGAGTATCTACATAAATCATTTGGGCTTTAACTGGTTTTCATTTTAAATGTGTGTGTGTATGTGTGTGTATATATATTATAGATTTGGTCTGTAAATGTAGGTTCAAAAATGAAAAGAATACTTTCCCACAACCAGTTTTTTAAAGTTAAATTGAAACTTTTTGTCATAGCAGCATGCCTTAGGTCACATTCAAAGACACATCTTAATATCTGAAAGACATTGATTTCTAAAGAGAAAGTTTTCAACAATAAATTTATGTGTACTATGAAGGCTGGTCAATTTTTTTCTATGCTAGTCTGGTGGGTATTTAATCCAACACATTATTTAGTATCCTATACAATTTCCAATTAGATTATATGAGGAGAAAATCTTCACACAGGAAAGATTCTTTTCCTTTTCTCCGGCAGAGTTGTGTGTTGTATATCTTCATTACTTCTCCTGGGAAGAGATTAACTTTTCACTGTTGATATATTCTGAGTTTTATAGGGAACAGAACTCTCAGGTAGAAAAGTGATTTTACTCTTCGATTTGCAGAGCTTTCGATATCCATCATAATTCCTGTCATATCCTGTGGATATTACTTTGACCATTGCAGCCAGAAATCCTGATGTAATCAGTTCAGTCTTCAGGGAGTTCTTTGAATCAAAGCCATTAAGAGACTCTAAATGAGCCCCGCGAGCGGCGCTTGCTGGGTTGTGCTCACAGGTGAGTTTCCATCAGTAATTAGATCTTTCATTCTTGGCATTTGAGCAAGCAGTGCTTTTCATATAGGATGCTGCAAGGTTTGGAGCTTACTTGTGAAATAAAAGGAAGCAGAAAATTCAGACCTTACTGTGGCAATAAAGACTACTGAATACCGAGCTTCTTTGTTTGCTAGAGCTGTCATTTAATTTTGCACCTATAGGTTGAAAGAGAAGACTATAAGTTCACTTTCTATTAAAGGAAAACTTTATAAATTCTTTTTTATCTACGTTACATACTTGCCCTATTCTAAATGGAGAGGTTTAGGCATGTTGTGTTTATCTTGTTTGTAGATATGCTTTCTCTCCTTATCACCATCATGTATTCTCTCTTTACTATCCATAAAATGTATATTAGATGGTGATATATAGAATTGCAGAACATGGGTGGGATTACTACAAACAGAAAGGATGGAATGAGATCAGGGTGTGGGCATAGCTTTAACTCTTTTAAAAGTTAGGGGTTTGGATCCTGATGCTGAATTGTTTATATATATATATATATATATATATATATATATATACACACACACACACACACACATATATATATACATATACATATGTATATAGATATGTTTGAGGGAGGATGCAAACTTTTGGTTCCTAGGAGGTATGGGGGAAAATCAATGGATCGGTACAAAACTGCTATTTCAACTATAAAGATAATTTTTATGAGTATAGTTCCAATTTAATAGACTTGGGATAGGGTGTAGGAGTCTTACTTTTGAACAGAGACCTTTCTGTTGCAAGTGCTCCCAGAATTACATTTTTATTAACACCATATGATAATATGGTATTCATGAAATCTGAAGACAAGAGTTGGCATATTTCTCGAAACATCTCCAAATTAACTTTTGAAGAAGAGCTCAAATTCATAGCCAATCGAAATATTGTGGTTTGTAGGATTCCCAATTTTCACAAGAGGATCTCAGCCTCTACCCCCTTCTCCCAGCTGTGCCAATTTTTACAGCTCATGGTGTCAAGAACTGTTAAGAGTCTAAGATTTTATCCAATTTTCAAGCTATCAAATTAGCCTGCCATTGTTTCATAGATGCTTCAGAAGACGTGAGACTCTTGGGTCAGAGACAGAGAACTTTATTACTCAGGGTACAGAAAATATCACAAGCTTAATTTTTGTATTGGTTCCTTTGGCCTTCTGCATCCCACAGAGGCAATGGAGAGCAGCCCAAGTAGATGTTGTGTACACAGATTTTTGCCAGAGAAACCCTGAATTTAAGAAATCCTCAGTTGTGGAAGAGGGCTGCTAGCAATCTTCCCAAACTATTGCTCCAGAGGGAGATATGTTTACGGTCAGGAAACAAATACGCCCTCTGCTTCACAGAGAGATATCACCTCTGTCTTCCAAGGTGGTTGACTATGTAGACATCCTTGCAAAGACAATCCAGAACAAAGCTGTCAATGCCTTTTTATTGGAAGACAAGCAGAAACACAAGAGACCAGTGGTGGATGTCTGCCAACAGGTGGCTCTACACATCACGTAAAATTGTCTATCTATCTGGAAAAATAGGATAGCTAGCCTCTATTCACTTTCTACCCATTTAATCATCCCATTCCTTATTCATTCAAGTATTTTACCGCACTGTGCCTGGTACTATGTGAGGTAAAAAATACAACAATGAAGCCAGAAAGATGAAGTTCCCTACCTTGTGAGGTTTACATGCATGGGATAGAAAGGTTTTGACAACATGTTTACCTCAGGAAACAACTGGTTACAATGTGACAAATGCACATAAGGCACTACTGAAATGAATACTTGGAGACTTCAGGGTTCTGATGGAGCAAAGTATAAAGTACCTATTGGGACTGCCAATAAACCTGTGTGCCTGGATGAAAGAGAGTGAGGAAGAGAGTGTGAAAAAGGCTGGAGGCAGAGACCAAAGAATGCAATACCTGCTCTGCTGTATTAAGGACTTGGAATGTTACTTGGAAGGCACTGGAGAAATCCTGAAAAGTTTTAAGCAGGGGAATGATATCATCAGAGTTTTGCTTGGAAGAATCACAGGGTCTCTGTGGGGATTGTGACCAGCAGGGACACAAGATTAGATGTAGAGAATTATTATAGGTGAAATGATGACAGAGTGACAGAGAAATTCAGGATAGAAGGAAATGATTGGTTGTGAGATATTTTGGAGGCAAAATTAGTATAACTTTCTGACTGATTGGGTGGAGAGAAAGTGGGAGATATTGAGGAATGCTCCTGGATCTTGCTAGACCACTGAGTGGATGAGTGGAGGGCTCATGGTGAGAGAGAACACAGTAAAGATAGGACAGGTTAAATATTGACAAGTTGCTGCCCCTCAATATTTGTCACAATTGTGTTTGGGGAAAATGTTTACCTTTTTTAAATTATTTTTTAAAAATTTACACCCAAGTTAGCATATAGTGCAGTAATGATTTCAGGAGTAGAATCCCATGATTCATCCCCTACATATAACACCCAGTGCTCATCCCAACAAGTGTTGGCTCATCCCAACCCAAGCTCATCCCATTTAGCCCAACCCCTACCCACAACCCCTCCAGCAACCCTCAGTTTGTTCTCTATATTTAAGAGTCTCTTATGTTTTGTCCCCCTCCCTGTTTTTATATTATTTTTGCTTCCCTTCCCTTATGTTCATCTATTTTGTATCTTAAATTTCACATATGAGTGATGTAATATGATATTTGTCTTTTTCTAATTTCACTTAGCATAATACACTCTAGTTCCATCCACGTTGTTGCAAATGGGAAGATTTCACTCTTTTTGATGGCTGAGTAATACTTCATTGTGGTTGTGTGTGTGGGTGTATGTACGTATACACATTGTGTGTGTGTGTGTGTGTGTGTGTGTGTGTATACATATATATACACACACACACATATATATATATATATATAGCACGCATGTATATATATATGTATATATATATGTATACACACACACACACACACACACACACACACACACCATATCTTCTTTATCCATTCATAAGTCATTGGACACTTGCACTCTTTTCCATACTTTGGCTATTGTCAATAGTGCTGCTTTTAACATTGGGGTGCCTGTGCCCCTTTGAAATAGCACACCTATATCTCTTGGATAAATACCTAGTAGTGCAATTGCTGGGTTGTAGGGTAGTTCTATTTTTAATTTTTTGAGGAACCTCCATACTGTTTTCTAGAGTGGCTGCATCAGTTTGCATTCCCACCAGCAGTGCAAAGACATCCTCTTTCTCCGCATCCTCTCCAACATCTGTTGTTGCCTGAGTTGTTAATGTTAGCCATTCTGACAGGTGTGAGGTGGTATCTCCTTGTGGATTTGGTTTGCATTTCCCTGATGATGAGGGATGTTGAGCATTTTTTTCATGTATCTGTTGGCCATTTGGATGTTTTCTTTGGAAACTTATCTATTCATGTCTTTTGCCCATTTCATCACTGGATTATTTTTTTGAGGGCGGGTGTTGAGTTTGATAAGTTCTTTATAGATTTTGGTTACTAACACTTTATCTGATATGTCATTTCAAATATCTCACTTTTTCTCTTATTCCATCAGTTGCCTTTTAGTTTCCTTCACCGTGCAGAAACTTTTATTTTGATGAGGTCCCAATAATTCATGTTTGCTTTTGTTTCCCTTGCTTCTGGAGACCTGTTGAGTTGGAAGTTGCTGCGGCCAAGGTCAAAGAGGTTTTGCTTGCTTTCTCCTTGAGGATTTTGATGACTTCCTGTCTCACATTTAGGTCTTTCATACATTTTGAGTTTATTTTTGTATATGGTGTAAGAAAGTCATCCTTCTTACACCATCCAGGTTCATTTTTCTGCTTGCCGCTGTCCAGTTTTCCTAACACCATTTGCTGAAGAGACTGTCTTTATTCCATTGGATATTCTTTTATGCTTTGTCAAAGATTAGTTAGCCGTACGTTTGTGGGTCCATTTCTGGGTTCTCTATTCTGTTCCATTGATCTGGGTGTCTGTTTTTGTGCCAGTACCATACTGTCTTGATGATTACAGCTTTGTGATATATCTTGAAGTCCAGAATTGTGATGCCTCCATTTTCTCTTTCTGCTGCTTCATTATTGGTGTATAGAATTACAACTGATTCCTGTGCATTGATTTTATATACCATGACTTTGCTAAATTCATATCAGTTCTAGCAGTGTTTTGGTGGAATCTTTTGGGTTTTCCATTTGGAGTATCATGTCGTCTGTAAAGAGTGAAAGTTTGACTTCCTCCTTGCCAATTTGGATGCCTTTTATTTCTTTGTGTTGTCTGATTGCTGAGGCTAGGACTTCCAATACTATGTTGAATAACAGTGGTGAGACATCGCTGTCGTGTTCCTGACTTTAGGGGAAAAGCTCCCAGTTTTTCCCCATTGAGAATGATATTAGCAGTGGGTCTTTTGTATATAGCTTTTATGATCTTGAGGTATGATCCTTCCATCCCTACTTTCTTGAGGGTTTTTTATCCAGTAAGTGTGCTGTATTTTATCAAATGCTTTATCTGCTTCTATTGAGAGGATCATGTGGTTCTTATTATTTCTTTTATTAATGTGATGAATCACATTGACTTGTGGATATTGAACTAGCCCCGCATATCAGGTATAATCCCACTTGATCATGGTGAATAATTCTTTTGGTGTATTGTTGGATCCAGTTGACTAGCATCTTATTGAGAATTTTTGCATCATATTCATCAGGGAAATTGCTCTGTAGTTCTCCTTTTTAGTGGGGTCTTTGGTTTTGGAATCAAGATAATGCTGGCCTCATAGAATGAGTTTGGAAGTTTTCCTTCTATTTCTATCTTTTGAAATAGCTTCAAAATAATAAGTGTTAACTCTTCTTTAAATGTTTGGTAGAATTCCCCTGGAAAGCCATCTGGCCCTGGACTCTTGTTTTTTGGGAGATTTTTGATTACTGATTCAATTTCCTACTGGCTATGGGTCTGTTCAAGTTTTCTATTTCTTCCTGTTTCAGTTTGGGTAGTTTATATGTTTCTAGGAATTTGTCCATTTCTTCCACATTGCCCATTTTATTGGCATATAATTGCTCATAGTATTCTCTTATTTATATTTCTGCAGTGTTGGTTGTGATCTCTCCTCTTTCATTCTTGTTTTAATTATTTGGGTCCTTTCCTTTTTCTTTTTGATCAAACTGGCTAGAGGTTTATCAATTTTGTTAATTCTTTCAAAGAACCAGTTCCTGGTTTCATTGATCAGTTCTACTGTTTTTTTTTGGTTTCAATAGCATTGATTTCTGCTCTAATCTTTATTATTTCCTGTCTTCTGCAGTTTTTGGGTTTATTTGCTATTCTTTTTCCAGCTCTTTAAGGTGTAAGGTTAGGTTGTATCTGAGATCTTTCACTATATACTTCCCTCTTATGACTACCTTTGCTGCCTCCCAGAGGTTTTGGGTTATTGTGTTATCATTTTCATTGGCTTCCATGTACTATTTAATTTCCTCTTTAACTTCTTGGTTAACCCATTCATTCTTTAGTAGGATGTTTTTTAATCTCCAGGTATTTGTTGTCTTTCCAAATTTTTTCTTGTGGATGATTTCAAGTTTCATAACCTTGTGGTCTGAAAATATGCACGGTACAATCTCAGTCTTTTTGTACATTGTTGAGAGCTGATTTGTGTCCCAGAATGTGATCTATTCAGGAGAATGTTCCATGTTCCATGTGTACTCAAGATGAATGTGTATTCCACTGCTTTAGAATGAAATGTTCTGAATAGATCTGTTAAGTCCATCTGGTTCAGTGTGTCATTCAAAGCCATTGTTTCCTTGCTGATTTTCTGCTTAGATGACCTGTCCATTGTTGTAAGTGGGGTGTTGAAGTCCCCTACTATTATGGTATTAGGTTCAATGAATTTCTTTGTATTTGTGATTAATTTATATATTTGGGTGCTTTCATTAGGGGGCATAAATGTTTACAATTGTTAGATGTACTTGGTGGATAGACCTCTTACTTATGATATAATGCCCTTCTTCATCTCTTGTTACAGTCTTTATTTTAATCTAGTTTGTCTGATATAAGTATGGCTATTCCAGCTTTCTTTTGTTGACCATTAGCATGATAGATGGTTCTCCATCCCCTTACTTTCAATCTGAAGGTGCCTTTAGGTCTAACATAGGTCTCTTGTAAACAGCATATAGATGGATCTTGTGTTCTTACCCATTGTGTTACCCTATGTCTTTTGATTGGGGTGTTTCGTCCATTGACATTTAGAGTGAGTACTGAAATATATGAATTTATTGCCATTGTGTTGCCTGTAGAATTGGAGTTTCTGGTGGTGTTCTCTGGTCCTTTCTAGTCTTTGGTTTTTTTTTTGGTCTGTTTTTGTTTTGTTTCATCTTTTCTCTCCTCAGAGTCCCCCTTAAAATCTCTTGCAGGACTGGTTTAGTGGTCATGAACTCCTTTAGTTTTGTTTGTTAGGGACACTCTTTATCTGTCCTTCTATTTTGAATGACAGCCTTGCTGGATAAAGAATTATTGGCTGCATATTTTTCCAATTTAACACATTGAATATATCCTGCCACTCTTTATGGCCTGCGAGGAAACTGTTGCTTATTGAGCCTTTCCTCAGGGGGTGTAGTCTATCTATTCCTCCCTCTTATCTAGATTCTATCTCAGTATTGAGCCATGTGCCTGAAACATTTTACCTTCTTTATGAAAATGTAGTATGGGAGAAATTATTCTGTAATCTTGGTACAGAGTTGGCAACTTTCTGAGCAACTGGTTCTTAATTTTATAGACACAAAACTATGAAATAGATTGAGGTTCTTTCTTTATATGATTGGCAGTTAGAAAGCTTGGAACCAGTTTTGTTGCCCACTTCTAACCAGTATGTAGGACTTTATGGTGTACAAATCTTGCTTTTACCTGCTATCCCTCTTTAATCTTATTTAGTTAGTTATTTCCTCTTGCTGAACTGAATGTAGTTTTGATCAGCTTAGATATTTTCTGAAACAAGTTGGAGTGTAAATAAATATGTACAAATTTAAGACTAAGCCACCAGTGTCTTTGGACAGATAAATCTACTAGGGCCTTGGTGCCTCATCTGTAAAATGAGAGGTTTGAGCCAGATATGCTCTTGAGATTTTTTTAAAGCTCTCACAGTTCCTCTTTCTAAAGAAAATTAAAAATATATTCAAGTTTGAGTCATCATAGATGACATATCAAGTACCTAAAACTGACTAACTCTTATCTATCATGTCTTTGCTCATGGAATTGTTAATTATCTAGAACATTCCTATTCTTGAGAATGAGCTATGAACTGCTATTGTCAAATATACTCTTTACTACAACACTGTATACAGGATTGTATTATAGTAAAACCAGAAAGTGTTTCTCTTGCCCTACTTTATTGCTCTTACTGAAGTTCAGCTCATTTGTAACAATTTCAAAAGATACTTGCTTTTTGCTTCATTACTACACACGTGTCTCGTGATTAGGACTCATTCTAAGAGCTACTTATTGGTAAATGGGTTTCAAGTGTATCACTGCCCAAGCTCCAAAGAAGAAGCTCTTCCTCTGAGCGATGCCCCATGGTTCATGGTTCCATGGAAATGAAGCCAGAGGATTGTACCCTTAGGTGAGAATTTGGGTTAATTTGAATTGGTATGCCTGAAAGAAAGCAAGATACTCCAATGCCAGTGCTCATAGGCATTAGGATCCCAAATTGTGAGCTGAGTTTGCTGGCTGGTTTCACCATCTTGCATTACTCAAAGGCCAAGATGACCTTTCTCAGTCTGCTATCAGCTCAGGTGGCAGTCCATCTGATGTCTGAGTAGTACACTTGCATCAATAGTAGAACAATTACATCTTTGTTCAATTTTTCTGTATATAGGGATTCCCTATATTACACTGCATATGAAAATAGATGTTTTAGGTGCAATTCTTTAAACAAACATTTATTGTTTACTTTTAATGGGCCATGCTCTGTGCTATCTCAGTTTATGGGAACAAAGGAGTCAGCCCTGCTTAGCATCTGCTTGGTGTCTATGTGGGAAGATAGGTGAACAAATATAAGAGGATAAAATGCTCACCAAGCTGTATGTAAAGAAGAAAGTGGGTAAGGAAGGATAAGATGTTATTAATGTCTCAAGGTAGAGGTTCTGGCAGACGCATTGAAGGATTATCTGGAAATTAGTTCATGGAAGAAGACATGAAATTAACTTTGGACTTCCTTTTAGGTTGTATCATCTTTTCTATTGTGACAAAAATCTATTGCAATAGAAAGACAGGGCTGATTATGGGATTTTTTTATGAGACAAAAGATTGCCTGTATTTGTGAGTCTTTGCTACATCAACTCAGTGTTTCAGCGGAGGTTGGAAGGAGGACAAATCTAGAGAAGAAATGAAGCTCCTGGTATACTTGACCAGATAACAGAGTACATACAATGGCTTTGAGAGGATGACTTTGATTGCTCTGGGTCAAAAGCTGTAAAAATATACAGAGCAGAGTATAGTTGGATACCATCTCTCATGTTACAAAAGTCAACACAGAGAAAAAGAGGAAATTTCCAAGTAGAGAAGTAGGTGAAATTTCAGAGATCATCTTATGCAAAGTCAGCAAAGATAGGGCCCCCATTCTCTCATCTAAAGCCCCAGGCAAAAGGTTCCTGTTCCTGTGTTGTTAGTGATTTATTTAGCTATCCACTAAGGTCTAGGTACAATGCTGAACATAAATCTTGATATTTAGAGCTTAAAATTCTCATTCTGACAAGTCTCAGGATGGGGAAAAATCAGTATATATTTAAGAGAATTTAGACTTTCGTCTCACTGGAGCCCAGGTGATGTGCCCTCCTGGGAGTGAGTGGAATGCTCAGATATTCTAACGGAGTGGTACCCAGAAAAGTGAACTACCTGGTGCAGGAACTTGCAGGTGTTGGAGACCTTTTAATCAGAACATACCATGGGTTGATGAGTCTTCTTCAGGAAAATGAACAGTCATGAGACCTTTCTGGAGAGTAACAATATCTCCCATCTTAGTGTGCTTTATGAATACCAGGCACAATACCAGATGCGAATGTATCATTTGATACTCACTTTATGTGTATCTTTTACAGTGTGGAAACCAAGACTCTGAGATACTGTTTTTCTGTTGAGGAAGAGTGTTAGAAAATCAATATGACCTAATCACTAATACAGTGTTGAATATAAAAGAGAGAAGGTAATGTTTAATGATAACTTACTGTTTGGGGGGGATCAAAAATATTGGGGCATGTAATTATTTCCACTTAGGATAGGAGGAAATTGAGACTCAAGGAGGGTAATTACTTGTCATATATTGCACAGCTCTTAAATGGTGGAGTTGGAATTCAAACCCGTGTCTCCTTATTGTAAAGTCCATGTATGTTGTTTGGCACGATGAATTCAGGTAGAATTTGAGGACGTTGGATTTTGTCTTGATCATCTTCTTCTTTACCCCTTCTCTTCCACTCTGGGCCTCTGGACAATCCAGAGCCTAATTTGTACCTAATCCTTGTTCTCTGCTCTCAGGTTGTAAAATAGTCTCTGTCAAGAATCAGATGACAATTAATATGATGAAAAATGACAGTTAATTTTCTGACCAGGCATGAATGAAATTTAGAAGGAACTCTTTCTGATTTCTGTCGATAAGGACAGGCTTGCTGCTTGGGTATTAAGGAAAGAGGTTGGAAACAACTAGACGACTAATCTGTTTCTGGAGAGAGTCCTGAGTTCTACTGGGCAGGCCCTTAGGAGGAAAGTCAGTGACTTTGGGTTTAACAAAGAATTAAATACATTTATCTCTCACTCTTGAAAACTGGTTACCATGAATGACAATTTTATTCTTTCTGATTGTTTAAGGGTTTCTCAACCTTAATGCCTTGACATCTGGGCTGGATAATGTTTTGTGGTGGGGCCTTTCCTGTGTATCATGTGATATTTAGCAGCATCCTTGACCTCTACCCATTAGAAGTCCGTTGGGGCTCCTCAGTTATGATAATGAAAAAGGGATCCAGGGGGACAAAAATCGCTCCTGGTTGAGAATCACAGATTTAGAGCTGCTAAGTTTTTCCAATGACCACTTTTGCAAAGTCTATTTTTATTAAAAAATTGTTATGCAGATCATTCTGTACAAAGCTGCAGAAATCTACATGTGCCCCTGTAATTAGCCTGAGTCTACTCTTCTGCTTGGTAGACAAATTTAAAAGAAACTTTCTCTTTGAAAGAGATAAGCCAAGAAGCTGAAAATACAGACAGGTAGAAAAATGGTCCTTTAATGAAATCCAGCTGCCAAGAAAGAATATATAACTGATTCTTTTTGGGGTTATTCTTCAGTTCCCCTGGATGGTATGCATAAAATTGGTAGAAAATCTTATTGGCTGCTTTGCTCACTTAGCAATTATGTGGAAGTCCAAATATAAATTACACTTTATTTAGTGCCTGCCTTACTATTTGGAATTTTATTCCAAGGCCCCAGAAGAGCTACAATTGTTACCCACCACAGTCTGGACCTGCCAGCCACATGGAGCCTCCTTTAAATTAACTGTCACCTTCTGTATTCTTCCAGCCTCCTTAGCCGGTTAGTGTGGTGATGGTTCAGAATTGTCCTTGGTCGTGTCTCTTAGACAGTAACCCTGGGAGAAGCACAAAGAGAGGACAATTCCTTGTAACAGTTCAGTGAGTAATCATGTCCAGCAGCCCTCCTCAGAATTGTGACAGCGGTTTTAAATATTGGGAATTCTCTTTTGTATTAGTGCCTATTTCAGACAGCTTAGGTTTTAAAAAGTTGAATATTTTGCCTCTATTAGAGAAGAATTTTATGCTCATTGTGGGAAATGTAAAAAATGTGTTATAAAAAATAATAGTTGTCCATAATCACATCATTAAGAGACATTCGCCATTAAAATTTTAGACCATTTTCTTCTAGGATTTTGCTATGCATTTTACATTGATGGTATCATACTATAAAATAAAATTTAGTATTCTTCTAGTTAAAACTTTAAAACAGCTTTATATCATAGGCTTGGTTTTTTTTTTTTTGACATTTACAATCCTTAAAAGTTACTTTTTAGGAAGCAGTGTTGAATTAATCATCATAGAAATCCTTCTGCTCTAGGTAGAGAAATCCAGCACAATTCCCTTTGTACAGAAGGAAAGTTAAAGCACAGAAGTGAAGTGATTTTCTCGCATCTTATACCCATGTTAATTATTGATGCTAAGGGAAGAATTTGAATCTAAGATACTTGCGGGATTAGCTTTGTGTTTCAGGAAGCTCTCTCTGGCAGTGATGTAGACAGATGCCGGGCTGGACAGGCAGACCCATGAGGAAATTGGTGTAACAACACAGGAAGTGATGAAGACCTACAAAAACAATTGAGGACTAAAGGAAGGGAGATGATGGATAAAGAGATAACAGAGTGTTAACCAGTAAACCTACCACTTGGTTAGTGGTTTCTGTGGAAGGTAAAGAAAAGAGAGGAACCCAGCCTCTTCTCATGTAGACACTGTCCACTGAGAGAAAGTAATGGTTGGCACAGTTTTGGAGGAAGATGAGCACTTCTGTTTGGGTGCAGTGTAATGGAAATTGTTATAGAATAAGCAGGTGGAATTGCCAAACAGGCTGTTGGAATAGTGACTGGCTCCAAAGTGGGGGTGGGGTGGGGGGGATGGGGATGGTGGTGGTGGTGGTAGTGGAGGAGATGGAGGAGGAGGGAGAGGAGGAGGAGGAGGGGCAGAAGGAAGGGAGAGAGAGGGTGTCTGGGTTAGGCTGATTGACTCCAGGTAAATGGTCATTTAGAGGGTCAGCGACGTCACAGAGATGGATGAACTGTCCTAGGGAGAGCATGCGGGATTCGAGAGAGCCTCAGATGGAGCCCTTCTCTGAATCTCATAAGCTTCTTTTTAAGGTGGTCTCTTGGTTAATCTGGGTTATCACGCAGGGTCTCACTTCTTCACTGAGATGGCTTCACCAAACAGGAAGGTTTCTTCCCATCTCACTGGACCCTGCAGCAACATTTATCAGTAGTCCTTTTCTCTGCCTTGTGCAACTCCCTCCTCTTTCCACATACTCTTGCTCCCTCTCTCTTGCTGCTTTTGTGGAAGTCCCTTTGTTGTCCCACACCCTAGAAGCAGGTTGCAGTCTCAGACCAAGCCCAGCAGACACTCGGAACTCAGCTTCCTCTTCTCTCCCCTCTCCTGACACTCGTCTGAGCTCTGAGCGTTCCTCTGCATTTTCTTAATCTGAGTCCCCAAACATCAACTGAATTGAGGAAACAGCTGGGCCCCCGGGAAGTGTGGTACCCTTTCAAACTTGGATTTAAGTATGTGTTCAACATCTATTTAGTGGAGGGTGGAGTTGAAACAACTTTTCTATTAATACCAATGTAGTGTGCCCTGTATTTTTAATTTATCATTTGACCTCTCTTGTTCTCCTTTAAACTCCCTTAAAACAAAAATGCACTCATCTAAATGCATCAGTGAATGATGTGGAATTTAATAAAAATTTCATAGGAGAGAAAAATGAGGTTATTTGCATCTTGGTATACATAGCATTTCCAGAAATTCCCATTGGGTTTCTCATTTCTTACCGATCTCTGTTCTTGACCCCACAGCCTTATGTGTTCTCTCTACCCTCTCCAACAGTTGGCATTTCTGATTTACTTTTCCTAAATCTTTCCCTGTCTTTTCTCTGTCACTTTTTTTTTTTTTTTTTTTTTTTTTACTCAGGGCATTTTTCTCTTTCTGACTTTTGTCTCCAAGCTTTTATGCTGCCATCCGCTACTTAATACTGCCTTTAAGTAGCCAGTAGCCATTACAAGAAATATGAAGATTTTAATTGTTATCAGGAAAAAAAATCTTCCTGCTACCTAAACTCATACTCTTGTGAAGGCTCCAAGAGATCACATATAACAAATACTGTTTAACTGTGAATATTAAAATTCAAAATATATGCCTGTTTGTAACGCATGTATGAATGAGAGCCCTTTACATTTTGCCTGCTGAGTTCAGAACTGTGTCCCAGTTTTTCCTGGGGATAGTTTAGCCTTTAGAGTTCATTGCCTGGTACAGCTGTGCAGATGGTCTGATATTTAACCAGGCTCTGCCAAACCCTTCTACTGGGAGAGCAGATGTGGTTATTGCAGGACTGAGGGGTGTGGGTTTGAGGGGCATTGAAAAGGACGAATACATCTGGTACACATTCACCTTCCATGCCTGGCAATGTGATTGCCTCCTTTAATATTTTTTCATTGACCATTCTGTGAGTTAAGTTTTCCTTGTGTGTGTGTGTGTGTGTGTGTGTGTGTGTGTGTGTGTGTGATTTAAATATTCTTATTCCCATTTTGTAGGTGAGGAAAGTGAGGACCAGAGAAGTTAACTACCTTAAGGCACAATGAAAGAGCTGAGGTCTGTGGCTCAGAGGCTCAGGCCTGCACAGAACCTTGCCAGAACAGAAACATTTGCTATTTTTCAGCCTCAAGAAAAGGAAATGGCTTTGTTTCTGTCTTTTCGTGTTGCTTATTTTAGACTCTCTTCACAGGGTAGGAGAGCTAAACTTTGCATGCGTTGAGGCTGAGGATCAGCTGGAAACACAGGCAGTAGAATAGAGGATTGGGTTCTAAATGTGTTTATACAGATTAGGAATATCCTCTGGGTGAGCAGAGGGGCTTCCCAAATCTACCAATTTGGGAATTTGCAAATTATGCTTGTACCGTTTGGGGGAAGCCTATCTTACCTTTAACTTCATGATTTAGTAGCTGGCATTTTTTTTTAAGTTTATTTATTTATTTTTTTTGGAGAGGGAGAGAGAGAGAGAGCGCACAAGACGGGGAGGGGTAGAGAGAGAAGGAGAGAGAGAATGCCAAGCAGGCTCCGCACTGTCCGCGCAGAACCCCACATGGGGCTTGAACTCACGAACCATAAGGTCATGACCAGAGCTGAAACCAAGAGTCTGACGCTTAAGTGACTGAGCCACCCAGGTGCCCCTAGTGGCTGGCGTTTTTAATTAGGCCTCAAGCTATTTGGGAGAAGGCATGTATACAGTTTTAGAGATAAGCCTCAAAGCAGCCACTGTGCTCGTAAACACGTGACGGTTTTCCACATTCTGTCCAACGTACTACAATCTCAACTGTCCTCAGGTGAACTTTGAAAATTGCCACATTATCCCAGTAATTTCACTCTGTAAGAAGGCTGATTTCCACTTGTATTTAATATTATTTTGTCTCTGAGTGAACTTTTTATTCCATGGATGCTGATTCCTAATGCTAGTTTCCATGAAGTGCCTCATGGGACACAACTTTGTCAATGACGCTCACACAAATGTAGGAATAGAATCCAAACCAGCAAGATGGTAACGAATGAAAATATTTTTCTGTTAATGAAAATAACATCTCCAAATCAAGGTGCCCAGGAAAGTGATGGCAAATAAATATTTATTGCTTTCAGCTTCCACCCTCCCCACTCTGGTACTAGGAAGTAGGAATATGTTTCTGGTGATTAAGTAGCATTTCAGAAATCAGGACTGACACCCGGAGGCAAACTTTTTGAGATAAGGCAGTCAGAGACCTATGCTCCCAGACCTGACGCCCCCTTACTCATGATGGTTTGCCTGTCCTCTTTCCAGAGGCCTCATTGTTCGAGTAGTTCAAGGACAATGATTCCCTTTTAACTTCAATTTCTTTAATATTTTTAAAGATTCTCTGCTGGAAGTTATAAAGGATGCAGACTGAACAGGACACTTGTCTGAATTTTTAGGGTTTTGTAATCCAGGGAGAGTGATGATGCAGGTAACTATAAGATACGGTAGACTAGAGTAAGGAAAGGTCCATTGATACCATAGATATGGCCCATTTGGAAAATAAGAGAAAGAAATACTGATTCTCACTGCAGAAAACCTGGGGCGGAGAAGAAGAAATCTGAGTGTCTTTGAAGTATGCGTAAGACTTCTTTGTGCAGGGCAGAGGAGGGAGAGGGGAACATTTAGGGTAGATGCAATCGCACGATCAAAGGCAAGAGAGTGAGAATGGCACAGTCTGCAACTGTATAGCTGGACATAAATGTGGATGAAAATCTAGGATTATTAAGAGTACTGCGTAAACAAAGATAATACTAGGATACAATAAGAGACAGTGTTCAGACTTGGATTTTCTGATTTTGAGACCCAGTCATTTACTAACTTGGTACTCGATGTACTCAGTAGTTCGCTAGTAACAGTTTACATTCTAATATACACTTTTGTTTTTGTTTTTCTTTCCAGATTTCTCCCTAAAATAATTTGTGTTCAGACTAGGGCACTGTCAGTTCCTACTTTCCCTACTGAAATGCATTATAACTGGCCTCTGTGCTTGCCTTCTTGCTTTCTTGCCCATTTTCCATACAATGGTCTCAGTGATCATTTAAAAATATAAACCAGAGTCTTCTACTCTTCTGTTTGAAACTGTTTAATGGATTCCCAGTATTATCTTGAAAATAGTTTAATGGCTATCTCAAAGACCGTAAATACTAAATAAATAAGTGATTGGTGATATATGAGGAAACAAAGAGTCATGACACATCTCAAAGAACTTTCTTCAGGGCACAGAGCAAGGCGTTCTGCCCAGGGCTCAGATGTGTAATATGTAATAACAACAGCTCACCCTTGCCAGCCACTGCTCCAGAGACACCTGTGCGCGCACGCGCGCGCGCGCGCGCACACACACACACACACACACACACACAAACATTGTGCAGAAGGTACTGTTCTCTTCATACTGTGAATGAGAAAACAAAGGCACAGAGAATTTATTTTTATTTATTTTTAAAATTTTCGTTTTTTAATTTTTTTAAAGAGAATTTGTATTTAAAAACCCAGACACACCAAGAACCTCAGTCTTCATCTAGTTTGGTGATCCTCAAATACTGGACTGCAGATTAGGGATGTCTAGAACACATTTTCCACTGGTCATTTTTTCTTGCTTCTTACTCTTTTCTACTAAGTCCTATTTACTTTTTACTTAAGTCTATCCACAGCGAAGCTCGTGGTTGGTAACATTCTTAGTCTACGTCTAAATCTGTCTTTATTTGTTTACACTTTGGGGGGAGGTGGTTTAATACAATCTAGAGTTCTGAATGGAGACATTTTCTCTGAGCACATTGAAATATTCCTTTACATGCTAGCCCCTTTTGTTGCATTTGGGAGATCTATTGGCATCCTGTTTCTTCTCTCCTTGTTTATATTTATTTTTAAATTTTTGTTATATAAGATATACATAATGCACAAATCATAACTGCACAGTTTAAGTTTTATATAAATACACACTCATTTAACTACTTCCCATATCAAAATTTAAACATTTCCAGTATCTGCAATGTTTCCTTATGCCCCTTCTCAGTCAATATCCACCCTTTTGCCCCCTGGCACCTGGGACTCTCTATATGTCATGAGTTCAGATCTGCACTTAGTTGTTAAAAAAAATTTGCCATTTTATCCAGCATTTCTAGGTGTTTGTAGCTGGAAGTTTTTTGTTTATACTACTTAACATATGGCCTTAACGAAGTCATAGGAAAAGGTCATGCCCATTGCACCTAAAATAAAATCCCACCTCCTTAAACACGACCCATGTTGCTCTGTATGAATTGGCTCCAGTGCACCCTTGAACTTCATCCCCTGCAACTCCCTCCCTCATTCAAGCACCACTCGTCTGATTGCTGCTGCAGAGCATGACAAGCTCATGCCCTGACCCCAGACTGCTTCTCTCCTTGGCATCCTTTTTCTGTAGTTCTTTGTATGGCTAGTTTGTCCTTCAAGTCACAGCTTCAATGTCAGCTACTCAGAGTGGCCTTTCAGTTGTTCCCTTTCCCATTACTCTGTGCATTTCTTTCACAGCCTATAGACATCTTAATTTTTATTTATTATTATTTTTATATGGTTCCTGACTACATGCCCACCTCAAATGTCTACTCTCTGAAGTCAGGAAACTTGATTGCCTGACTCATTGCCACTGTGTCCCTGGGGTGGAGGGCTCAATTACTGTGAAACCCATGAACTCCTGTAGCTATGGGATGGCCTTAATATCAGAGAACATACCTGTTACATATGCTTGATCATGCTCACACTTTAAAAGTCCTCCATTTTCACGCTGAAAATTCCTCCAGTGGGTAAGGCATTGTTCGCTGGGTATATTAGGCATCCTCTGAAATCGGGGCTAGTTCTTGCAAGTTAATAATATACCATTTATACCCTGACAAAGAGATTAACTAGATTGCATCTCAAGAGATATCAAAATGGCAGTATTTCTGTGGTGTTAGATGGAGAGTCTAAGTCCCATGGGCCCCAATGACCCTTCTCTCCTTGTTAGCTCCTCCCCAATCTGTCTCTGCTAGGTACAGTTTTAAAATTAAGCTCTATATTTTTCTTATTCCTCTCTTCATCCTATAAGCAACCAGCCTGTCCCATGCTATCAAGCTTTTAAATCATCTCTGCATTTGGTATAGAGTCCTGAAAATTCCTTCTGTAAATCAGAGTTAATCTGCATTTGCTAAGCAACTGATTTAAGACAATAGGATGTATAATTGTGCCAGACCCTTAGACAGCTCATTATATGTTTAAGCTTATAATTTATTGCTTTAGGAGAGGTGTATTAGAGCAAAATCACAATTCCAACAGCATACAGAAGTGATTATGTTCAGTGTAGGTATTTTCACTCAATCTTCCACTGGGGCAAAGCCATTTGTGGAAGCAAAGATAGCATGGAAGGCTCTTAATAAATGTTTACCCAGTAAACAGATGCACAACAAATATTATATTTCAACCCAGGTGATTGATTTATTTCCTTTTCCCCCTGTTCTCTCATGTGTCCCTAGTGGAATCAATGATTAATTGATTGATTGATATTCTTCTATTTATTGCACTTGTACTCTGTTTAGCACTGGGATAGGTCTATTACAAATAGGGGGGAAGGCACTGGGTTTAGTTAGGAGGTGGACACAAAATTTTAAGACACTGTACTTGTACATGAAGATTAGGGAACAAGGTAGTAGTCATTTAACAAATATTTAGTAAATACCTCTTAAGTGTTAATTGCTTAGATTTTGTCAGATACTGGTGATAAATTAGAATTGTTAGATATTGGTGATAAATCCTCATGAACTTCACATTTGGCTGGAGGGAACTAAATATTAAACGGAAGGCATGGGTAGAATAGACGGTATATTATATGGGGATAAGATTCATGAAGTAAAGGAGAGCAGTATAGGAGTTCAAGGCATGGAGGCCTACAATTTTACATTTATTTATTTTTGATAGAGACAGAGCATAAGTGGGGGAGGGGCAGAGAGAGAAGGAGACACAGAATCCAAAGCAGGCTCCAGGCTCCGAGCTGTCAGCACAGAGCCCGACGCGGGGCTCGAACTCACAAACCGTGAGATCATGACCTGAGCTAAAGTCAGATGCTCAACCAACTGAGCCACCCAGGCGTGGAGACCTACAATTTTAAACAGGGGCGGTCTGGAAAAGCTCCAGTGAGAAAATCATTTTTGAGCAAAGTCCTGAGGGAGGGTGCAAGTGATGTAGACATCACAAGAGTTTATGGTTAGAGTAAAACTTAAGGTTGGGCAGATTATTTGTATTAGTTTCTCAACTGTAAGGTAATTTAAAATGTGCCTGTGTCATTTCAATAAGTAAGCAGTTTTGAAACCAGTATCAGTGCTCTAAGATCAGCGTGCTTAGTAGTACATGGGTCTGATCTGCTAGGCCTTCCTCATCCTGTTCTCACATCCAGTTGAGAGGAACGTCTGGCTGAGCAGATGGGCTGTTAATAAGCTTGCCTCCTGTTGTGCCATTGGACTTTTCATCATTTAGGCAGCGTGAGATGTGTCACAGGTGAGTCATGGAGCTGGATGAGGCGGATGGCACCTGTTAGAGTTGGATAAGACAGCGTCTTATGCATACATATGGAAAAGCAAACAGTCAGTGCAGGTGGGTGGGAGGAAACCAACTACCCAGCGAGTTTCCACTGGGAATCTCCTCTCATGGCAGAAAACTGGAAGGTTGATCACTGATATTTCTTTCTTCATCCTAATGACGTTCTCCAGAGTTTTACAACCTAAGAAACATCATTTGAGAGGTAACTTCTCCAAAAACATTTCTCTAAGGAAAAAATGTTTTGCTCTCTTTGGTTCAGGTATGACTTTGCCATTTCTAAATTTCTACTGAATTCAGCTCTGAAGTCTTCTTGATTATGGGATCAGGATGTAACTTCCTTGAATGTTAACCAAAGGTGCTATCTGTACTTCAGCATACAAAACACAATGTTACTTTAAATTTAGTTGTCTCTGAAGATGGGAATAAGGAAGGAAGTTGGTATTCTAAGGGGATAATTCTAAGGGGATATGTTTTTTATTCCAGCCATATGCATATTGCAAATGAATGATTATATATTCCAAGTAAGTCCTAGTATCCATTTATTCTATCATCAAATTCAAATGGTGTAGCTAGAAGTGAAGTGTTTCTTTTCCATAAAATGCTTGGAAAGGTTAAGATATTTTATTTCATGGTGTCTAGTTGGAAATACTTTTGCTAGAAAAAAATATTACTATTACATAGTCACTTTTATCCTAAATTCCAATAAATTATCAAAAGGATGGGGGAAAGAAATAAACATTTGTTTAGTGCTTCATATGCATTGAGTGCTTCACATATATGATCATTTGTTTAAACTTCACAAAAACCCCATGAAGAAGGCATCATCCCCAACTGGTGGTTGGGAGAGCTTAAGAAATTTGCCCAAGGTTGCACTGAGAAAGTGGTGGATCCCGAACTAAAGCCAGGTCTGTCTGACTCCAAACCTTGTTTCACCACTTTATGTCCTTCCCAGTGGATGGTGGATTCTGACTTTTCCATTAGCAGTAATAGGTATTAGGTGCAATTGATTAAAACAATATAGCATAAAAAAACCAGTACTGACCCCCTGTATTAGTTATCTGTTGCTATGTAAAATTATCCCCAAATGAACTACTCCAAAATTTAGCAGGGGAAGACAGTGAGTATTTATCTCCCATAGTTTCTGAGAGTCAGGAATCCAAGAGCAACCTGGTTGGGTGATTCTGGCTCAGGCTCTCCCTTACAAATGCATTCAAGCTGTTGATTGGAGCTCTCGTGATCTGAGGGCTTGTCTGGGGCAGGGTCTGCTTTCCAAGATGGCTGTCAACAGGAGGTCCTAGTTCTTTATCACAGGAGCATCTCCTTAGGGTTACTCATGACGTGGTATATACCTTCCCCCAGACTACGTGATGCAAGAGAGAAAGAGAATGACCCAGCTGAAAGCTGTAGTGTCTTTTACAATCTAATTTTGGAAATGATGTAGCTTCACCTCTGCTGTATTCTGTTGGTCAGTGTTGAAGGGGTTACACAGCAGTGTGAATATCAGGAGGTTATCTGGAAGCCATCTTGGGGGTTGACCATCACATTTCCTGTAACTTCACCTTTTGTTTTTGGCTGAGAATCGGGAAAAGTCTTCCATCAATTGATTTTGGTGGCACTGTTTGCCCGCTTCTTTCATGATAATACTTAAAGGTTGTGTAATTGACATTATCTCATTAGCTTTGTACCAAGTATACAAATTGGGAAGAAACTTGGTCGTTACTTTTGTAGAGCTCCCCAGGCCTTACACCCATACTGTCTTTACAAAAGGAGAGACAAAATTCTGCATCCTATATCTTATTTTTAACCCTAACTGTACCCCCAAACCTTGGCATTATGTGTGTGCCATTTGTCTCAATAATGGTTAAAAGAATCCAACAAATTCAGGGCTATCTTTCTATTCTAAAGTAATTTTTATATTATTCCTTAACTGTGGTCATTTTTCTTTTATCTCCACTTGTCTCAGAGTGCAAAATACTCTACTTCCCCAATGCAAAATACTATTTAGACTGTGTGCATTTGGTTTCATACGTAAGTTCCCAGTGAATGAACCCTTGGGTTGACTGTCTCTGGATTAGAACTTTATCTTCCTAGGACATCCAAGTCCCAAAAGACCAGCTGTGTCAACGTGGTGGACATCGTACCTTCTCGCTTCCCACCTGCTCAAGTGCAAGTCTGTGTATATATCAGCTTTTTACCCACTCATGCTGAGCTCCTTCCCCACACTAAAGGTGACTATTAAACTTAGTGTAGGTGTTCTATTGTCAGCTTCTTAGTCTCTTGGGTCTCTCCTTTGAAGTAGCCTCCAGAGCCCACATCACCCCACTTTTACCTTATTATTTCTTGAAGTTCGACAGAATCTTCCATGGTGTTAAACACTTGTTAAAAGTGCAGATTTTTGGACCCTCTCTAGATATTCTGAATTAGAATTTTCAGAATTAGGGCCTAGAATATACCCATGGTTTTAGATTTAAATAACAGTTTCATCAAAATGGAATTCTCATAACATTCACCCTTTTAAAGTATACAGTTGTTTTCAATATATTCAGAAAGCTGTGCAACCATCATTGGTAAATAATTTTAGGATGCTTTTATCACCCATAGAAGAAACCCTGAACCTATAGTCACTCATCATACCTCACTCAGCTCCTGAAAACTACTAATCTACTTTCTTTTTCTATGGATTTGCTCTTTTGGATATTTCATATAAATGGAATAATATAATATGTGGCCTTTTGTGATCGCCTTCTTTCACTTAGCTTAATACTTGCAAGGCTCATCTATGTTGTAGCATAAATCAGTACTTCATTGCTTTTTATTGCCAAGTAATAACCCATTGTATGGATATAGCATACTTTATTTGTTCATTCATCAGCTGATGGACAATTTGGTTTGCTTCCACTTTTGGCTATTGTGAATAATGCTGCTATGAACACTCACATACAGGTTTTATGCAGACATATGTTTGCAATTCTCTCGGTATTGTCACGGGCTGATTTGTGTCCCCACCCCCCCCCCCCCCAAGATTCATATGTTGAAGCCCTATCACCCAGTACCTCAAGATGTCCCCATATTTATAGATTAGGCCTTTAAAGAGGTGGCTAAGCTTAAGCTAAGGCCATCGGGGTGAGCCCTAATGCAGTCTGGCTGGTGTCCTTATAAGAACAGGAGATTAGGACATACAACGAGATGCCAGGGGTGTGTGTGCCCAAGGACAAAGATGTGAAGAGGGATTAAGTGGGTGGCCATCTGCAAGCTAACAAGAGAGGCCTCAGGAGGAATCAGCCCTGCCAGCACCTGGACCTTGAACTTCCAGACTCCAGAACTATGAGAAAATAAATTTATGCTCTTGAAGCCACCCAGTCGGTGCTATTTTGTATGAAAGCTTTAGTAGACTAAAAAAATTATATACAGGTATATAATTAGAGATGGAACTGTTTGGTCATATGGTAACTGTTTTCCAAAAAGTCTGTACCTTTCTACAATCCAATTTTTCTTCATCCTGTCAGTACTTGTTGTCTGTTTGTCTGTTTGTCTGTTTTTCGGATTTTAGCTATCCCAGTGGGTAGGAAGTAATCGCTCATTGTGGTTTTGATTTGCATTTCCCTAATGACTCATGATGTTGAACATTTTTTCTACATATGCTTGTGCTTTACAAACAAGATTCATGAGTGATTTTCATTCATATTGAAGCTTAAAAGGAGTTGCAGATGTATTGTAATTCAGAGTTGTTAGCCAGCTTCAATCCTGGCTTTGGGACCTTAGTTATCGAAATTAAACTGGCCTATGCCAAAGTTAATAAAAAAAGTTTAGGATGAAAACAAAATTTATGATTAGGCCAACTAGTCTTCACAAGTTTATGTGCCCTCAGACACTCCCACCAGCTTGTCTCCCTGCCTGTGAGTCTGTTTCATCCAAAGGCTGTCAGAGCAGTAGGTGAAGTCAGCTTTGTCTTGGGAGCCAGTAGGTGGGAAAGAAGAATCCTCTTTCTCTGATATCCTGGGTGTGCCCCTTGGTACCACTAGAAACCTGACTGTCACTCTGCTGCCCCCTTATGGATGAGCCGGAGGATGGCTCTGGTTCTGAGAGAAGTATAGCATTTTCTCCTTCGGGCTCACTCAGGTCCTGCCTTTGGTCTTACTCACCCTCTGATTTTATCTCCTTTTTTGTCCATTCCTGAAAGACTCAGGTGTTCTTAGATTTAGCCTTGCCAAGTGTGATGGAGTGTTGACCTAACTGGGCTCTGAACCCCTGCTTGACAGTTGGACAAATAATAAGCTTGACAATCTTTTTGAGGATATGCTGGGAATGAGATTTTGCTTGTGTTTCTCTAATAAAATTATGAATTTTTTAACAAATAGGCAAGAACAGTCTTTTAGAATTAGGCACCGTATAGAGGAATTGGACGCAGCATGTCGCTTACATCTCTTCTTACCCCTTGCTAGATTGGGATGTGTCACTTACCTATCTACTGCCAAGAGGGAAAATCAAGGCCTGCTCTCTGTGTCTGAACTTTCTGGTCAGCAGGCTGCCATTGTTAACAGCAGCGATCCTAAACCCCTGGAGGTAAAATATGATTAGTTGTTTAAAAGTTTGAGATAGAGCTTTTAAAAAGCCCTTGGGGAATTTCTACATATTTATATTATCTGGATTGTTGTTACTTCTCATTCTTCTTATTTGAGATGAGAGCAGATAGTAAAAGGAAAATGTTAGGCACTTGCATTTTAGGACTCAGCTCAGCAAAGCTTGGGAAGTTCCATAAAAGCTTAGAAGAGAATTAGTTTGGAAGCTTTTGGCAAAATATGATCCCTTTGTTATGATTCATTGTGGTGTTTACTTCTAGTCTCTTTGTAAGGTAGACTTTTGCGTTGCCCGAGAAAGTTTAGTTTTACTTGTTTTGAAGCAATGAAAATAAAATAGAACATAAAAATATGATACATATTGGATTGGTTAGCTTTACATTTTTTGTTTTCCTTTTCCATTTGTGGGGAGTTCTCCATTTTCCCACTATTCTCCCTCTAAAGAAGCTGCAAGGGTCAGTTCTGCCTTTTTTCCGCCCTCTGATATCCAGGATAAACTAGATCCCAAGACTCCACCATTACCCCACCTTCCCTGGAGCTAGCCCAAGATTTTTGGACATGTTATGTTTGAGGGGCTTTATGGGTGTTCAAAGGAGAGAGCTCTCATGTGCAGTTGGACACATGGACAGCACATATATTTTGCAAAGTTGGGAAATGAAAACAATTTTTTAACTCAATGTTTCTGTTTTAGTAGCAAGATATTTGTAAGTATTATGTCATAAAACATGAGATGATATAGATGTAACCTTACAGATAATTTGTGTATAATGTTCTAGTAATGCGCAAAGAAAGTGGTAACATCAATCCAAATTACAGAATTGTCATAATGGTTTGGTTATATGGAAAGACTCTGTTAACATTTCATTGGTCACCATTGATGATCCCCTTTTATTAGATTTATATTTAACAGTGATTAAGTGCCATGATATGCTGGTAGCAGAATATAATAAGAGTTCAGAAATTGTTTCTCCCCAGTGATCTTATAATCTTGCCTTATGCACGTGAATTTTCTTCTTTATTTCTTTACTATGGACTGCAGAACAGTTTGCATTATTATTGTTCATAAATTCTGGCCAGATGAGATTAGTTTTATAGATGTAGGATCAATGATACTTGAGCACATTTGCAGCTGTGTACTGCCCAATATTGCTCATTAATGGCTTTAAAAGAATCAGTGCATTTTGCTAGAAGCAAAGATAATGAGCCATTGATTATCCCTGCACAGTGCAATTTACAGCCTATTTTATTTTTAATGCAACGTTAAATTAATTTGTAAAAGATCACAAGCATTGCTTTATTTCCAAGCTGTGATTAAACAGTTATTGAACTTTCCATAGAGAACATTAATCAATTCTCATCTCTTCTGATCTCCCAGAGTGCTTTGGAAATGAAGATGAATAGCTTGTGATCACCTGCACTTCTTGGGAGGCAGCAAACCCAGAGGAGAAAACATCCTTATGGGGCTGAGCTGTATGAGATAGGATGTGTCAGGAAGGGTCCTAGGTTATGATGTTGCTTCCCAAGGTCAGATTGTGGATATATTCTAGAGCAACGAGTGGAGATATAAGTTCTACTAGAGTTTTATGTGAAAGCACCTTGAGGAGTATAAAGATATTATATAGGATATAAGGTATATATGCTTTATATGTTTTTGCTTTGGGTGGGTATATAATTAAACTATGCTTACCTAGCTCCATACATTTGAGTACGTTTTGAATAAACCTTTAAGATCACTTTTAAAAAATTAACCAATGAATAGGATTTTCCCCTTCTTTATCACTTCTTGGCAGTCTTCTATCACTGACCAAGGCTGATTAAGTTAGATATGAATTGTACGTAAGGACCAACATCACTGTGGCCAAGTGTCCAGACTTTTAGAATAATCTTCAGGTTTGCTGACATTAGTAGAAAAGGACTGATTTATGTTCTCAAGAAAGTAATTCATAGTAGAGAATTTGGGAGAAATCATAGGGAAATGAGATGAACAGAGTAGAAGAAGGTGCTATTTAGATTCAGATGTTGTGATCTTTGATTAGATGGTTATGGAACCCTAACATAGAAGATAAGACTGATCTCTCTGGGAACTAGCAGGGTGTAGAGCTTCCTTAATTACAGTAAGAGGGGTAGATTTTGAGGGACTAAAACCTACAAGCAGATTTACCTATTAAATGAAGGGCAAGTTCTGGAATGGTTGGGCTAAGAAAACTATCTTGGAAAGGTTAGAAGGTCCAAATGGAACTTAATATCCAAAGGGTAGATTGAATCAGGTGAGTAGTTGCATTAAGCCCTAGAAAGAGGCAATGGGGGTCCAAACAGTTGGTCACAACCCAGGAATTGAGAATCCAGAGATAAGTCCCTCTCAGACATCCAAAAGGACAGTTAGGGAGAACTGATGAGCTTAGGATGCCAGTGCTTACTAGAACCAAGTAGCAGTTCTGTTTATAGTTAGAGTGAATTTGGTAGTGATGTTCACACAGCATCAGGTATTCACTATACAAGCTTCTGCAAGTCTGACTTGTTGAATTAGATAACAGTGGCGCAGAGGGGACTGAGGGACCTAGAGGTGAGCTATAGACACTGAAATGTCTTCAAATGGCACTACCAGGGAGCACAGAAGAAAGTTTGCCAATGCTGGCTGTAAGCGTAAGGAGGTGGAGTGGTGAACCTCTAAAGGCGGGACTCGGGGACGGACGGGAGGCTCATCTCTCCCAAAGTGGTTCTTGGTTGGCCTTCTGTCTCACTTGGTGTTTTCAGACTTGTTTTCTTTTTTATTCCCTAGGGGTTTATTCACTGTTTAGATGATTACCTATAAAAATTATTTTGTTTGGATAACAAGTCCTAGTGGTTCGATGTTGACATAGTTTGGTGTATCTGAAACCCAGGCACAGAGAGAACAAGAGACAGAGTAGATCTTCTTTGTGGAGAGTAAGAAGGAGAGAAAGATGAGGGTCAGGAGCTTAGGTTGGTATCTGCAGATTGCAGGCCTGAGTTAAGGGCTATGATGGCTGGGAAGTTGTGAAGGCTGATGGTACCATGGGAGAGTGGGAAAAATTCAAATAAAGGCAAGCAGGGATTTGGTAAAAGCAAAATGCAGCTACCTCATCAGGTTGCCCAAGACCCATTCTGTACAATAACAATTCATCAGGTTAAATGAGGTTCATTAATGAAGGAAGGGCGAGTCATGACTGTGTGTGTGTGTGTGTGTGTGTGTGTGTGTGTGTGTGTGTGGTAGGATGGTACATGGCAAATACAAAACTGATGAAATTAGACTGAAATTTACAAATGGGAGGGCATAGTGAACAGTGTGATGCACAAAAGGGTAGAATGACTGACTGTTCTTGGGGGGAATGTTTTAACTCCTACATCTACAGAGTCCTAGAGAAAGAAAAGGCAAAATTAGACATAAAAAGGAAGATAAGAGGGACAAATAAAGGGATTCATATATTTAAAGGATGTAATGATGTGTTCATTAAAGGGTAGTAATGAGTGACCTAAGGAGATAGGTCACTATCTTTGATAGAAAATTGAGGCAAGCTTCTATCTTTGATGGAAGATTGAAAAAGTGTTCAATATTTATGGATTCAGGATACATGGTCATAATCTCTAAAAAAATGTTCATAGCATCAAAGGACTTGTATAAAACCTTTGAGCATGTTCAGCATTGCTATTGTTCTTTATGAACCAAGAAGAAGTATATACTGTTTTAAGAAAAATGATTATGATGGGGAGGGGGGCGCCTGGGTTGCTCACTTGGTTAAGTGTCCAACTTCAGCTTAGGTCATGATCTCATGGTTCATGAGTTTGAGCCCCTCATTGGGCTCTTTGCTGTCAGCACAGAGCCTGCTTTGGATAGTCTGTCTCCCTCTTTCTCTCTGCCCCTCCTCAGCTTGTTCTCTCTCTCTCTCAAAAATAAATAGATAAACTTAAAAAATTAAAAAAATAAAAAGAAAAATGATTGTGGTAGAATATGTATGTGTATATATAAACAGATGGGGTGATTGGTTACTTTAGAAAGTGATTCACCTCGGCATTAATCATGCATTCTTAGGAGCCTCGTGTCATGAGATGTGCAGGACCATGGAGGGTACCTGATCCAAACTCTTGCCAAGGCAAGAAGCCCATCACAAGCAAATTAATTACATATTGTCTTAGTGTTATTTTATAACACCTTGTAGGCAGTAAAGCATTATTTTCTTAATTTATAGGTTGGAAAATAAAGATGTCCAAAGTCATTTAGCAAACTAGGCCCTGATTTCTAGCCTGGGTCTCTCTTTTTTTTTTTTTAATTTTTTAATGTTTTTATTTATTTTTGAAGGAGAGAGAGAGAGAGAGAGAGAGAGAGAGCGAGCATGAGTAGGGGAGGAGCAGAGAGAGAGGGAGACACAGAATTTGAAGCAGGCTCCAGGCTCTAAGCTGTCAGCACAGAGCCTGATGCAGGCTCAAACTCACAAACTGTGAGCTCATGACCTGAGCCAAAGTGGGACGCTTAACCTACTGAGCCATCTAAGCACCCCATAGCCTGGGTCTCTTCTTATTGAGCTCTATAGTCACTTATGTTCCATGAATATTGTCAGATGTGTCCTGTCTCTGAGATATTCCACTAAGTGCATGATTACTGAGACAGTTGGAAGGTGATACAGCTCATGTATACCTGGGTTCAAACATTGGCTGCAAATAATTAAATGTGATTCTGTTTAACTGTTTGTAAAATGAAGTACTTCATTGTTCTTTCTTACAAGGATGAAGTGAGATCATGACAGTACCTGGCACATAGTAGGTGCTCAGTAAATATTAGCTGTCAGCTCCACATATGCCTCAGTGGTCTACCCAGTTGTCTGTGAATATATAGCAGAGCTGTCTTAAGAATGGGCTAATTTCTGCAACTATATATCCTTTCGAAAAATATAGTTCATTTCTTTTTAACATGTGCCATTCATCTAAGCATTTCTGTTGACTGTAAAGGATTCATAAAGTTCTTGATTTTGACATGTTTCTAGCTATCATTTTGAATTGGAGATTATTGTTTGAACTACTACAGAACTTTGCACAGGAATTTGATTTATTTGTCTTATACCTTAACTGAAATAAACTTGGTATTAGACTTCTGCTTAAGTTAGCTGAATTAATTCTGCTTTAATTCAAGTTCATCTCTGCAGTGGAAAATGACAGGCATTATTGAGTTCTGTTACACATTTAATAAGGAATGTACACTTCTCATCCTTGCGGGAGCAATTTAATACACTGCAGAGCCTGTCAAAATTCAATTCAAGGTTGAATGACTAATGCATAAAAGTCAATTCCATATCCTACCAGAGATAAAGCCAGTTATTTCTTTTTATCAAGTAGATGAGGATGCTATTTGGATCTCTGGTTGCAAAGGTTTGAAACTTCAGGCTTTGCAAAGTTAGTGATGTGAGTGTGTGGAAAACTCAAGCATTTCAGGAGTGGAGTTTGTCTAAAGATGCCAATCAATAGAGGGAGTCTGACTTGGTCATTCTCAGTCCTTTGTGCAGGTACAATTTCCATAGCCTTTGAATTAAGGAGTGAACTCAGTACAAAGCCAAGACGGGGAGAAAAAGGGAGGTTTTTGAAGGCTCTTATCTTTCCATCGATGCAGCTCTGGTCCCAATTTACATGTGTGTGTGTGTATGTGTGTGCATGCATATGGGTGCATGGACGTAAGTGTGTGTGCAAATGCATGAGCCTGTGGGCAACATCTGGTCCTGGCACTGTGGGCAACATCTATTGAACAATTATTTACTGAGCGCCTTCTAGACCTTGTTCTGGATGTTGAGGCTAGAGTGAAGAAAACATACAAAATCCCTGCCCTTTGGAGCCTCTATTTTAGTGGAGGGAGAACGACAGTAAATAATAAAAATAATAAGTACGTTGTATGAGTGTCAGATGCTCGCAGTTTCTATGAAGAAACATAAAAGAAGGGCAGAGGAAAAAGAATATTGTGGGAGGTACAGCTTCATTAACTAGAATGAGCAGGGACGGTTGAAGTGACACGTATTCAAGTAAGCTATTTGGGGGAAGAGCATTTTTACGGAGGGAACAGCATTACAGAAGCATGGAGGTTGAGCATGTTGAGTGTGCTGGGAAACACCAAGAAGGTCAGGCTGGTTGGAGCAGAGTGATGGGGAGCAGTCAGAGATGGAACCAGAGAAATAACAGGGGTCTGAATCTTATAAGGTCTAGGACTTATACGGTCTTGTGTTCTGAGTGAAATGGGAGCCTCTGGCAGATTTTGAACAGAAGCGACATGATGTAACCTGCTTTATTCCCTCTGGCTGCTGCATTTAGAATAGACTCTAGAGAAGTCTAGAGAAGCAAGGGGGGAAGCAGGGAGACCAATTAGGAGGCTATGATAGGGCAGATGAGTGGTATTTGTTGACAATGACTAGAGTAGGGTATGGCCTTGAGAGTGAGTGGCAGAAGCAGGGGTAGGACAAAATAACTGGAGGAGACCAGGTTATTGGTGGGATGATCCACGTGTCTGAGGCAAATTGTTATATAAATGTTATATCAATAGAGGTCAGTATTTCTTTCATCAGTCAGTAAGTCAAGGCATTTAATCCATTTCTCCTATATGGACAGCACTACCCAGAATCTTAGGGAAGAGAAAGAGAACAGAATATATGATTTTTTTTTTCTTCATGGAACTTACAGAACAGTCTGGCATATGCAGAGAAATCAGCAGGGCAGTCATTTTCAAATCAACCCACCAAGCAGTCATCTAGCCAACTTCCTAGTAGAGGTGTAAACAGAATTATCCAGGCTTCATTATGGAGGGCTTTTTAGAAATATGGGCATTGATTGAGTCAGATTTTGTAATAGGTGAGATTCTAAAACCATTTCGGAGGTAAGGAGAAAGAGGACATTCCAGAGGGAGGGAATAAAAGAGGTCCACATGGAAAATGGCAAAGTCAGCATGTTTGGAACGGGTGGTGGATGGAAAAGAAGGTTTAGAAATTAAACTGGCAAGTCTTCATTGTGGCATTGTTTGGACATTTGATATGGGGAGCAAAGCACTCTGGATCGATAGTATGATATGATGAAAAATAGTGTTGTAGTGGTCTGAGTGTAGACTGGACAGGCACAGTCTAGCACAGTGTTGGAGGAACAGGAAAGGCGTCCAATGCAGTATGACACTGAGGATAAAAGACGCCATGGTGTCAAACGGGATGTGGCAGGCAGTGTGGTAGCATTAATGGGGAGGAAGGGGGTGGGGGTTGGTTCAGAACATGCTGGTTTGGAACAGCTGGTCCAAGCCATACTCTGTCATCTGGTTTATGTCGTTGATTGTTTTGCTTCCTGTCTGCCGTCCTTCTGGCTCTGCCTTCTACTTAGAGCCCAACACAGGTTTCCTCAAACTCGATACCTGCTGACATCCTGGGCTGGATAATTTTTTATTGTGGGGAGTTGCAGGATGTTTCACAGCATCCCTGGGCTTGACTCGGGCGTCAGTGGCACACCTCCCTGCCCCAAGGCATCCAATCAAAAGTGTCCCCTGACATTGCCAAATGTCCCCTGGCTGGTGGCAGTAGGGGAATTACCCTCAGTTTAGAACCACTGAGCTACAGTGACTCTTAAAAATATAAGTCATTTCAAGTTGCTTCATGGATCAAACCTTTGAATATCTTTTCATCTTACCTAGAGAGAAAGCCCAAGTTCCTACAATGGTCTGTAAGGCCTTACCTACTGTGGGCTCATGAATTCCACCCAGCTATCTTTTATCACGTCGTCTTCTAGCTTACGCACTTAGTAGCTATTCTTGCTGTACCCCAAACATGACAGGCACACACTCATGGAAGGCCTTGCTCCCTTGCTATTTGCTTTATCTGGAGCATTCTTCTCACGTATCTGTCAGCTTGCTTTATCACCTCCTTTAGATCTTCACTTGAAGATCACCTTCTCCGAGAGAGGTTTTCTGACCATTAAATTTAACCCTTTTCCTGCTTTGTTTTCTTCACACACTTATCAAACATGGTCTAAATTATTTTTTAATTTCTTATTTTATCCATCCATCCACTAGAATGTAAGCTCCAGAAGGCATGATTTTCATTGGTTTCAGTCATTTCTATACGTACAACATTGTCTGTACATAGTGTGTGCTCAGTAAACACCTGCTGAATGAATGAGTGAATGAATGAATGAATGACAACAGGGACATTCTCTTACAGTTCCCTGCCACTGCCCTCCACTACAGAGCACACATTTGCTATTGCAGGAATCAAGCAGTGCCAGCCAGCAAATACCCATGCTGCTGGGGCATTTGCCAAATGCAACAAATGCTGTTTTGAAACAAAGGAGCCTCTAATGGAGACATCAGCCATTTGTTAAACGATTAGTTTGGTGACAGAAGCTTCACATGTGATGAATCTACTAATTTACAGATCATTATTGGACATTAGTTAATTGCCAGACAACTCCATGTCCTAGGAAACACTGGGGAAGCCCCTATTACTAAGAAGACTGGATATCTCAGCTCTTAATAATTAGGGGGCTTATATCTCAGAGTGAATGAGTGGGTGGGTCCTACATACACTTAGTGTCCATTGCCACTTCAAGAATTGTTTCTGAGCTTTCATTTTTAAATAAAAATTCTACATAATGCTGAATATTTAAATGGAACAGAAATAAAAAAAAAATAGAATTCGTTTCTCTACCTAAAGGTAACTTTGAGATGCATTTTAGGCATTCTCCACAAATATATACACACACATATATGTATATGTATGTGTTCCAGCTATATATATATATCAGCTATATATATATATATATATATATGGTTATATATATATTTATATATATACTATAGGTTTATACTATAAGTAGTACATCTATCATATACAGTATATATTTAGTATGCATATAGTATATATATGTAATTATACTATATGTAGGTATACATACTACATAGAATACAGCTAGCGTTTATATATATATATTCTCAACACACACACATATTTTAAAATGTCACAGGATTTTCCTGTTTCACATCAGATTTCACTTAATGCTATATTTAGGGTATTTTTAGAGCACAAACAGATATACTCAATTTTCTTTTTTGTTTTTTGAGAGAGAGAGAGAGAGAGAGAGAGAGAGAAAGAGCGAGAGCGCACAAGCAGGGGAATGGCAGAGGGTAAGAGAGAGAGAATCTCAAGCAGGCTCCATAGAGCCTGACGTAGGGCTTGATCTCATGACAGTGAGATCATGGCCAGAGCCAAAATCAAGAAATCGGATGCTTAACCAACTGAGCCACCAGGCACCCCTACTGAATTCTTGTTTAATGGTTGCAGAGTATTCTATTTGTGTTTAGTAATTAATTAACCAGATACTATTGATGGTTTGTGTCTAGGTTTTATTTATTTATTTATTTATTTATTTATTTATTTGTGCTCTTATACAGATAACAAGAAAAATGTTATCTACAAGCATACCATGGTAGAATTCTGTGAGTATATCTGCAAGTTAGATGCCTAATAGAGGAATTTCTGAGACAAGGAATATTTGCACTTAAAAATAAGAAACTGCATATATTTCTGCTCCGAACAGAAGGATCGGAGAGTACCTACTTCCATTAACTTTGGTAACCTTTTATACTTTAAAACTTTCTGAGTTGTGCCAGTTTGAAGGTTAAAGAAATTATGTCTAATTTTTAAAATTTGCATTTCTTTGATTCTGAGTAACGTTGAATATATTTTTCCACATACCAATCAGTCTTGTATTTGTGCATATGTGGGAAGAGAAGGTTAGCCTGTCATTCAAAAGCTGTGTCTGATAGGTTTTTTTTTTTTTTTTTTTTTTTTTTTTTTTTGCTGAAAGTTATACCTCTAGATGGGAGTTACTGTGATCTAGTCTCTTGATCTATTCCCATAGGACTCTGTAACGGAAGGACTGTGCTGTGTTTATCTAACCATTCCTATCACTTATCCCACAGTTTGGTAGATTGTTGGCTTTCTCTTATGTATGTGGATGTTGTGAAAAAATAATGAGGAATCAGTTGGCTTAAAGCAAGTGGGATGGTAAAGCTAATGGAAATGGCAGAATATCAGATATAATGGTTAAAACTCAGAAAAATTATGAACTAAGAAGTTTTAAGGACATTTGGATCTGGTTAAAACAGGCAATTTGCTAAACACTCAATGCAAATATTTATAGTAAAATAGTGAATATCTTAAATACCTGCTACTCATTTGAGATCTGTTATTATTTTGATTATTATTACTTACCAGTGTTGATAAATTTTTTATAAAGAGTTGTTAGCTCAAGTGTGACTTTTTAAAAAATATCTGGGAACCATTTGTTTTTTTTTTTTCACTCTTGAAGTGGATATTTAATTTTGTGAAATCAGAAAAATAGGAATTATATAGGAAATGGAAAAATAGAAATTGTATACTATTATTTCACTTAGTTTTCTGGGTAAATGTTTTATTTTTAAATTTTTGTTTATTTTAAAAAATTTATTTATTTTGAGAGAGAGACAGAGAGAGAGAGAGCAAGGAGGGGCAGAGAGAGAGGGAGAGAGAGAATCCCAGGCAGGCTTTGTGCTGTCAGTGCAGAGCCCAACATGGGGTTTGATCCCATGAACCATGAGATCACGACCTGGGCCGGAATCAGGAGTTGGACAACGCTTAACCAACTGAGCCACCCAGGTGCCCCTGTTGGGGAAATATTTTGAAAATATGGTGTGATGCAACCCTTAAATTGGATAAACTTAATATTGGGGATACTTTTTCAGGCCAAATATCTCTTGGGATTAAGTATATTGTGCATATTAGGTATTAAAGTCTCCTTTCCAAGCAATGAAAAATGTTAAGCATTGCCTATGCAATGCTTATATCATTTAAGTGGCTATGTGTATTTCATTGTTCTATCTTAAAAATAAGTGAAAGACCGTTAGGCTCCATGGCCAACTTTTTTAACATTATGATTGCCCCCATTTTTGTTTGTGATTTTCAAGTATAAATCTGTGAAGAATACATGTGAATATAAGGATGGCCCCTTTACAACCTATAATTCTTAAAGGAATATGCTGGAACATTAAAGATAAATAACATAATATTGAATTCTTATCTAAGATGTAGTAGGAGAAAGTAAACATAGGAATGAGGCAATACTTTATCAGAACATACAGAGCTAGAGAAAAAAATCAGCATTGGGCCAAGAGAACAGATTGGAGCAGGTTTCGTTACTTCCTGGCAACAATCCTTACAAATTAAAAAAATAAAAAAGAGAAAGATAAAAAAGAAAACACAAAGCTGTGGAAGCATAGGTGCTTCAGGCTGAAGGTGAAAGTTAGTGGACCCAAACAAGAATGTGCTAGTAGACAGGCCGCTCAAGTTTGACTTGTCTGCAGTAAATCTAATTTTTAACTTTATATTGTTTCCTAAATCCGTGAGCTCTCCCTTTGTTTGATGTGCTGGAAAAACAAAGTCACTGTTGTTTAAAGCCCAAAAATATTTTCTTTTCTGGAATGTGGGAAGTAGAAACCCCAAAGATGCAAAACTTAAAAAAAGACCTGGAGGATTTATCTAAAGCATAACTGTGGTTAATTGCTATAGCTAAATGTGATTTTTATTCATGTTCTAAGTCATTTTATTTAGGGACTGTATTCATTTCTAGGATTTCTCTGTCTAGTCTCCCCATTCCATTCCTTGATAGTCAATATATTACTTTTCGTCTGGGGCTCCAGACCCTCATATCTCTGGGACCCCTTACTATGTCTTTGTGCCCCTCCCCTGGCCTGTGTTGGCCTTTGTTTCTACTGGCCAGTCCCTCTGTGACTCTCTTGCTTGTTACTTGGGCTATTGGAACTACACCTGCTGCCTTAGCATCCATGCTTGTGTGCGTGTCGAGGTACACACACATACTACACACATACAGCTGAAAACATCCTCCAGGGCAGCCCTGAACTCATGACTGGGAGCTGTAAAAGTCCAACTCCCTTGTCTGGAGCTGAGATAAGCTCCAAGGTGTAATTTACACTCCAGAGCTGCCCTGGGGATCCAGCCAAGACTGGGACTTGGTTTGTCCTTCTCCCCTTTTATGTTCTGCTTCCCCATTATCTTCTTGTTTTTTCCTGAGTAAACTACCATTATGGAAATGTTCTTGTAGTTTATTTTTGGACAACCTGATTTAAGAAAGCTGGTTGAAAGTAAAGTCAAACTTTTTCTTTCTAGTTTCCTCTTTGTGGAGTCACTCTAAGTACAATAAACAATAGTACTGAACTACAACCTAAGCTTTTCTTGTTTGTGATCTCATTTAGAGTATTCTAGAGAATCCATGAAATGGGCTGGGCAGATGGCTACTCTTCCCACTCACAAATAGAGAACAAAAGAGCAAATGACTTGCTCAAGCTCATGGCGCAATCAGGATAAGAACACAGGTTATTTGATGTTTCATCTTGTGCTCTCTCCTTCACCATTCGGCCTCTCTAAGGTGGAACTATCCCTGCCAGACTCCTGTAGGCACTAAGAAAAACAAGGTCCCTTTTAGCTTCTAGAACTGCACTGGCCAGTATAGTAGCCCATAGCCACATGAAGTTATTAATTAATTAATTTATTTATAAGTTTATTTATAAGTTTGTTTATTTGTTTTGAGAAAGTGAGTATGAACAGGGGAGGGGCAGAGAGAAGGGGGCGGGGGAGACAGAGAATCCCAAGCAGACTTTTGCACTCCGTGCGAGCTGGATGAGGAGCTCAATACCATGACTGTGAGATCATGACCTGAGCCGATATCAAGAGCTGGATGCTCAACCAACTGAGCCACCCAGGCTCCCCCACATGAGGCTATTTAAATTTGAGTTTCAGTTAATTAAAAGTAAAAATTCAAATCCTCAACTAGCCACATTTCAAATACTTTAATACCCACATCATTATAGGAAGTTCTACTGGACAGTTGGACAGCGCTGCTCTAGACCCTTTACTCATCAATATCTTTAAGAATTCTGCTCTTTTCTTCATGTGATGGCCTTAATTATATTCTCTTCTATCATCTCTGCCTCTCCCGCATCTTTATATTGGTCTCCTTGCACATATCTGCTAACAAGGCCTAGTTTTTTGTTTTGTTTTGTTTTTAAACAACCTTGAGATTAACACCAGGGTGATTGCTACTTTTGAATTTACCATTATAGGCATCTGAATTTTCATAAAACACACTGTATTGGTTATTTTCATGTGTTAAGCTGACTGGGCTAAAAGAATACTCAGATAATTGGTAAAACATTTTTTCTGAGTGTGTCTGTGAAGGTGTTTGCAGAAGAGATTAGCATTTGAATTGGTAGACTGAATAAAGAAGATCCCCTTCTCCAATGCAGGAAGGTATCCTTCAATCTGCTGAGAGTCTGAAGACAACAAAAAGGCAGAGGAAGGAAAGGCTCAGGCTATCTGCTTGAGTTGGGATATCCATCTTCTCTTGTCTTCAGACATCAGAGCTCCTGGTTCTCAGACCTTCAGACTTGTACTGGGTCTTACACCATTGGCTCCCCCAGTTCTCCGGCCTTGAGGTTTAGACTGAAACTATACCACCTGCTCCCCTGGGTCTCCAGTATGCAGATGGCAGATTGTAGGACCTCTCAGTCTCTATAGTTGAATGAAGAAATCCCTCATAATCTTTCTGTATATCTTTATATATTTTACTGGTTCTGTTTCTCTAGAGAACCCTAACACACACATACTAGAGGAATTTGTTATAAAAGAAAAAGGTAATGACCACATAATGCATGTAATTAGTAGAGAAACTTCCATAGCAACCCATTTTTTTCTCTCTCTGAAATACTAGTGGAATAATTCTTACTCTTGTCTACCACACAGATGTGGAATTAAGGTGAAATTATGGAAATTATTGAGAACACAGAGAATGAATTAGAACAATTCTGAAATGTATCTTTGAATTTAAGTAGGCATAATATAAGCTCATGGGATCATTATTTGATTTTAATGATAGGTTATCTGTTAACAAACAGAAAACTGTCTTTTCCTACAAAATAAGAAACAGTTTTTTTCCTGAATGAAAGAGACTTAGAAAAAATGATAAACTTTATGACTTTAACTTTGGGATACGTATTATCAACCAAAGCAGTGGATTATTCTTTCTTTGCAGTAGATAGAATGAAACAAATAAGAGCATTGAGAGGGGGAAGAGGTGAAGTGACAGGGCTCATGGAAGGCAACAGGAGGGCATTTCCTGTGGGAACGCAGAGGATGCCATGGGAAGGTTCTCCGAGGAGATGGGAGAAAAAAGAGAAGCTGACGGTGCCCTCCATTTCTAGTGGTACATATTTTGGGTAACGGAATTCAATCTAGGAACTAGTATCTTAAAAATGTAAGACCACAATGAAAATGAATTGTTTATGAGTAATTTAAATAGAAATTCCTCCTCTTCTCTCTACAAGTACTTTTGAAGTGAGATGTATTTGAATATAGCACAGAGCAATGGAGCCAAAAGAAAACGTGAAATGTCTTGGAGAAAAATGAAGACTGATTTATTTTTCAGAAAGGCCAAGAACCTCCCCCCCCACCCCCGCCATTCCTTGCCAAGTGACAATGGATAATTTGAACTGTTGTGAGGTCCATCATTTGGCCAAAATTGTCTTTCTTCTGACTTGGCCAGTAGTGGCACAATAAATTACAAAATGCTAAAATGAATAAGGGTAATTGAAATCACAGTTCATCGTTGAGTATGATGCTGAATAATGAGAACACACAAAGAAAAAAATTTGTAAGAAGAAAAAATATTTTTCATGTTGGTTTACTTTTTAGTTTTAATGAGATGGATTCACTTGCTTATTTATTTTTAATCTGCTTTAATGAGATGGGTGTCAAGAAGAGTCCTTGTTGTGAGACAGGAAACCATCAAAACCCTAGAGGAGAAAGCAGGAAAAAACCTCTCTGACCTCAGTTGCAGCATTTTCTTACTTGACACATCCCCAAAGGCAAGGGAATTAAAAGCAAAAATGAACTATTGGGACCTCATGAAGATAAAAAGCTTCTGCACTGCAAAGGAGACAATCAACAAAACTAAAAGGCAACCAGTGGAATGGGAAAAGATATTTGCAAATGACGTATTGGACAAAGGGCTAGTATCCAAAATCTATAAAGAGCTCACCAAACTCCACACCCAAAAAACAAAGAATCCAGTGAAGAAACGGGCAGAAAACATGAATAGACACTTCTCTAAAGAAGACATCCAGATGGCCAACAGGCACATGAAAGGATGCTCAGTGTTGCTCCTCATCAGGGAAATACAAATCAAAACCACACTCAGATACCACCTCACGCCAGTCAGAGTGACTAAAATGAACAAATCAGGAGACTATAGATGCTGGCCAGGATGTGGAGAAACAGGAACCCTCTTGCACTGTTGGTGGGAATGCAAACTGGTGCAGCCACTCTGGAAAACAGTGTGGAGGTTCCTCAAAAAATTAAAAATAGGCCTACCCTACGACCCAGCAGTAGCCCTGCTAGGAATTTACCCAAGGCATACAAGAGTGCTGATGCATAGGGGCACTTGTACCCCAATGTTTATAGCAGCACTCTCAACAATAGCCAAATTATGGAAAGAGCCTAAATGTCCATCAACTGATGAATGGATAAAGAAATTGTGGTTTATATACACAATGGAGTACTACGTGGCAATGAGAAAGAATGAAATATGGCCTTTTGTAGCAACGTGGATGTAACTGGAGAGTGTTATGCTAAGTGAAATAAGTCATACAGAGAAAGACAGATACCATATGTTTTCACTCTTATGTGGATCCTGAGAAACTTAACAGAAGACCACAGGGGAGGGGAAGGAAAAAAAAAGGTTACAGAGGGAGGGAGCCAAAACATAAGAGACTCTTAAAAACTGAGAACAAACTGAGGGTTGATAGGGGGGTGAGAGGGAGGGGAGGGTGGGTGATGGGTATTGAGGAGGGCACCTGTTGGGATGAGCACTGGGTGTTGTATGGAAACCAATTTGACAATAAATTTCATATTAAAAAAAAGAAAAACAGTCCTTGTTTCACCCCAGGTAAATTTAGGAACCAAAAGTGCCAGTGCCATCAGATCTGAGTCTTGATTTAAGAAAGTAAGATCCAGCACCCCAGTGTGTAAAAGGAAAATAAATTACTGGGGAAATCATTTGATGTTATTAATGAGAAAAGGGTAGTATTTTTAATAGAAAGAATGGCAGTAGCCACTGAGAAGAATAAGAGCCCGTGAGAGAGGTCACTTGTTCTACATAAGAAAGGCAGAGAGAGTGGGATGGGTAGGGAGGAGGAATGGCATTATTTCTGAAGATTGAGGAGGCAGAAAAAGATATGCAAAAGTCATGTGGGAAAAAGGCGAAGAAGAAGAAGTCGGTGGTGGCTGGGGAGGAAACATGGAGATGGGAGGTGTTCCAGTCATCTAAAGCTTCGTACAAATTACCCCTGAATTTAGTGACCTAAAATCATCTTTATGCTTGCAGATTCTGAGTCAGGACTTGGGGGAATTGGGTTAGGTTTGGGTCTCGTCCAGTTGTAGGCCTATGCTGTCTGGGGCTGTGGTCATCTGCAAATTTGACTGGGCTGGAGCACTCTGCTGGCTTAGCCAGTAAATTAGTGCTGACTGTTGGCTGGAGGCTTCAGTTCTTCTTTACGTGGGCCACTTCATGGAGCTAACTTGAATGTCCACATGATGTGGTAGCTGGCTTTCCTCAGAGTGAGCAATCTAAGAGGCCAAGTTGGAGCCTTACTGCCTTTTATGCCAAGTTGGAGCCTTTTATGATAACCTCAGAAGTAGCACACCATCACTTCTACTGGTCACCCAGATCAGCTCTGATTCAGTGTCAGCAGGGACTACACAAGGGCATAGATCCAAGGAATGTGCATCACTGGGGGCCATGTTGGACACCGGTTACCACAGGGTACCATAGAGATATATAATAGGGCTCTAAATAGCATTTTTACAGCTAGTGTGTCGTGTAACCAATTTCCCAGACTCCTCATTCAGTTTCCCGTAAATCTCAGATACTCACTAATGGTGTGTAGAGTTGGATTTGCTTTGGAGACCTGCGTTAAGTGGGCTTGAGATAAGAAAAGAGACTTCCTACAGTTCTGGACACATCTCAGTTACACATTTATTTTGATGAGACTCTGCGTTTTATTTATAAACCCCCCTGCAAAAATGGTAGGAGTAGCTAACTAGGTCCTTCTGATCTTCTTCCAAGTCCCAGATTGTTCTCATTGTGTTGCCTAAGATTAAAATGAGAACACCTAGTTCTTTTCCATCTCCTGGGCAATGTGCACCATGGTGGAAAGACTTTCTTTCAAATTTGACCTTTTATACTGGCACCAGAGAACCAGTGTGGGGAAATTCTGTGTAGCCCCGTTTTTGCTATATTCACAAAACTCTCTCCTTCCATGTAAGAACAATTTCCCCTCCTTCTCTCTTTTCCTGATAGCTTCAGGAGGAACCAGAGCAAGAACTAGAAAGAGCAAGGGAGGAAATGGCTTGTTCACCAGGCCTCTGGACAGGCAGAACTTGCTCTTCCAGTCAAGTTCATCTTCTGTTTCTTGGGAAAATGATTTGTTCTGGAGAATGAATGAGCTACTCAGCGAAAATAAACTCAAGTAAAGAAAAACGTAGAGGAAACAGGTTCTATACCATGGGGAAGGACTGAAGATCCGTCATTACTATTTCAGTTTTAGTCAAAGAGAGTCTGAGTAGTTATTGGCTTTTCTAAATGCACTCTGTGACACAAGCCTCCATGAATATTCTCTAACAAAACTGTTACTGTGAATCGATGAAATACTCAATAGCATTTCCCCTTGGAACCCATTTAAGAAGAGCTATTATTGTGATGACTAGAATATGCTAAACACATCGACTATTATCCGTTTGATTTTCTGTGAGGAGAATTATTGCAAAGGTACCCAAGCAGTTTGATTATCACAGGGAGACTTTTTATTTTCAGCTTTGTCAAGCTGTGTGTTGAGTTGCTGTGCCTTCATTTAAACATTAAGTTCTGAAATTAATTTACAATAAATTCAGGGAAAAGACTCCTTGGTGTAAAGCAAAAAGCTACAAAAAAGTGGTAAATTTAGTTCCCTCAAAGCCTTCAAATTAAATTTAAATTCAATTCAGTTAACATTTATTGAATGCCTGCAGGGAGCACGGCACTGTACTAGGTACCAGAATTTGAAATATGCAGAGGTTCAAGAGGTTTCAAAGTTAATTTTATGAGCTTGGAGAGAGAAAAATCAGAGTCATTTGAACGGTTAATATTATTATTTTTTTGAAGCCTACATTTCCTTTGATAAATTCTCAAATTTGATTGAGAACTCAATGGGAATGGGGCGAGGAGAACAGAAACCATTTTTTTTTCCTTGGGTTTTAAGTTTGGAAGAAAGGGCTTTTTCATATTTCAATAAATGGTCTAAGTAATAGAAAAATTAGTGAAAAAATAAACTGAAATGAGCAAACGATGGTGTTGTTTTCAGAAAGAAAATGAAGTAAGAAGGCTCTTGCTATACTTGGAAGTTTATATGTCAGATTGGGACATATTTACCTTTTGAGGACCATTCTAAAAGAGAATAGAATAAAGAGCACTTCTGTGTCACCAGGAATCAGGAATAAGCTTTAGAAAGAGAATGGAGTGAGTTTTAGAATTGCTAGTATTTGCCAAGAGATGTACCAAAATTCAGCAAAATATGATCACTTAAATTCCTCCAGAGTCTTCCTTACCTGAAAATGTTTTACGTACCTGTTGGTCCTTTTCTGCAAAAATCAGATGGGCTTGCAAAGAAAACAGATGCACTGAGGTTTTTTCTTAGGGTCAAAAGCCACATCTTGTCTGTGGTTGATGAAAGTGGCTATCCACGCAGAGCCGGAAACACTAAACCATTGTTTTTTGGTCTTTGTTACATTCTCAACTTTTTTGCTTATCCTGTGGTATTAAAAAAAATTATTTTAGTACCATTTATTGGAAAATAAATGCCCGCTATACTGTATGGGTACTTTGTTGTAGGTTAGCCTTCTATTTGTGGGTCTGTTTCTGGACTCTGTCTTGTTTCAGTTTTCCATTTGTCTATCCTTGTATGCATTCTACACTGCCTTCATTACTTAATGACTTAATGTTAATCCTTGCTATCTGAAAATCCTCTGACTTAATTTTTTCTCAAGACTGTTTTGAGTATTCTTTCTTTTTATGTCCATACACATTTTGGAGTCAACGTGTCAATATCAATAATGACAACCACAAACATAGTACATTTTACTTCATATAAGTAGCTTTATTTTCTCTCATAAATATTTTCTAGGCAGAAGTCTTGTATAATTTTTATTAGATTTATTCCTACTATTTAAAATTTTTGATGTTATTATAAATGGTAGAGTTTTAAAAATTTTATGTTCCTGTTGTTTTTTTGCTTGTATGTAGGAACACAATTGTTTTGGTATATTGACTTTGTATCCAGATATTTTCCTAAATTTCCTTATGAATTTTAATATTTTGCCTATAGACTCTTTGGGTTTTCTATGTGCAAAACTATAGTGTTTGCAAATAATGGCAATAATAATTTTTCCCTATTAATTTTATGTCTTTTATTTCTTTTCCTTGCCTTATTGTACTAACTAGGATCTCTAGTTCAAAACTATACAGATGAGGTAATAGCAAATATGTTTGTCTTATAGATTTCAAGAATGATCTTAATGTTTTATCGTTAGGTATGATGTTTGCTGGAATTTTGTAGATAAGAGAGTGCTTTTCATTATATTTGTTTCAACTATGCAGCATTTTCATTCTTTTTCTGTAGCTAATAATTGTTTCATCTTCTTTGTCCTGTTTTTCTTCAACCTAAGAATGGGTCCTCCTACACTTCCCAACAGTTTTTTAAACTTCTCAATATATTGTTGCACGTGGTCAAATCTGTCAGTTAAACTAGCTCCTTTTTAAAAAAAAATTTTTTTTAACGTTTATTTATTTTTGAGACAGAGAGAGACAGAGCATGAATGGGGGGAGGGTCAGAGAGAGGGAGACACAGAATCCAAAACAGGCTCCAGGCTCTGAGCTGTCAGCACAGAGCCCGACGCGGGGCTGGAACTCATGGACCATGAGATCATGACCTGAGCCAAAGTCGGAGGCTTAACCGACTGAGCCACCTAGGCACCCCTCCTTTTTTTTTTCTTATTTGAGTAGAGTTGACACCCAATGTTACAATAGTTTTAGGTATACGGCATAGTGATTCATCTTCTCTCTGTGTTTTGCTATGCTCACTCGCCATGCATGTACCTTCTGTCACCATACAACACTATTAGAATGTGATAAAGTGTATTTCTATGCTGTGTCTTTTAGTCCTATGATTTATTCATTCCATAACTGGAAACATGTATCTCCCACTCTCCTTCACCTATTTTTCCCATCCCCTCACTCTCCTTCCCTCTGGCAACTTTTAGTTTGTTCTCTGTATTTATAGATCTGATTCTGTTTTTTGCTTGTTTATTTATTTGTTTCGTTTTATAGATTCCACATAGAGTGAAATTATATGGTATTTGCCTTTCAGTCTGACTTATTTCACTTTAGTATAATATCCTTTAGGTCTTCCATGTTGTTGCAAGTGGCAAGATTTCATTTTTTTTTTATGGTTGTATAAATTCTTGTCTCTGAGTGTGCACCCCTCCCCCCACACCACATCTTTGTCTATTCATCTATTGATTGTCACTTAAATTGCTTCCATATCTTGGCTTTTTAAATAATGCTGCAATAAACATATATCTTATCAAATTAGTGTTTTGGCTAACTTTGGGGGGGGGTAAATAGTAGTGAAATTATTGGATCAAATGGTATTTCTATTTTTAATTTTTTTCAGGAACCTCCATACTGTTTTCCACAGTGGTTATTACTAATTTATATTCCTACTGACAGTGCACAAGCGTTCCTTTTTCTCCACGTGCTTGCCAATGCTTATTATTTCTTGTCATTTTGTTTTTAGTGATACTGACAGGTGTGAGGTGGTATCTCATTGTGGTTTTGATTTGCATTTCCCTGATAATTAAAGTGATGTTGAGCATCTTTTCATGTGTTTCTTGGCCATCTGTAAGTCTTCTTTGGAAAAATGTGTATTTGGGTCTCCTGCCCTTTTTAAAAATGGGTTTTTTTTGGTGTTGAATTGTGTAAGTTCTTTATATATTTTGGATACTAACCTCTTATCAGATACATCATTTATAAATATCTTTTTCCATTCAGGAGTTTGCCTTTTTGTTTTGTTGATGGTTTCCTTTGCTGCACAGAAACTTTTTATTTTGATGTAGTCTCAATAGTTTATTTTTGTTTTTGTTTCCCTGGTCTCAGGAGACATATCTAGAAAAATGTTGGTAAGGTCAATGTCAGAGAAATTACTACCTATGTTCTCTTAGAGGATTTTTATTGTTTCAGATCTCAAATTTAGGTCCTTAATCCATTTGGAATTAATTTTTGTGTATAGTGTTAAAAAATTGTCCAGTTTCATTCTTTTGCATGTAGCTGTCTAGTTTTCCCAGCACCATTTGTTGAAGGGACGATCTTTTCCTCATTGTATATTCTTGCCTCCTTTGTCATATTTTTTTTAAAAAGTTTTTTTTTATTAATGTTATTTATTTTTGAAGGAGAGAGAGACAGAGCGTGAGTGGGGGAGGAACAGAGAGAGAGGGAGATACGGAATTCGAAGCAGGTTCCAGGCTCTAAGCCGTTAGCACAGAGCCCAATGCAGGGCTCGAACCCATGAACTGTGAGATCATGACCTGAGCTGAAGTCAGACACTTAACCGACTGAGCCACCCAGGCACCCCTCCTTTGTCATAGATTAATTAACCATACAGATGTGGGCTTATTTCTGGGCTTGATCTATGTGTCTCTTTTTGTGCCAGTATCATGGTATTTTGATTACTATAGCTTTGTAGTATATCTTGGATTCTGGAATTGTGATATCTCTAGGTTTGTTCTTCTTTGTCAAGATTCCTTTGGCTATTTGGGGCCTTTGGAGATTCTATTAAAATTTTGATATTATTTGTTCTAGTTCTGCAGAAAGAAATGCTCTTGGCATTTGGATAGGGAATACATTGAATCTGTAGATTGCTTTGAGTAGTATGGACATTTTAACAACATTCTTCCATTTCATGAGCATATAATATTTTTCCATTTCTGTTGTCTTAAGTTTCATTAAAGTTTTATAGTCTTGAGAGTGCAGGTCTTTCACCTCCTTGGGCAAGTTTATTTCTAGGCACTTTATTTTATTTTGTTTTATTTTTTGGCGCAAGAAGACGTTTGTAAATGGGATTGTTTTCTTAATTTAAAAGTGGCGAAGGCAGACATCCTTGTCTTATTCCTGATCTTAGAGGAAAAGCTCTCAGTTTTTCACCATTGAGTATGATATTAGCTGTGGGCTTCTCATATATGACCTTTATTAAGTTGAGATATGTTACTTCTAAACCCACTTTCTTGAGAATTTTTATCATCAACAGAAGTTGAGTTTTGTCAAGTGCTTTTCTGTATCTATTGAAATGATCCTGTTTTTTATTCTTTATTTTGTTTATGTAGTGTTTCATGTTAATTGATTTGCTAATATTAAACTATCCTTGCATCCCTGGAATAAATCCCACTTGATCATAGTGAATGATCTCTTTAAGGTATCATTGAATGCAGTTTGCTAATATTTTATTGAGGATTTTTGTATTTATGTTCATTAGGGATACTGATCTGGTGTGTGTGTGTGTGTGTGTGTGTGTGTGTGTGTGTGTGTGGTGTCATTGTCTGATTTTGCTATCAGGGTAATCCTGGCCTTGTAGAATATATTTGGAAGCTTTCCTTCCTCTTTTATTTTTTGGAATTATTTGAGAAGAATATGTATTAACTGTTTTTTAAATGTTTAGTAGAATTCACCTGTTAATCCATTTGGTACCAGAATTTAATTTTACCAACTCAATTTTGTTACTAGTAATTGGTATGTTCATATTTTCTGTTTTCTTCCTGATTTAGTTTGGGAACATCTTATGTTTCTAGGAATTTATCCATCTCTTCTAGGTTGTCCAATTTTTTGGCATATAATTTTTCATAGTATTCCCTTATAATTCTTTGTGTTTCCATGGTGTCAATTACTTTTTCTCTTTCATTTCTGATTTTATTTACTTGGTTTCTTTTTTTTATTAGTCTGGTTAAGTGTTTATCAGTTTTGTTTATCTTTTTTTTAACGTTTATTTATTTTTGAGACAGAGAGAGACAGAGCATGAACGGGGGAGGGTCAGAGAGAGGGAGACACAGAATCTGAAACAGGCTACAGGCTCTGAGCTGTCAGCACAGAGCCTGACACGGGACTCGAACTCAAGGAGCGCGAGATCATGACCTGAGCCGAAGTCGGACGCTTAACCGACTGAGCCACCCAGGAGCCCCAGTTTTGTTTATCTTTTTAAAGAACCAGCTCTTGGTTTCAGTTCTTCCCCCCTAGTTTTCTTTTTTAATCTCTGTCATTTATTTGTGCTTTGATCGTTATTATTTTCCTCCTTTTACTCACCTTGGGATTGTTTGATATTCTTTTTCTAGTTCCTTTATTTTTATTTATTTATTTTTAATATTTATTTATTTCTGATGGGAGACAGAGAGACAGAGCATGAGTGGGGAAGGGGCAGAGAGACAGGGAGACACAGAATCTGAAGCAGGCTCCAGGCTCTGAGCTGTCAGCACAGAGACCAACATAGGGCTCGAAATTTGAACTGTGAGATCATGACCTGAGCTGAAGTTGGACGCTTAACTGACTGAGCCACCCAGATGCCCCTTTTTCTAGTTCCTTTAGGTGTAAGGTTGGGTTGTTCATTTGAGCTTCTCCTTATTTCTTGGGGTAGGCCTGTATTACTATATACTTCCCTCTTAGATACGTTTACACTATGTGTCAAAGATTTTGGACCATTGTTTCCATTTTCACTTGTCTCTATTTTTTGATGTCTTCTTTGATTTCTTTGTTTTGTGATTGTGATTTCTTTGATTTGTGATTGTTTAGTATCATGTTTGTTAGCCTCTGTATGTTTTACTTTTAGTTTTTCTTGTGAATGGGTTTTAGTTTCATACCATTGTGCTCAGAAAAGATGCATACTATGATTTCAGTCTTCTTAAATTTATTGAGACTTGTTTTGTGGACTAACATGTAATCTCTCCTTGAGAATGTTACAAGTTCACTCAAAAAAACATGTATTCTATTGGTTTTGGATGAAATATCCTATATACATTTGTGAAGTTCATCTGATCTAATGTGTCATCAAAGACACTGATTTTTTTTAATTGATTTTTCTGCCTGAATGATCCATTCTTTGATGTAAGTGGGGTATTAAAGTCACCTACTATTATTATTAATTTCTCTCTTTATGTCTGTTAGTATTTGCTTTATATTTAGGTGCTCTAGTGTTGCATGCATAGATATTTACAAATGTTATATCCTCTTTTTGGATTGATTCTTTTATCATTATGTAATGCCCTTCTTTGTCTCTTGCTACAGTCTTTGTTTTAAAGTCTATTTTTTCTGATATAAGCATTGCTACTTTAGTTTTTTTTCTACTTCCATTTGCATATTGTTTTTACATCCCTTCACTTTCAATCTGTATGTGTCTTTAGGTCTGAGGTGAGTCTCTTATAGGCAGTATATAGATGGATATTTTTTTCCCCATTTTACCTCCTTAAGTGATTTGACTGAAGCATTTAGGCCATTTACATTTAAAGTAATTATTGATAGTTATGTACTTATTGCTATTTTGTTAATTGTTTTCTTGTTTTTATAACTCTTGTGTTCCTTTCTTCTCTTGCTCTCTTTCTTTGTGATTGATGAGTATTATATTTGGCTTTTTTTTCTTTTTTTTTTTGTATGTCTATTATAGGTTTTGGGTTTGTGGTTACCATGAGGTTTATATATAACATCCTAAGTATATAGTAGTCTTTATTAAGTTGATGGTCATTTAAGTTCAAACACATTCTAAAAAAAATTATTTTTTTTTACTCCCTGCTCCTTGTTTTATGTATATGCTGTATTACTCCTTTTGTTTCCATGCAGAACAACTTTAGCAGTTGCCTGCAGGCACCTGAGCTCACTGCCAAACAGGGAATGGGGGACAAAGGGTACAACAAAGCCATTCTATGGGAGCATTGCTGAGGCTTGGCTGAACTGAGAGGCTTTAAGACAGAAAGTGTGGAGAGGAAAAAGGGAAAGATACAGCTGCCATGCTTCGATTCATGACAGTTATGAGGCTATTTAAAAAAATTTTTTTTTAATGTTTGTTTAGTTTGAAGAAGGAAAGACAGAGCATGAGCAGGGGATGGCAGGGAGAAAGGGAGACAAAAAATCCAAAGTAGACTCTAAGGTCTGAGCTGTCCGGACAGAGCCTGACGCGGGGCTTGAACTTACGAACCATGGGATCGTGACTGGAGTTGCAGTTTGATGCTTAACCTACTAAGCCACCCAGGTGTCCCGAGGCTGTTTTAATTAACATAAAATTTGGTCAGTACCATATTTGAGTGTGTGTGTTTTCCTATACTGTTTTTAAAAATGATGAAGGAATATTTGAAATAGGAAATTCAAATAAAACATTCATGACATCTCTGAAAATCATTAAGATTTGTTAACCTTTAAAATGGATTATCAAAGACCTTGGTGACCTTTCCTGTAAACAACGAATATTCATTCGTGAAGTATTCATCCAGTACCTTCTGTATGCAAGGAATCAATGAACAGAATAAACATAAATCCCTGCCTTCATGAGGAAAGGCAATCAATAAACATAATAAAGTTAATTATATAGAACAATAGAAGGTGAAAAGAGATATAGAAAGGGTATGGCCAATGAAGCCCTGGAAAAGTGCGATTTTAAATAAGATGGTGAGGATGGGCTTTGTTGAGAAGGTGATACTTAAAGACTTGAAGAATCCGACTTCAACTCAGGTCACGATCTCGCGGTCTGTGAGTTCGAGCCCCGCGTCGGGCTCTGGGCTGACGGCTCAGAGCCTGGAGCTGCTTCGGATTCTGTGTCTCCCTCTCTCTGACCCTCCCCCGTTCATGCTCTGTCTCTCTCTGTCTCAAAAATAAGTAAGCGTTAAAAACATTAAAAAAAAAAAAAGACTTGAAGAAGATGAGGGAGTGAGATATGGACGTATGTGGTTGAGGAGCACTACAGGCAGAAGGAACATGTCTGGCATGTTTAGGGACACATGGGGGCCAATGTGGCTGAAGCTGAGTGGAGTGAGAGAGTACACTAAAAGATGAAATCTGAGAGATGAGGGGGCTAAACCGTGTTGGGCCATGTAGAACATTGTAAGTATCTGGGCTCTCACTCTGAAATAAGAGACTTTGATAGGTGTGGAGTGGAGGAGTGACATGATCTTGTGGTTTCAAGGGATCACATTGGGTGTGTAGAGAAGAGACTGTAAGGGGCAAAGGCAAAGGTAAGGAGGCCAGATAAGAAGCTATGACATAATTCTGGTGGTGGTTTCATTCAGAATGGTGGCAGTGCAGGTGGTGAGAAGTGGCTGAGCAACACACTTCCAAAACTTAGTGGCTTGGAACAGTTTATTATTTATCATAAATCTGTGGGTTGACCAGATGGTTCCCATGATGGTTTCTTCTGTACTCATATGGCTACATTTGCTGGAAGGCTGTCTGGATTGAAGGTTTAGGATGGGTTAGCTCACATGCCAGAGATCCTTGGCTTTCCTGTCCTCAGCCTCTAATCCTCTAGAACTAAACCAGCCTCCTCATGTGGTGGATTCAGGACAGTATTCCAGGAGAGGGAACGTGGATATTGCAAAGTACCTACCTCCAGGTCACATATTACTTCTGCCACATTCTAGTTTTCAAAACCAGTCACATGGGCAATCCAGATATAACCAGTGGAGATACAGACTCCCTCTCTTAATGGGATAAGCAGCAACATCACATTGCAAAGGGACCTGCATAGCAGGATAGAGGGAATTTTTCAATTCACCAAAAAGTATTCAGCGTTATATGAGTATAGGTTGGATATATGATATGAGAGAAAGAAAAGCATCATGGATAACTCTGAAGTTCTTTATTTTACCGACAAGAAAATAGAGTTGGTACAACTGAAATGGGAAAACAGGGTAGATTAAGTTTTGGGTGAGAAGAGCAAGATACAGGCAGAGGAACTGGAGGGTAGGCTCAATGCATCAGCATTCGACATGCAGCTTAATATTAAGTCAAAGGCTTTCTGAGGCAGCGTCTCCTGCCCTAGGCCAGGTTAGTCTTCAAGATGGGGAGCTGGGTAAGCAGAGGATGCAAGTAGGTGGGCTTGAATGGAAGAAGGATGAGAGAAAGCCTCTGCATTCCAGGAAGTGAACTTGTTATATGTAGAAATGGTTTTCTGGGTATGGACAGAAGAGGTAAACAGGAAGATTCCAGATGAAGAATCCTAAGAGTTTCATAAGAAAACCCAGGGGTATTCTGTTTCCTACAGAGACTGACAGAACAGTCTTGAGGAAGAACTGAGAAAAGCTCTTAAATAACCATCGCTCATTGAGGACATAGAACTTTTAACAGAAAGAGATATAGGCAAGAGCATGATAGATTGAAAAAAATTTCCTATTGCCAAGCCAGGGAAGAGCCTATAGCAAAGCTGCCCCTGAGTCTTATAAATGTGAATATGACCCATAATTTAAAGACAACTTTTTTGAGTGGGGAGAAATCTCAGGGGGAAATCTTTGATTTTTCCTTTAGGCATAAAAAGACCATGAATTGTATCCAAGGAAGATAGTATTTTGCACTCTGTGCTCTGTGAGTCTTTAGTGGGAAGCCTCTACATATAAGGATGTGTCTATGCTGTGTCTGGGTGTATTTGTATGTATGATTGTATTTGTGAGTCCTGGAAACTTTATATATGGAAATATTGGCAACTGCTCTGATTGACCTTTGCTTAAGTCAAGGACTCTGATGTTGAAGAGAGAGAAGCCAGTCACTCCTCACGCTGGTGCACATTCTTGGCTACATTTTACAAATATGCTGTAAAAGATGGAATATATTCTTTTCTGGCTGGTTTGACAGTCTACCCAAGGGTAGGAGGATAGATTCCATGACCTTTGAAAGTCAATTTTCTTCCCAAGATTTTACATTCCAATTATGTCTGATAGACTATTTAAATAAATGATGTTTTTTCTATTAGGCAAGAAAATTGACTGGAATTCATTCTATTTGAGCTGTAAAAATTTGAAAATAGGTCAACTCTTAATTATCCAGGGTAATAGGGAACATCTTGGATGGATTATCCTAAACCACAGGTAATTAACAAAATGTGCAAATTAGGCACTGATTCATAGCATTCATTAAAATTTACATTTAAACTACTACTTAAGCAGCATACATTTGTAGATGAGCAAATCAACATGGTAAAAATAATTTTAAGACGAATACAGACATTTTAAAGAAAACGTAGTTGAAAATATTGCTGGCAGACTGGACAACCTGAAATATTTTGTATTTTAAAATTCAAAACATTTACCTAGAGCTTCACAGGACACTTGGAAGTTTTTATCATCCCGTTTTTATAAAAGCAAGGGAGAGATCAACAGAGGCCTCCCGTTTCCTGGAAACTGCCTGGTGGCCCAGGGCCACGGAACCCTGCTTTGGGTGTAGTTTTTGGGCCTATGGGGCCACTGCTGTCTCTGTCCCATGAACTTCCATTAAAGATCCGATAGTAACACAAAGGCTAGGGCAAGTGGGGAAGTGAGAAGGAGAAACTAGAGACATGAGTAGTAACAGGACAATCCTTAACTGATTATCAAAACCACAACTCTAGTGGCAGTCCTGTGTTATCCTCAATTTTTCAGCAAAGCACTTGGCCTAGAAAGCTCTGTTATTCTGACAAATTACTGTTCAATCTGTTAAGTTACTTTTTATTATTATTCTAACATTATTTGCTGAAATAATCGGCGATATTAGCACTTTTATTTTTACTGATGATGGTTTATTGAGACATATAATGCGCCCAGCATTCCACTGGGCACTTTGCTAGTGTTATCTTCTCCTTTACTTCCTACAGCAGCTCTATGCAGTTAGAATAATTCCCATTTTACAGCTGATCCACAGAGAAGTTTATGGCAGCATGTAGTGGAGTTTAGGTTTAAACCCAGACTTTTCTGTGTCATGCCAAAGCCCATGCTCTTTCTACCAGGCCACTGGTTTCTTTCTATTGCTCCTACCTCCTGACCAACAGAGCATGTATCTCTTGGGAACTTGTTGGAAATCTAAATTCTCAAGCCTCACTGTAGACCTACTGAGTCTGAGGTTGGGGCCCAGCGAACTGTGTCTTCACAGGTCTTAGGAATCACTTTTCACAGGTAATTCTGATGTATGCTCAAATTGGAGAACCATCATACTATGCCACGCTTCCTTAAAAGGACCTTTATTATTTTTAACTAGAGGTGGAACTTATTGCAACTGTTCCATGAGAAAGGAAGTCAATGGTCTAAATGAGCTTCTCAACTGGACTTTCGGGTTGAAGTGAACATTGCCAATTTTCTTACTAGGAGTAGCCAGGAAAGACTTCCTCAAAATCATTTGAGGAGAATATTGCATAGTCTATCTAAATCGGTGGTCTCCAAAGTGGACTCTGTGCAATCTAGGGGTTTGCAGGGCCATTTATGGGGTGGTAGGAAGAAAATTTCTATTTTTATTTGTATCTAAAAATAAGAACAAAATAAAGTTTGCTAATATTTAATATGGATTGAGAGTAACACATGCACGAATAGACACGCATTAGTGTGGGTATGGGGGCCCCCACATGCCCAGGCTTGCCTACTGTTGTTCTACCCTTTTTCTCTATTATGTGGCAACCAGCTGTGTACAGGTGTAACCCATCAGCCTCATGCTTCTGCTGCTCTGTCTCTCACTTATTATTCCGGTCCTTCTCTACCCCGGTCCGGTTATTCTCAAGCATGCACAAATGGGTAGTATAAGGACTTGACTCAATGTAAGCCAGCAGCCAGTGAATAAATAGTTGCCTTTCCCAAGTCCCATATGGACAGTTTTGAAGTGCATTCTGCATGGCTTCTCACAGGGTCCCCAGCATAACTCTAACCTCATTGACTCATAGTAGTAACAAGCTCAATTTTGCAACTTTGGATTGACCTTTGAGCCTTTCCTTTTTTCCTTTTTCCAGTGCGTTCCTGTTCTTTTTGGTGAAATCATTTGTGAAAATAAGCTCCCTGTAGAGAGGCCATTGTCTTAGACTCTTGGGAAAAGAATCCAGGCTGAGAAGGTGCATGCTAAAACATCTTTATAAAAGGATTTAAGATAAACATTTTGGAGATTGCTGGTCTAAAACATTACCAATGTTTTAAAGAAATGGACCATCAGAGGATAGTCTAATGCTTGTATATGTGCTATACCTCTATGAATGTGTGCCTATTTCATGGGCATATTATCTATAACTCTAACCCCCTTTCTCCCACTCAAGAAAGCATATTAGATACAAGTCAGTAAAAGTATCATTATTATGGTGATATTCTTAAATTTATTTCAGTTTATAGAGAGATAGCTAATCAAATGTAGGCATTAGTACTTTATCATTAATGCCAAATTTCATACCTCGATAACTGTTTGTAATGCATAGATGTGGTGTGAGCCTTTGGTTGAAATCTCTGTCTAAAGAGACTTGAAAAGGCTTTAAAGCAAACACACCCAGGTCTAGAGCCTGGAACTTCATGCATGCCAACAATTATTTTCATATTTCAACAACTTCTTATTTATTTGTAAAGTGTAACAGTGTTGTGCTGGAGGATAGGAAATTTTCACCAGTTTATTTCTTGCTTAAAAATATCTTGGGGATGTTATGAGAAGGGTACCTCACCTCTGGGTATTTTCCCACAAAATTCATAACCTCTGCTTAATCATGAGAAAACCTCAGACAACCCAACTGAGAGACATTCTATAAAATAGCTGTTCATTCCTTAAAAAGTATCAAGATCCTGAAAAATAAGGAAAGACAGAGAATTGTCGTTGTCTAGGGGAGATTAAGGAGGCATGATGGTTAAATGCTCTGTGGCATCTTGGATTGGATTCTGGGACAGACAAACAATGCTGGTGTAAAAACTGGGGAAATACAAGTCAAGTCTGTGGTTTAGTGAATAGCGCTGTACCAATATTAATTTCTTAATTTTCACAGATGTGCCATCATTTTCTAACATTAGGGAAAGCTGGGTGAGGGGTATATGGGAATACTCTGTACTAATTTGGTAACTTGCTGTAAACCTAAAATTGTTTCAAAGAAAGTTGAAAACAAACAACTCAGGTAGACTAAATTCTGGCTCTGTGGGCAGAATCTTGCTTATAGGTCCCAGTGAGAGAATCCTTAAGGAAACATGTCTGTAAAAGTATATGTATAGAGAAATGACATCTACACAGGCAAATGAAAGCTCTCAACTGAGTTGTCAACACTAGAGAAAGCCTATTTGTACCATGAAGACCCAAAGCCTATTTTTCCCCTTATTTAGAGATTTTGGGGGGTGGGTAATAGAATTATCTAATTACCTCTAAGATGCCACTTAGCATTGCCAACGAATCTAACGCTGTTTCTTCAGGAGGTTAAATGGCGGGATCATCATCTTTTGTAATTATTTTTCTATTAGCAACTCTCAGAACATAACTTTCGCTTTTGCCCATGAGATGACAAACACTTAAGAGATGAAACCCCGGCTCTTAGAGATGCAACCCTTAATTTCGAACCAAGCATTTAATGAGTAAGAATTCTGCAAAGCTGCAAAATGTGCCCTTGAGAACCTCTGACAACTAAATATTCTGTGGTTTCAACTGATAATCATGCTGTCAGTTAAGCATTTTGCATTTTAAAAACAGCTGGATATATATATTTTTCTCTATGAATTTCTGTGAAGGGATTTTGATGCAGGAACTTTTTAAAAGATGGCTTACCACCTGCCGGGAGGCATCAATAATCACTAAGGTGTTGTATGGTAACTACCTGTTCTGCTCGAATTGAGAACGGTATATCTCATGGGAATCGTTGGGTCAATGGTGAACTCTGCAAGGTGTATTTTTGGACTCATTTCCATATTAACCCCAAATATGTGCTTAAAAACCTTTTGGGGCCATATTCACAAAAAGCAACATTTCTGAATCATGAAATTAGGTATAATGGGAGCTTAAACTTGGTTCAAATAAATTTTCCATTTTAAGCCTTCTTTTAGAAACCTGGCTGTGATAAATGCCAAGGGAGTCCATGCCAGTTCTCGGCAGTAAGCCTGCAGAGGCGCCGGGTTAGCATAATGCGATCATTATGTTATATGACTGGATATGTGTAAACAGATCCATCAAAACCCGTCTGTTGTTAGATAGGTGACAAAACTATATCAAAATATGTGGCACCTATCCCAGACGGTTTTGTTTTCTCCATCACAAATTTGATATCAAAGTTGCATGGCGCTTGATCATGGACAATTAAAATGAGGGGAATTATGGAGAGAAGGAAGATCTCTGAAGTCTGTCTTGAGATGTCTTTCAGACAGAACCAAAACTGACCTAGGGGAAAAAACCAAAAATTTGCCTGTTACGTTGCGGTGCCTGGGTGGCTCCGTTGGTTGAGTGTGTCCGACTTGATTTTTGCTCAGGTTATGATCCCAGGGTCATGGAATCGGGTCTTGTGTGGGGCTCTGCGCTGAGCGTGGAGCCTGCTTAAGAGGCTCGCTCTCTCCCTTTGTACTCTCCTCTGTGCACTCTCTCTCCCTCCCCCCTCCCGCTCCCTCTCTCTCTCAAAAAAATTGCCTATTATAACTTGTATTTTTAATGCATAGTGGACCCTTGGAATTCACAAATTGAAATTTGTGATTTTGACTAGCAGAAAAAAAGAGTGGGGCTGCTGTGTTGCATATGTAACATGAACGGCAACCCAGAATTGTGCAACACAACCCCCTGCTCTAAAGCCTTGTCTCTCCTCTGTTATCCTGGTGCTGAGAGACAACTTGGAGCCCCAGTGCAGTGGTGTGCCAGGGAGACTCTTTTAGCTGGTGAATATGCCTCATTCACCACCCCACAACCACATCTTGTGACTTGTTATATATGTAGACACACCCAGGAAGTGATTGTGAAAGTTGATTTAAAAAGAAATCCAAGTGCCGACACTAGTGATAGAAGAGAAGAGGAAGCTAATCAGTTGGAGGATAAAAAATTGTAAAGATGAATTTGGCAGGTTGTGAAGGCTTCACCCCTCACAAATGTCAAGAACTTGCTCTTCAGAACATAAAATGTAGCATATAATTTTCTTGGTTGTCTGAGAATAATAATAGTCAATCAGTGAGTGTAACACTGAACTACTAATTTTGGTCTTAGCGTAGTGTCAGATGCCAAGGATCAAGGGAAACAAGGACCGGCCATTGCATGAATCTTCAAATGCCTTCAAATTCTGGGAGAGGGAGACAAAAGTAATCTAGAGGAGACAAGTCAAGAACAATAACTGCATTGTTTTAAGAGGTTGGCTGGGGTGGGGCAGCGGGGGGTAGGGCACTGAATCAGGAGTCAGGAGTAGTGAGTTCAGTTCCAGCTCTTAGAATAATCCTCTTCAATTCCTTCCAGAGGTCAACAGGCCCCAGTTTAAACCCAAGAGCCTCATAGATCTATAATTTATTGCCCAGACTGGGACACTTTTGAGAGTGAAAGTGGGCTTCATGAATATTTATCCTAAGATGACTGGAATACACTGGGACTGTCCTGGGCAAACCAGGATGCAAATGTATCCTAACTCCTGTACTTCTGGCCTGTGGCTGATCGTCTCTACAGATCTCTTCCAAGTGAAACTTCTTCCTCCTTGGAGCATATGTGTGCTTCTATTGAGTGATAGATGCTTATATACATTCCTTGCTTATATGCAAGGAAATAATGTACCTATCTTATTTGAGAATTTTGGAAATCAGTCCTTATTTTTATATTTTAATAGGAACATTCCATTAATAGGAACATTTAGACTGAAAAGGAGAAAACCAGCAACCTGAGGGAGGTATTTTGATCCAGGCGAGGTCTTCGGGTTGCTTTCAAATCCCCCTGCCTAGGCAGCATCTGAGCAACCTATTGAAAAACATCACTGCCATAAATACCACTAAAATGAATTCAAGGAAATTGCTTTTTAGATTTTACCCTGATAACAGTATACCCCCATCAGCAAATACCTATGTGCTTACGCTCCACAGTGGGCTTTGCTGTGTGCATGACACGTACGTAGCTTATATATGAAACTTGCTTTTTAAAACGTAAGATGGTGGGACGCCTAGGTGGCTCAGTCGGTCGAGTGTCTGACTTCAGCTCAGGTCATGATTTCCCTGCTTGTGAGTTCAAGCCCCACGTTGGACTCTGTGCTGATAGCTTGGAGCAGAGCCTGGAGCCTGCTTCAGATTCTGTCTCTGTCCTTCTGCCCCTGCCCTGCTCACGCTTTGTCTCTCTTTCTCTCTCTCAAATATAAACTAAAACATAAAAAAATAAATGTAAGATGAAGTAGCGTATGCTAAATGTTTGTTAGTGAAAATAAGAACCATGGGACCTCGGAAAAGAGAGAGAGGGATATCTTAAATTTTGCATGGACAAGGAAGGTGGATAGGACTTACGTGGGGTATGTGGCATGTAAGCATGTGTGGTGGTAAGGGTGGGGACGGCAACCAGACTGACTAGTTTTCACTTAATCCATCAGAACATGAAAAACTCTTTTCTCTGAATGTGGCTTGCCAAGTTCTATAAAACTGAATCCCATTTTCCCCTCGGAAATTAGATCACCTCAAAATGGGGAAGTTGAATCTGCAAGATAGATTTGATCACCAGTCCATGCATTCCGGGTGTGCATCACCCCTGACTGAAGTGAGTGTGCTGAAGCTAGTTTGGGAGAGATCCTTTTGTCTAAATGGTGCTTAGACATAACAGAGTGGCCTCAATGATGTGCTCTTTATTAAGGTAATTTGTAGAGAAGCTTCGTGTGTGAATGTGTTGTGTAGTAAATCCACAGCCGACTGCAGATTTATGAACTTCGTTATCCTGCTGTACAGATAGCACCTCCATTGAATTTAATGAGCTGAAATAGGTGAACAGTTCATTCTAATCTGCTGGTGCCTGGGACTCCTATAGTCCCTGAAATCGTAGAACATATGTCCTTCTCTTGTTTTAAAAACCAAAGGTGCCTTTCTGATAAGCAAGCCTCTCTTGAGGGTAACGACAGGGAGTGATTTTGAAGATGTTTCCTTTGGAGCCTCGATCGAAAGCTAACCTGAGGCAGCTACCTGTTGCAGAGCTGTGAGGTGATTTGTCAAATCCAACATCCATGGACGATTTGCTTTAATTGCTTCTTGTTCCTTTGCATGAGTTTATTACCTTCACAATGCCTTAGATTTTCTCACCCATATGTTTCCTTTACTGTTAGGAACAAACAAACTCTCTTCTATAGTCCTTTACATAATAACTTTAAATTGGTTCTACCATGTTTATCATAATTAGATGAAATGTTCATGAAAGACATACCTACCAAGTCTAACTGAAGTTCCTGCCATATTATAAAACGACTAATGAGTGGGGCGCCTGGGTGGCTCAGTTGGTTGAGCGTTCGACTTCAGCTCAGGTCACGATCTCACGGTTAGTGAGTTCGAGCCCCGAGTCAGGCTCTGGGCTGATGGCTCAGAGCCTGGAGCCTGCTTCCGATTCTGTGTCTCCCTCTCTCTCTGCCCCTCCCCCATTCATGCTCTATCTCTCTCTGTCTCAAAAATAAATAAACATTAAAAAAAAAAACAAAAAAAAACCCAAAAAAAACTAAACGATTAATGAGTGAATTCAGGTAAAGGAGTATAGAGAATAAAACTTTTAAGGTCTCTAATGGAAGCTGGAAATCCTACAGGGCAGCATTTATAGGGAGAACCGTGGTGAAATAACACAACTGGTGTATATTAATGGCAGTGCTCATGACACTTCGGGACATTGTGTGTTTGTGTCTGTGTGTGGATGTGTGTGTGCACTCATGCGCAAGTCTGTCTAGGTTATTGCAAGACTTTTAGAATCAACCCAATCATGGCACCACCAAACCCATCCCAACACAATTATCCAAACAATGCTTAAGATACAATTCACTGTAGATGGTAAGAGAGTAAACACTTTCTAGATACAAGAAATTTCTAACTTGAAAAGTTAATGTTTACAAAGGTGACTTTGATGGGTTAAATGTAGAACACACTCTTCTGTATTGTGAAGGATAGACATGAGGACTATGTCCCTAGGCTGCTGACACCCTGACTGGCCTCCTTGACCACTGTCTACATTTCCTACTCCAAGGTCTTAGACTAAAGTCACTTAATGCCAACATCTAAATCTCTTTTTCTCTTCCTAAATCAGATTGTCAAATTAGAGTCTTCTTAAAGTCTCTTTGATTAGGGAGACTTTAAAAAGTTAATTGACTTAGGACCAGATTTTGGCCTGATCAGAACTTGTTCTGGCTCTTACCCTATTCCCAGTGACCTAGTTCCTATCTTGCATTGTATTTACTGATATGATCCCTATCTGGCCCTCATATACTTTCCATCCTGCCTTCTCTATGGGCTGCCATTGCCAGTCTCTTGAAGCTTGTTCCCACTCACCAGTGGGACCGTTTGCTGCCCAAGTCTTTTTGCTGGCGGCTAAGCTACCACCTGGACACCTGGTTATCCCTTACTTCCAGGTGGAAGACACCATGTCCACCTACTGATTTTTATTTCTTCCTAAAGATTGTTTTCGGGTTGTCCTTTGGTTACCTCCGTTGCCCTGGCAGGTCTTCAGCTTCTGCTTATTCTAGGACGGGCTTGCCTGCGCGCCAAGCACAATAACTAGCTTATTCTGCTATAGACCTGATGCAGCTGCAATCAGGAACCTGGGTGTAAGGGGTGGGGAAGCAAGGCTGCAGTACAGTAATTAAACAAATCCAAAAACAAATTGAATAAGAAATAGTTGCTTAATCTTTAAAGCTGGTGCTTAAAGTAAAGTAGTCTTAATTAGAGGAAAAGAGGAGATACACGAAAATTATTTAAAAAATCTGAATTATCTGAGCCTTTGAGGCAAAGTTTTCAGAAACTGATGGCAATGACTATTATGGTTAATTTCCCTTCAGAACTTATGGATTTACTCTTCCTTGATATGGAAATATCATTAGCAGTACTCTTAGGTTGATCAGCTATAATTAGGATAATTTTTTTGCCTCACAAATGAAATATAAAGAGATTTTTTCCCCCCTCTAGGATTACTGGGCAAAAAACTGAATTGCAAGTGGAAGGAAGGAAATCATTAAAAATAAATGTGTATGTGTGAGTAAACAAAAATGGAAAAGCTTGATAATGGGAGTAGCAGATAATGCACATAAATGCTATTCTTCTTCTTATTTTGGGGTGGAACATTTTGTTTTAATCACTTAATGTATGCCTGTGTTATAGAAATCAGAAAAGATTGGGGCACCTGGGTGGCTCAGTCGGTTAAGCGTCCAACTTCGGCTCAGGTCATGATCTGATGAGTTGATGAGTTCAACTCAGTTGATGAGTTCAAGCCCTGCATTGGGCTCTGTGTTGACAGCTCAGACCCTGGAGCCTGTTTCGGATTCTGTGTCTCCCTCTCTCTCTCTGCCCCTCCCCCGCTCACACTCTGTCTCTCTGTTTCTGAGAAATGAATAAACCTTAAAAAAATTTTTTTTTAGAAATCGGAAAAGACAAAAAGTAAAGAATGAAAAGTGAGTCTCCTATACACCTTTTTAATTGCACTATGTTGCCTTCCCCAGAAACCACAATTACCTATACCTTCATTTGTGTGTATGCCTTAATACACACATATGAATTAAATATTTGAATGGATTTGTATTTAATTGGTATTACAGTCTCTAAGGACCAAAAGGCTCTTGTCAAGATATTTAGTAAAAAAAAAAAAAAAAAAAAAAAAAGTAATGTCAGGCTTTTGTGTTAAACCTTGTTAGAAATCTATTTCTTTAGAGTCTCATCTTTGAGTTCCAACCATATGCCATCATTACTGTAGATAACATAAATAAAATGATGGTTTGGTCGATCTTAACTACATCTGCCTGTTCCCTCTGGACAGATTCCTACTGACATGGTGCCTTGTGCTATTCTTGGCCACACAGTTTCTAATGTGTTTTGATAGAAACTAGTTTCCCTCTATCCTTGTGGTATAACAGTTATCCTGGGATTCCTGTCTCTCCATCACCCTGGAGATTCTCTTCACTCTTAGGTTGGGTGCATTATTTCTTAGGTTTTATAGATTCCTCTTTCTTAGTTTCTCTTTCCTTAGTTTACTTCCTCATTTTGGTGGAACACAACTAGCAGTGATTTCCAGAGAAGGGATAGATGACAGATCAATTTGATTACTTTGAGATCTGTATCTCTGTATTTCTTTATTTACTTTTCCAAACAACATGTATGGAGTTCTGTGTTGGAAATCTTTATCCTTCAGAATTTTGAAGATACTCTTCTATTTTCTTTGATTTGGCAGTGTTTCTGGTAAGTCAGAAGCCATTCAGATGCCTTTTGGGGGGCGGGGCATGTATGTGACCTGTTTTCTTTTGTTTTTTTTTTTTAAATTCCAGGATGCATTTATATCATTTCTGTGTCCTCAATGTTTTGAAATTTTACAATGATATGCTTTAGTGTGGGTCTATTTCCATTTATTGTGTTGAGCATTTTGTAATTCCTTTCAAGCTGGAAACTCAGGTCTATTAGTCCTAGGGGCTTTTCTTGAGTGATTTAATTTATGATATCCTCTCTCTCTCTCTCTTTTTTTCTCTCTGGAACTCTTATTCAAATTATCCTAATATTTGGATGCTAGTTCACCTGTATGTATGTTCTTTAATTTTTTTTCTATCTCTTCTTTTGTACTTTCCATCTCTTTATCTTGCATCTTTCCATCTCTGTACTTTCTTCATGATTTTCTCAAATGTATCCTCCAAACATTGTATGGATTTAAAAAAATTTCTGTTGTCCTGTTTTTAATTTCTAAGAGCTGTTTTTCTTTATAGCACCATACTTCATGGGTGTAGTATCTCCTCTTAATGCTCTGAGGATGTTAACTATATAGTATGTTTTTAAACTTTTTTTCTAAGCTTTTTTCAAGTTATTTTTTCTCAGTTGGTTTTGTCTTTATCTTTCTTGTTAACTGATTTCTTCAAACGTTCATTGATCTTTGGTTGTCTGCTAGAAATTAAAAGTGAGTCTAAAGCTCTTATCGACTGTGGGGCTTTGAGCTTCACTGTAGGGTGATTTGATGCTTATGTCCTTGTCACCTTGTTCTCTGAGGTTACCCAGAGAAGTTTTCCCAGCTTGGCTCCTGCTTGGGGAATAGAAGTGTGGCTCCCAGAGTCATGGAAAAGTAGGGCCGGGGGGCTGAAGGTTTTAGCACTTAGAACAAAGCATTGAATATGCATGTGGTAACTTTAAAAAAAAATTTTTTTTAACGTTTATTTTTTGAGAGACAGAGACAGGACATGAATAGGGGAGGGGCAGAGAATGAGGGAGACACAGAATCCACTGCAGGCTGCAGGCTCTGAACTGACAGCACAGAGCCCGACATGGGGCTCGTACTCACAGACCATGAGATCTTGACCTGAGCCGAAGTTGGATACTTAACCGACTGAGCCACCCAGGTCCCCCACCTGTGGTACCTTAATTACCCTTTATATATGGTACATGGTTCCCTAGTTGCTTCCTAGTCAGTTCCTGGTTCAGAAATCCTGTTTAACTCATCAAGATGAGACTCCAGGAGTCTGCTGGCATTGAGAAGAGATAGTCATCTGTGAGTGTGTTGTGGGGAAAAGGGTGTACCTGCAACTCAAACAACTATAATACATTTTTTCCTTCTTTTAGTTTCTGTCTCCTTTGCTCACTTGTAGTTCTAGAAGTAGCTGGATTTTACAGTGTAAATTATGTTGCTTACCAGATTTCCCCACTATTGACTTCAGACACTCCTGCCTTAGGTCTGTAAGTCAATTTCCTTTCATGATCTGTTTTGTCTTCTAAAATTATGTCACTGTTTTCTCCAGTAATTCCCATCCTGGTGGATTTTTTAAAAATCCCGTTATTATAGTTTAATGGGGTTGGATAAAAAAGGGAAATTATATGCCATATTAAATCTTCCATCTACATGGGGAAGCCCATTAGTTGCTATTTAGGATGGTGGGTTTATGTTTGATTTTCATTTAATCTGCATATCTATATAATTTTTAAATGCTTATTAGTGTTTTACTTTGGTATAAAACAAAACACAATACAATAAGAATTATTTTGAAAATTATAAAAATTTTCCTGCTCCCCAAAAGAAAGTTACTTACTTGAGGTAAAATAAACAGTTACAGATAATGAAAGAGTGAAATCATGATATGATCACAATGTATGCGCTGTGGAACTGATTTGGGGCAGTCTGTCATAACATCCACTAGATGGTGCTGTTGACCAAGGTCAGCTTGGTTGTGGTTGGGTTTGGAAGAGATAAAATGGTTGTTTGAGGTCGGAAAGGGTTGAGAGACATCCTGTACCAATAACCTTTCTATGTATCGTCTTTATGTAAATAGTTTGGCATGCTTTCATTCTGATATACTTTGTCCATTCCCAGATAAGAATGAGTTTGGTGGCATTTTTCGGTTGTTGCTTGTATCAGCTACTCTGGGATTTTGCCTTGAAAGTAAAGGGTTCTAGTTTATTTAAATGATATATTCAGTAGGAACTCTATAAATGCGTTGAGAGAGCTTACTTTTGATAATAATGGAAATAATGAATGCAGAAGAAAAAGCTGATAAAATCCACCCACAGTTCTAAAATCTCATCGGTTAAAGTCTGGTCTTCTCTTCCTTGACATTTTATCTATTTCTGCTATGGATACCAGGTGGCTCTTGAATTACCCAATAATTGAAAAATATAGCAGGTTGGGGGGGGGTGGGCAATGCTGCAAGCTGGTGCTAAATATGACCTGAGGCTTTTATCCTTAAAATAAGTGAAATACCTCAGGGTTGGGAGCCCGACTGCTCACTATCTTTATGGATATGTATATATTTTTAACAGCTTTTGTTAAAAAGCAGATTTAGAGGCAGCTCTTGATGTCCATTTTTACCAATTTTCATCTGGTTAAATACTGAAATAGTTAAATGTAGCTTATGTTCAATTTCTATAAATCTGTACGGGGTCACGAAAGGACTCAATCTCTGCACGAAAAGGCCACAACACAGGCTCAATTTTATCGTAGCTGATTACAATATGCTCCGTGCAGAATAATAGAATTCTCTGCACCTCAACAATTAAAAAATTTTCCCTTTCTTTTTCTTTTTTTCCCCTCCATCATACTCTTTGTGGGAGAATAAGCTAATGCAGCTAGCGAGCAACAAATTAGCTGAAAGGTGTGTAAAGCAGGCTATGAGAGCTCAGGTGATGCTGAGGTGCAGAAAAGACAAATAGGTCTAGAAATACAGACTATGCAACATATAAAAGAAGGCTAAAGAATTGAAAAATTCATTGCACAGTATATTGAAAGTGCGATTTTATTACTTTATCTCTTTCCTGCTGACCTTCCTTTTCACATTTATAATGGCAATTAAACAGGAGGAAAATGTTGGTTTGAGGCTAACTGCCCAAAATGAATTAAATTGAAAGGATAAATTAAAGATATAGTTCCTAATTATTTCTTGATAAGGCTTAAAGGAACTAGGAATCAGGCAAAGGAATGGGAACGATATGTTTGGCTTTTGGTGTTCTAGGCAGTTTATTTGTAGATTATGCGGTTGTGGTTCAAGGTACAAAACGTTGTCTCCTAAAATACCACTACCACTTGGAAGATGGGCTTTACGATTGGAAAATAGCCAGGGAAAAATGAATATATAGGCATGCATAGTGGATTCATACCTATATAAATATCCATGAATCTGAGGGTGAAGCAATGGTGAGTTCCCTCTGATTGATTCTTGATTTTTCTTACTCCCCGCCCCCCCCCCCCCATATTGTTCATGGTTTTATCTTATTCTCCTGTCTGGGAGAATATTTAAACTTTGTTTTTCAAACATTCTTTGGAAATTTTCATTTGGGATAACATATTTTTAATTTCCAAGAACCTTTCTCTGATTATTTTTCTTCCCATAACATACACTTCTCAATTCATCTGAAGATATTAAAAGAAATTTGGGGCAGGGGAATTTTTCTTTACACACCTACAGTATCTCTTTTCCACCTGAATTCCTTGTGTGTGTGTGTGTGTGTGTGTGTGTGTGTGTGTGTAACTTTATCTTTTCTTACTCTATGATTCTGAAGTCTTTCTAACTGAAATCTCATTTAATTTTTCAAACAACCTTATGAAGTAGAAGTCTTATTATTCCCTTTTTACAGATATGAACACTGAGATGGGGAAAAAAAAAGGTTAGTCTATGCACAGTCACACACTTAATAAATGTTGGAGTCAGGATGTGAACCCAGGCCGTCTCTCTCAAGCATCTTGTGTCTTGTCTGCCCATATGTGTTTATTTATTTTTTATTTTTTAAGTTTGTTTATTTATTTTGAAAGAGAGAGAGAGAGGGGGAGTAGGGAAAGGCAGCAAGAGAGGGAGAGAGAGAGAATCCCAAGCAGGCTCCACACTGTCAGTGCAGAGCCCGATGTGAGGTTGGAACTCACCAACCACAAGATCATGACCTGAGCTGAAACCAAGTTGGATGCTTAACCGACTGAGCCCCTCAGGCACCCCTGCCCATATGTATTTAAACATGAAGTGCGAAAACGTTATGTGGGAACTCTTGCATAGCTAGGGCCACCCAGCTGCTGGGCTTCTCTGGAGGAGTGCAGAGCAGGAACCAGATGATTTGCTGATGGGTGCTGTATTGGTATCTGTAGATGTTCCTCAGAGAGAAACCCTCTGGTCTCCTACATTGTGGGATTGTGAGTCTGGGGATGATGTTGGTGTTCCCACCATTCAATAGGCAAGTGGTTTTCAGCCCAGTGCCTCATCCCTAACCTCTACTGTGCCAAGTTTTCCCAAATTTGGAGCCTTCAGCATAAAAACCCTCCTCCTGTGGTGGTAGAGGTGGAGTTGTCACCTGATTACATAAAATGAAAGAGGAGAACTGGAGGGTCCAAGTCTTTCTTATACAGATTCTCACTGACCTCATTTTCTGCCCATCTTCCACCCCGCTTTTAGAGGTGTCTGCTGCTTCCAGTTCGAGTCTACCCGAAGTTCTGTGACATGAATTGGTGTCAGAGTTTCCTACTGCTGCTGGAACAAATGACCATACACTAATTGGCTTAAAATGCCACAAATTTAAGGGTACCTGGGTGGCTCAGTCAGTTAAGCGTCTGACTTCAGCTCAGGTCATGATCTCATGGCTCATGTTCGAGCCCCTCTGTGCTGACAGCTCAGAGCCTGGAGCCTGCCTCAGATTCTGGGTCTCCCTCTCTCTCTCTCTCTCTCTCTCTGCCCCTCCCCTGCTCATGTGCGCTCTCTCTTTCTCTCTCTGTCTCAAAAATAAATGAACATGTAAAAAACGATTCAAGTTTATATCTTACCGTTCTGGCAGTCAAAAGTCCATATTGAGTCTTAATGGGGCTAAAGCCAAGTGTTGACAAGGCCATGTTCCTTTTGGTGGCCCCCGGAGAGAATTTGTTTCCTTGATTTTGTCCAGCATCTAGAGGCTGCTTGCATTCCCTGGCGTATGGCCCCATGTCACACCAACTGCTGTTTCTGTCACGGGTCATGGGTCTCCTTCTCTGGCTCTACCTCTCCTGCCCCCTCCTGTGATTACCTGAGGCCACCTGGGTAATCCAGGATGCTGTCTTCATCTTCATACCTTAATCATACCTGTGAAGTCCCATTTGCCATGGAAGGTAACATATGATAGTTATGGGGATAAGAAGTGGATGTTTGGGGGGCCCTTATTAAGCTTACCACGGCCAGCCTGCTTCTTACCGACTTTCCCCCGACAGACAATTTGGTTGCAGTTTTGCTTCTCTGTGGTCAATTGCCACTCATCTATCTGCCTTTCATCCTCTGCATCGCTGTTGACATGTCTTATCTGCAGTCCTTTCATCTTCCAGTCTCTGTTTTTATGGGTCCATACCTTTTACAATCTTCTGTCGTTGTTGAGGTGTGTCAAGCTTCCATTTTGAGCTGGAAACCCTCGTCTGCTTTAGAGGTAAGCAATCTCAGATGCCGAGAAATTGCACGTCTTGCCCAAAGTTGTAAAGACAATTAGTGGCAGTAATGAACCTTTGTTTAAGAACAGAAACAATTCCAGTAATATAAAGAAAATGGGATTTCAAAGTTGAAATAGCACAGAAACCACATTAGTTCTCTGTGATAGATTTAGGGTATTGTTTTCCTCATCAGGAGATTTTTAGAGCTGACTTTTTTGTTATCATTTCAAAGATGTGAATGTTGCCATGTCTCACAGATCTATTGTGAGAGTTAATAGATGAAAGTTTCTTTGAAAGGCTTAGAGTGCTTCTATAGAAATACAAGAAACCCAGTGTTACTTAGCAAACTCTGGAAATATCCTCTCAATGCTCACTTGTAAAATAATCAGAAAATCTGAGTCCGGTATGGACAAGGAGTAACTTGGAATTCAATTTAATCAATTACTAGGACATTATTCAGAAGACTGTGGTCTACATTTTTAAGCACAGAATTGACCAAATTCTCTATTCCATAATTCAATAAATAGACTTAGCTTTCACTGGAGAGAAAGTAAACTATAAATAAAGAAAAGAACAATAAAGTATTCCTAGGCATCTCTTCACTTTGGTGTCTAAAATAGAATTTCCAGGCAGACAATGCAATTATAATTGGTAAGGGTATATAGAATCCTATACTAAAGAATTCTAACTACATTTCCCTCATACTGTGTGCCTTTCAGTCTTCCTAAAAAGTGAGAAAAATGAAACTGGTGTCTTTATCTGCCTGGAGATTTGTACAGAAATGGGAAATCGAGCCAAATGTAGAAGTAGTTCTCATATCTTAGGTCTAGAGAGAGAGGGAGGGGGCAGAGAAAAGGGAAAGAGGGAAGGAGAAGAGAGTGAGGGAGAAGTAGGATGGGGAGGGGAAGGTTGGAGAGACAGCTTTTGAAGATATCTCTTTGAATGAAAAAATGTTGATTAATTTGCAAACCTTTGCTTTTGGAAGTCTACATCTCTGTCTTAATTAGTGATAATGAATCCTTCTCAAAGAAAGGTTTATGCCCTCTTCCTTTCCCTTCTCAATGGGCATTGTCACATTCTGTAAACCTATTTTCTGCAATAGGAGGTCACAGGTCATAGCATAGTTGATCATTCATGGTGGAGAAGAAGGAAGTATGGGAGTCCTTCTGAGCTAAGTTATTTTAGTGTCTTGCTAAGCACTTATTCCATGGCTCTTAGGATATGGCTCTTAGATGTGGTCATAGATTACTGTTAGTCACCTAACTCCTGTCAGATTCCAGAAAGGATTAGTACTATAAATGACCCTATGGTTCATATTTATTTATTTATTTATATTTAAATCGAGACTCAACTCTGTTTTTTGTTTAACTGCAGCCTACAGTTCTTTTACTTAATAGTTGAGAAGAAGAGAATACCAATTTGCTGAGAGAGGAAAGAAAATATATTTACCAAAATCTTGTTGTTTTTACTGTATGTATAGACACAGGTAGAAACTGGTGCTGATTTGGGTTTCTTTGTGGAAATAGAATTACATGGTGGAAGTGTGCTGAGAAGTGAGGTGTGATAGGGTACAGGACACATTACCCCTAAATATGGCACCTTGAATATTTTTGGTTTTTTGAGGGAGAGAGCAAGTGTGTTTAAATGTGCATGTGTGAGTGGGAGAGAGGCAGAGAGGGAGAGAATCCTAAGCAGGCTCCCTGCCCAGCACAGAGCTGGACACAGGGCCTCATCTCATACCATGAGATCATGACCTGAGCTGAAATCAAGAGTCTGACACTTAACTGACTGAGCCACCCAGGCGCTCCACATATTGAATGTTTTTAAGTTGAAGAAGTTTGAGAAAATGGCAGAAGCCACCATTCTCCTCTGAAATGGGTCATAAAAACCATCATGTGAGATGTGCCCACTCCATACCCGGAGGAAGGCAGCATCCTTATCTTTAAGAAGAGTGACACCAAGAAGAATTTGAATAAATATACCTTGCAAAGCTTCCCCCGGTTTACTACACTTACCTCATATTCTCTATCACATCTGCATGACTATCTACTCTCCATCAAACTTGGCATAAAAATCCTCAGGTGTAACTCTTTCTTCAGGTCTTCATTTCCACATTAAGGTTCTAATGTCATGTAAATCATATCTGATAAATGGGTATGCTTTTCTCGTGTTAATCTGTCTTTGTCAGTCTAATTTTTAGACCCAGGCAGAGACCCTAAGAGGTTCCAGGAAAGCTTTTCCCTCCCCTGTAAGTGGATCCTTGAGTTGGGATACATTTGGACCTTCAAAGATGGGAGAGTTTCTGTCCTCTAAGGACGAAAGCATATAAAGAAACACAGAAAAAACAATGCCCAACTTTAACCCATTTTCTGTGGAACTAGCCATTCTTTGACTTGCCTTGTCTCATTGACAGGTTGAGCAAGAACAGTGAGCTTATATGCTTGTAGATGAGCAGAAATATCAGAAGAACTGTTTTCTCTTACCTATGTTGTAAGAACAGGAATGCAGGAGTATCAGGTTATGTAATGGGTAGTCTTTCTTTTTTAGTTTTTATTTTGCTTTATTATTTTTAATTTTTTAAAATGTTTTTATTTGTTTTTGAAGGAGAGCACTCACAGCATGAGTGGGGGAAGACCAGAGAGAGAGGGAGACACAGAATCTGAAGCAGGCTCCAGGCTCTGAGCTGTCAGCACAGAGCCTGATGTGGGGCTCAAACTCACAAACTGTGAGATCATGACCTGAGCCGAAGTCGGTCCCTTAACTGACTGAGCCACCCAGGTGCCCCTGGGTAGTCTTTCTTTAATCGTGCTCCTCCACTTCCAATGGCCCAAGATTTCTGTATATAAGTTAAAGAAACTAGTTTGATGTAGCTAGGAGAAAAGACCAGATAATTTTCCTTTTGGCCTTCCATGTATGCAGACTCTCTAGATGAGGGTGATAATAATTCGTATTCACGGATGGCTCATCTAGTGCCATGGACTCTCCTGAGGCCCATTTCCCATGACATCTGTATGAAATATGTGTCTATATAATCCCCATTTTACAGACAGGAAATGAAGGCAAAGAAAATCCATTTGCTTGCGCCGGGTCACACAGCAAGGATGTGGTAGAGAACAGATTTGAATCCAAGCAGTATGGCTCTAGAAACTTTGCTTTTGACCACTATCCACACAGTCTTGTTAAAGGATGGAAGATACAAGAAATATTCTTTCACACACCCTGTGCTTTAGTCAAACTGACTTAGCTGTTCTTCCTGTACACAGCTTACAATTTTTCAATTCTGTACCTTTGCTCATGTTTTTCTCTGCTCAAAATACCTTTCTTTTCAAATACTATATTTCCTTCTGTTCTGTTAAAGCTTGCCCCCCAAATCAAACAATATCCAGTTCAAGGAGCTTCCCTAATATTCTTAGTAGGAATTCATCTCTTCCTTTTATGAGCTTCCAAGATATTTTATATTTTCCTCCTTAGTAGTACTTACTGCTATTTTTAAATTTATTCTTTCCTCCCCATTAAAGTGTAAATTACTTGGAAACAGGGCCATTTATTTTTACATCACTTTACACTCCTGGCATAGGCTATGCCTGCGGTATATGCTTACAAGTTTGGTTAATTAATATTACGAGTAGACATTTCCAAATTGCGCATAGTTTGCTTTAGGGAGAGTCGAAGCCACAGGCAATGATTCACATACACACTCTCTCTTTTCTGCATTTCTACACAAGATTGCCTCCTGAGTAGTTGTCTCATTGGGTCAGTGATTTCCAGAAAGATGTCCATGGATACAGTTACAGGCCTAAAGTTTATTTAATAGCAAAAATTAGATTTTCAGAGATGGTTGCATAATGCAAGAGATCACAGAGATTAGGCAGAGATATGGCTTCCCCAGTCTTAGAAAATTTCCAACAGGGAATGGCTATTTTATAGAGCACGGAAGCAGCGGTGGAGGAAGCTCATGGGATTGCTTAGCTGCTCTCCTGTTTTGTGGAGCGTTGCCAATTAAAGCAAGGAAACAAATTTTACCAAGTGATGAAATGCTGGTAAAGGTGAGACTGGCCCTGTTCAGTTGTTTGCTACATTTCATTCAATCCATGTTTTTAACATGAATATTCTTGCTTTTTTATTCACATGTCCTTTTCAATTCTCCTCCTCTCTCTCCCATTTTCCTATAAAAATTTTATTTTCATTTTAATTAACTTTCCTCCAGATCCCTAGTGTTTATCCAAAGGTCTGCTACTCTTATGACTATTTCATCTTTCCAACATCCTGGGGACGTTTTCACTCTTTGGTTTTCTCTCTTGCTTCAGTTAGTCTTTTGTTGCTTCTGTTTCTTTCTCTTTTTCTTTCTTTCTTTCTTTCTTTCTTTCTTTCTTTCTTTCTTTCTTTCTTTCTTTCTTTCTTTCTTTCTTTCTTTCTTTCTTTCCCTTCCTTCTTTCCTTCCTTCTTACCTTTTTCCTCTCCTTCTTCCTTTTCCTTCCTTCCTTCCTTCCTTCCTTTTTCCAGATTGTAGCCTGAGTCAATAATGGAAACACTGTCTTCTTTGCAGCTTCCTTAGAAAAACATCTCCCTGTGTGATTATGAATAGGGTCTATAAAGAAAAACCCATAACTTCAAAACAGGAAATTAACAGGAGAGAGCTATAAGATGGTGATCAGAGAGGCAAATTAACAACATATTCTGAAAAACCTGCAGTAATTTTGAAGCAAGTTCCCGATTTGTGACACTGAAGGAAGGAGGAGGGAGGGTACTTAACCCTTAAGATATGGCTGAATGTCCTTCCAAACCATCAGAAATAATGATAGACAATACAATCTTGTCTACGGAAAAGAGATTGTTTTGTTGCATAATGCAGTATATTTTTGTCAAGTGCTCTAAGCCCTCCATAGTTTTACAATGTATTGGTGCTTTGGGGAAATCTGGTTTGAAGGGTTGTCCTAAAAAAGGAACTCATATAACCAGCTGCTTCTTTAATCAGGCCACTTTTGTACCATGACTGAAGTGAGTTTCACTTGGTAGTAAGGCTACTTTATTTCCCATGATGGTAGAATTCCCTCATGACCTGGCTTAACCAATGACATTGGTTGCAATACAGTTGAAAACACCTGCCTAAAATGAATCAGTCACAAATGCTAGAAAGCTGATATCCTATGACAGGCTGTTAATTATGTTTCCTATTAGGATTCATTTTACAAAGGTATTTAGGAAGAGTTCTTAAGTCCATCATTTTAGAGTTGGGCTTTCACTGGCTATTTTTCAGTGCCTTTACTATCGACTGTGCTGAAACTCAGTGACACATGGAAGTCTTGCCAAATGTGATGAATTAGACTGGAAATGGAAGGAAATTTTCGTTCATTATTCCCATAGGAATTCTTTAGAGAAGTTGGCAAGTGTAACTTGAGGAATTCAAGGATTCACTTGAAGAACGTGAGGATTCACATATGCCTCTTGGCATTGCCAGTTATGTTAAAGTATACACACACACACACACACACACACACACACACACACAAATTAGTAAACTGTTACCAAGAGGTGGATTTCCCATGTTTCAGAGTATATGCTGACATATACTAGAGATAGGAAATCTCTCTTCATGTTACAGGACCTCTATCGGAAGGGGTTTAATTCCAACTGGTACTGGCAAAATAGAGTCACTAAGTAATAGAATGAGACCATTGAGCCTAGTGAGATGTAGGTTTCCAGTTAAGTGTAAGATTCTTGGGAGTGAAAGTAGTATTTTCAGTGCAGCCAATGAGGGGGTGGCAACCGGGGGGTGCGGGTGGGTGCTGGCATGAAATAAGGAAAGCAGCCCAAATGAGGCTGATGAAGAGATGTGGCTATGTAGGGTTTTGACTTTGGGGTGTCTGGCTCAGTGTATCAGAGAGAATGAGAAGCAGCTACTCATCATAAATACTGGGTTCAGAATCAAATTTCCAGATAGCTGGCTAGAACCCTTATCAGGGTCTGGGAACCAATGGAGCTTCTTTGTAATGAGAGGCTTTGACTGGTTTGATCTCATTTTAACTGAAGTAAGAAGTCATCTTTGTGGGATAAAACTCTAATGAATAAAAACACTTGGAAGGTGATTTTAGTAGGTATCTTTTCTTGATTTTATTTATTTATTTATTTATTTATTTATTTATTTATTTATTTATTGACTTACTTACCTACTTATCTACCTACCTACCTACCTACTTAGAGTGCAAGCAGGGGCAGAAACAGGAACTGAAGCAGGCTCTGCACTGTCAGTGGAGAGCTCGAGGTGGGACTTGAACTCATGAACCGTGAGATCATGACCTGAGCTAAAGTTGGACACTTACCCGACTGAGCCACCCAGGTGCCCCTTTTTTGTTGAAAAAAATCATCCATTTTCAGGATTTTACTTCATTACACATGTTCTAGAATTTGGAGAACCTCATCCTCCAGATATTAAAAAATTTTTTTCTAGTATTAAAAAAAATGTTTCTTGTGTGAATATGTGTAGGCAGTTTATATATGTTATTGATTATTCTTTAAATCTTACCATACATAGACATTTAAGTTGGTTTTGACTTTTCAAGAATTATAAATATGCTGGCATAAGCAATATTTTGCATAAAGCTTTGTCTGTATTAAAATGATTTCTTCAGGCAAGATAACTATAAATAGGATCATTGGTTTAAAGGCTATTAGCAATTTCAGGCCCTTGATGCATATTGCTATTTTTTTTCCCCAGGAAAAGCAAATTAATTTATACTTCTATCAGCAAAAGAGAATTGCCCACTTCACTGTACCCTTATCAGCATTAGGCATTATCTTCTTTTTTAATCTGTGCTAATTTAGTTGTTTTTCTTTTAATTTGCATTTTGGGTTATTACTTAGATTGAACATTTTTTATATGTTTATTATCCACTTACATTTCTCTTTTGAAAAATATATTCCCTGGTAAAATGTGGAAAAAATGTCCTGGCACATTTCATCTGATCATTAACAGTTCTTGGATTTTTTTTTTTTTTAAGAATAGGAAAACAAGTTCTTATAATGATTCTGCAGATCTTCATTTAGGGAGGATTTTAGCTTCCTTAATTTTGAGTGATGCTACTTTAACTCTCACAACAAGTAAAAGTCATTTCCAGGATGGTCAAAAACATGATTTAAATGGCTGCCTTGGGGCGCCTGGGTGGCATCGGTCGGTTAAGCGTCCGACTTCGGCTCAGGTCATGATCTTGTGGTCCGTGAGTTCGAGCCCCGCGTCGGGCTCTGTGCTGACAGCTCAGAGCCTGGAGCCTGTTTCAGATTCTGTGTCTCTCTCTCTCTGACCCTCCCCCGTTCATGCTCTGTCTCTCTCTGTCTCAAAAATAAATAAACGTTAAAAAAAATTTTTTTTTTTAAATGGCTGCCTTCATATGCCATTGTGTTAGGGGAAAATAGAAGCAGTTTCTCTAGCCACATGCCCTGCCAATCCTGAAGTTTGGCCCCTTGTTAAAAATAATAGCTGGTGATTTACTGCATTTATTTTGAAAAGTAGTTATTCAGTGCCCAGTATCTGGAGATATTAATGAGTACTTTGGTCACCTTGGGATTTGGGTGACTTTAAATAGTTCCCTTATTTGTTTTTCTTTGTATTTTTGAGTTTGGCCACACAACATTGTACCCTGATAGGCAGGTGCAAGCTGGAAAACGCATCCACAATTGCGTGCCAATCACCCTCCCACCTAACGCTATATTACTCACCACCCACAATGAATCAGAAATAAGAGCTTTAAATAAGAGAATTATTTGTTTTTAACTTTGACAACACTTCCCCTTCGACACTCCTCAGTACCCGCAGGGACGAATACCTCTCTGGATTATTAGAACATTACTGAAGTTCCAGCCCCTTGACTTTGGGCTGAGAGCTTCTTCAACCTTGAACTGAAAGCATCCTCTGGGTTGTTGGCTCGGTGACTGTCTTTGCCAAGCCATCCAAGCAGTGCTGCCACACGGGAGCTATTTTAAGGTCTCGCATGGAGCCTGAGATGTATTTCTGTGCTCTAGCAGACATCTCTCAAAACTTCTGTGTTTGTGGCCAGAGAGGTCACCCTGTGCCTGGGCTCCCATTTTGTTAGTGGAGCAAACAGAGATGCCAACTACCTTGAGGTGGGTACCCCAGTGCCTCTGCCCTGAGCAGAGGCACAATGTGCCAGATCACACCATGCTCTGACTTTTGGTGACCACTGCATGACTTAAGCCCCATTCTTTAGCCTCCCTTTCCTTATCTGCACGATAAGGGAGCGGGAGCAGAGGGTCACACAGATTTCTCCCATCTGTACAGATGAATGAATCTGACTCTGTTAGCCTCTGTAGGTAGACTTACTCCTTTTTTTTTTTTAACTTCCAATCCTCTTACTCCAAAATTAATGATTAATTCTTAAATTATTTTAATAATGATTTTAGACTTCCCACCCTATGCTAACCATGGACATCAGTCAGGTATTTACCCTTTCTTCTCCCCAAACTACACAATAAGTAAACAGTTCCTTAAAATATGTGAAGAATCAAAGAGGCCCAGCAGCAACCATGTGGCAAAGTCCTAGCTGTCAGCTTTGGGCTGTGAGGCTAGCGCCTGGTTCGTGATAGGGCTGTGGCCGTAGGCACAGCTAGAGAAAGTTAGGGTGGAAGGGGACTGCAGCTAATGTGGAGAAAATCTGGAGAAACTCTTTTTGTAATTAAGACAAGACAGATTTTGCCTTATGTCATGGAAGACCAGGACAGCTCTCCGCCACAAAGTTGCGAAGAAAGCAGACATAGAAATACAGAAGAAACAGTGGAAACCAAGGCAATACTGGGAAGCTGAGCCAATGGCGTATGAGGCCATTTGAAATGTTTAGCTGTTTAACAAATTTGCAACCAGTTTATCTAAGGTATGGTTTTTTTTGTTTATCACATTCCAGTGAAAGAGGTCTATTTAAATATAGTTGGCATTTAGAAATGTAAACTTAGGTAGAACCAAGTGTACATCTGGTTGTTATTCTAAGTTCTGACAGGGACCAAGAGACAATAGGCATCTGAAGCAGTAATGTTACCCAAACCGGGGGCCCTGCTTAAATTGGCACTTGCAGAGATAGTCCTGTGAATCTATCTTGTCAAGGCAATATTTGGAAAACTATGAATAGGCATCCAAAATGTAAACTATTTAATGGATAAGCAAATGTTACTTTTATCTGTCCTGTTTCACATATATCTTGTTGCCAAGATAGTGAACTAGCATGAGCTGCTGTCTCTTTGCATTAAAATTAACCCTGAGAAATCCATAGAAGTGAGAGAGAAATGGAGACTTCAGGAGCTAAGAAGACAAAATAAATAGGATAAACCTTTTGAGAAGCTACTATTTGCATTGAGCTGGTGAAAGTGGAGAGAACTTCCAAGGATGAAGGGCTGCAGAGGGCAGGGGGAGCATGAGGGAGAGGAAGCTTCCTTAGTTCTGTTTTTCCTTTTCTTACATTGCCTTGAACCCAGTGGTTCTCTTTACAGAAGCCGTGGCTGTAGCCAGACCCTGATACCCCCTGCCCCCAGTATGGTATAAGGGCAGATATAAACTCTGCTAGTTGAGAAGTTGATGGAAGCAGTTGTCGGGGACTGGAATCATCTAAAGACTCATTCACTCACATGTATGATGGCTGATTCTGGCTGTCAGCTGGTCCCTTAATTGGGACTGTTGGCTGGAACACCAACATGTAGCCTGACATGTAACATGGTGACTGGGTTCCAAGGAAGAGAGTTGCAGGCAGAAAGTGTATTACCTCTTATGGAAGTCAGACATTCTGTTTTGTTCTATCTGTTGAGGCAGTCACGCAGTTCTGTCTAGGTTCAAGAGTCTGGGAAATAGATTACACGTCTTGATGGGAGAGTGTCAAGCTTCTAGGAGAGTGTGTAGAACTGGAGATATTGTTGCGGACATTTGGGGAAAATAAACTTGTCACATAAGATTACTTCTAAATAAGGACCAGAAACTGGGCAACAAACGTTGTCTGTATCAGGTGGTTTGAGTCAGTGGAAGAAGAATTTAAATTTAAATTCAAGGACAAGAGCCTGCCAGAAGTCTATTTAGCCAAGGAATTCAGGCATCTCCTAGGAGAAAATGCATTCCAACGGGAGAACATTAGACAGACAAACTTTGTTCAGGAATAAACAACTCCCCACAGTGATTAAAAACTGATTTTGAATGCACTATCGTGGATTGCTCTTGTCAAGGATGACTCAGGGATAAAACATTTAGAAAAGAAGGGAAAAAAAGCTTACCTAAGATTGCAAGAAAGTCCGGCCTTTAAAAAGACCGGCTCACAAATTTAAAAATATAGCAAGTATTTAAAGTAAAACTTTGCCACAAGATTACCAAGATAACCATGCTTGTTAGCTCTTGTCAATATGCTATGTAACTGCTATGAAACCTGATGGTTTAATAAGCATATAAGCTGGTCAGCTGGGGCATGTCAGTTCTAGTTTGAATTTGGCTGGTGGCTCCAAGATTCAGTAAGGGCTCAAGTCTGTTCCAAGTATCTCCCATCCTCTCTGCTTTGGGCAAGTGATGACAGAAATGCATGGGTGAGTGAATAAAGGTGATATCTCTCAAGGATAGGCGTCTAAACTGACAAACTATCAGTTTCAACCTGTTGGTCAGAACAAGCAATGCGGCCATGCCCAACATCAATAGTGTGGGAGGAAGTCTACTCATCTTCAGTGAGTGGAAATGCAAAGTCACATGTCAGAAAGCAGGAGAGAGGGAAGAATGAACTGAAAACAGTAAAGCATTTTGCCGCAACGATTGATCATGGAAAATAGCAATTTTTTTCACATGACGTCCATATCAACAAACATTGTGGTGTGTGCATGCACACACAAATTTCAGATCAGTGTTATGAAAGGAAGAAAGAACACTGTGTTCGTTAGTGAGTCAGCATCTTGTGGGAAAGGCCCAAGGTTTCACGTCTTTTGGGGTCTGGAAACAAGGCAAACCGTTTTAAAAAATGTGTGTTTTGTTGTTGTTTATTTGGGGTTTATTTATTTATTTATTCCTGTGAGATATGATACACATGCTTCTCCATAAAGGTAGCAGGTACCCTCTGTTCCATATAAAGAACTCCTGTCTAAATACGACATAGGGTTAGAGGTAGTATAACGTAATATGCAGCCGGAAAACCACTGGCCAGGATCAGGTTGTGAATTGTATGTGTAACAGGCTAAGGAGGCTGACTTTACCCTCTGAGGAATCATCAAAAAGCTTTTACTACATCAGATTTCAATGTTAGAAACCAATTTAAATTTTAGAAACCTGATTCTAATAGTAATTGAAAAAGATAAAGAGGAGAGATACTTGAATATAGACCAGATATAACTTGATACAAGGTAGACAATGGTTATTATTCTAAAAGAGAAATACAGCAATGAGTGAGCAGAGAGTGGAGAGATTAATTCCAACTGGGAGGTTTGGCGAAGATCACTAAATAAGGCAGGAATCAGTGGGACCTTGATAAAGTGAAATCACATGATGGGAAAGGGAAGGCAAGCAAGGAAGAAGGGAGAACATTGATTTAGTCGATGTAAATATGGAGCATTGCTAGGTTCTGGGCACTGTGTTAGGTACTGGGGATGCACCTTTGAACAAAACTAAAAACACTTCTGGTCATTGGGAGTTTGTATCTAGTGGAGATTTAGACATTACTCAGACATAAACATAAGTTTAAAACTCTATAACAAGCCCAGTGAAAGATACACAGTGCTAATTGACTCTATTTAAAAAATTTCTTTTAATGTTTATTTTTGACAGAGAGAAAGAGAGAGACATAGTGCGAGTAGCTGAGGGGCAGCGGGAGAGGGAGACACAGAATCTGAAGCAGGCTCTAGTCTCTTGAGTGGTCACCACAGAGCCCAATGTGGGGCTCGAACCCACGAACCGTGAGATCATGACCCGAGCTGAAGTCGGACGCTTAAGGGACTGAGCCACCCAGACACCCCAGTGCTAATTGATTCTTTGCAAGGAGTATGCCCTGGTTAGGTTAGGATAATCAGGAAATTCTTCCTTTTTTTTTTTTTTTTAAATTTTTTAATGTTTATTTTTGAGACAGAGACAGAGTGCAAGCAGGGAAGAGAGGAAGAGGGAGGCACAGAATCTGAAGCATGTTCCAAGCTTTGAGCTGTCAGCACAGAGCCCAACATGGGGCTCGAACCCACGAATTGTGAGATCATGACCTGAGCTGAAGTCAGACGCTTAATTGACTGAGCCACCCAGGCGCCCCAGAAAATTCTTCCATTTGTAAGCAACACAGAAGTAGAGATCTGAAGGATTAGTAGGGGTTAATTAGGTGAAGAGAGGAAGGATGACATTTGACGGTATTGAATACTTACCACTTGCCCCATGATTCCTAAATGCTTTATGTATATTAAATCTGTTTATTTTCAGAATAACTTTATGATATAGACACTGTTATTTATCCCCATATTACAGATACTGAAATTGCAGAAGGTTTAACGTTATACAACTTGTAACAGGTGCACCTGGCATAGGAACCCAGACAGCAGTTCTCATACTCCACCCAGTTCTCTCTGTTCTCATTAAACCATCTCCCCAGATAAGGAAGAACAAATGGCATGTGGAAGGCTCTGGAGGAAGCCATGTCTGGAGTGAGGGACTGAAATGAGACAATGTGACACAAACAAAGGTAGCAAGAAATGGAGTGAGGCAGGAATGGTAGATAAAAGCCGCTGCTGCAGGACTGAGTAGCACATGTAAGGGACTTTTTTGGGGGGGGGAGGGGGAAGCAATTGTAATATATTAATGCCTTTTGAGCAGTGCAGTCATATTTTTAGACACTCATTGTGAAAACATTGTTGGGGAGGACGTGGGGGAGCAGAGTAAATACAAATGGACCGACCGATTTGGTGGCTTGCGTAATATGTCAAGCAAGAAATGACGGTAGTTTAGGAGAGGCTGCTATTGCAAAAGATGGGCAGCTGGGTGGGTGGATCTTAGCTTTTTAGCAGGTAAAATTGTGTGGACTCTATGAATTGAATGACAGAGGCATTGGATAAGGGGAAGAAAGGTATTAAGAATGACTTCTTATATCTGGCATCCACAACTGGATACCTGGTACCAGTGAGGACAGGTTTGCTTATTTGCTGGGTTATTTTGGGGAGTGGGGCAAGGTCAGCTCTGGCATGTTTGGGAACTGGGCTATGGAGAAACGAGAAGCCGTCTGAAGTGACTGTAGCAGGGAGTGACCCGCTTGCTTATGGTTTTCCTCTTACTGCTGCAGATTTGTAGTTGACAGTTGCCACAAAAAGAAGCTAATAAAAATAGAAGAAGGAATTGGCTTCTTCTGGCAGATAAAATTAGATAGAGAGACACGAATCACTTTATTAAGCTCAGGTTTATTCCTAGATACATTAGGTTTCCTGGTCTTGGTAACATAACCTAAATGGTAGAAGAACCATAAAGCTAAATAATATCAAGTAATTTTAATTCAAATAGGAGTTAGATTTTTTTTTCATCATCTAGATCTTAATGAAATATAAGGTTCTAGGATTAGATGGTATCTCAAACGATTAAACATTCTGCTCTTTTCCTCTGAGCTCAGTTGCATTCGCACTGCCACAGACTTTTTTTTCCCTAAAAATAGCAATAGGAGGGGTGCCTGGGTGGCTCAGTCAGTTAAGCATCCAACTTTAGCTCATGTCATGATCTCATGGTTTACGAGTTTGAGTCCCACATCAGGCTCTGTGCCGACAGCTCAGAGCCTGGAGCCTGCTTCAGGTTCTGTGTGTCCCTCTCTCTCTGCCCCTCTCCTGCTGGTGCTTAGTTTCTGTCTCTCTGTCTCCACCCCCCACCCCCCCCCGTCTCTCTCAAAAATAAATAAACATTAAAATTTTACAGATAAAAAATAAAAAAATAGCCACAGGAAACTAGCATTCATTCATTCATTCATTCATTGGCAGACAGTATTTGCTTTGCAGAAATGAGAATATCTCACAAGCCCTTTTTTTTTTTGGTATGAAAATCAGACTGATTGAAAGAAATGCCTTGCCTTAAAGGGCAGACCTGCACTGTTGCAAAAATTTAATTAAGCTTAAAAGTACCATGAAATGCAATTGAACATTTCAAGCAAGTAGATTGGAATAGAGGCTTCAGGTGATAAACAGGATCTTAAATGTTTTTCAAAGTGAGATTCAGATATAAAAGAAACTGCCACACTAGAAGCCATTTTTAATTAGACTTTACTTTTGGTTCACTTGTATAAAAGAGTTAATAATGGTACTTAAACCCATAAATTTAATTTTGCTTTTATGCCCTATTCTTGAGACAGCAAATTGTCATGAAGTGTAGAACGTTCATGAATATAACATTCAATAACATGAAACATTATTGTCTAACTCTTGATTACTTTCACTGTTAGAACTTCACAACTCGATCAAATAGTTTTTTTTTCCTAATGTTTATTTTTGAGAGGGAGAGAAAGAGCGTGAGCAGGGGAGGGGCAGAGAGAGAGGGAGACACAGAACCTGAAGCAGGCTTCAGGCTCTGAGCTGTCAGCACAGAGCCCGACATGGGGCTCGAACCCACGAACTGTGAGATCAGGACCTGAGCCCAGGTGGATGCTGAACCGACTGAGCCACCCAGGTGCCCCAATCCAAAACAGTTTTTTAGTGAATTTGGATCACATAGACAGAAAGCCAAGATGATTTAGCCAGTGGTTCTCAACATTGACATTATGACCCCATTAGGGGTAGTTTTAGAAATTTGTGGAGGCATTTTGGGTTATCACAGCAGTTGGGGGTGGTGTTTGATGGGTGGGGCCGAGACATTAGCCACCCTGTCAAGTCTAGGACAGCTTTATAAACCTAGAATCTCCTTCATATACTGCAATATACAACCACTGGCTAGTCTGTTGGTCATTCACATAGGTGAGAACCTCCTTTATAATTATCTGAGCCAAGAATGTAACTCAATTTTACATATCGACACAAAGTTTGATTTTTTTTCTTTTCAGAGCTTTAATATAACCTGAATTTTCCAGAAATACCATTGTAATGTCTATTGAAGAAGAATTGTATACTGCCTTAGTTTTAATTTTACAAGGACGTGATTTCCACTTTTATCATGTATCATGCCATCAGTAGGAACACCTGCTGCTTATAGTAGATAAATTTGAGGAGTCCGCTCCAACTCATCAGAATGCATTTACTGCTGATGTCCCATTCTTGGTGATTCTATGTACAGGTGCAAGAATCTGACTTCTCCATTATATCTTCATAATTAGTGAAATACTGCAATGTAGCTATGTCTGAAAACTTGTATCTCAAAATACCCATTTATACCAGCTTATTATACACTGTTTTATTTAATATATATTTATATATTTAGTAACTATGGGTACTGACAAGTCCTATTATCTATTACACTGTTCATTATAAAATGTATGTTACAAAAGGGGAGTGTTAAGTCCAATAGGGTTCATTGAGTTTGAACATCACTCAAGTATATATGTGAATTATATGATTTTAAAAGGCCAGGAAGAGACATTTGAACTCCTTGTAGTCAAGGATTAGGTTATGGACAACATAAACAAATACCTGAGAGTTGACTATAGGCGTTGGGTTGAAAAGCATATTAAATAAAAGATACTAGCAATCATTTAATTATCTATCTATCTATATATATGTATATATATATATAACATACACATCACAGTATGTTAAAGTTGGGAAAATATTTGGAAAATTAGGCATAAGTCTGTAAACATTTTTAAATAAAGGCACTCAAGTTTCTACCGTTGAGTAGATACTATGTATAAATTTGGTTTGCGTATTTTTCTCTGGCTTATATTTAAAACAATTTTTCTAGAATTGAAATAAAACTGATTTTTAAAAATTGGTGTTTGTCATATAATGAAAACTTGAAAATGTTAGTATTGATTTCAGAAATATATTAGTGAGCACTTAGAGTATTTTAATTGATATAAATATCACATACACACCAAAAACAAGCTAGTTCCAGTCTTTTTAGTCAAATTGTCCAAGTTAAGTTATGACTTCATGACTTAGATGCCTTGTATGCATTATTATATATGTTATATATAACATAACATAGTATTTTTAGGTTAGGCAGTAGATTTGGAGTATTTAACATAAAGTCTCCGTTCCTTGTACCAGATTTTTCTTCATTGAATTAACCTCAGTGATAATTTTAACATACACTTTGCTTGCCTGGAAGATTTGGGTATTGAACAATGGGGTAAGACAAATAGATTATGAAATTTAAGAGCTGAATTACTGTGTGAAATTCTACCAAAATTAATATTCAGACTTACAATAAATATCTTTTTGTAATATGTTATAATTGTTTAAGAAAATACGCAGTTCTCAACGCTCATACATTTACCATTTGTGTAATCAGCTTTAATCTAATCAACACAACACCCCTAACCTTCCTTACCTAAACTAACGCTTTCAGTATGTCAGCTGGGCAATCCATTTTTCAAGATAGTACACAGGAGTGACCGGCATTTATGTCATCTTTCTAAGTGGTTCCTCTGCTTATGTGCTGTGAAATCATATGCAATTTACTCTGCTAAGCTTCAGTTTCAAATGGGATAATCATTAGCATCTCACTGTATTATAGTATTGAATGGATTAATGCATGCAAAGATGTCTTATATACTCTGAATAAGTGCCCATAAAAATATAGGATTCTGAGTATTAATTATCAGCAACAGCAAAGGTCACAACTATTTGGGGATTTTGTTCTATTTTATTTTTTAAGGAACGGGAAGAATACAAAAGTTCAGATGTTCATATTATTGCTAAAATGCTTAGTCTCACAAAATTAAACTAATGCAGATAAAGCTGGAAATTATTAGCTGAAGGTTTAAAGTGTGAGTCTTTAGCCACAATGTCACATTCTTGGAACCCAGTTTCAATCTCACACACACTGTGTTCAGATGTAAAGGAAAAGAACAACAGTAGAGATCACATATGAAATGTTGAGGATAAATGTTAAAGATAGTTTCTGAAAAATAGTGTATAGTTTGTGATTTTACAACACATTAGCTCTCAGGATAATTTTTTTCCTTCTACGAGTGTTTTCACAATGATTTTTTCGTATTTTTAAGGAATATATAATAGATGAAAATAGGGAACAATGGGCTATAGTAAGCTTTTATTTAAGATTTTCATTTTTAAGTCATGACTATGCTTCAGCAGTTAAATTCTGTTGCTATTAGTTTGAACATACAAAAGAGACTGAGATAACATACGTGTGAAAATTCAATTTCTTAACAAAAATTTTAAAAAGCAGTTATTAATGTGACTCTCTTGCTATTTCCTGGCTTCCCTTCTAGATGACGCTGTATAGGAGACCCTGTTTTGCATAACCTTATAGGATATTTTTTTAATTCTATATTTTATGTAATTTAAGGCTTTCAAAAGTTTTTAAAATTTTGCTATTTCTCAATTTGCTTTTATTTTCCTGAGAGATAAAGATGGAATGTTTTAAAGAACATTATCATGATAATTCAATGCAGTACATTTTTCCCTTAGGAGTTTGATTCTACATGGTTTTCAACGTACCAAATTTTACTTTGTATTAGCATGTACAAAGATGTTCTTTTGAAAACGTATTGACTCCTTCTCATATAGTGACACTGGAAATAATTCTGATTTTTTAAGTCAAAATTCTTTCCTTTTAAGTTTATTTATTTATTGTGGAGAGAGAGAGAGACAGAAGGACAGAGAGACAGAGAGACAGAGAGAGAAAACAGAAGAGGTGCAGAGAGAGAGGGAGAGAGAATCCCAATCAGGCTCTGCACTGTCAGCATGGAACCTGATGCAGGGCTTGAACTCATGAACCATGAGATCATGACCTAAGCCAAAACCAAGAGTCAGATGCTCAACCAACTGAGCTACCCAGGTGCCCTTTTAAGTCAAAATTCTTATGTGACAACCTAAAATATTGCTGAGAGGGATATTAAGCAAGTATTATCTTGTGTATCATCTACTTTTTTTTTAACAGTTTTATTGAGATATAATTCACATACCATACAATTTACCATTTATTTATTATTTTAATTAAAAACATTTTATTTTATTTTTTTTATATATGAAATTTATTGTCAAATTGGTTTCCATACAACACCCAGTGCTCATCCCAAAAGATGCCCTCTTCAATACCCATGACCCATCCTCCCCTCCCTCCCACCCCCCATCAGCCCTCAGTTTGTTCTCATTTTTTAAGAGTCTCTTATGCTTTGGCTCTCTCCCACTCTAACCTCTTTTTTTTTTTTTCCTTCCCCTCCCCCATGGGTTCCTGTTAAGTTTCTCAGGATCCACATAAGAGTAAAAACATATGGTATCTATCTTTCTCTGTATGGCTTATTTCACTTAGCATAACACTCTCCAGTTCCGTCCATGTTGCTACAAGGGCCATATTTCATTCTTTCTCATTGCCACATAGTACTCCATTGTGTATATAAACCACAATTTCTTTATCCATTCATCAGTTGATGGACATTTAGGCTCTTTCCATAATTTGGCTATTGTTGAGAGTGCTGCTACAAACATTGGGGTACAAGTGCCCCTATGCATCAGCACTATTGTATCCCTTGGGTAAATTCCTAGCAGTACTATTGCTGCGTCATAGCGTAGGTCTATTTTTAATTTTTCGAGGAACCTTCACACTGTTTTCCAGAGTGGCTGCACCAGTTTGCATTCCCACCAACAGTGCAAGAGGGTTCCCGTTTCTCCACATCCTCTCCAGCATCTATAGTCTCCTGATTTGTTTATTTTAGCCACTCTGACTGGTGTGAGATGATATCTGAGTGTGGTTTTTATTTGTATTTCTCTGATGAGGAGCGACGTTGAGCATCTTTTCATGTGCCTGTTGGCCATCTGGATGTCTTCTTTAGAGAAGCGTCTATTCATGTTTTCTGCCCATTTCTTCACTGGATTCTTTGTTTTTCAGGTGTGGAGTTTGGTGAGCTCTTTATAGATTTTGGATACTAGCCCTTTGTCCGATATGTCATTTGCAAATATCTTTTCCCATTCTGTCGGTTGCCTTTTAGTTTTGTTGATTGTTTCCTTTGCTGTGCAGAAGCTTTTTATCTTCATGAGGTCCCAATAGTTCATTTTTGCTTTTAATTCCCTTGCCTTTGGGGATGTGTCAAGTAAGAAATTGCTGCGGCTGAGGTCAGAGAGGTCTTTTCCTGCTTTCTCCTCTAGGGTTTTGATGGTTTCCTGTCTCACATTCAGGTCCTTTATCCATTTTGAGTTTATTTTTGTGAATGGTATGAGAAAGTGGTCTAGTTTCATTCTTGTCCATGTTGCTGTCAGTTCTCCCAGCACCGTTTGTTAAAGAGACTGTCTTTGTTCCATTGGATATTCTTTCCTGCTTTGTCAAAGATTAGTTGGCCATACTTTTATGGGTCTAGTTCTGGGGTTTCTATTCTATTCCATTGGTCTATGTGTCTGTTTTTGTGCCAATACCATGCTGTCTTGATGATTACAGCTTGGTAGTAGAAGCTAAAGTCTGGGATTGTGATGTCTCCTGCTCCGGTCTTCTTCTTCAAAATTACTTTCACTATTTGGGGCCTTTTGTGGTTCCATATGAATTTTAGGATTGCTTGTTCTAGCTTTGAGAAGAATGCTGGTGCAATTTTGATTGGGATTGCATTGAATGTGTAGATAGCTTTGGATAGTATTGACATTTGGACAATATTTATTCTTCCAACCCATGAGCACGGAATGTTTTTCCATTTCTTTATATCTTCTTCAATTTCCTTCATAAGCTTTCTATAGTTTTCAGCATACAGATCTTTTACATCTTTGGTTAGATTTATTCCTAGGTATTTTATGCTTCTTGGTGCAATTGTGAATGGGATTAGTTTCTTTATTTGGCTTTCTGTTGCTTCATTATTAGTGTATAAGAATGCAACTGATTTCTGTACATTGATTTCGTATCCTGCAACTTTGCTGAATTCATGTATCAGTTCTAGCAGACTTTTGGTGGAGTCTATCGGATTTTCCATGTATAATATCATGTCATCTGCAAAAAGTGAAAGTTTGACTTCATCTTTGCCATTGTTGATGCCTTTGATTTCTTTTTGTTGTCTGATTGCTGATGCTAGAACATCCAACACTGTTAAACAACAGTGGTGAGAATGGACATCCCTATCGTGTTCCTGATCTCAGGGGGAAAGCTCTCAGTTTTTCCCCATTGACGATGATGTTAGCTGTGGGCTTTCATAAATGGCTTTTGTGATGTTTAAGTATGTTCCTTCTATCCTGACTTTCTCGAGGGTATTTCTTTTCTTTTCTTTTCTTTTCTTTTCTTTTCTTTTCTTTTCTTTTCTTTTCTACTCTTTTCTTTTCTTTCTTTCTTTCTTTCTTTCTTTCTTTCTTTCTTTCTTTCTTTCTTTCTTTCTTTCTTTTCTTTCTATTGTATAAAATGTATTGTCAAATTAGTTTCCATACAACACCCAGTGCTCAGCCCAAACGAGGGTTTTTATTAAGAAAGGATGCTGAATTTTGTCAAATGCTTTTTCTACATCGATTGACAGAATCATATGGTTCTTATCTTTTCTTTTATTAATGTGATGTATCACGTTGATTGATTTGTGAATGTTGAACCAGCCCTGCATCCCAGGAATGAATCCCACTTGATCATGGTGAATAATTCTTTTTATATGCTGTTGAATTCGATTTGCTAGTATCTTGTTGAGAATTTTTGCATCCATATTCATCAGGGATATTGGCCTGTAGTTCTCTTTTTTTACTGGGTCTCTGGTTTAGGAATCAAGTAATGCTGGCTTCATAGAATGAGTCTGGAAGTTTTTCTTCCCTTTCTATTTTTTGGAATAGCTTGAGAAGGATTGGTATTATCTCTGCTTTAAACGTCTGGTAAAACTCCCCTGGGAAGCCATCTGGTCCTGGACTCTTCTTTGTTGGGAGATTTTTGATAACCAATTCAATATCTTCTCTGGTTATGGGTCTGTTCAAGCTTTCTATTTCCTCCTGATTGAGTTTTGGAAGTGTGTGGGTGTTTCAGAATTTGTCCATTTCTGATCCAGGTTGGTCCATTTCTGGTCCATTTCTGGTCCAGGTTGTCCAGTTTGTTGGCATATAATTTTTCATAGTATTCCCTGATAATTGCTTGTATTTCTGAAGGATTGGTTGTAATAATTCCATTTTCATTCATGATTTTATCTATTTGGGTCATCTCCCTTTTCTTTTTGAGAAGCCTGGCTAGAGGTTTATCAATTTTGTTCATTTTCTCAAACAACCAACTCTTGGTTTCACTGATCTTCTCTATAGTTTTTTTAGATTCTATATTGTTTATTTCTGCTCTGATCTTTATTATCTCTCTTCTTCTGCTGGGTTTGGGGTATCTTTGCTGTTCTGCTTCTATTTCCTTTAGGTATGCTGTTAGATTTTGTATTTGGGATTTTTCTTGTTTCTTGAGATAGGCCTGGATTGCAGTGTATTTTCCTCTCAGGACTGCCTTTGCTGCATCCCAAAGTGTTTGGATTGTTGCATTTTCATTTTCGTTTGTTTCCATATACTTTTTAATTTCTTCTCTAATTGCCTGGTTGTCCCATTCATTCTTTAGTCGGGTGTTCTTTAACCTCCATGCTTTTGGAGTTTTTCCAGACTTTTTCCTGTGGTTGATTTCAAGCTTCATAGCATTGTGGTCCGAAAGTATGCATGGTATGATCTCAATTCTTGTATACTTATGAAAGGCTGTTTTGTGACTCAGTATGTGATCTATCTTGGAGAATGTTCCATGTGCACTCGAGAAGAAAGTATATTCTCTTGCTTTGGGATTCAGAGTTCCTAATATATCTGTCAAGTCCATCTGATCCAATGTATCATTTAGGGCCCTGTTTCTTTATTGACCGTGTGTCTAGATGATCTATCCATTGTTGTAAGTGGAGTATTAAAGTCCCCTGCAATTACCACATTCTTATCAATAAGGTTGCTTATGTTTGTGAGTAATTGTTTTACATATTTGGGGGCTTCTGTATTTGGTGCATAGACATTTATAATTGTTAGCTCTTCCTGATGGATAGACCTTATAATTATTATATAATGCCCTTCTTCATCTCTTGTTACAACCTTTAATTTAAAGTCTAGTTTGTCTGATATAAGTATGGCTACTCCAGCTTTCTTTTGACTTCCAGTAGCATGATAAATAGTTCTCCATCCCCTCACTTTCAGTCTGAAGGTGTCCTCAGGTCTAAAATGAGTCTCTTGTAGACAGCAAATAGATGGGTCTTGTTTTTTTATCCATTCTGATACCCTATGTCTTTTGGTTGGCGCATTTAGTCCATTTACATTCAGTGTTATTATAGAAAGATATGGGTTTAAAGTCATTGTGATGTCTGTAGGTTTCATGCTTGTAGCGATGTCTCTGGTACTTTGTCTCACAGAATCCCCCTTAGGCTCTCTTGTAGGGCTGGTTTAGTGGTGACGAATTCCTTCAGTTTTTGTTTGTTTGGGAAGACCTTTATCTCTCCTTCTATTCTAAATGAGAGACTTGCTGGATACAGGATTCTCAGCTGCATATATTTTCTGTTCATCACATTGAAGATTTCCTGCCATTCCTTTCTGGTCTGCCAAGTTTCAGTAGAGAGATCCGTCATGAGTCTTATCAGTCTCCCTTTATATGTTAGAGCACGTTTATCCCTAGCTGCTTTCAGTATTTTCTCTGTATCCTTGTATTTTGCCAGTTTCACTATGATATGTCGTGCAGAAGATCGATTCAAGTTACGTCTGAAGGGAGTTCTCTGTGCCTCTTGGATTTCAATGCCTTTTTCCTTCCCCAGATCCGGGAAGTTTTCAGCTATGATTTCTTCAAGTACACCTTCAGCACCTTTCCCTCTCTCTTCCTCCTCTGGAATACCAATTATGCATAGATTATTTCTCTTTAGTGCATCCCTTAGTTCTCTAATTTTCCCCTCGTAGTCCTGGATTTTTTTAATCTCTTTTTCTCAGCTTCTTCTTTTTCCATAATTTTATCTTCTAGTTGACCTAATCTCTCCTCTGGCTCTTCAATCCGAGCTGTGGTCATCTCCATTTTATTTTGCAGCTCATTAATAGCATTTTTTAGCTCCTCCTGGCTGTTCCTTAGTCCCTTGATTCCTGTAGCAATAGATTCTCTGCTGTCCTTTATACTGTTTTCAAGCCCAGCGATTAATTTTATGACTATTATTCTCAATTCATTTTCTGTTACATTGTTTAAATCATTTTTGATCAGTTCGTTAGCTCTCGCTATTTCCTGGCATCTCTTTTGAGGGGAATTCTTCCATTTCTTCATTTTGGATAGTCCCTGGAGTGGTGCGGAACTGCAGGGCACTTCCCCTGTGCTGTCTTGAATAACTTGCGTTGGTGAGTGGGGCCGCAGTCAGACTTGATGTCTGCCCCTAGCCCACTGCTGGGGCCACAATCAAACTGGTGTGTACCTTCTCTTCCTCTCTCCTAGGGGCGGGATTCACTGTGTGGTGGCATGGCCCATCTGGGCTACTTGCACACTGCCAGGCTTGTGGTGCTGGGGATCTGGAGTATTAGCTGGGTGGATCTGCAAGGTGCACAGGGGTGGAAGGGGCAGGCTCAGCTCACTTTTCCTTCAGTGATGCACTTCAGGAGGGGCCCTGTGGCACCTGTAGGGAGTCAGACCCGCCGCTGCCGGAGGGATGGATCCACAGAAGCACAGCGTTTGCACGGTGCAAACAAGTTTTGGCTGGGGGATGGGCGAAGGAGATGGCGCTTCCCAGTGCCTTTGTTCCCCACCAAGCTGAGCTCTGCTGTCCAGGGTTCAACAACTCTCCCTCCTGTTGTCCTCCAGCCCTCCTGTTCTCTGAGCAGAGCTGTTAACTTATAACCTTCCAGATGTTCAGTCCCGCTTGCTGTCAGGACACACTCCGTCCGGCCCCTCCACTTTTGCCAGCCAGACTCGGGAGCTCTGCTTTGCCGGCGGTCTGCCCCTCTACCCTGGCTCCCTCCCACCAGTCCGTGGAGGGCGCACCGCCTCTCCACCCTTCCTACCCTCTTCCGTGGGCCTCTCGTCTACGCTTGGCTCCAGAGAATCCGTTCTGCTAGTCTTCTGGTGGTTTTCTGGGTTATTTAGGCAGGTGTGGGTGGAATCTAAGTGATCCACAGGATGCAGTGAGCCCAGCCTCCTCCTCCTCCACTGCCATCTTCCTCCCCCTACTATCATCTACTCTTTCATTAAGGGAGGAGACACAATCAATTTGACTTATGGTCTCCATTGAAAATAATGTATTTTGACATAGAAAGCAAATGATCATGGTTTAACCAGTAAACCCATTTCTAAGGGCTACAGAACTGACTCAAAATATAGAGTGTCTAACAGAGACAGAAGAACAAAAATCTGAGATATTAGCTGTCCTTGGTGGATGAAAGCAGAGATCATATTAAAGCTGTCATTAAAAATGTAGTGATAAAATGCTGGCAGATTTTTCAGTGTATGGAAATGAGAAAATCTATTTCATTGGTTCTGATGTCTGGGAATCATTTCTAGATTTCATATCTTAAAACATAATTGACTCAGGAAATGCTATAGAATGTACTATTTATAAATGTGATATTTTGGTGATAGCAAAATTTTCTTGAATAGGATCCATTCCCACTTTTACCCTCTGTTTCTCCATTCATAAGTGTGTGAATGCTGGAAGCCAGTGTGAGGATTCTGCCAAGAGCTAAGCAACTTAATTTCAATTACATTTTCAGGAACTGGGATGCCAATGCAAGGTCATCCATGGACCTACTGGGCTCACTGCAAGAAAAACTGGAGACAAAGCTCCAGGTACCGTTGACCACTGTTTTCCCAACTTCCCCTAGAAACTCTGCTTTGGATCCCTAGGAAACAGTATTAATCCAGAGCCAGTGTCTAGAAACCCCTGAAATATCTTCATCTTTCCCTTTCTCTGGTATGTGGTCACTTCAGAAAATGGCCTGTAGTTACTTTATGGAAAGACTTGGAAAATATTTTCAGTATATAATTGCACAGTATTACATTGCCCTTCCTGAAGGAGGCCCACCTATCAAGAAAGCTCAAAGTCCATGAACTTGCTTCATTGTGAAAACTAGATGAGAGGTCTTCACTCTCCATTGTGGACCTTTAAGTTCAGTTCCTGGGCTTGAGATTTCTGTTCTACAAATCAGACAGTATTTTAGAAGCAAGCTGATGCTTTTTCATTCCTAGGAAAACCAGTGAGCCACTGTCAGATCCATGAAGGTCAAAACATTCAGACTGCCATGTTGTCTCTGTTTTCTGCTGTTCATTATGGAAATTATGTCTACCTTGCTTCTGGTGGTTAACCATTGCCACTTGGCCTTTGCCTCTCCAGTATCCCCTTATCTCTTCTAACATCAGGGAGGACATCTCAATAGGGGCATATCGTACCTTCATCCTGGCCTATACAGAGCAGGTTCTACACAACTTTTCAAAGACATTGATACTCCTATCAATGATGTCTTTCTCAATATTTTAAAGAAGAAAGTATTTTTTGGTCGTTCCAGAAAGATATAGTGATCTTGGGAGGTGTTCAAGTCACGTAAGAAATTCACTGCAACATCCCTGTATTCTTAACTTTTCATTTCCTTCCTTTACATTATGCTAAGGAAGTTCTGATCTCTCCACCCCACCAAGCAAACTGCTATAGGCACTTCTGTTAGAGATGGCACATGAAATCCCGAGTGTCTGGCAATGCACCCATATCAGTAAATTCAACCCAATCCAATGTTAAGTTCCACCCTCCTTGGTTTAATGCTCTGAGAATCTGTTTACATCTATATTACTCAGGTGTCCGCCAATATGAATTGGCATAGCCTTGTAATTCCTTTGGAGTATAAGTTATTTTCTCCCTAATCACACTTTGCTCTTGTCCCCCCAGAGCATGATGAGATCTGATTCTACTTTTCGGTCTAGTGGCCATACAGTTGGTGTGGGCCTTGAGAAGGAATGATGTCTCCTTTTAGGGTGGACTAGAAAACTGGGCTCAAGACCACATGTAGAAGAAGAGCTGTTATTCTGCCTCAACCGGTTCTTCCTTACCTTGGGCAGGGACCCTGGGCCTGTGAGCTCATTTAGGCATCCCTGAATCTTGGGAAGGATGTCTTAGACTTGAGGTTCCAGATGATCACCTAGATTGATAGTGACACTGAAATCTTTTGAAACTGAATCTAAAAGGCTGACTCCCCTGGCATTGTCAAGGAAGATTTGTTCTTACCTGCAACTAATTGGCTTTTAAATAGCCCGGTATGTTAAATTCACCAACAGCTCTTTTAAGGATTCAGAAAATGCTGAGTCAAGGAATTGTTTGAATAAGAACAATGCAAAGGATGTCATTATAGCAGGATAATATAATTATCATCAACTGGTGTTCACATCGTTTCCACTGCATTTAAAGCACTGAGGCAGGTTTGAAGGAATACATCAAAATTGCCTGGCTCAGACACTGATTGGTTGGTTGTGTGTGACTTTGGACAAATCATTAAATCTGAGTCTTAAGTTTTTGTTCGCATCAGATGGGTAAAGTAATAGCACCTGACTCCCACAAGGTGGTTATAAGGATAAAATTAATGGAAAGTTTGGCTGAATAGTGGATAACACAGGGCAAGAGATTAAGAATGAAAAGATGTGAACATCCATGGACAGAGGCTATCCTTGTTATTTTCTGGTTTAGGAGAAGAATGAGGTTCATATATGATTGCAGTACTCATTGCTGATTTTATTTTTTAAAATATAGCTGCCTATTGAAGCATATGGAAGTTTGTTAGAATACTCTGTATATTTTTGTTTATGTATGAATTCTACATGATAAAATGTTAAAATTTTTAAAAATATAGGTTCCTAATTTAGATTAATTCCATATTTGGAGTAGTGTTAAGGGAGAAGGCTTTTATTATGAGGAAAAATTATTGGAAAGAAGTAAGAAAAAAGTAGAAGAAAAAGTGATAAAAATAAAACTAGATCAAAAGTAAGAGTCATACATGATGCTAGAAAAAAATTAAGGGGCAAGAGGAGAGCCAACTAACAGAATATATTTTTGGTAAAAATACCAAGGGTAGAAAATAGTAATGAGAGGAAATGGACAATGGACCCAACAGTTTAGCAGAAGCTCAGGGAAGAGATGTCCCATTCATACCCAAGGCTTCAGCTACTACGTGCATATGGTTGCATTCCAGATCTGTGCAACTGTAATCTTCACTATGATCTGATGTTCCAGACTCATGCTCAATGGCCTACTGAACATGTCCTCTGATAGTCCTGTAGCCCTTCAAACTCAGCATGTCCAAAGCAGTGATTATTTCCAATTCCTCCCTGTCCCAAACTCACTCTCTCACTCTTCTTTCCCCCTCTCCCCCTCCCCCCCCTCCTCCCACAGACACACTCACTTGCTCATAATTCTTACTCTTCCTGTCCTGGTTAATGCCACCCACACAGCTGCCTAAACCCACCATTGGCTCTTATACACATTCCTGTTATGATACCTGATACCTTTTGTTTGCATGTGCATCATCTAATAGATTATGGATTTGTCCAGGTCAGAGATCACATTTCATGCATTTCTGTGTCCTTAGCAGCCAGCTCAATACATGGCTGATAGAAGGCATTCAGAAGTGTTTGGGGCACCTGAGTGGCTCAGTCAGTTAAGTGCCCAGACTCTTGATTTTGCTTCAGGTCATGATCTCACAGTCCTGAGATCGAGTCTGCTTAAGATTCTCTCTCTCCCTCTCCCTCTCCCTCTTCCCCTCCCCTGCTCTCTCTCTCTCTCTTTCTGTCTCTCGGAAAAAACAAAAGTGTTTAATGAGGAATGAGTGAACACATACTTGAATATTTGGTTACAGGAGGTTGATGTAAGCAGATCCTGTTGGTGTTTCTCTACGCTAAACATTGTGTCATCTGTGATGAACTCTCTATGCTCCCCTGAGACCGATGACACCCTGTTTCCATAACTGGCAAACCTTGGCTGCAATTTACTCTATGGTGTAAATAACATACATTTAATGGACAACAGAGGTCTTATAGAGTGAACCCTCAAGACCGAAACCCTCTTACTGCTCATCCTACCTGTGTCTATGGTCATTTATTGATGACTGTTTTGAGGTATTTCCAGGTATGAATCTCATGCTCCTCTCACTTAGCGAAAGTGATATTTTGTTGTTGGTCCTGGGTTTTGCTGAGGTAGAGAGAACTCTCACGTTTACCTTGAGAAAATGTGAGCTCCATGGATAGCCAGAAGAGAGTGCCAGATCTAGTAGTTTATAACACACCCTTTCTAACCCTTCACCCAAAGATGACCTCAGTTACGGTGGAAATGTTCAGCTATATTTTTTTAGTACCACTGGTAATGTTAACTTTATCAATAAATATCAGTGATGTTGGCACTGTAGCTCATCCTGCCTAGGCTTAAGTGCTTTTCAAGTTAAATTTGATATTCCTTCAAAGGATGGGTAAAGTAACTGGGGTAAGGGTTTTGTGTAGTAGGCTGCCTCTCTTTCTTCCCTGTGCTTTTCCTGATTTGAGTATATCTGACTTGACAAGCAGAAGGGACTGCTGTCCATGGACCATAGTATCTATTTCATGAGATACTTCCATAGGAAGGGTATATTTTGAGATAGAGCTGTTTTCCTTTAGTAGCTCTAATGTATGTGCTCATTAAAGGTATTTCCTCATTTTGCAAGGTGGACCACTTAGATTGATACACTGATGCCACCTGATTTTGATAATCACCCTCTGAACAAAGTGTGCAGTACCCTTACCTAGCATATTTGCGAGAAGCTAGAGTTTTTATTTTTTATTTAAGGTTTATGCTTCCTAGATGACTAGTTTTCAAAGCAGAATAATTTGTTTCACCAAAGGCTTTTTTTTAAGTTTATTTATTTATTTTGAGAAAGAGCATGAGAGAGCACATGAACACGAGCAGGGGAGGGGCAGAGAGAGAGGGAGAGAGAACCCCAAGCAAACTTTGCACTGCCAGCACAGAGCCCAATGTGGGGCTCGATCTCATGAACTGTGAGGTCACGACCTGAGCCGAGATCAAGAGTTGGATGCTTAACTGCCTGAGCTACCCAGGCGCCCCTTACCAAAGACTTCCTTAATAAAAATAAGATGATAGAACTTGTGGCACATGATGACATTTCAGTTCCTGTATTCTTGCTTCCTGGAAACACCTAGCTAAAATTTACCTTTGAAAACAATTTTGTAAAAGATTATGAGTTAGAAAATATGGAAATGTTTAAAGTATAGAGAGAGCAGGGTACTCTCTAGCCAAGAATTTTAATGAAGATCCAGGAAATATGGTGGGCTTTTATAGCGTTCAAGTATATTTAAAGACATTTTGAACATACAGTGGTTGGAGGAAGCAGAGTAGAAATGTGGAAGAAGGATTTGTCAGAAACTATTTTCTTTTTTTTTAATTTTTTTAAACGTTTATTTATTTTTGAGAGAAAGAGACAGAGCATGAGTGGGAGAGGGGCAGAGACAGAGGGAGACACAGAACTGAAAGCAGGCTCCAGGCTCTGAGCTTTCATCACAGAGCCGGATGCAGGGCTCAGACTCAGGAGCAGTGAGATCATGACCTGAGCCGAAGTCAGGTGCTTAACTGACTGAGCCACCCAGGTACCCCTGTCAGAAAATATTTTCTGACTAAAGGATGATGGCATTAAAAAGTGAGAATGTAAAGAAGATATTACTTATGAGTCTGGTAAAGAAAAAGATATGAATTCACCCTACATACTTAAGTGATGTCCATTCTTTTCTAAGTTAGACATCTTGACTCAGTCCCATAGAAGTTGGAATACAGGCTCAACTTTATTGAACTACACTGTGTTGAGATGCCATATTGTTCTTTTTTATTCTTTTTTAAAAAATGTTATTTATTTATTTTGAGAGAGAGTACTAGTGAGGGAGGGGGCAGAAAGAGGTGAGAGAGAATCTTAAGCAGGCTCCACGCTCAGCACAAGACCAATGTGGGGCTCGATCCCAAGACTTTATAGACCATGACCTGAGCCAAAATGAAGAGTTGGATGCTTAACCGACTGAACCACCAAGGTGCCCTGAGGATGCCCTATTGTAGTATTTATGATCTCCTGTCCCTCTCCACAGAAACAGGAGAGCAGGATACTAGACCCAACTTGAGTCAGGATGAGCCAGAGTAGCCATCAAGATGCTCAGCAAGGAGCAAGAGCCAACTGAGAGATGCCAGGGGCAAACCTAAAGAGAAAACCTTGTGGAAAGTATAACCTAGGAGGTAGTCCACAGGAGTTAGACTAAAAGTAACCCAAAAGTTTGAAGCCAATGGCAGAGAACAGGGATTCAGAATCGAAGGGAGGAACCCACTGAAATTCCCTGAGCCATGTGAGTAGAGTTGTCAGTGAATTGTGTAAGGTTTTGGGTGGTATGCAGTAACATATGAGTGAAAGATCCATAGCTATCGAAGATATTGTGATATAACAAGGTTCATCTGAAAATTAAATGACTAATGTCTTTTGCAATGTGAGAGCTCACAGTGAAAAGTATAAACTAGTGATAATAACAATAGCTAGCGTGTGTTGATTGATACTCAGTGCTAGGTTCTGACCCAAGAGTTCTCTATCTGTAAATTCATTTAGTCTGCATCAGGTGTATGATAGTAACCCCTGTTTATAAGTGAAGTACAGACAGGCCACAAGGTCATGCAGAGATGGCAGAAAAGGGATTCAGGTCCAGACTTTCAAGCCCATGCTTTGAAACAGTTCAATACATAATTGAACACAACTTCAAATCCATGACTATTATTCCATTGACCGATGATATTGAAATATACCCAAGTCTCAAATTAGTTATTTTCCCCAACTACCTCATGATCCCTTTCTTTCTCATCACGATAGAAAAATATGATTTTTAATTCTTATTAAGTATCAAATTTCATCCCTAGTCTTATGCTAAGATACCACCCCATCCGCACCCCCCCGCCCCCCAGCCCGGAACCTCATCTCTACTCTAACACATGCTTGAAAATAGACCCTCTTATACACAGAGCAGGGTTATCAATACACTGAGGTAGTTTGCTCCACTTATAAAGAGTGATGAGGGGCGCCTGGGTGGCTCAGTCGGTTAAGCGTCCGACTTCAGCTCAGGTCAGGATCTCGCGGTCCGTGAGTTCCAGCCCCGCATTGGGCTCTGGGCTGATGGCTCAGAGCCTGGAGCCTGCTTCCGATTCTGTCTCCCTCTCTCTCTGCCCCTCCCCCGTTCATGCTGTGTCTCTCTCTGTCTCAAAAATAAATAAACGTTAAAAAAAAAATTAAAAAAAAAAAAGAGTGATGAAAAGTGGCTTCTAGGATCACTTGGATGGAATACTCCAGAAAGGCAGAAACAAATTCTAATAGAAAGGTTATTTAAAGTCCCTAATCTTAACTAATCTTAACATAATTATTTACTAGAGGGTTTCACTTGAGCAAGTCACTAAACCTTTTATCTGAGATTTCTTAGTAAAATAAAGGTGCTAATACTTAAATTGTGGTTTAATCATTCAACAAACAATTTTTAAGCATCTATCATGTTGAGGAGTACATTAAACAGATCACATTTGTGCCTTCACTCAGCTTATGATCTAGTTAGGGAAGACAAAAAACAAATGTGTAAAGAAATAATTTAATCTCAGAGAATGGTAAATAATGCTGAAAAAATACAAGAGCAATGTGATGAAGTGACTCGTAGGGGAATCAGGGATGGCTTCTTAGTTAAGTGACATTTGGAGTGAAACATAAATGATGTGAAGGAAACGGCCTGTTGTTGGGCAGGGAGAAGTCTTTGCAGGCAGAAGGAAAAAGGCATTGAGGTTGGGGTGAGCTTGATGCACCCAAAGTACAAAAATAGGGCCAGTGGGCTCAGATGAAGTAAACCAGAGGGAGATTGTGGGGAGGTGAGGTTGAAGACAAAGCTCAGGGTCAGATTGTATTGGGCCTTGGAGGATATGGTTCAGGAGTCTGGGATCTTATTTGGGGCAACAGAAGCCATGGAGGATTTTAGTGAGGGATTAGGGTATTAAATGCTGTGAATTCGTGATATCTACACAGCACAGGACATGGTAAATTTCTTAACAGTTTGATACAAAATTTGTGTTGGAGAGTTGGAGTGAGTGTGGGGTTACACCAACCTTGCTTGAATGTTGGGATCCTCTGTGTAGCACAAGGGGTCCTCAGCAATCCCCTTGTCTCCCCAGTTGAGTGTTATTGCTGCTGCCTATACTATTGTATTTACTTTGTATAGTTTTCATTGTAGTGCTTCACAGAACTCATAGAATCTTAATATCGACAAAACTTTGAGGAGTCAGCTAAGCCAGTGTCTTAATTTCACAAATGTGAAGACGGACCCAGAAGAGATGAACCTTCCAGTACTCTCTGCCTTACCCTATGCAGCTTCTCACTAGTGTGCTTTGCAAAAGTTTTGTTTTTTTTGTTTTTTCTGTTTACGATCTTTTTAGTCCTTCGGTACTTCCGTGTCTTCAGTGGTCCTGGGCATTTCCATGCCCCCCAGGACAAGCATGCTGAATGCTGATTCTTTCCGGTATTTTGCAAACTCAGTTCCCATTTTTAGATGGGATTACTGGAGCAGTTGCACCCTGAACAATTGACTTCTTTTATTGCAGCTTTTGCTGCAGTCCAGCTTTCTTATGATTGGTAAAATTCCCAGTGCCTGGAGCCCACCCCTCCCTTCCCTACTCCCCTCCCCAGATATTGTTGCTCAGTGAAGGCTGAGCTCATTTTTGTAGAGGCCTGTGAGATTTATAGGCTTTCTGCTGGAAAAGTTTGCGTTCACTTTGCTCTTCTTTTCTGAGCTATAAATTGTTGTTAATATCTAGAGTCTCTGGACCAGGTCGTCAGAAAGAAAGCAATCTCTTCTCATCTGCTCAGTCTGAGTCCAGCAATTTGCAGATTTTGAATGGAATACTGTTTAGTTTGTTGTGTGTGTGGGGGGGGGGAGGGGGCTGTCTGTGTGTGCATGTGTTTTGACGTTGCTTGAAAGGCTTTTTCCATGATTGCTCTTTCACTGTGTCTGTACCACCTCTGTATTGAAGGGAAATGGACATTGGCTTCAGCGTAATGTCCTGCAAATGGGACTGACTATTGTTCAGAGACCGTTTCTTACATGTCATGCTGGACTTATTCTACCTGATAAGCTTTTCTAAACCACTTGCTTTGGGCTTGATTCTCATGCATGCCAAGGAGAGAGTATTGTTCAACTAACTCCTTCTGAACCCAACTTTTACAGAATTTTTGAAAATATGGAATAAAGATTTTGAGCATGATATGATATCTCGTTCACTTAGTTTATTAGAAATGAAAGCTTACAGGAAATCAGTAAGAAAATGAAGTGATGTGGAATAGGAGAAACATGCTGGGCCCAGGTAGGAAACAAACTGATTTAGTTCATTCTTCATAAATTGCATTTCAACTTTCTTTTGCATCTTTTGTTTTAGAGCCCATAGGAGTTAGAATAAGAAATGCTTATTGGAATTAAATAGTTAATTAAGGATTAAAATTTTAATTTATTGGGTGATCCCTTTTCTTTCATGTTTTCCCATCCCACAAGGCCTATAAAAAGGGCTTCTTCTCTAGAACTTTTTATGACTTCTGTGGTGCTGCGACATGATTATTGCAGTCTTTGGAACTTTGTATGGTTATTGGAGTTTCTTTTTTAATGCATGAGCCTCTTTTAAATGCAAGCTTCCAAAGGGCCATACATATCATAACTTTATGCACCCTCAGGTATGTGAGGTTCTGATTTAGTTGGTACTCAATAAATGCTTATTTATGAGAAAAGAGAATTTGAAATAAACTAAAATTTGTACTAAGCAATTTCTGAGGATAAAAAAGAATTTGATACATACATTGGGTGTTATTGGAATATATTGTTAAGGGAACATTTAATTACAAAAGGGGGTGGAGAGAATTTGACACAGTTGGGTTGTCCTCTCTCTGTTTACTATGCGGTAAGTATCAAGACATAATAGGAGGGGTACCTGGGTGGCTCAGTCGGTTAAGCCTGCAAATTCATCTCAGGTCATGATCTCAAGGTTCATGAGTTCAAGCCTCACTTCGGGCTCTGTGCTGACAGCTCAGAGCCTGGGGCGTGCTTTGGATTCTGCGTCTCCCCACTCTCTCTCTGCCCCTCACCCACTTGCTCACGCTCATGCTCACGCTCTCTCTCTCTCTCTCTCTCAAAAATAAGTAAACATTAAAAAGAAAAGACATAACAGGAATATGGGAGGATAAAATGCCAAGATCTGACACTTTTTGGGGAATTTTTTAGGAACAATTTTTATTTTGGAATGAGCCTGGACTCAGTGCTCATGAGGGTCCTTTTAACTTCTCAGTATAAATTATTTTACAGATAAAACACCTCTGTATTTTAAACACCTCTGGTTTTAAACACTGGATATAATTTTAGAATTCTGCCTTAGAACTCACAACATAGTTTGTTTTTGAATATCAGTTTCTCACTCTTTAAATATTACATTCTTAAGTCTGTCATGTCGTGATCATCTAGTATGACTTAATTTGTATTTACCTACCTTATTGCACTATATATGATGTCGTTTGAATGCTTGTCTTCTCTGTCCTTTTGAATATGAAGTGCTTAAGACAAGGGATTTTGTCTTAGGACATGGTTGAGAACATAGAATACAGAGTTAGAATGGAATATAGCTTCATTTACTGGTATGTTACCTGGACACAATACTTAGGCTATATGTCACCTTATTTTCGCTTAGTCTTTTCATACATTTTAATTAGATAATACATAAAATACCTTTATTCAAGATGCACAATAAAGTATTAAAATATTTTATGCCTTACATTCACCACATGCTCAGTTATTATTTGGCAAATGAGTTGAGCTGAATTTTTTTCCTAGTAGAATGTGTGTTCTACGTAGTATTCATTTTCATTGTTAGAGCAAATATGCCTGACCTAAACTCATTTTTATAAAATCAAACATAACACCAAATTATTAAACAACTAAAGTGTTTTACTTGGGGAATGAAATCCTCTACCTTGCACGCTCTGAAACGTTCTTACCAGGCTAATTCAAAAGAAATCAAATGTTTTGGGGCACCTGGGTGGCTCAGTTGGTTGAGCATCCAACTTCAGCTCAGGTCGTAATCTCATGGTTTGAGGGTTGGAGCCCTGTGTCAGTCTCTGTGCTGCCAGCTCAGAGCCTGGAGCCTGCCTTGGATTCTGTGTCTCCCTCTCTCTGCCCCTCCCCTGCTCATGCTGTCTCTCTTTCTCAAAAACGAATAAACATTAAAAAAAATTTTTTTTAAAGAAGAAATCAAATGTTTTGTTCAAAAACTTTTTTTACTGTGGTCGAAGTGTCTTCCCTGAGAACCTTCACGTAGAGTCTTTCTCTCCTATTCATCTCATCTGGTTGATTGGGACATTTATCTAGGTTTTCTAAGACTCCGGTTCCACTCCTGTGTTCTCTGAATGGCAGTATAACTTTAAATATGTTACTGTTCCTCCACTGCTCTTTTCTGTGACTCTGTCTTCTTACTTGGAAAGTCTCAAATCCTTCAAGAACTTATTCTCAGGCTGAGCCCAAAGGACTCGCATAAGATTTTTGGTAAGTTTATCAACTACATAATAAATGCCCATTGAGTACATACTAAGTGTAATTCTTTCACTTTAGGGTATAATTGTGCCACCGAACACTGTAACTTGGAAGAAGTTAAGAAGCACCATATAAGCTGTACTGACGCCTTGGGGTGTTTCTCACCTATTCTAACCATTTCCTCTTAAGTTAGAGAAATACAATGGAGTGATGTTTTCCAAATGTGTGTTGGACTTAACACAGCCTAAAATCGGCGGGAAAGGAAATCTGGCATTCGTTGGTAAATTTTATTGCTGTTAACAGACAAGTTGGATCATCATTTGGAGCCCAAAAATATGTCTCAAGTTGGAACAGATTTAGCTGTCTAACCCATCGAAGAAACACGATCTTTATACATTGGAGAGCCCAGCAAGCTAGACCCTGATAAAGAATTTTGTGGTCCTCAAAGTGGATTAATTGTTCAGCAGATCACTGGCCTAACTGGTGAGAGCTATTTCCTCATTACTTAATTCATCTTCCAAAGTATTCTTGGAAAAGTTGAGGGGGATCTGTGACTAATGTAAGAGCCCTGTCGCTTTGCCCCCTTCTGTTTTGGTAATATCTTTCATTTCTAGAAAGAAGACAGAGAAGATTAAGGTTTTTTTTCCCCTTATATGAGTATTTCTCTTTTTGGGTATGTATTTGTATGGCTACGTGTGGCTTCACATAGAGATACAGAGCTTAGTGTATTTATATAATGAGAGATACATCCCTGTCTCTGTGCATGCCTGGGCATTCATAAACCAGACGTACATTTATTTACATATTTTTTAATGTTTATTTTTGAGAGAGCGCAAGTGGGGGAGGGGCAGAGAGAGGGGGACAGAGGATCCAAAGTGCCTCCTGCTGACAGAAGTGAGACCAATGTGGGGGGCTCGGACGCAGGAACCACAAAATCATGACCTGAGCCGAAGTCAGACGCTCAACTGACTGAGCCATCCAGGTGCCCCCAGACTTGCATTTATAAGCCAGACACTGCCTCAAATGCTGTGTGGGTGTTCTATTATTTCCTCCCTACTAGCCATGTAAGGTGGGTGTTAAATCCATTTTAAAGATAACGAAACTGAGAGACTGATTAAATAGCTTGCCTAGGATCACATATTTTAGGAGAGCTGGGTGGTTCCAATGCCTATTCTCCAAATTTTACATGTTTTTACGGACTCTAATGTTTGTTAGGCCACTCTTATGTAGGTAACAGCTCTACCTTAACTCCATGTCCTTACAAAGGTTAAGGTTTGCTTTTGTGCCAGCCATTCGCCTGTTCACATGGTTTTGGTTTTAATCTGTCCTGAATGCCATCCTAGGAACACAGATTGGATTGGAATGACTCATTTTCCATGAGGGAACCTGACACACAAAAAATTAGTATATGTCAGACATGGCCATAATTTGATCTGTCCTAGGGCAACATATAGGAAGCTGTAGTTTCTTTCTTGTGCAGAGGAGTTTATTTTTATAGGACCTGTTCGACACTGAATTGCAGTGACAAACTCAAAATCACCACTTGCATTTATCTGGCAAGTATCAATGGAACTTTCTGCCTCTTCTAGGCTTAGGGAAACATACAATCATATTTAAATAGAAAACTTTTATTCCAACTCCAAAGATTATGAGCTACAACCTTAGTAGAACAGGGTAACCCAGAAAAAGCTCTTGTTTTACCAAATTCTTCATTTATCTGAAACTTAGCAACATATTGCTACATCAGGTTCAGGCTAGGATCAGAGTTTATGATTGGGATCAAAATGCCTAACATTTCTGAAATTGAAATTCCATATAAGTCAGCCTGATTTATCAGTAGTCTGTTATTTCATAAGACACTCCCACCATCACTATCATCTAGAGATTTATGGAACCAATTACTTTTCAGAGACTGTCACTTGTTTTATATTGTGTGCCTTGCAATAGTGTTTGGGTAAGAGTAATTTGTAAGTCAACATAAATGTAGCAGTATAGGTATATCACAGTTTTGGACTAAAGAGAGAAAACACAGTCCTAGACTGAGGACTACAGTACAAAATTGAAAGAAGCGTCAACCAGAAGACTAGGGAATAAAATATGATACTGAATTATCTAGAAAATTATGAGTATTTGAAGGCAGGGATCAGACAGAAAATCTTTGGAAGAGTATTTAAAAAACACAAAGCTATAGAAATAAAATAACTATCAAAGAATAAGAAAATAAATTAGTATATTTCAGCTCTGCACATTGGCATCACTTGAGGAACTTAAAAAAATACTAATTAATCTGAAGAGAAATAAGAGTGCAGTCTTTGAAAGCTCCTGGGTGATTCAAATGTTTATCCAGGGTCAAGAAACTCTAAATTAAATGATACTTTGAGGTCTATAGGTCTCTTATGTTTGGGAGATCAAATATGTGGGCTATAAATAGGGACTTATTTTGAATTTCATCTGAGTAACATTCTAAAATCTTTGGGTTTTTGTGGAAGACCTCAAGAATAAACCTAACTTAGGACATTAAGAACCATCCCAATGGTTTATATTTGGCTAAGTTTTTCAATCTTTTCATATTTTTATTAGGGTGTTATATTCTTTAAAATCCTTGATGTCCCTTGCTTGCTCCTAACAGCTTTGTAAGAGATTAAAGAAAAATATCATTAAGCTGGGTTGTGTGAAATAACAGTGTTAATCCTAAGGCCTTTTAATGGAATTGTTCTCAAGACACAGTAGAGTGGAGTGTAACCTTGTCAAAGATTACCAGAATCTTCTATGAATTACCTACTAATGAACTTTTAAAACAAGCACATAGAACATTGAGTTTATTATTGTAAAGTACTTTCTTATATGATGAGGGGAAGCAGGAAAATACAATAAAAAATGCAGAGAAAAAGAAAGAAAAATAACACTCTTATTTCAGAAAGAACTCTTAAAGAGCTGTAGCTCCATTTCTTTGTTAAATTAAATAGCAGCTACCTTGCTTTTTTATTTTTCTTTCTAAAGAAATTATCAGAAATCCTCTTTACTATTTATGTGGTCTCAAAATATCTATTTTGTGAAGATAAAAATAATTTCCTTCAATCATCTTCCCTCAAGAATTTTTCAGCGTGCCACTAATAGCAGGTTAAAAAAAAATTGACCTTAGGAAAGTTTACTTTGAAATGTGTCTCAGATCAGAATGCCCTTAGCATCTTTCCATCATCCCTGGAGCATGAGTGGGTAGCCTCAGTTCCTGGCCTCTTCTTATCCACTGCCTGAGACTCTCTTACTCTTCACATGGAATGCTTGGCATGGCCTCTCCTCATTGCAATGTCAGTTTCTGAGGAAATCACTATATTTCACAAATGTTTGTTGTCCACTGTCCTTCTTAGGAACATCGTAGTTATGGAATAAATATTTGTGGCATTAATTGAGTAACCTCCCCACCTTCACCCTGCCCTATTTAAAGGAAAAGGCAGGTCTTGATGAGGTCTGCCTGTATGTATGATAACCAATGTAATAAGGAAGGTCCCGGGTTTGTGAAAAACCAAAGGAATATTTTACAGTAGCGGCAGATGAAATGTAATGCAAATTCAAAGAATCCAGCCGGTATACGAGTTGCTGCTTAGCCAGTCTTGGTCACCCATTGCTTCTATAATATTACCAGTACAGTTAATCAAAAGGAAGTTGACTTTCAACAGAAATTATGCAAGAACTAAATAAACAAAATGGTGGCCTTTGAGCTTTAGGTGGCTAAAGCATGATCTGGAAATGTATGGACCTGAGGAAACTGGGCAACTTTAAAAATCTTAGGACTTTTTTTTTCTTTTGTCTTTTTGCAGCATCAGTAAGAATCTGACCCTCGGTTTCAGGAAATCTTATTTCCAGTACATCAGAGACATGTGGGTGGACTGAATCATTCTCATTCTCTTCCACTGCTCTCTCCCCCTCCAACCTCCCCTAACACCCATAAGCAATCTGCTACTTTCTGTCCTGCAGAATGTAATAATTTATTGAGAGTGCTTCTGAAGAAAAACTTGAAAATCCAACAAAGTATGTGAATCCATAGCAAATCAGCATTCATTAATTTGCCTTAAGTTTGTATTGGTCTACCCTGCTTTCTTCTACCTTAAGCTGGAATATCAAGTTTAGATAGAGCAACTCCAATAATGCCAGGCCAGTCTTAGGGTTAAATTCTGCTCTAGGATAAGGAGATGAATAGTGAAACCAATCAAATGGTACTGGGTGCTCCTGTTTTATTGGCACTGATGATTTTCTTTCGAGGGTTTTCAGAAATGGGGTGTAATTCTGAGAGAATCTGAAAGTCTTTGCATCTGCAAATGTAGAGCTTCAGCAACCCAGAAAGCCCCAGGCTCCTTTCAAAATATTTGTAGGATGCCCCAGGAGATTCTCTAGACTGATAAGGCCATGGTCAAAGACGACATTTTGCTGTCACTGTTGTGCTGCCTTCTCTGCATCTCAAAGTTATGCTCCTTAGGTAGTCCTTGTGTCAATTAATTAGATATTAATAGCAGAACATATGTGCATTTGTCCCCTACTGTCTCTTGGCTTGAGCCAAGCTGCTGAGGGTTGGGGGAGAGATAAGCTGTGGGTATATGTATGTGTGAAGACTTTAGAGGGATGCAAGAATGGAAGCACATTGGCCCTCCAGCTTGGGGTTTGACGGCTTGTTCCCAGTTCCTGCTGCTCTGCTGTGCCAGATGACGTCCTCCTGACTCTGCCTCTCCTCATTCTTGTCCTTGAAATTCTCCCTGAAATAACTCATTGAATGAGAGAGAATATAGCATCCCAGAGGCCTGCCTCTAATGACCTCCTTGAAGATAAATTTATAGGGAAAACCAGAAAGGCGATTAGGACTTTGTTTTCAGGAGTTGAGGTGAAGAATCTAAAATGTGCCTTGAAACCTGACAGACAGTGGAGTTTATACTACATTCCTCTGTCTCTCTTATACTTGCATGCCAAGGATAGTCACTGAAATACAGCTTTCTAGTCAGAGTTTTGAGGTAGAAAAAACCCAACATGCCACTTCTCACTTGTTCTGTTGGCATTCCCAATCCTGCTTGTCCAGAATTCTGGTTAGTAGTCAGAACACTCACTCTTTACTGCTTATGTTTTACCTGGCCTCTTCCAGCAAATGATGAATCCTTAGGTTGACAGCCTGTTGTAAAAGGGCTTCTCTGTCAAAATATTCATATATTAAGTCAGCCACCCATGGAGACTGGGACTTCCCCCTTTCATCCCAAACATACATGTACTTGCAGTCTCTTTTTCTTGAATGAAACATACCCCAGTCTGATGTGGGTGGTACAGAGCCCAGTTCAGGAGGACTGTGATCTGGTTCCATGTCTGTACCACTTTATGAGTTATTTGAACAAGTCAACTTTGAGCTCAGTCTTCTCGTCTTTTATGTGATTGGGTTGGACCAAATGATGTCTCGAGTCCCTTCTAGCTCGACTACATATGAATCAAAAGAGCTTTTTGAGTTAATACATTCTTAATAGCTGTTTATACTTCTGTTATATGACAGATTCTTGGAAAGATCTAGTCCCATCTCTGTTCTTAAAGACCTGATCTGTTTATAAAATGATGATGAACAACATGGTCATCATCCATGATCATTCCTGCCTTCATACAGATAGATGGTTTTCTAAAACATCTTTACATTTCTTATCTCAAATAACTTGCTTTTATAGAAGAGAAAGCTAAGGCTCACAAAATTATGATGCTTGTTCAAGGCAGTAAGGGTAGTAAATGGTTGAATTAGGACTAGAACCTGCTTTTTTTCTCACTTGAAGTCTAGTACTTTCCATCTCACTATAATAAAATAGTCCTGAAATAGTATAAGCTGGAGTTCAGTAACATCATTCAAATGGTGTAGATTTGCTCTAGGTATGTCTTCTGTAAAGGAGGCAGTAAGTGGGTGGGGAAAGATCACATTTTACTCTCTTAAAACACAAGACCAGTTAATACTATTGCCATAGTGAGGATTTCTATAGGTTACATCTCTTCTTAAAGTACTACAGTCACCAATACAACATTGTTTTCATGATTTAGACTTTATAATAGTGCTGACTTTTTCCCTATTCTGAGTCACGCTGCTCCTCCCACATCCCTCCCCTCCCAGCCCTGGTATCTTTCATCTGTATAACAGTTTTTTCCTTTGCTGATTGAAATGAATTATTGGCATTCTTGATAGAGATTGTTCATATCTGGAAAAGCCACAAGTTGGACTTATCTCACACTATTTTGGGGGCAGAATCTTATCTATAGTGCTCTTCTTTGTATGAGGAAATGAAACCTAGGTAAGATATGGAATCAGATTGGCTAGATTACTTTTTAAGTCTCATCAGACACCAAAGGCAAGGATCTGTCTTAAATGGGCATGACTAAGATCACAAGCTACTAGAGGGCAGGGATCAATGAGCAATTTATAGCTTTATCGTTTTTCTTTTAGAATTGACTCCTACTATGATCTATTTTGCATCTGTTTTGTAATTTTAATTGAATTAAATTTCACCAAATGAAGGACAGTAGCATTTGAGGTCTGTAGAAATGTTTAACATGTTGGGGGTGGGAAAGGAGAGAAAAGAACAATAGAGTCCAATTAATTTCTTCCCTGTGAACCTTCCACTGTTAGGAGAGCAAATTGTACTCAAAACTTCATTGTCCAGGAATGAAGCTTTTGTTTAAAGAACTAATGTAAATTCCAAAGCTTCAGCTTATTGAATTTAGTTCAATGGCTTGTGGCCAAAAATTTAATGAGGACTGAAACAACTGATATCTCCCCCCATTCAACTCTACCACTGGGACCGCAGCTGATGAGAGAAAGAGTTGTCTTAAAGTTCAAAACAGAGTTAATATATTCTGTCTCTTTGCAACTTTCATCAAAATGAAGTCACCTTCATAACAATGACTTGTAGCAGGATTTTGTCCTCATTTGCCATTTTTAGTTGGAATTTTGAGGGGAAAATAAGGGAAAATAAATCACTCTGTCCTCTTTCTCCTTTTACCTTACAGAGTTGGAGAGTCTTCCAAACTTCAGAGTAACAAGGCTGAGAACAAAGGGGAGGAGATCTTTTTAGTAGTTGGCAAAGTTAAGTTGAGCGGTTTGCTTTGTGGATGCTATATGGGCAAACTTAGAGCTCTTAGTCTCACTGAATATTGGATGAGTAATTCTGAGTGAGCCAAACCAAGGAAAAGGATGGAAAATGACAAGGCAGGGGGCCACATAGTTCTTTCTTAGAAGTCCTTCTTTATCCCTCCTTGTAAACAATAGACTGCTTTCAATTCTTTCAGCATCTTTACCATTTGTTGAATATGAGAAGATGAATGCATTACTCTGGTATGCTTACGTTCTCTGAAAGACAAATACGTGATTCCAAGTTCTTCTTCCTGGGAATAGAGATGTCTACATAAAGGGAATTAGGTTGTTATAGCCATTGGGTGAATGCATGTGTGTCTGTGTGTATGTATGTGTACATATCTTCTGTGTCCATAGTTACAAACTCTATTACTTTTCACAGGATAAAAAATGAGTAGGACTCGGTACCTGGCTGGCTCAGTCAGAGGGAGTTGTGACTCTTGATCTTAGGGTTGTGAATTTGAGCCCCACATAGGGTACAGAGATCACTTAAATAAATAAAACTTTAAAATATGAGTGGGACTATCAGCAATCAGCATCAAACTTATGGATTTTTTTTTTAGCATGAGAACAAGCAGGAAGCTGCCTTCCTTGCTCAATGTCTTATGGACTCTGAGTAGAATAAAACATCGGGCATCAGACAAAAGTAGGAAATAAACCTGGACTAGACTGTTGTTTGAAATCTTCTAGCTTTTTGACTAGAGATGCATTTTTCATGCAAAGCATACAACACTAACTCTAGGCAAATTAATACCAGTTTCTAATCTAAGTTGAAACTCTAGAGATGATGACTCTATTATTCACATGTCGAATACCTGAACCTCAGACACTGCTGTTTTAACAAACAACATGTTTCAGCTGAAATAGACTTTTACTGTATATTATCAGGCAGGTGAACTTAATGTGAAACTCATTTCCATAATTAGAGCTATTGAGAGTGTCACTGTAATTATGGTTACTTAAAAAAAAAAAGTTCCTTCCTAATTATCATCTGAGGGGTGTGCTCTCAGTGGATTAATGATAGCATTACGCACTGCTGAGCCAGACTCGGGATTAAATAGACCCAACATCTGCTGCTGTGACATCTCTCCAATGTACTTTATGGTGGTATGTTAGGTCAGGCCTATACTGATTTATCTTTAAAAGCTGTGCTTGACTCAATTGCATAGAAAGTTTTTTGGAAAAGTAGGCCTAAAGCTTGAATTAGAGGGGAAAGTCTTTCAATATCCCACTTTATTTTGCAAGTAGAAAAGGGAATTCTTGTGCATGGCACAAGGTAAATGCTAAATGTTAACTTCATATGGATTTTAACTTTAAGCAGTTTTTCCTGTAATATTTTAGGGTAAAATTGGCTGGGATGGAGAATAGATTTTAAGATTTTGAATTTTCATTGTGCAAAAATATTAACTAATCCAGGGAAATATGAATTCCTTTGGGAAAGGAGGTAGACTTTTCGCTTTTAAATCATAGACTGAGGCCATGAGGAAGCGAGGTAAATTATCTCCTTGCACATGGGTCATATTTAAGACAATATATTATTTAGGGGGTGGGTCTGAGTTGGACAGCCTCCTTAGAATAATTCTCTGTTAATATACAAATTTATTTTAGTTACGTAATAAAAAACTATAAGATGTTCACTGCTTATTTTTAAATTATTTATTTCATGAGTGATTATGCTCTTTCCAAAAGAGGCAAGCTCAGACTGGAAAGAGAGGAACTTAATAAAGAAGCTACTGAATTATCAGAGAATGTCTACCTAAAAATATATACTTTTCCAGTATGAGTTTACTATTTTGGGCTGTAATATCCTATTGAGATAGGTTTTACAAAGGATGTTCCAGTTTATGGAAAGGTAATGAGCTAGTGGACCCTTGTGGAGTTTCATGTGTTGGAAAGTTTTTGAGGGGTTTCCAGTCCAACATGTAAGGAGCTTAGAAGTTGCCACTCCATCCTAACAACAAATAAAAAGCTGAACAAACTTATCAGAGCCTAACCTATAGGACAATAGAATGTTTCCCTGCTCCCTACACCTTACCACCATACCACTAAATGCCTATTGACTAGAGTTTCTTTTACACAGGACATCATGTCTAGGTTCCAACAAAAATTATAAGATGTACTAGAAGGCAAAAAGCACAGTTTGAGGAGACTGAAGAAGCATCAGATTCAGAGTCATATGGGTAGGGATATTGGAATTACCAGTGAAGGAATTTAAAATAACTATAATTGTTTTTAAAACATCAACTGCTAATCAACAATTATTTTTTATTTTTATTGAATTATGGTTTGAATGTATATAATAATGCAAATGTGAATTACAGTGGAGATAATACTTTAAATTGTACCTTAAATCTATACATTAAAAAGAGAAGCCATTAAATGTTAAAAAAATAATAAACAAAACCTTACCTCTTCAAAAATAAGTAAATAAAATGACTAGGATTAATATGCTTAGGGCTCTGCCAGAAAAAGTAGACAGCATGCAAGAACAGATGGGTAATGTAAACAGAGAGATAGGTATTTTAAGAAAAAAATAAAAAAAGAAATGCCAGAGATCAAAAACACTGACAGAAATTAAGAATGCCTATGGTGCCTTATTCGTAGACTAGACATAGCTGAGGAAAGAATTTCTAGGCTTGAAGATACGACCATAGAAATTTCCAAAATTGAAAAGCAAAGAGGAAAACAGGGGAAAAAAAAGAAACCTAACAGAATACCAAGAATTGTGGGACAGTTACAGAAGGTTGAACATACGTATACGTGGAATAGCATAAGAGAAAGGAACAGAAGCAATATTTGAAGCCATAATGGCTGACAGTTCCACAAATTAATATCAGGCACCAGTCCACAGATCCAGGAAGCTCAGAGAACACCAGCAAGATAAATGCCCAAACCAAAACCAAAACTGAACACAAACACACACAAAAACACAACACGTAGGCATATTGTATTCAAAGTTCATAAAGTCAAGGATAAAAATAGTCTAAAGCCAGAGGGAAAAAAACCATCTTGCTTCTAGAAGAGCAAAGATAAAAATTACATCTGACTTCTCCTCATAAACCATGCAAGCAAAAATAGAATGAAGTGAAATATTTAAAGTATCGAGAGAAGAAAACCACCAGCCTAGAATTCTGTATCATGTGAAGTTATCCTTCAAAAGTGAAAGGAAAATGGTGACTTTCTCAGACAAACAAAAATTGAGAGAACTTGTTGCAAGTAGATCTGCCTTTGCAAAAAGTATTAAATGAACTTATTTAGAGAGAAAAAAATGATTTGGGTCAGAAACTTTGTATAAAGAAAGAAAGAACATTGGAGAATGAATAAGTGAAGAAGGTGTCCCAGCCACATGGGACCAAAGAATCTAAACACATGTCTTGGAATTTCTCCATTAAACCTCTCAGATGATATGGAACTGCAGCCCCTCCTCTTTTGGCCGTCCCAGACCATGCATTTGGTCATTGTTCTTGGGAACCTGCATTCTGTTGGCCCAGATTCCCACGTCATCCCTGTGTACTTTCTCTCCAACCTGTCCTTGGCTGCCATTGGTTTCACTTCCATCACAATCCTAGAGATGATTGCGGACATCCCAACTCACAGCAGAGTCATCTCACACAGGCTGCCTGATGCAAATATCTTTTAAAATTCTTTTTTGGATGTTTGGACAATGTGCTTCTGACAGTGATGGCCTATCCCCAATTTGTGGTCCTATGTCACCCCCCTGCACTATCTAGTCATCATCAATTCCCACTTTGTGGTCTGTTGGGTTCTGGTACCTTTTTTCAATCAGCGTTTTGGAATCCCAGCTGCACAGTTCGATAACATCAGAACTTACATTCTGCAAAAATGTAGAAATTCCTCATTTCTCTTGTGACCCTTCTCACTTTCTCAACCTTGGCTTTTCTAACAACTTAACCAATAACATATTATTGTATTTATTGGTGCTGTATTCAGTAGTAGCGTTCCATTCTCAATGGTCCTTAACTCTTATACCTTAAATAGTTTCCTCCAGTATTGAGAGTACCATCAACAGGTGGGGAATATAAAACCACCCCCATCTGAGGCTTTCTCCTGTCAATTTGTTTATTTTAGGGAACAGGACTTGGGGGCTGCCTTAAGTTTGGCTATCTCAGCTTGCCCCCAGGAAGAGTACAGTGGCCTTGGTGGTATGTACTGTGGCCACTCCCATGCTGAATCACTTCCTCCACAGCCTGAGGGCAGGCACATTGAGAGCGCCCTGTTGAGGCTCTTCAGCAAAACAACCTAATCTCAGTACCTGTGCCATCTTTTTTAGGTGTGTATGTGGGAGAAGACAGCAAAACCAAATGTCTAGAACCTGAAATTTATGCCTCTTTGTTATATAATTTTTGTAACTCTTATGCCTTTCAGTGCTGTCAGTGTATTACATCCAAATATTTCTCTTTTGGCATGTGTTTAATGGGTGGAGAGGGGTATTCTGGGATCCTACCTATGTTATAATCACTGCATGACTCAATCCTATTACAGCCCTAGAGCCGTTTTTATTTCTCATCTATGACCCAGACATTCTGGAGAAAAGTATAACTCCTCCTTTTTTATACTTAAAATCCTTAAACCTTTCCAGAATTCATGTCGATTGCCCATAGAATGTTTGTATCTCCTGATCTATTTATGTACATTATGTTAAGGATGCATGTAAATGGTTCTCAACTTTGGCTTCATATCGGCATCTCCTGGGGAGCTTTAAAAATATTGATGTCTGTGTCTCACCACAGATTCTATTTAATTGGACTGAGCTGTAGCCTTCGCATAAGGATTTTTAAATTGCTCCTGTTAGTTTTAATATGTAACCAAGGTTGAAAACTATTGATGTATCGCATATTTCGTTGAAAGATGACTAGTATGTTTGGATTCTCTGCTACCCATGAGCAGATGCTGAAGTTCGTGAAGTGATCCAAGCTCACAAGAGAGAGAATATGAAAAAGCTCACCCTAGCAGCAGGCAATGTATTTCCTGGTATTTCTTTACATATATTCTCCTTTCATACCATACAACTAGTCATCTGTTTTCAACTTGTTCCAAACTCCTCCTTCTATACTTTATCTCTTTCCTTTCACTAGTAACGGTATCTGTAGGACTTGACTTTGAAACCATGCTTCCCTGTCTCTTGTCTTGAGAAATCTGTCTTTGGGCTCTTGTCTGTCTACTCCATGAGTACCCATCTCTCCTTTAAAAATGTTGCACATAGTTTGTGAGTCAGTATCTGAGGCTCTCTGAAAACCTATTCAGTAACCAGTTTAATTTACTCAGAATTTTGCTGCAAAGCTAACTCTACCAACTTCACTGATCAGGAAATTTGATACTGGAAAAGGAAATAACTTTCACAGAGGTTAAAGCCACACCAGCCAATGAGAAGAGATACTTTCCAGCAAAAATTACTAAACTAATTAAATTAAGGGATTGTTATTCCCTGGTTATGATGAAATGCGATGAGATTATGATGAAATGCAATGAGACATGTTGGATCTGATTTATTCTAGAACAATGTATAAAGTGTATCTTCATTTCTGAAAACCTAACTAATGGGGGGAAAAAAACCTTGGAATTTGCCGATGTAATTTTCTTATGTAAACTTGGCTGGGCCACAATGTTCAGATATTTAGTTAAATACTATCTTGGATATTTCTATGAAGGTGTTTTGTTTGTTTGTTTGTTTTAGTATTTTTTTTTTCTTCTGAGATTAACATTTAAATCAGTGGGCTTTGAGTAAGGCACCCATAATGTGGGTGGGCTTCACCCAGTCAATGGAAGATTTTTTTTTTTTTTAATTAATTTGTTTTGAGAGAGATAGAGAGCAAGCAGGGCAGGGGCAGAGAAAGAGAGAGACGGAGAATCCGAAGCAGTCTCCATGCTGTCAGTGCAGACCCCCATGTAGGGCTTAACTCACGAACTGTGAGATCATAACCTGAGTTGAAACCAAGAGTTGGATGCTTAACTGACTGAGCCACCCAGGTGCCCCCAATTGAAGATCTTAGCAGAACAAAGACTAACCTCCACTGACCAAGAGGGAATTCTGCCAGCAGACTGCCTTTGCAACTCCTCCCTGGGTTTCCAGCCTGCTGGCCTATTTTGGACTTATCATACATCCACAATTGTGTAAGCCAACTCCTTAAAAATAAATCTCTTTCTAAAACAAAACAAAACAAAACAAAACAAAACAAAATAAACAAAGTCGTTTGGGAAAACTGCACAAGAAAAAGTAAGGAACTATTAAAAACAGGGCCTTTAGAAGAAGAAGATAAATACCCCCCTCCTGCTGGAATCCATAAGTCGTCTTCACAAAATATAAAGAACAGCCCATGTGAAACAAAGCTAACCTGCTTGCACTGCCTCATCGTGAATAAATGTGCACCATCACACTCAACAGTAGCAACAGCAACAAACCAGGGTCAACTCTCTTGTTCTAGCCTCCAAAATAAATAAAACCATAGCCATTTCCAATAAGTTACTGACTTTCCAATGAAACCGACTTTATTTGTGATTTTTATAAGATTGATATGTGACAACCCTTACTGGTATGGTGATTGTGTGAGGGAACATTCCTATCATCAAGAGACTAACCGTAATCTTGTAAACTTGATAACCTTATAAATTTTCCCTTTTAAATATCTGTTTATTTAAATCTGGTCAACTAGTATTTCTAAAGCTTGAACTCCACTGTAAAACTTTTTACATGTAAACTTTCTTTTCTAAATGTTCTTCATCTGTGTTTTTTTAATGTTTATTACTGAACTTGATTTGTATTTATTTATGAAAAAGTTACTAGCCAGTATTATTTATTTTAAACTGATTAAAACAAAACAAAAACAGTTTATTTAAATTTGAACTCTCATGATGATACTGAAAGCTGTTTCATTACTTCATTGGCAGGTTTGAACATAAAGCCCTTCCTGCCCTCAAGAAAATGGAGCTGGATCTTATATTGCTAAGGAATTGCTCTATAGGTGTATTGGACCATTGGAAGAACAAGAAAATAATAGAATAAGAATAATATTGGAGGGGAAACATAGAGGAAACAGGGCTAATGGAGAGAGAGGAGGAGGAAAGAAAAAAATGTATTCTGGGTAAGACAAAGAAGAGGCAAAGCATTTTTACCTTTAGAAAATAAGAAAGTGCAGAGACCACTCTGAGTGGCCTGAGAGCTGACCCTGGGAAGTTTGCTTGAGAAGCATCTTCAGATCATGTCCTTGGGAGCAGAGCCTGAGAAGGGAATTTTTATACAAATGGTTTTAATGAGAGAATGCTCACAGGATAAACCTACAAAGAAGTAAGGGAAGCAGAATAGGGCAGGGGAGGATAAGCAGAGATATGGGTTCAGATGAAGTATGGTCTCTGGTGGAAATGATGGCAATGAACTTTAGAGTTGATGGAAACTATGATGGAAATGAACCTAGTGGAAGTGAACTTTAGAGTGTGCTGTGTTCAAGAAGCACTGCATCAACCACTGGTTGTGAGCTATTGGGGCCTGGTGTGTTACTTCCCAGGGAGCTCTAAGAGAGGCGGGGTTTAGGGGTGAGCCATTAGCATCCAACACCTACAGCTCAAGCCTAGGAGAGAGGCTCTTGTTGCAGCAGCAACAGAATCTGTTATGGGAAGGGAGAGAGCCTGTTGCTCGGGAGAAGTCAAGTGGGAGGATTGGAAAGTATGGTGGTAAGGGACATTAGTTAAGTGTTAAAGACAATATGGGAGCTGGGTCTTCACTTGCAGATCCCTTAGTCTTTATTTGATGCATCTCCCATTCGCTGTACCTAAGAGTTCTTTCAACTGCTGCTCTCACAATGTGTGGTAGGATTGTGTTCAGCTATAGAACTTTGCCTATTGGTGGACCAGCGGGGCAAATCTCAGTCTGTTCCATAAGAATATGCTCAGTTCTCAGTATATTGCCCAGTGTGGATACTCCTGTCTTAATGTCTAAGAAAAATAGGGAATTGAGAACTTGTGGTCTAGTAGTAGGCAGTCTTTGTACTTGTAAATGGGGGAGGGGCTCCTGAAGTAAAGCAGCTTAGACAACCTTGCCACTGGCAAATGATTAACATCTCCCTTATACTGTAGCTATACCCTACTGGAAATGCAAGGCCTCTGGTAAACTGAGTTGGGGAACATGGCTTAGGCTGGAGCCCCCAGGAGGCCTCTTTTTCTCACTTTTATTTAAAACCTGGAGCCTACACACTGGGACTTATTGTTTCGAAGGTCAGATAGTTAAAACTAGGTTGAGAAGAGATGTGAATACAATTTGCCAACCAGCTTCAGGCTGCTAACAGCAGGCCTGTTCACTGCTTCTCACAGATGGAATAGAGGGAGATGTCTACCTTCCAACACTAGGCTGAGTAGAAAGATGGGGCTTGGATGAAGTTGTTTTCCTCCTCGTAGACCACCACACAAACCAGAGCAGAGAGAAAGTTGTTCCCTACGCTGATCTTCAGGTGACACATAGAAATTCAGTACAAAATAATACACGAATGGTAATCGGGTTTCTCTTTTTCTGTGATCTAAGAAGTCAAGGTAAACTTGGAAATATAGCTAATTGGACTGACTGGTAAGAAATCTGTTTTCTGTTCTCGGTTCTGTCTTCGTGTGACTTTCAGGAAGTCATTGAACTTTTCCCTGCCTCTGTTTCTTCACTGTAACCATGTGACTATTCGTTCTCATCTTCCTAAATGAGGTATATGATGTGATTATTTTATAGCCCAATTTTTAAATAAAGAACAAAATGATGAATAAGCTTGGGGTGAGGTCGGAACAGACCATTCTGGTGGCCCTGGTCAGGGTATTGTGGTCATTCACAGCTGTTACTAGAAGCAATTGGTCAGTCATGTAAAATAATTTAATTCATTCATGGGGAAAGGAAAACAGTCAATTAACTTACTATCACATAGATAAATATGTCTCAAAATCGCTTAACTGATTTTGTAATTTTTGACCAATTTTGTTTGCATTAAGCAAACTTTTGGAAAATATTTCAAAAAGCATTTTTGTGTTTTTTTGAATTTGTACCACTTCATTTTACAAACAAATGCCCTGAAAAATTATTTATTTGCTTCTATACCTAATAGTAGCAATTATAAAACTATGAATTTCCAAATTACCTCTATTAGTTAATTTTACCTCACAGAATTTTACCTTTAAGAAGATCATATAAGCAAGTGGGTGTGCTTTTATATGTGAAAATGTAAAGCCCCAGGAACATATACTGGTATTTGCTTTTGAATTGGCTCAGCACTTAAAAGAAATTACATAGACTGTGGTTTGCTCTTTTTATGTTCTTTATACATTTTTATAAATAGCAAGAGAATATGAGCATGAGAGAAAACAAAGTAAGCAAAGGCTCTGGATCAATTACCAGTTGTCTTGTAATTATTTTATTGTTATTTGTTCCTTACATCATTGTCACTTTTCTTAGTCTTTAACATTCTTAAGACTTTTCCTCTGTCCTTTGTCCTCCAACATTCTCACAAGGTAGGTTTGGGAAGATGATCACAATTCCACATAATACCTGTGACACATTTCTGAGTTTGCCAATTCATATTACAATATTCCAGCAGCTCTGTGAATTTGGTAGAACAGGAATTACTGTTCCATGACTAAATGTGGAGGAACTGAAGTGTGATATTGGCTATTCCATATGGATCAAACTGTAGTGATGACTTTGGAGAGTGACTCATGAATGAATGCCCACAAATGCCTATGGGTTACTAAGAAGGGAGTCCATTTTGCCTCTTTGCTCTGCTTTCTTCTCCTTTTAGAGTTGCATTTCCATATATTTATATTATTTAAAAACTATTGTTTAGGTAATATTTGATACTTTTAAAAAATGGTATGTAATATATATGATGATTGAGGGGCATATTAATAGAGGGAACACTCATGGACGCTGGACCCTATAGAAAAACTAGAACAACACATGCTACTCTCTAACCTCTGCCAATCTCCCACCTAGAGATAATGATTATTTTAGACTTTTTTGGCATTTTTTTCTTAAGAACTTTTTTTTTTTTTTTTTTTTTTAATTCATGTGTAGGTATTCCTCAATAACACATGGCTTAGTTTTGCATTGTCTGGTCTGGATCTTTTACAAAAATGGTAACACAGTCCATAATCTATGATTTGATTTTTTTAATTAAATATTATGTCTAAAGGTTTCTTCCTTTCTTTTTAAATTTGAGAGAGAGAGAGAGAGAGAGAGAGAGCAAGCCTGAGTGGGGGAGAGGGGCAGAGGGTGAGAAAGAATCTTAAGCAGACTCCATGCTCAACACGGAGCTCAATGCGGGGCTGGATCTCACTGGAATCATGAGATCATGACTGGAGCCAAAATCAAGAGTTGGACACTCAACTGACTGAGCCACTCAGGTGCCCCCAAAGATTTATTTCTGATATTTCATATGATGCAGTTCATTAATTCTCATTACTGAATAGACACTTGTACGACATACTAATTTATTCATTTGCTTATCCATATCCTTGTCAGAGAATACTTGGATATTTGTATTGTTTCCCATTTTTCACATATATTAAAACTGGTCTGAATTTAAGCTTGTAGGCAAGGGTTTCTGTACCTGTTCATCTCAGAGCACAGTCATATAATATGCATATATTCAACTTCAGCGGGTGATGGCATAATGTTTTCCAAAGTGGTCGTACAATTTTCACTCCTACTGAAAGTGTGAAAGAGTTCCTGTTGATCAACCTCCTTACCATCTTTTTGATATCATCACACTGTAAAAAGTTTTTTCTGGTCTTGTGGGTGTATGTCGTGCTTTGTCTTGAGTTTTAAGTCTTTACTTAAACAGGAATAGGCTTCATTTCTTTTTAAGTCCTTGCTCTCAGCCAGAAGTTGCCAACCCTCTCAATCCATTTGTTCGCAGAATAATTGGAGCCCGCTTCACTGTGAAAGAAAACTGTGGAGCCTGCTGCCTTTCAGAGAAAACTTTGAACTGTCCTAGGCCTTCTGGTTCCTCATTAATATGTCGTGCCTCCTTATGAGCCCAGGAAGGGGACCCAGTCCTCAGTCGCAGGACTACCTCTTCTCCCGCTCTGTGCTCTCTGAACTCAGAGGGCCTTGCTTACTCAGATTTCCCAGATGAGAAGATAAGTGATGTAGGTCCAGTTTCTCTCCTTTTTGATCTACTGCAAACATGCCTGCTCTGCTGAGAATATCAAAGCTTCAAAGCTGCATGGTTGATAATATATTGAGTGAGAGAGTCAGAAATTCATGGGGAGGGGTGGGATGACTGATGGATTTCCTATAGCAGCAGGGATAGAATCTGTTGTTCATCAAAGGCCTCCCTAAGAGGCCATGACAGAAGAAAAATGAGCTTGGAATTAGGAAGCCCATGATAGAAATGTGGGTATCTTCAAAGAAATTTGAAAGGTAAGGATTAAAGGCATACGTGAACTCCAACTGATGTCTGCCTTTCCAGGTAGCAATATTTTCACAGACGTGAAAAAGCCCCAGACATATCCAGTAGATATTCTTGAGCCCTAGAGAATATCAGTAGTTGTTCAGGGACCTAGCAATGGTGAGTGATTTGCTCAGGATCCCACAGCTAGTTATCAGCAGACCTAGATTAGAGTCCAGGATATCTGAGCAGTCACTACATGAGCACACTTCCCATTAAAACGCAAACTCTTTTGCTTCCTCTACCCTGCTCTCCAGTTTTTCCTTTGCTGATGACACGGAAACAGTGCGACAGCATGCAAATCCCTAAGAAATAAATAAGTGATGTGTTGTTTTCTGTTAGAAAATAATTTGTCAACAATTTCATATTAAAACTCTCAAAACCAGAAGGAAAAAAAAATTGGCTTTTGTATTTCTCGGAAGCCACTGCCAAATGGAAATTTCTGTGAATTTACTTCTTAAGGAAATGCTCCCAGGAAAAGATGGTTAAAGGCATGGGGAGTGGGTCAGGGAAAGGAAGGAGGCCATGCAAACATGGCTCACAGAGAATGGCCTGTTTGGTCCCATGGGAGAGTTTTGAAGACAGCACACATTACACCTCAGAGTTGTCCCCATGAGGGAGCAAGGACACTGGAGCATTAATACACATTTACCTGTTGGCCTTTGGTTAAGGGCTATCCCTGGAGTGAGGGGAGTGAATCCCCAAGCATTTTAGCTGTCCTTATGCACAGAGCAAAGCAGATCCCAGCAGCCTGAAGGAAGCCTACCAAACCCTCTGCTGGCTATTGGGGTTGAAAAGCACATCAGTAGCTGATGTTGACAAATGTGGTGAAGGGATCCAATGAGATATAGGAGAACACTGACTGCTTCTGCTACTGCTTTTATTTTATTTTATTAAAAAATTATTTTAATGTTTATTCATTTTTGAGAGAGTGCAAGCAGGGGAGGGGCAGAGAGAGAGGGAGACACAGAATCCAAAGCAGGCTCCAGGCTCTGAGCCGTCAGCACAGAGCTGGACGTGGGGCTGAAACCCACAGACTGGGAGATCATGACCTGAGCTGAAGTCGGTTGCTTAACTGACTGAACCACGCAGGCGCCCGCCCCCCCCCCCACCTGCCAAATTTCTTAATGTTTATTTATCTTTGAGAGAAAGAGAGCACAAGCAGGGGAGGGGCAGAGAGAGAGAGAGAGAGAGAGAGAGAGAGAGAGAGAGAGAGAGAGAGAGAGAGAGACATAGACATAGAATCCGAAGCAGGCTCCAGGCTCTGGGCTGTCAGTACAAAACCCATTGCAGGGCTCAAATCCACAAAATGGGAGATCATGACCTGAGCTGAAGTCAGACACTTAACTGGCTAAGCCACCCAGGTGCCCCACTGCTATTGCTTTTAAACCAGACCTTTTCTATAAGGAAATTCTCTGCAGCAGTGATGGTGTAGTGAATCTCTGCTACATAAATCTCTGCTACAATTTCCTTGGGTTGTCTCTCATGTGGCTGATAAAAAACCAATTCACATGACATTTTTCTGGAGGGTGATTTGGCAACATATATCAAAAGTCTTAAACATAAAACTTTTCTCACCAAAACAATAGGTATTATTTATTAGGTGCTGGTTGTATTCACACATCTTGCTGTGCACTTTACTTGAATTATCTCAGCTAACCCTCCAAGCAATCTGATAAGATAGGTCCTGTTAGAATCCTCATTTTATGGTTGAGGAACCTGAAGCTTACTGACTTGCCCAAGTCACACAGCTCTAAGTGATATAACCGGAAATTGACCCAGGTCTGCTTGACCCCAGATACTACACTTTATCCCAGTACCATTTACATAAAAAGGCTAAGGTCAGGGGCAAAAACATCCTTTCCATGTTGTTGTTGTTAAAAAAAATTGGAAACAATATACATGTCCAACAGCTGAGGTCCGGTTGAAGAATTTGCGTTATAATCGTGATGGGATAATTTGTAACACTTAAAAGTGATGTCGAAAATCCATATTCGACTCACGGAGATGTTCACTATGTAGCATTCACTAAAACAAACAAACAAAAAAAAGATTTAAATAGCTATAGAGTATGTTTCCATTTTTGTGGGAAAAGAAGTAACAAACAAACCCCGCCCCCCCAGACTATGTAGATGAATGGTCCGTCAGCCCCATGAAATAGCAGGCCCAGCAACTTTGCTGACTGTCTTCCTCTGAAGGTCTGTGAAATCCACTCACCCCTCTCCTCTTCTTTGAGGCGTCCCCTCAACATAGTGGGAGACGACCACGTTTGTTGGCAGTTTGTTGAAGGTGATACTACAAATGGAAGAGGAAGACCTTCTTAAAATCTTATCCATAAGGCAATTTAACCAGCTTTTATCATCACGGCCTTCATGGCGTCTGTGCACTGTGATCCTGGTACCCCCAGCTTGGCATGCTCTTCTCCCCCAAAACCACGTGGTTGATTCCTAGCCCAGCTCTGGCATCATTTCTGTGGCAGCCTGGCTTTGCCGAATGGGTCCAATTCTTGTTTGTTCTCTCCTCGAACCGTGTTTTAATCTGTATAGCTCTTAACACAGTGACAGGTTTACTTTATTTGTGTCATTGTCTTATCTGCGCTGGTCTCTCCCACTGTGCTGTAACTTCTCTGATTGCCGGGACCACTTACCCTTCACCAGAACTTCAGAGGGAAAGTGGTACAGCACAGGGGTCATCAGTGGTCATGCACCAAATACTTTCAGATAAGTGACTGACCCTGACAGCAGATGCAGTTTCGGGGTGTTTTTCCTCTAGTCCAGTGGGGGAGGCATGGGAGTGGAGAAGCAACCACTTTTCAGACCATTGCGAAGAAAACAAATGTGCGGCACTAACAATTTGGGGAACCCGATTTTCTCTGTCAGTCTACTCCTCTCTATTCCTCACCAATTAATTTCTGTTCACACAAGCCACTTGGCACAGTCGGGTCATTCTGAGCGACCGTCATTTTTTTCTTCTTCCTATGTTTTTCTCTCACATTTCTTTTCCTATCCATCGCTTTCTCTATTACTAGTTTTTTTTTACTTTATTTACTATCTTTATTTATATATATATTATATATAATTAAATATATATTAAAATAAATATATAATAAAATAAAAATAAATATTAAAAATATTTAAATTTTATTTATTTATTTTATTTATTTATATATTTATATATTTATTTATTTTAAATATTTAAATTTAAATTTAAAATAAATAATAAAATAAATATATAATAAAATAAAAATAAAATAAAAATAAAAATAAATATAAATATAAATAAAATAAAATAAAAAATATATATTATATATAATATATATATTAAATATATATAATATATATAATAAATATATATTACTATATTTATTTACTTTATTACTATATACTATCTTTATTTACTATCTTTATTACTCTATCTCCTTTATTGTCTCTCTTTGTCCTCTCTTTTCCCAATTTTTGCAAATGTATTCATCCAACTGCAAGGTTTCAAACTTTATTGAGTGCCTATTATTATGCGAAACACTGGGCTGGGGGTGGGGGATGCAGACACCCAGCCAACAACATTTTCCTCTGTCGATTAGAGGGAGACAGAAGTGTGAACAACGAATTGAGATAGGATGTGGTTTGCACTGTGTCAGAAGTGTGTGGAAGGGATATTGGTGCCACATAGACAGGAGTAGTCAATTCTACCTCTTTGGGGGAGAAAGGATTCTTAAAAGTTTTTGTAGAAGAGGTGTTGAATTTTCTCCATCTTTCTTAGCCTTACCCAAACATAGATTTTCAAGAGGCTACCCCCATCCTTTCTTTTCCAGCATTTCTTCTCCCATTTAATAAAATACCTGGACACCAGCTACCATGTTGGGGGCCAGACAGGACACTAGACAAGAAATTAGTTTATGGACCTGTATTCATGGTGCGTTACAAAACATTTGGACAGCAAGAGATATGTGGCTGAATGAAAGACTCACAATGAGATTTTCCCATGTATGTGCTTACAAATAACTCATGTACTGTCATGCATGCCCATTTTAAAGTGATTCTCAAGCTCCCCTAATAGCAGTAATAACAACAGAGATCTATAAGGTGTGTAGAAGGCCTTCCATGGTTTACAGCTCTTCACAAATATTACTTGAGAATCACAGGATATTTGGGAGAAGATAGTCAAGAGATACATTTCTGCATTTTCGTCACATATATCTCTGCGACTGAAACATGGCTCTTGAGCAAAAGGAGCTAAGTGTCTGTTAAGTGTTTTGCTTGAAGGTGTTGTTTAACGAGGGAGGAACAGATTACTGTGCTGGTTTGAAGACGCCACTTTGGGCAGCTTTACTCACCTTTACTACACTTGGCAAATGCACAGTGACATGTATCACGTTGGGCACAACTCACACACCCATCCCGAAGCCCAATACATGACAGCATAGGGATAAATATAGGGAACTTGGTGTTACGCCAGTAAGTTATAAATGTGGATGAGTAGGAGGCTCTGAAAGTTGATGTTCAGAGGAGTATCATAAATCAAAATTTCTTTGGCTTTGAAAAGTTGTCTGGAGGAAATATAGAGTACAATTCATCTTTATTCATTTTTAAAGGACAGGAGGAGCAGCGATTTATAGGAGTCTCGAATATCATTTTGCTCTTGTCTCCCGTATTGGGATCTATTCAGATTCTGCTGGTGTCATAGTTCAGTAGTTCTTGGAGAAGAACCAGGAGAACCTTGGAGAATGACAACACTACATTTGTTTGGAAGATGAAGATGGAAATTATACCATCAAAACTGAGCTGCAGGAATACAGTTCATGACAAGAGAGTTATGCAGAGGTACCGGGCCCATTAATAAGATGCTTTTTAGAGACAAAGATGATTTTAGTAAGCATTTAATGATTTAATTTGAAAAAAGGATTTTGAAATAAAGTGTCAGACAAAAATGGTGGTTTATATGTGTGCATCCATGCATTTGAAGTCCGTTTTATAGACTGTAGCTTCTGTTTTATAATGAATTACTATCTGCCCTGTTTTTTCTTCCAACCTTGTATGGTCCACATTGGTTTATCCAAAGTCAGTTAAAATGTATTTATACTGGTGACATCTATATTGATATTTGTGACCTTTCCATGATGAAGGACTAAGGGAAGTGACAAGAACATTCTCCTGGATGTCAGGAATCCTAAATTCTAGGTTCAGCTCCTTCCCTAATAAGCTCTGTGACCTTGAGTAAGTCACATAATTTTATTAATCTTCAGTTTTCTCATCTATGAAATGAAGTCGGACCACATGATTTTGAAAGTCCCTTCCATCTCTAAAATTATATTGTACTGTCAGCTCTCATTTTTACTAATTTGGAGGAGCAGTGAGCTGCTGCTACGACACAGTGGATTAATCCTCACCGTTTCTACCTAATTGGTTGGCATGAGAAGTGACAGAAACTGGGGTAAGAGGAGGGGGTTCAGCTGAGGGAACTGCAGTGGGCACAATGCTCTGGGTAATTTCTTGCTGTCCATTAGCTCAGTGCCCTGATGTGCTTGACTATTCTTAGACATGGGATCTGACCTTGGACTCTAATGACAGTCTGTGTACGGAGTCATTTATTGAAGCCTATGGGCTAGTGTTTATTACCTGAAAACCCTTCTCAAACGTACACAAACTCCAGGATTTAATTGTGAGGATGTATCTGTTACCATGGACAAGGAGCGTGTTATTTAAGGGTGCCTTCTTGATTTCACATTGCAAAGTCATAGACGAAAAGTTTGCATCAAGGACATCTTTGGCAGTCTAGGGAAGCCTCAGGGACCACCACTCAGGGTTGTTTTTAAATGCACAAAATAAAATACATAGGATCACCAAAAAAATTAAATTGAAATGAAGTTCCATTAATAAATTCTAGGTTAAGGCTACTGTAAGTAGGGGCGCCTGGGTGGCTCAGTCGGTTGAGCGTCCGACTTCGGCTCAGGTCACCATCTCACACTCTGTAAGTTCAAGCCCTGCATCGGGCTCTGTGCTGACAGCTTGAAGCCTGGAGCCTGCTTCAGATTCTGTGTCTCCCTCTCTCTCTGCCCCTCCTCCCCTCATGCTCTCTGTCTCCCTCACTCTCAAAAATGAATAAATGTTAAAAAAAAAAAAAGACTACCGTAAGTAGAATTTTCTACCTAGACTGTAAACTTCCTGAGACCAAGGATTATGTCTCCTGTTCACTGATGTGTCCTAGGCGCTTAACCCAGTGAGTGGTTCAGACAGGATGCTCTATAAATGCATGCCTATTCATTTGGGCACACTGTTGTAATACTTCCCCCTTTCTTTTAAAAAGTCTGTCTCCCAATTGGTGTAAGTTCCTTACGGATAAGGGCTGACGCATACCCACTACTGCCTCTCCAGGCCTCGCATAGTGTTTCACACATGGTTGTTTCTCAAATATTTATTGAATAGGTGCATGGATGAGCTAGTCCTGCACATTTTTCACTCTCTTCTGACAACTTCGAGTGCCAGGTTATTGGCGTATTGCCAGCGATTCTGTTCTCTGGAGGTGTGGGTTGACGTGAAGTCTTGAAGCACTGAAGGGGAGGGCCAGTGTTACGGTTAATTTCGTGTGTCAACCTGACATTTGATTGGGTGGCCTCCGTGAAATAGACTGCCTTCCCCAGTGTGGGTGGGCATCATCCAATCCACTGAGGGCCTGAGTAAAGCAAAAGAACAAAAGGCTGAGGAAGGGGGAATTCACCCTTTTTTTTCCTGCCCCACTGATGGAGCTGGAACATCTCCTCTCATCTCCAGCCCCCAGACTGGAATTCACTTCATTGCCTCTTCAGATTCTCAGGCCTTTGGGCTCCAACTGAAATTACTGCCAGCTTCTGTGGGTTTCCAGCCTGCAGACAGCAAATCAGAGGACTTCTCAGCCTCCATAGTCATGTGAACCAATCCCTCATAATAAATCTACTTTATAAAAATATCTATCCTGACTACCCCTTCAACTGCCAGCACCCTGTATTGGGGGAGCTGGCCGCTTTACCCAAGACTCTTAATCAAGAGATGTCCTCCTTTTTTGAACACCATGGGTGATACCTGCTGGCCAGGGGAGTGTGGGTCTTCTCAGAAAGGTAAACAGGGTACAGATGAAGCCTGGAGGATGTGCTCTGTGGCTCCCAGTGCTGGTGGGAACTAAGTGTGGGTTCAGATGAGAGGGCAGGGACAGGATGGGCTGGAAATGCTGAGCATCAGGGAGGGGCTTGGAAGGCAGCAGAATCAGGCCTGAAGCTTTGCTACTGCAGCTATTCTTTCCAGAGGAAGCCCACTCTTGCTGGAGTTCTACAGTGGGGTGACGGGAGTCCTGGGATGAGGAACAAACCTGAGTGCCCTGGGTGTCGGAGGCTCCTTCTCCCAGACTCGTTGTAAGGAGTCTGGCTCATGCCACCGATCAAGTGTACCCACTCCTCCTCCATGCTTCCCCTGAGGCCACAATCAGGGTCACCCTGCACTGATACCTAGCCCTGGGGGCCCAGCAAAGTGTGGAGGACAGCTCTGGGCTCGGGGCTGTACTGGGGGCAGGACTGACCGAAGCCAGAATGGGTGAGTGAACTGAGCATGCGTAGGACAGCTGCCCAGTCGATTACCTTCCAGGAGGTTGAAGGCCAGGGGCTTAAGGCATGCTTCCCTGAGGTCCTAATATGATGTCTGCCAGGGTACAAGGCTGTGGCAACCTGAACGCACTGTCCCATTGGATATCCTCAGGGCCAGCTGTTCTCTTGGCAGTAGTGAGCTGTCAAGATTTTTGTCTTGGACCATTGCTGCCTGTTCCTGGAGTCTTTCCCCTGAAGAATAGCATATATATATATATATATATATATATATATATATATATACACACACACACATATATATATAAAGTATTATATAATAGATATAATATTTATAATATATTATATATACTGTATATATTATATATGCTATATATGTATATAGTATATATTATATATAATATATACTATATATGTATAGTATATATATGTATAGACCATATATATAATATATACAGTATATATATTATATATTATATATATTATATATTATATACATAACCTTTATATATATTATATATACTATATATATTATATATATAACCTTTATATATATTATATATATACTACATATATTATATATTATATATTATATATAGCATATATATTATATATAATATATTATATATATTATTTATATATATAACTTTTCGGTTCTGCTTCTCTAATAAAGAACCCTAATACATCAGTGTAGTGCAATAGAGTGTGCAGGGGACTCCGAGAACAGAAAACCATAGTTCTCATTCTGTCTCTGCCATTAACTAGCCAGAGACCTAAAGAATGCCCACTGTTTTCTCATGTGTATTAGACGAGATCATCTGAAGTTTCCTTTCACATTCAGATTCTTTACACCCCTGTGAAGGTCCAATGAGTCTCAGTAGAACAAACCTGCTGCCTAAACCAAAAACAGCTATTGAGAATATTCTTTTAAGTGTAGTTTCTCCAAATACTACATAGTTAAATTCAGCTTCTGATAGACGTTCTCAAAGCTTTTCAGTGAAGTTTAATATACAAGATGTGTTGATAAATTTATGCTGAGGTGGCGGCTCAGGAATCTGCACAGATCGTGTTTGTAATGGGGAGTAGAAAAGTTAAGTGTGCTTGACATTCTTTTTTACATCTCGAAGTTGCTTCTTTAGATCATCTCAGGGTCACATAGATTTTTTTTTTACATGGAACTAGATAACAAAATTACTTTTACAGTATGTTTTTGAAATAAACTTACACTTCAGGAGTTGATAAATAAATATGAGTAAAAAGAATGCTTATTAGACATTGATCTGATAACAACTTCCATATTTTTCTTAAACGTTTATTTCTGTCCACACACACTTCCCCTCTGTTGTGTTTTGATTCTGATTTCTGTTGTGTTTTGAAGTTCTTCCTAACAGGACTGTACAAGCTGAAATAACTGATAAGCAAGCATTGCTTTGTTGAGAATTTCACTATTTTTATTCGTTGATTAGGACCAGTGTTTCCTTTCATCAGAAAGACAAAGACTAACAAAGCTTGCTAATTTTTGTAGCCATTTTTGATGATTGTTAGTGTTGCAAAAAGTCAGGAATTTGATTAGGTCTTATAAATCTTAAACGTAGCGAAAGCTTTTGAGTTGATGTACTTGGGCTGTTAATTTCACAGAATTCTAGAACTGAAAGGCCCTTGAATGGTAGTATAATCCAGCCTTGATGTTGTAATCCAACTATCACACATTACAATGCCCACATATTTTCTATGGCTTAAGAATTGTCTATTAGTTCTAGTTATTAACTCATTCACTCTTGCTCATTTACTTATGTATGTTTATTCATCATTTCATAAATAAGGCAGTGTAGTATAGTGGTCAATAGCATGGGCTCACGTTAAAATTCTGGTAGCTCCCTTATTAACTGTATGACCTTACTCTGTAAGCTTCAATGACCTCATCTTTAAGATGGGGCTAATGAAATGCCTGTTTCATGCATTTGTTTTAATGATTAAATGAGATGGTAGGAGTTAAACACTTAAAAGAGTGCCTGCCATATATAAATGGTTCAATAAATGTCAGCCACTCTTATAATTACCCCATGAGGTTGTTACGACGATTAAATAGATGATGAGTATAAAGCTTTCAGCTAATTTCTGGCACACAGAATCTTTCAGTAAAGGTGTGATATTATTATCAGGAAATATATGGGTAGGCTCTGGGTTCAAAAAGACGATTACAAGTCACAGGTTGTTTTTTTTTTGTTTTGTTTTGTTTAAGACTCCCTCTGTCTTCCTTTGCATCTTATTTCTCCCTGGTAAGAAAACTAGGCTAGGAGAGCACCACTTAGATTCTTTTCATGCAGAAAATATTTAGAAAATACCAAGCAGGAAACTAACCAGAAGAGTCGAACAGAGTCCCTTGCCTTTCTTCCTGACCATTTGTTCAGCAACTCGTCCCACAGAAGATGAAGGAAATACATGCATGTGAATTTAGAAGCTTCAGACTAGAGAAAATTAAATGAAAGAAGAGATATGGAGTAAGGGTGAAGTTAGACTTAAAACTTAATTTCTTTTAGACAGGTGAATACCTAGAGAGAGATTGACTGAAATCTTATATTAATGTACAATGTAATTAAAGGACTAAAAGAAACACTACATACTACCTGGGTTCCCAAAAGTAGGAAGAGGGATGCCCTTGTTGAAATTTTAGGAAGGTAAATTTGAGAAAATTAAAAGGATGCCTTCTGCAGGGATGAAAGGTACAGCATAGGGAATATAGTCCGTGATATTGTAATAGCATTGTATGGTGACAGATGGTAGCTACACTTGGGTTGGGCACAGTGTAATATATAGATTTGTCTAATCACCGTATTATGCACCTGACTCATGTAACATTGTGTGTCAGTTACACTTCCATAAGAAAAAAAGAGGATGACTTCCATATGTGAAAGGTAATGGAATTCATTATTTTAAGCAGTAGAGTAGTGCTGTTATAAACGATTCTGGGGAAATGATGCCAAGGTCATAAAGAGTTTAGAGTTGTTGAAATGAAGGATGAATACATGGGGAAAAAACTTTGTTCTTATAGGATTTCCCATGGGACCTTTGGCAACAAAATCTACATTGAATGGACTGGAAGTCTAATCCAGTAAGTAGAGCCTTGCTTATGCTCCCATGATTTTTTTCACTAATGGATAAGTGGATCACTGGTTACTATTATTCTGCTAAACCTGTGAGCTTTTATTACAACTTGGAAGATTTATATAGAAGAAAATTCTAGAACATTCTCCATTTTAACAATTCAGCATGTACATCTCCCCCAGGGCATACATGTTCAGGGTAAATCTAAAGTCTTTATAATGCAACTGAAGCCATATTGCTTTCTTCTTAGAGGATGTTTACTTCAACTGCTCTGGTTAAATAATAGTCCTTCATGAACAAAGAAATGATAACCAGATTTCTTTACATTTTTGCAAAGATGTTATCCTCCGTCCCTTTAACTGTCCATGTGATATTAAGGTTTTCAATCGTTCTCAAATTGTGGAACATTCCATAAATGTCTGATCTGTAGACTTACATGAACATTAAATCCAGTAAAGAAGCACATATCATTCTACTTATTTCCTGAATCATTAACCATTTGTCTACGGAAATTTTGTATCTTTCCAGATATGTATCTTTTTATACACTTCTTTATACCTTCACCCAATGCATTATTTAAAACTTGGCTTTATTTATTTCTAATATCACCATTGATTTACCTATCTCACTGAAAATCGTAAAACGTTGCCCCTCGTTTTACATTTTTCTGTAAAATGGTTGTTGGTACTCACTTTAATTTAGCCACTTTATTATACTTTCTCGCTAACCATGCACTTTTTTATTAGTTGTGGATTTCTCCCCCAAAAAGAGGAGAGAGAAATGTGTTTGCTTTTCTTCTCAACCTTCAATATTACCTCAGTAAGGTTTTCTAATTTTTTGTAGCCATGTTCACATGGTCACTGCCTAGCAGGATCTCCAGGGACTGAAATGTTTTCTTCTGAGTGAATCTTCTGTTTCGACTCTTTATCATTCTCTGCATGAACTGTTTACCATTTAAAGACACTGAATAGTATTCTATTCATTCAAAACCCTCACAGACTTTATTTTAGTAACCTTTTTCTTGATGGTGGGGGTGGTACCAGCGTTTCAAATTTTCTTATGATTTCACATTGTTGAAGTAATAAAAAAAATGACAAAAATAGGCTGTCCGTTTAGACTTCATTTTGTGTAAACTGTGTCAAAAGAAAAAAAAACATGATAAAACGACAGTTCTTTATTTTCCACATTTCAAAGCAATTTTATCAGGTTTGTCAGCCTTTTTTGGGGTCCTAAATGGAACATCACAGGCCAGGAAAAGAACCTTCTTAATGTTTTTTGTTGACATTCTTTTCAAAGGCAGATGTCTAGTGTTTATTTTCCCAGTGAGATTTTAATATACCAAGAGTAAGCAAACATAAATGTGGGTGATATTCAGGACCAAATGCTGCCCACATTTATTTCCTACATGAGCCCACCATTATTTGAAGTTCTCAGAAATACAGTTATTGGCAAAATATTTTCTGATGGCATTGATTACAGTTTCAGGCAGCAACATAAAACGATTAGGAAAATAAAGTTAGGTTGATTTAAAATAGTAGCTGGCTACCAACTATTGGTGAAATTTCCCGACATTCTTGAAAATGCCCTATTATTTTTTATTGTTTTATTCATTCAATAAATACTTACTGAGTGCCTGACATGTGCCATGACTCTGTGATTCCTGCCCAAATTGAAAAAATAAAATTTATACCACCATTCTACGCAGACACCGAGAGTCAGTCTATTGGCAGGAAATGGAAGAATTTCTATTGTTTGAAAGGACAGTAAAGTCACGTGCAGAAAAGCACTTACCGGTCTGCACCTAAATTAAAGCAGCCCTGTCAACCTGGAAGGAATTTGGAAGTTACTTATTCTTCACTCCATGCCTGCCTTTGGGTCAGGCTTAAGCTATCCTCCAATTGGGCAACTGTCCATCATGAATAAAATACTTTTCTGTGTCCATTCAGAGACAGAAAGCAACTCAGGGATGCTGGACTGATGAATCATGTGAGGTAAAGGTCCTCCCAGGAGGGGGCTGTAGACAATGTTGGAGAACAAAAGAATCTCTGTAATGTTGCTTCCTGAAGATATGATTTTGATTGCACTCCAGTTGGATCAGTGAATCAGTGATCCCAGTAGTGGGTTGGAAAGGCTTTTTCTCTAGCAGAGAGGCTCTGGGTAAATGCCCAGTGGACACCGAAGACTTTTCTGGAAGCCTGGATTTGCCTTCTGTTAGACTTTGTTTTTCCAAACATGTCAGTTTGCATTGTAATTATTTAATCATAGTAAACATAGTTGTTTTATAATCTATTCCTGATAATTCCAGTTATCTGACTTCTGTATCTGTTTCTGTCCTTTTTTTTTTTTTTTTTTTTTTTTTTTTTTTTTTGCTGCTTCTTACATGCTATCTTGCTTCTTTCTGTGTCTCATTTTCACTTACCATATTTTGCTCAGTGTCCTTGGAAAATAACTTTTAGTGATCCTCTGCGTGACCTAGGATGACGATGTCTTCCTATGGACAGAATGTGAGTGGGTTCACAGCTTGGAGTTCCATGACCATAAAGAATATGTCTCAATGAGCTGAAAACCTGTATGAAGTTTGGATTATGACACTGTTTTACAGAGATTGTCTCTTTCTTACTGCATCAGTGACACAGCTGTCTCCCCCGAGTCTCTGTGGTGGGAAGCGGGATATTTGGTTCTGGTTCACTCTTATCCCAATGGCTTCATCTGCCCTCTTTCCATTCCATGTGCCCTCCTTGGAAAATTGTATCCAGTCATTGTAACAACCAACTGTCAGTGACACTCAAGTCTACTCCATCTCCCTCTCTCTTCTGAGTGCCAGACCCATGTTTTTAACTTCCTTCTGGACATTTCATCTTGAGTTCCATGCTGTGCTCAACTTGACTCATTAACTTTATCCCCACCCTATGTTTCTCACTTGTAATCTGCTCTCTTGCTGTATTACCAACTTGATCATGACCTTCCATATCCAGTTTTTTCTACATTGTTTACTCTGATATATTTAAAATTTTTCCCCTTTGATTCATTTTAGCTATTGATGCCTTAATTTAGCTTTATATGTACTGCTCATCATAGAACAACACCGTTGCATGTCCGTTTTTCTGTTTGCCACTCCAGAACCACTCTCTTTCCTTCTCTGTAATCCCACTGTGCTGTCTCTGCCCAGGAGTCTGACCTTTAAGCCCTGTACCCCCAATAGGTCTGTGCTTCTCTGATTTATATTAGGCTTAGCCAAAGGGAGGCCCTGGCAGAAGATGGGAGGCATAGGCAGATGGTGGAGGTAGGTTATTATCCTTTTCTTTCCCCTCAGGGTCATCACAGGTGCCCGTAGCACTGAAGACCACAGCTCCTGCTGGATAATGAGTTTCTTATAGGCAGTCACTCTGACAGGTGGCATTCTACTTCAGGTGGCCATTCTCCTAGCCTATTTGAATGACTCTCTTCCCTTGACCCTTCAATACTAGACGTGGTAAGAACTCCCAGCAATTCCCTTCCGCAGATTACTCTGCTATCCGTTTTGACTTCCCTTAAACTTCCTCTGACATTTGTAAACAATTGCTTTATTTAACTCTCTACCATTTGATTGGTCCGTCTGAGTGACTCTGACTGATGCCATGACTCAAAAGACCTCTACTTCTGATCTCATTTCTCATTTATACACCTTACTCACCTTTCACTAACTTCACTATCACATATCCAGCCACACTGGGATATGCTGTTCTGGAGACGTGAAGTGTTTTTTTCACAATTCATTGCCTTTTCACGTGATTCCCCCAATCCCTGGAATGTTCTTCCTCCTTCCTCCCTTAGTTTTCCCCTACCTGAGGAATTCCCCCTCACCCTTTAGATCAACCGTTATTTCCCTATTGTGGCTTGTATTATCGTCAGGCTAATTACTGCTGCTCCATCTAGGACCATCCCTGTAGGTCTTATTCATGATACTAGGATTATTCTTCCACTCCCATTGATATAAGTCTTGTCCATGTGACTTGCTTTAGTTAATAAAATATGAGTGGAAGTCATGCCTTCAGTTTTCCTCTCAGGAGCTTTAAGAACCATTGCATGGTTCTGCCATCTTTCTTTTCCCTCTGCTGTAAAAATGGTAATGACTCCGACAGAGGTCCTCCTCCTGCCTTGATGCAGGTGATTGAGCAGAGCTGTGTTTGATCTACCATAAACTGATGATGGTTGGCATGAAATGTCGATGATAAAACAAACCAACTAAATCCCCCACAGTGCCAGTATAACTTGGGCTAAGCTATTTACTTCTATCGTAATGAGAGAGGTAAACAAAGATTTTTGTTCAAGAATTTTTGTGCTATTTTATGGTAGTGTGAAAGGGGCTTGGTTAAGTTAACAAGGAATTTTAAAATAAATTATCATTAGGATAGAACACTAAACATTAAAAATTATGCTTGAAGAATATTTAATTATGGAGGCATTGCACATGATATGTTAATTAAAAAACATCTTACCAAATCATCTATACCATATGATGCCATCTGTGTAAATAGAAAATGAATAAAATATACATTTCCTTTCCACAGTCTTGTACATTTTCCAAGGGTTGTATAATAGTCATGCGTCACATTTATATTCAGAAATAAAAATGTTATTTAAATATTTCTTTCTAATGTCATCCCAAATTTACCTAGCCAAAACCTAACATTCTTTTCTCTCTGAAAACATGCTATTTAGTGATATTATATTTTTGCTTATAAATATCTTAAACAATAAAAGAAAATACCTATGTCATAGCATTATTGGGATCGAAAGAGATAATTCACGTGAAGCAATTAGCACAATGTGTTACATATAGTAATGGCTCAGTAAATGCTGTTTTATGAGCCTATTTTACATTTTGGAAATTAAAAAAATTTTAATGTTTATTTTTGAGAGACAGAGGGGAGGGAGAGAGAGAGAGAGAGAGAGAGAGAGAGAGAGAGCGAGCATGAGTGGGGGAGGGGCAGAGAGAGAGGGAGACCCAGAATCCCAAGCAGGCTCCAGGCTCTGAGCTGTCAGCACAGAGCCTATTGCAGGGCTCGAACTCACAAACTGTAAGATCATGACCTGAGCTAAAGTCAGACGCTTACCTGACTGAGCCACCCAGGCACCCCATATGTTTTGGACATTTTTAGAAATGAATATGCTTCTTAGGGGTAGCAAATGTTGAGTTTCAGGACGATAATCACTTATTTCTACTGCCCTTGGAAGACTGTCATCTCTTGCATGTGCATCCCCATCTTCTGTGATGAGCTTTGGAGAATGGAAAGGGTTGAAAAGCTTTTTTTTTTTTTTTTTAATTTTTCTTTTTTTAACGTTTATTTATTTTTGAGACAGAGAAACAGCATGAACGGGGTGGGGCAGAGAGAGAGGGACACACAGAATGGGAAGCAGGCTCCAGGCTCTGAGCCATCAGCCCAGAGCCCGACGCGGGGCTCGAACTCACAGACCATGAGATCGTGACCTGAGCTGAAGTCGGACGCTTAACCGACTGAGCCACCCAGGCGCCCCGAAAAAGCTTTTACTAAGAAAGGTATATGTCTTTATTGGAGAACCTTAAGATGTCAGAGCTCATATTCTTGAATACACATCTGTATTCCCCATTCCCATCATGCTCCACTGGAAAGTGATACTAGCACAAACAGTATGACAAACCTACAAATCATGGGAGATGAATCAAAACCAATTTATTTTTGTCTTCAGTCATCTCTTAAAAATTATTCCGAGAAGGTAACTTTTTTTCCTGCCACTGGATTACTTTTCTCCTCATTAATAGTGGATATTTTAAGCATAGAAACACATTTTCAATTCAAAAACTTTCCGTGTCCAGCCCGAGACGTTAATTGACCCTTTTTTTTCTCATTCCGTAAGCTTTTCCCATTTAATGCTGAAGGCCTGATTTGGCAGATGGCCCAACTTTGGGCAAGAGGCTATGCTTGTCCTCTTCGATCTCCCTCAGTGCTGCTCACTGGCTACTTTTTTAGATACCACCAGGATTGAAGAGTAGGAGGAAAGAAGAGGTCAAGGGATGGCATAGAAAAGTTCCTCCTATGTTGGTGTTTGACAATCCTCTCTGGTTTTGGACTCTCCTTGGCAGAGGTTTAAAATGAATGTTTTCCTCATGGATGCTTTCAGTGCTTCACGGGGGCTTTATGCTGGGCTTCCAGAGACCAGTTCCCATAATGTGGGTGAGACCTTTGATGAGGCCAGCCCCTTCTCCCCACCCTCTGCTTCCCTGTGGCCCACCCCTCACACAGGCTTTTAATGGTAGAGTGCCCTTAACTTCCCAGGTGTCCTCATTGGGCCAGGCCAACTCTCCATGTGGCCTACATTTGGTCCATGGGAGAGACCCGTACACAACTGACCACCATGGGTGGTAGTGTAGTTATTTAGAAAGTGGAACCCTGTCTTCAGTACCCCCCTCCACCGCCCCCCCCACCCAAAGACAGGGAACCTATATCAGGTTCTCAAAGTGGCTGAGTTAAATGTCTGTCCTCAGTAGACTTGAAATGAGGCAGGCAGTCTCCAGTCTTCCCTATTCGGGGGGTGCAGTTTCATTGCTTGGATTTCTCCGTGATCTCCTCTTAGAAATTCCACTTCATGATCTAAGCACTTCTTAGATTCTTGATCTAGTTGAGGGATCCTCAGAGGGCAGAGGAAGTGGTACAGATGTTTGTTGGCTCTTACCTTGTAAATTCTGCCTTTTGGCCTGGCACCTCACTTTGGTATGTTGGGCTAGTTGTGTCTCAGTGCTTAGGTAGACGCTAAAGTGCTGCTATATTGTTCTACTAATTTCAGGAAATGCTGGAGCACACCGGTAATACATAGGAATTGAAAGGAGGAGCATTCTGACAATGCTTGGAAAGCCAATAAGAGGTAGGATGGTTAGTGGGTAAAGCACATCCTTTAGAACCCAGGTAATCCTGGATTTACATCTTACCTTTTCCGCAGACTAGCCGTAGCTTGGGCTAAGTAAATCAACCTCAGGGTTTTCATCTGTAAAACTGGGATAACAGCAATACCTGTCTTATAGCCTGTTGTAAAGATTAAATGAGATAATTAACGTAAAGAATTTAGAACAGTGTCTTGTATATGGCATGGTAATAGGCCGATTAATAGTATCAAAGTAACGTGATCAGGCCTGTGTGGCTTTGTGACATGAAAGCTGTTTCAGGTAGTTTTCTAAAGGCTCTCTGCCTCTGAGCACTACCCTTTGCTCGCACCCTTTTCTGGCCCTGTCACCTGTATTTCCCATTACAAGGTGAAGTGCTCCGTCCAGGTTTCAGCCTGAGGCAACACCTGAGAGTTGGTTCAGGTTGAATCCGAGGACTGGGTAATTATCTCAAGACCATACTCCCCATGTGAACACAACACCCTGTGTTAAGTCTGCCCTCCACTCCCAACCCCCGGGCTGTAATCCATATAAATTCCCTTTCCAGCCTTGATGCTAAAATGACCTTGGATAACTTTTCCACTCTGCTTTTTTTGCATTCTGTCTCACTGTCTAATACAATGCCACATTGATTTGACTAAGATGACAGCTTTGTCATTGGGAGAAAAATTTTTACATGTTTCCATAATGCTCTTTCTAAAGCACAAAGCAATTTTGTCATTAAATCCTGAATGCTCTCTTTAGTTCCATTTCAAGATGGCTTTTCCCAGAGCCAGATGAAAGTCTTCGAAATGACTTCTGACAACTATCAAATGACAGTATTATTCTTGCCACCATGTTGTTTCTAATCTACAAGGAAAGGGCGGCAGGCATTAAGGAGAGAATGTAATCACTTTCTCTAGAGAACTGCTATTTTGTAAGGTTATCAAAACCCCCCAAATTAGCATTTTGAATTCTTTCTTTAAGGATTTTCACTATCCTCCTTCTTTAACACACACTTTGGGGGCAGGGAGTGTATGAGTTTGTCCTCTCCAGATAATCAAGCCTAAACATCTGTTGACACTAAATTGGGCCCCCCTATATTTGGTTTGGTGGTAAGCGGAGTAACTCATTTTTATATTAAAAAAGTATCTGGGGGCGCCTGGGTGGCTCAGTCAGTTAAGTGTCCAACTTTGGCTCAGGTCATGATCTCACAGTTCGTGGGTTCGAGCCCCGCGTCAGGCTCTGTGCTGACAGCTCAGAGCCTGGAGCCTGCTTTGGATTCTGTGTCTCCCTCTCTCTCTGCCCATCCCCCATTTCCTCTCTCTCTCTCTCTCTCTCTCTTCCAAAAATAAATAAACATTAAAAAAATCTTTAAAATAAAAAAAAGTATCTGATGATTAATGGATGTGATGGTTTGTCTTTTCTCCAACATCTGAGAAAACGCCTTTACGCTACTATTCCCCTTCAACTTTAGCTGATAGAAATGTGCATTTAAATTTTTACTTGAGTATTTAAAAGATACACTTAAAATTAGTATCTGCAACACAGACCAAGCTATTTGGACGTTTTCTTTTCAAGTGTTTTCTCCATTATATCATCGATCAGAGAAACAAGCTGGGCAGCTGGGTGTATGGCTTTTGTCTCTGTTATCTGGCTCAGATTATCATCTAGTAATGAAAACCTAGGTTATAATGGCACCATTACGTATGTAGAATTTCATAGAAGAAGATCAATAGGATTTATGGCATATTACCATCTTATATAGACCAGTGAATCTTTTATAAATGAATGACATTTATTCATTAAAAAAAAAGAACACTTACCTCCATTTTGCGTTAGTAGCTTGAGAAATGATGCTCAGAGTCTCTGCTTTTTTGGGAATCTGATTTTATCCAGTGAGAAGCTCTAGGGCCTTGTCCTTATACTTGCGTGTCTCGGGCACATAGGTTTCTGAAAATGAAAAAGGCAGAACAAAGAGCTTCAAGACTGAGTGATAGTTAGCCACTTTTCTTTCAAGACAGCAGTGGAATAGCTGAAGAATTTTTCTCTGTAACTTTGGTTCATGGCATTTTTACCATGATGTGCCTAGGCGTGGTTTTTCTTATATTTACCCCGCTTGAATTTTATGATACTTCTCGAATCTGTGGCTTGATGTTCTTCCGCATTAAAAAAAAATTTTTTTTTTTAAATGTTTAGTTATTCTTGAGACAGGGACAGAGCGTGAACAGGGGAGGAGCAGAGAGAGAGGGAGACACAGAGTCTGAAGCAGGCCCCAGGCTCTGAGCTGTCAGCACAGAGCCTAAGGTGGGCCTCGAATCCACGGACTGTGAGATCATGACCGGAGCAGAAGTCAGATGCTTAACTGACTGAGCCACCCAGACGCCCCTTTCTGCATTTTTGAAAAGTTCTTGGGTACTGTCTCCTATAGTATTACTTCTGTCCCTTCTTTGGTATCTGTGCCTCTTGGCTCTTTACTTATGTTCACATAGTAACTTTTCATTGTGCCCTTAGGTCTCTTATTCTCTTTTTCTATAATTTCCAATCCCCATTCTCTGTGTGCTTCAATCTATATACAGTGCACTAATATTTTCTTCAGCTGAATCCAACCTGCTGGAAAAAAGGCTTTTTCTGAACATTGTTTGTGGCACGAATAGTAAAGAATTACTAGATGTCAGGTACTACCCTGTGTGGTGTTGGTGCATTAGTGAACAAAACATGAAAAACGTGCCCTTGTGAAGCTTACATTCTTGTGGAGGGAGACAGACTATAAACAAAAAAAATATAATGAACAAGTATGCTATGTACTATTTTTAGAAGGTGTTAAGTGCTATGGAAAAAATACAGCAGGGTGACTGTAGTAAGCCAGGCCTCTTCAAGGGAGTAACATTTAAAAAAAATTTTTTTATGTTTATTAATTTTTGAGAGGGAGAGACAGAATGTGAGCAGGGGAGGGGCAGAGAGAGAGGGAGACACAAATCTGAAGCAGGCTCCAGGCTCTGAGCTATCAGCATGGAGCCTGATGTGGGACTTGAACTCACGAACTGTGAGATCATGATCTGAGCCAAAGTTGGACGTTTAACCAACTGAGCCATCCAGGCGCCCCAAGAGAGTAACTTTCAAGCAAAGGCTTGAAGGAGGTGAGAGAGTGAGTGAGTGACAAGGGAACAGCCAGTACAAAGACCCTATATTTTAAAAAGGAACATTCTTGTTGCTAATCGGAATAGATTGTAGGAGACAAGACTGAAAAGATAGAGTAACTAGGGGCTATTAAAATGATCCTGGCTCTGACCAGGGTGGTAGCAGAGAAGGTGGTGAGAATGGACTGGGTTTTAGAAATATTTTGATTGTAGGATGAACAGAATGTGCCAATAAACTGGATGTATAATGTGAGAACAAAAGAGATGACCGTGTTGACACCAAGCTTTTTTGCTAGATGGAGAAGTGGTGTGAATGGAAATCGGGAGTTCAGTTTGGGGCACAACTAGCAAACATTTAAGGGACAATGTAATTTGGCAAACCACCGCACTCTCAACCACTTTACTCAGTTTTATTTACTCATTGGTCTCATTATTATTCTATGTGTTGTTTATAATCCATTCCTCTTATTACAGTATGAGTTCCAAGAAAGCAGGCTTCTTTTCTGACTTGTGTGTTATTGGATCTCAGAATATCGTTTGGCAAAAAACATATGCTCTAAATATGTATTGAATGAATTAATGAAGGCATCTAGGTTTCCAAATTTGCAGAGGGGGTAGATTGATATTTGTAGTGTCTAGTTCTTCAGGGTAGAAGTGAGGGTTAAATGTTATGTAAAAATACATAGATTTTCATATATACATCCATCCATGCCATAGACAGAAGTGCCTCTATATGTCTGTGACTTTTTAGATGAATACTGAGGTCTATATGACTTGGGAAGAGGCTAGCATAGTAATTAAAAACCTGGGCTTCAGAGCCAGTGAGACCTTAGTTTGAATCTCAGTGGAGCTATTTTATAGCTGAATGACTTTGAGAAAATTACTTAATTTCGCTCTGCCTCCATTTCTTCTGCAACTTGGGAATAATAATATTATCCTTACAGGTTTGTTGTGACTCTTCAGTATAATTATGCTCATAAAGGGTATGGGGGACATAGTAAGTGCTCAAAAGTCAGAGTTATTATTATTCTTCTGTCTCCTGGCTGACATATCTGACTGTGAATATTCGTAGTGTTTTAAAAGGCCCCATTATATCCTATCCCTTTTTAAAAAATCTTATCCCTTTTTATGCCTTCTATGCAGACTTCATGTCCTCCTTATCTCCCTTTGTTTTTTCCATTCAATAGGCCTTCTTTTTTATCAGCCATTTCTTTCCAAAATTAACTCCATACTGCACATTTTTGGATGATGATATTTCCCTAGGACTGAGGATTAGCGTGAAGGATGGTTAGGGGGGAAAGTAGCAGGGGCAATAAAACTAAGCAAAAGTCAATTACCTGACTTTACACTCAGGATCAGGGGCTTATCATTCCCAAACCAGTAAACATGCTGGAAATTTTGTCATGAGGAAGAAGAAGTTCTGAGTTAGAGTTCCGTCCTTTTGTTTTACACAGTTACAGATGGGAAATCAATATGGCACTACAGTAACATGGAAAGAATTAATGCAACGTGGATATGTGAATATTCTCATTGCTTGCATACGTGATTGTATAAGTGTGACCCACCTCATGCTTCTTCTCAGAAGGCTGTCTCATTAACGTTGTCTTACGAGCCTGTAATGAGTGAGTGAGCAGAGGTGAGAGAAGAGGCAGGAGGAAGGCAGGAAGTGAAGGTTGATGTACTGTCCATGAAGAACCTGCCTCTGAGCAGGGCTTTTTTCCATTGGGAGCCTGACTGGAAAAGCACGTTAGATCTTTTCCTGGAGGGTAAGCTATAAACCACCAGTTATAGCCGTAGTAAGTGACTAACTACCACCTCCAAAGCCACTTTTGTCCTTTTATAGGGAAATTATTTTTTGCTTCAGAATTTGGGGTGGTAAAATCAGACATGTTTTAGTGTGTAAATGAAGCAGTAAAACTGACTTCAGCATACAACAATGTGGTGCAAGGTGATGAATATCACACATGCTATTTGGCCCTTTTTAAGAAAAACTGTCAAGGAGTTTTAGGATTTAAGAAGAATAGTGCCCTTTTGCTGTAAATGGTATTCTGGTGAACTCCCGAGTGGGTTTCTAAACATTTTTCAGGTGCCAGGAAAGACAGAACATGGGGACTGGATGGTATACAGAGCTGGAATGCTGTTGCCTCTAGTGGAGGCTGGCTCTGGGACATGTGGGTCTGCCTGTCTGTCATGTCCTGCATGGTAATGAAGTTGTCTAGACACAGTGAGGTCAGCTAAGGTGTGGTGGGTTTTTTTATATAGCTGCTGCAGAATGATGTAACAGATGGCATTGTGCCAAAAGACAAAGTTCTTGCCCTGAGGCATGATGCCCTGGGAGGGGACCACAGGGGATGGAACAAACACCAGCTTGCCCTGTGCTCATTAAAGTTAAAACACTTGACAGGGAATATGGAGATACAAGGTGATACAAGGAGAGGATTTTTACCTTCAACTCTGAATTTCTTGACTTCTCTGTCTGAGGCTAGGTACTCAGTGTTACCTGCATAAGATAGACAAAAGGAGTGTTGCTCTGTTGGTTCCATAATTGGGTGCTATAATTCATGACCCCACTTGTCCCTTTCTTTTCTTCCTCTCACCCCAACCTACCCCATTTCACTAAGGCCAATGTAAGTCATAGATAGGGCCATTAATTTGAACACAAAGGTAGCTGACAGTCTGGCATTTCTGCTGTTTCCTTAGGACAGTGATGACTGACTTTGAGGGGAGTTCCTGAGCTCATGTTGTTTGGCTGGAAGAGAGAAATTAATCATTATGCTGGCCCTGCCTAAAGAGCTGAATATGGTCCACTTGGGATCAAGGACCCATGGTTGTGCTTAGAGTTCTGTGAACTCCCTGAATGCGTCCATGAACCTATAAAGGTTAATGCTTGTGGCTTTCCTGTTCCTACACACTTCTTTCCACGTATCCAAATCCCTCCTGTGTCCAGAATCAAATCTCATTGTTTACAAATCTTTCCCAGCTATGCCGGCTCACAGTGAATACTCCCATCTCAGAATGTCTGTGAACTACACCACAACTGTATTAAGTGCTCCCTGAAGAGTTACTTGATGTGTTAGGGGCACAGGAGGGGAGGAGGAGAGACTACCTGAGGAAGTGATGCGGAAGTTGGGGTCTGCGGGAAGAGTGGCATGGAATGAGGCAAAGAGGGAGGGTGAAGATTAGATGCCTCATGCATACATTAAGATGATGTAGAAAATTGATTTGGTTATGGTTGTTTGAAGAAAACTCTCAGATATTCTTCCTGATAATGGTGATTTCACAGGGCTGGGGACTGTGGGTATACCAAGAGAATATGACTTAGAATTCTCTGTGTGGATCCTGCCTACTCAGGGTAACATCTCAGTCTGAAATCAGGACTATTTTATGCGATTGTATTTTAAGTGTGTAGTTTCTTTTAGGTAAATGTCCAGACCCCGTTCCTAAAATTCCAAATTATTTCGGTGGTTGGGGATTAGGCATTAGTGCAATGAAATCTCAAGTGATTTTATTTTATTTTATTTTATTTTATTTTATTTTATTTTATTTTATTTTATTTTATTTTATTTTATTTTATTTTATTTTAAAATTTATTTATTTATTGTGAGAGAGCCAGCGAGCAGGGGAGGGGCAGACAGAGAGGGAGTGAGGGAGAATCCCAAGGAGATTCCACACTGGTAGCTCTCGCTCCATACGGGGCTCAAACTCACAACCTGTGAGATCTTGACCTCAGCCACAATCAAGAGTCGGACACTTAATGGACTGAGCCACCCAGGTGCCCCACCTGAAGCAATTTTAATGAGAAACCAGTGTTGAGAACTATTATAAAACCATCAAGCAAACATTAATAGGACTTTAAAAATGGTAACATCAAGTGTTGATGAGGACATAGGAACTGGATACTCCCACACATTGCTGTTGAGAGTTTAATTCACTGGGAACTTTCTGGAAGGCCATTTGATAATAAATTTCAAACACTTAAAAAGTTTGGATACTTTGTTTTCCCACAGCAATTCCACTTAAGGGGTCTATGTTAAAAAAAAAAAACCAGGTGTATGGACTAAATTTTTTAACACGTATTTATTTTTGAAAGAGAGACAGAGCACGAGTTTGGGAAGGGGCAGAGAGAGAGGGAGACACAGAATCTGAGGCAGGCTCTAGGCTCTGAGCTGTCAGCACAGAGCCTGATGGCGGGGCGTGAACCCATGAACCGTGAAATCATGACCTGAGCCAAAGTCGACACTTAACCAACTGAGCCACCCAGATGCCCCTGGACTAAAATTGTATATGAGACTGTTCTTCAGTGTTTCTATGACAGAGATTAATTGGAAACACTTTAGAAGTCTGGCAATAGAGAATTAGTTGTATTAAGTTTGATATTGATTCTCCTTATAATGATATACAGCTATTAGGGATGATATAGCAAAATGCCTACAAACATGTGAGTGTTCAGGGTAGATTACAAAGTGAGGAAAGGAGGTACAAAGGAGTATGTGCGATGCCTGTATTGAAGAAAAAATTGAGAAAATACACAAATATTCAGCTGTATCACTGTTCAGTAAAGTTACAGGTACTTTTTAAAGGTATTTTTTCTTGTTGATTTCTCTAAAATCTTTGCAGTAAACATGCATTATTTTCATACAGAAAAGATACAATTTTAACAGGAACATTAACTGAGGAATACAGGCATCGTGAGAAGGACAAATGAGTTACCTCGTCAGGTGTACCACAAAGGATAGTATGGAAGAGAAGTCCCAACTGGGATAAATACCAGACAACCTGGGTGCTTGATAAACACACAGTTATCTTGGCTTCCTTGTTTATCAGATTCTCCAGGCAGCTTAGCTACAGCAAAACCCAACAGGCTTTAGGAACTCCTGGGAGCGTTCAGTCTTGAGGTAGCTCAGATATCTTAGCTAGCGTTCCTTCCCTTTCTTGTGTCTCTTATGTTTGCTGGTGTAGTTGCAGAGAATCTCAGTTAATGTGGGCTTATTTTAAGGAATCGAGGGAAGGTCAGTCTCACCTGCCCCACATGAAGTAGGTCGTGGTGACTTCCTGCTCATTCCCGCAGCATCCTAGCTCCGTCCTAGGAACAAACACTCCTGTGTGTGTTTCCTTCCCTCCAACGCTTCAGTGGTTTGGTTGTGGAAGTAATTAGGAGGTTTCCCCTCGTGCCTTGCCTATTTAGTATATTTTGGTATCATAATGCAAATAAATTTCAATTGTACGTTTCTGCTGAGCAGTCTACCAGGCCCCGATTGGGTTGGGGGTGGGGGTGGGCTGAGACATTGCTCTTCCTCTCTGGCTGCCAGGGACACCAGCCCGAGGTGGGCATGGGACAGAGAACCTGATGAAATGAGAAGTCAGCTACCAAGAATAGGATACCAAGGCCCGCTCTCTGTACTTACCTTTCTCTTGCACTGCCTTTGGGGAGACCTTATAAACCTGATTTCTTCTTTGGGGCAGCGATACCCGCTTCACGTCACAGAAATTGGAGGTGCAGAGAATCAGTGCCTCCATCAAATCTCAGCCCAGAATTTGTGCTTTTAGACCCTGAAGCTTGGAATTCTGTGTGAGCTGGGCATCTTGCCGCTCAAGGGGGGAGGAGCCTGTGGGCCTCACTTTTCTTCTCTGGCTTGGCTCCACCTTTCTCTGTGGTCCATGGAGACTCAGAAGACCTCCTTTTACAGAAGCCAGAGCCAAATTCCTTTTGTGGGAAACTAGAACATGCATGCTTCCTTCTCAGTTCCCTTCCAAGCTCTGGATTCAGGAACGTCTGGTCCATGTTCAGATGGTTGCTTCTCTAAAAGACGTACAGCCAGGCATAAAGCTGGGAGGAGCTACCAGCATGTTCTTCAGAGGAGAGACTCCAGGAAGCAGTCAGAAGTAAATCCATTCTTCCATCCATGCCTAGTAAAGGACAGGTATTTGAGACAAACAGCATTAGCATTTGTGTTTGAGAGATCTGGATTCCATTCATACCTCATTCATCCATTATCTAGTGATCCGGAGCATATTAACCCATCTGAGCCTCAGTTTATTCATCTGTTAAATGGTAACAATAATAACACCCCTCTTACTGTTGAATGGATTATCTACTACATTGCCTAGCCGATAGTAGACACGTAATAAATGTATACTATTTATTACATATGGCAGTACAAATTATTAAGATTCTTGGTGTGAGTTATCTTTATTATTCCTACTTGCAGTGGGATAACTTAAGAACCTCATCAGTACTTAATTTATTTTATCCATCCTCAAAATAGTCTCTTTCTTTATAGGTTTCCACCTTAGATATATCACTTTTGTAATATAGTAAATGCTGGCCCCTGAATCTAAACTATCTCCACTTACTCCTTAGTCTCCCCCCACCCCACAGGACTTATAAGCACTGGGAACATTGTATATTTATTAGTTCATTTATTGATCACTTGTTTTCTCACACCAGAATGGAAGCTCTAAGGGAAATGTATAGCTCTCAGCACGTTACTGGTACACAGTCAATTGTTCAGTACATTTAGGTTGAATGAATGAGTGGTTAAAAAAATAAGAACAATGAATACTTGAATGAGTGACTGATGCAAAGCCTTAATTTAAATTCCATCAGTAAACAAAGGTAAATTTGACAGACTGCTTCCCCTGAGGATTGTGAAGTCTAGCAGCAGATGTATGAGAAAACATGAAAGACCAGTAGAGGGGAATAAGTGACAGACACTGTAAAAGAGAAAAAGAGAAGGTTCTGTGGAATGTCAAGAGAGAAAAAGGTAACTTTCAACGGTAGGATCAGAGACTGCCTCATGGAGAAAGTGTTTTTGTGCTTAGATTTGAAGGGGGTAGAAAGCAGTGGACTTGAATGGATCGAAGGCATTCCATATGGAAGGACCGTAGGGGTGAAGCCAGGCATGGCAGACCTGAAGACACATATGTGTAGCAAATGAAACATTTTGTTTGTTTGTTTGTTTGTTTGTTTGCACTGATGTCACACCCTTGGGGTGCCTGGGTGGCTCAGTCGGTTAAGCATCTGACTTCAGCTCAGGTCATGATCCCACGCTTCATAAATTAGAGACCACATCGGGCTCTGTGTTGATGACACCTTGGAGCCCGGAGCCTGCTTTGGATTCTTTGTCTCCCTCTCTCTCTTCCTCACCCCTAGTTGTGCTCTGTCTCTCAAAAATAAATAAACATTAAAAACAATGAAAACTAATGCCACCTCTATACTCATTCCTACCTCATTCCCATTTGAAGCATACATTATTTTTATTGTAGACTTCACTGAAATTCCACTTTCCTGTTGACACTTTTTAAGATCTCCTTAGTATATCTGAGGTTTACCTGATACAAATTTTTACTGTTTTTATCATTCATTTGGGGCTCACATTGTATCTGTATTGTCACTTTCTTCTTATTGTATGCCCTATCAAAATTTAAGGGGCAGGGGACAGAGACTTCTTCCTGTGAATTCTAGCTGTATATATTTGGATATATACATTATTCAGTAGATATTGGTTGGTAGACTGATTTAGGAAAGTAACTTTAAAAGATCTTGCAAGAAGTCTTTCTGTTGAATTCTGAGCAGAATTGCTGCCTCAAATTCTGTTGTGTGAAAGTTTGGCAAGACCTTGAAGAGCAAGTCCCTTTAGAAATAGAATATTTTAGAGCTAATATTTAGAGCTTCGCTTATGCGGGGTTCATTTTATGGATCATGAAACTGAAGGCCAAAGAACTCACTGCTTTCCTGATGTCCTGGAGCTAGTTAGAGGTTCATGATGATATTTTGGGCTTGAAAGCTTGAAAAGGTTTGTAAGACTTGATGTTTTACATTAGCCCAGGGAAATCTCCTGCTGGGAAGCCAAAACACAAAGCCTCATAGAGGCTCCTGAGTATAAAGAATGTACTCACAGACCCTCTAAACAATGAATATTACTGAAATGAGCCTTTTGACTAATAGAGGACTATTTTTGGAACTTGGAGCTGGAAGAGAAATTTGGATCAGGGATCTGAGTCATTCCCTGTTATTCCAGTTAATTACCACAGCCCTGCTTGAGGGAAACTGACTATTGCTAAGTAATAAAAATAGATAAGGCCCACAAAGGAAAATGGGTAATTGCTATGGAACCTGAAGGCATTTTAGGAAGATAAGACTAGAAGGAAAATCTCACAGAAAAGAAAACCTGGCCAAAAAAAGAAGAAAAAAGAAAAGAAAATACTGTGCTATATTTTAAAAACCTATGCTTAGAAATCAATCTAAACAGTTAAAACAAAACCTTTATTTATTTTCAATTCAAACATTTATTGCAGTTCCATTTATTTCCATTCGGATAGCTTATTGGTAAATTTTTCTTTGAAGGTTCTTAAAAATTGGTAAACCATGATACTTCCAATTGGCTAGACCAATCTTACCCGGTAGATTAAAGGGAACAAAAACCCAGACCTGTGAATTCTCTTCCAAAGAGTAATAGTTATAATGGCAGCAGTTATGGTTGAACTGATTGGACCTTCGAGGTGAAAAATCAGCAGGTCAAAGGATAAAAAAACAAAACAACAAAAAAAAAAACATTGGTAGAGCTGTGAATAATGTCATGGTTAATAGTCATAAATAGTAACCAGGAATAATAGTCATAGTCTATGCTAAGAGATAACAGTAAATTGAATTGTAGACTCTTGCACGAACACTTCAAAAGTGTTGACTTTTCTGGGGCACCTGGGTGGCTCAGTCAGTTGAGTGTCTAACTCTTGATTTTGGCTCAGGTCATGGTCTTGCAGTTTGTGAGTTCAAGTCCCACATCGGGCTTGTGCTGACAGTGCAGAACCTGCTTGGGATCCTCCTTCTCTCTCTCTCTCTCTCTCTCTCTGCCCCTCTCCCACTCATGCGCACACGCTCTTGCTCTCTCTCTCTCAAAATAAATAAATAAAATAAAAATAAAAAATGAAAGTGTTGAATTTTCTTCTTTTTGTGTTTTTTCCTCACCAAATTTTCCACTTCAGCTATTCTTTTGCTTTATTTCTGTCTTTCACCTATAACATTCCCTGCATTTTTGTACAGTTTTTGTTTCATTCTCGTTTCTACTTTTCCTCTCTACAATTTTTCATACTATTGGTTGTTGTATTTTCCCTCTGATTCTCTACCTCCTTCCTCCTTCTTTCTTCCTCTTCTTTCCCCACTTGAAAAATTAAATGACCGTAATAAATACATTAAGTATTAATGATTACTCATTTAATGGGGTATGATTTTCCATACCTCAATCAAATCAATTTAGTTTAAATTTGTATGTCGTGCTTGTATTTGGCCTCTTGAATTTGTTGACTCATTATGTTATGCCTGTCACAGACCTTTATGAACATTTCCACATCGCAGAGGCTGCAGGTAGTGGAGCTAAGAAGATACATACTTCATCTTCCATGGCCTTGAACTGCCCTTAGGTTATTGAGAGAATCAGGCCTGTGAGCAGATACTTCAATGCAAGAATATCAAGTACTGCAATAAAAAACAGGAACTCTGGCTGTGAGAGAAGAGAATGAAGAATTAACTCTGCCTGGGGGTGGGAAGAAAACTTCCCTAGCAAAGAGGGTACTCAGGGGAATCTTTAAATAAGGAAAGAATGGCAGGTGGAAAAGAGAGAGTATTGGGTTTTACTTCCCTTTGACCCTCAACAGATTTTTCTCTATAATTGTTAGCAGCCTTAATGAAAAGGTGTTCCCAGTGATAAAAGCTTCAGGACGTTTTCAGATTGTGCCTTCTGGTAGAAAATGCATGCAAATAACTTCTGCCAGGAATAAGGGTTTCTCAGAGTTCTGTTCTGGGTTGCGTGGCCGCTGCAGGGCATCAAGAGGAAACAAAATTCTTGTAACTTCCACTAAAGCAGAACTTCCTGAACTCTTTAGGGAGATGTTAATAAATGTTTGGAAAAATAGTATCCTTTGATCAACTAGTTTGGAAACTAAGTTAAAGGATGTTACAAATGGGCTGTACTACTATGCTGATAGTCACCAAAAGTCTTCCAAAAGAGATACATTAAGAGGCATTTTCCAAACTGAATTGACCTTGACCTTTTTCTTCCTCTCATGGGTTGGAATTGGGCATTCCTGACAGAAACGCACATGGTTTTTCTCCTGCAAACCAAGTCATCAGCACTTTCCTAACCATAGAAGTGAGATGTCTTTCCTCCCTGACTCCTTTCTGGAGCTGTCGCCCTGAGAAAATGCTAGTAGCTCTTTGAGTCGTATACCTCTCTGCCTGTCCACAGCCCAGAGAAGAGAGAAGAATGGGAACAGAGATGGTTTCCTGGCTCCTTCCGAAGTCTCAGTCCTAAGTGCTACATGGATTTAGATACCTACAAGCTGTGTAGTCTTAGGCAAGCCTCATAACTTCTCTGCACTGCTGTTTCCTTCCTTGACACTTCATCTAAGGCAGTTAAGGGAATGCAGGTGTTGCTAATAAATCCTGGATATTGTACCTTTCCCAAGGACATTTGGATATAGTTAGGGAGCTAGACAAATAGGTCTTTTAGAGCCAAGAGAAGAAATCTTTTAGCGGTAGATTTTTAGGCACTTTGTCAGATAGGAGGAAACTTGTTTGGAAATAAATGGGCTAACAGGGGGCCCAGGTTCCCAGAAATCAATACCACATGGTCTGTTTTATCTGTCTATTCTTCTCCTGGGCCTTTGGTGAACTTTGGTATCCCAGACTCTGCTCTAGAAAGGGACACTCCGGATGGACTAGAGTGTCAGACAAGGACATGGAAACCCAATCAGTACTCGTACTTCAGAAAAGGCCATCTGGAGGTTTAATCTTGTGTCTTCACAATTTGGCAGCTTTCTTTCTAGAAAAATTGCATTTGGTGATGTTTACAGAATTCATCCAATGCAGCTTGAGTTTTATGGAGCTGTAAACATTTAAACAGTATCTGGGAAAATGGCAGTCTTAAAACATTTCTGAGTAAACTTGTAGCTCTAGTTGTTTTCTTCCCGTTCCCGAGTCCTAAGGAAGAGTTTTCTGAGTAAAAAAAAGGTAGGAGATGTGAACTAAACAACCAAAGTAAGACCTTTGGCTTTGTGGAAAAAATCCAGGATTAGTTAAATGGTCCATTTAAATTATTTAGTACAACTTATATAATTGGATTTTTATGTATGGAACCTATGACCTTCATTGCTTTATGTCTCAGCAAGATAAGCTATTGGGAATATAACTCTGTGAGGGCTGGATGTTTATAAGAATTCATAACTGCAAAGAAGCACAAGGGTCTTTGCTTTGAGGACAAAGGGTTAATGAGAGATTTTTCTGTGCTTTCTCAAAAGTCTTAAAAGTCAACCTGTGTTGCATTTGCTGGAGCCCTCTGGTCATACAGGGGTCAGTCTGCAAACCCATAGCTAGGTCCATCTTTGGAAAGTAGAAAGCCCATAGACAGACCAAGGAGTTGGAGCTGAAATAAGATAAAATGAAAGAGAATAAATTTGATTGGAACACTGGTTGATTGGAACTATGAATTCTTGAAAATCCCCAGGCATTAAAAAGTGTGTTCACTAAGTATCATTTGAAGCATGAAAGAAAAGAATTCCATAAACTCTTCAGTTTTCTACTCTACAACCTACCCTCAGAAACGTTGATATTTCTTGGTTATCATAATCGCATCCTGACTGTGTCCAGGCCAACACAGCTGAAATGTGTTCCCCTGCAAAGCATGGACAAGGTACTTGGTTTCCTGAGAACTCTGTGTGTGTGTGTGTGTGTGTGTGTGTGTGTGTGTGTGTGTGTTGGGGGTGGAGGGAAGCGGGGGGGGGGGAGTAGTATCCGGGGGATATTGCCTATTTTTCCAGGAAATATTGGGTGTGGTGGGAGAGCTGCAATGACGTTAAGACCAGTTGTGAGCTTCATAGAAGCATCCCTAGTGCTGTTAGTGACAGGATGACAAGGGTTTTTCCCAAGACCACCAACCCATCACTTACAGAGACAGTCCTGGGTTGGTGGGAATGCCAGCATCCTTTCACCTATATCCAGCTCCTTCTGCTTCTAACCACAGACAATATGATCCCCACCTCCACACAGCTGAAGCTGAGTGGCAAGGAGTGTAAGGAGCGAGACTTAGTGGAGACCAGAGATGCAGACTTCCCTCTTCTTTTGTTACCTTAGTGACATTGGAAGTAGGGTCCAAAGTGAGGTATAGGGACTGGTTGGATCTGAAACAAAAACTTCCACCTGGTGGAATACTGGCTATGCGGGGTCAGTTAGGACACCAGCAGGAACTGAAATACCCTGATGATACAGGAATTTTTTCTTAAGGCAAGAGCACACCTTGCTGCTGGTAAACTTTAACTAATGTGTTATGTAACCATCAGCTTTCTAAGAAGATGGCATAGGGCAATTGTATCAAAATATAAGAAAGAGGACCAATTTTAGTCATTTGATTGTTGTGGAGATAGCAAAGAAAATTGTTCACACTGACTACTGATAAGAAAGAGTGCCATCTAGAGGCCCTACTTAGAACTCCGCTTCAGTCTCAAGAACCATCCTTCAATGTGACCTTGAGCTGCCTTATTCTGTAATTGTGGTGCTCATGATCGATAATAAGGGGAAGGGAGCAGTGGGCATAGCCAATGGTAATGGAGTCAGGTATTATGAGGACTAAGTTGTGTTGATGTAGAGTGAAGGCCAGACCTTATTAATTCCTAAATAATTCCCTTTGTCTTTGCAGGGTTGCTTCTAGTCAGCTGAGAGCTTTCTACTCCAGTGATTTGCTCTTAGGCTTTAGATTTTTAAGTTTCTTTTTCTTTAATAGAATTAAAGTACCTAGAAATCATATTTCTTTGTTTCTTTTATGTTAGGAAAAGTAAATTGTTGAGGTGATACATATTATTAAAAAAGAATCCTCCTCCTCCTCCTCCTCATCATCATCCCTAAGGGGAGAAATAGTAAAAATGAGAAGCAAAATGGGAAATCTAAAACCATCTCTAATTTTGCTCGACACATCTAATTGGATTAATGTATAGGCCATGTTCCTGAGAATTAGTTTCTTTCCCCAATCTTGAATCATTCTATTCAACAGTATCAAACAAATGATTTTCCAGCTTAGCACCAATGTTCATTCTGCAACTTTCAAGCTCACATCCAACCATAGATTTTGAAAAGAGGTTTGAACTCAACACAGCATATCAACATTATCATGCTACGGGCATGTGATAGGATTTTTTTTTTTTAGAAAATCTAATAACAAATCTTCAAGTGTTGGTAATGATTTGACCATCATCCTGCTACTGCGATGGGTAAGAACACCTGACAGAGTGACCAAGGTGGAAGTCACCCCAAAAAACAAATGAAGTTGGCAACAGACCTTGGAGTCTAGAGTCTCTGAGAAACTACTTATAAAATAAATTGCTGCTCCTGTAACAGAGAAAATAGGGATATACATGTTTGAATTTAATGTCTGTAGTATTGGATTTTTCTATTTTGAATTTCAAATCAGTTTGAACAAACTACTTTGTTCCTTAGAAAAAGTCTGGCTCTTACAGTAGATGTTTCTGGACTCTGCTATAATAGGTGAGCTATAGAGAAGCAGTGAAAACTCCAGAATCTTCAGTGATAATATTTTCAGTGATTTGTTCAGGGTAATCCACACCCCTTGAGATAATGATTAGTGGTACTCAATTTACCAATGGTACATTAAAAAAACAAAACAAAACAAAAAAACCACCCACATCATGTTGTTTGTCTCCAAACTTCAGTAGCCAGTTATAAAAGCTCAGAGGCTGTTTGCCTCATTCTTTCAGTTAATTAAAAAGATTTTTGTATAGCCTCAAGTGTAGTGTAATTTATAATAGGTCTTTTTCCCTCTGTTTTAATTACTATCTTTGCATGGTGTTGTTGGACCTCTTCCTTTTTATGAACTACTTATGCATAGTTTCCTGAGACCAGCTCTATAGCTGTTAATTAGAAAATAAAGAAGCGTTCTGTATTTTAGTTACCTTCAGCTAGGAAAATGAGTGGAATTGCTCAGTTGGGATTTATTTCCCCTACTTTTTTCCCTGTTGAAAAGGAAAATCTTCCCTACCAAATAATGGCTTCCTTTTCTAATTTTTTTTAATGTTTATTTTTGAGAGAGAGAGAGAAAGAGAGAGAGAGAGAGAGAGAGAGAGAGAGAGAGAGACAGAATCCAAAGCAGGCTCCAGGCTCTGAGCTGCCAGCACAGGGCCTGACACGGGCCCCAACCCACAAACTATGAGATCATGACCTGAACGGAAGTTGGATGCTTAACTGACGGAGTCACCCAGGTGCCCCAATGGTTATCTTTTCAAACCATGTTATATACAAAAGATTAGGAAGACTGAAATGAAAGCGCAAATATAAGTTAAAAATCTATTATCATTCTAGTTGTTACCTGGACAAGGTAGAAACGTTTGGGATTTTACAGTGTTATGAACCAAGCTCTTGAAATTTCCAATTCATTGAATAAATAAATGAATGAATTTCTTTGCTTACTGATCAATATAATGAAGAGAACTTAGAATAATGTAATTCATGGGAGCTGAATAAGAAAAAAAGCAAGAAGCAAAACATTAGACATTTCAGAAATATAGCATTTCAAATGATTGAACCACTGGAGTACCTCCCTTGGTGTTTTGCTCAGAGTGTCAGGCTGGTGTGTACAATTAGTAGAAGTAGGCACTGCCATTGTTTGTGTTGTTGGCTTTCCTGTTAATTTCAAGTTTAGAGAGGGAACTGGGAAAAGCTTTCAGAGAAGAGAATAACTGTATAGTCAGCCCGAGATATAGGAATGCAACTTTCTAATATTACTGCTTTCCTTTTTATTCCTTCCTTTCCTTATAAATGAAAGAGAAACCCACAGTGGTGGAAGAATTTGCTCTGAATCCTGACAGCAATATTGCAAAGCACTCTTATAAATAAGAAGGTGTATAAATCTTCAAGTGATAAATGCATCTGATTAGTTTTTCATTAAAAAAAATTAGGATAATGTTGCCCACCTTGCAAATTACTCCAAGGAGCAAGCAAAAAGATTACATTTTAATTTGATCACCACAATCTACAGATATTATTTGCAGTTTAGAGATTAAAAAATTAGTCAGTAAGTGACAGAATTAAAAGTTAAATCAACTTTGTCTACCTACAAAAACTTTTGATTCATGACCAAGATGATAAAGTGGGAGAAACCTGGAAGAGTTTCATTTTTTTCTTCTTTGGGAAGGTAAAATCAAGTCAAGACTTTCCCTTTACTGAGCTTGGCCAAAAGACTGACCCATGCAAACCCCCTGATAGTGAGTGAAGCTGTTTGAGACCCTCCAGTTGGAGCTGGGTGGTTTAAAGTCTGTCTACCATGCAGATTTGCTTTTCATTCATAGCCAACTATAGATGGAAAGAGTTATTTGTCTTTTTTCCCTTTCCTGCAAATATTCAGGTCACACTAGTGCTCTCAGGCAGCCTTCTTCACCTCCAAAGGCACCTTTTCGCCTTCGAACAAGAAAAGAGCTTCCTGGGGCGCCTGGGTGGCTCAGTCGGTTAAGTGTCCGACTTCAGCCCAGGTCACGATCTCCCGGTCTGTGAGTTCGAGCCCCGCGTCGGGCTCTGTGCTGACGGCTCAGAGCCTGGAGCCTGCTTCAGATTCTGTGTCTCCCTCTCTCTCTGACCCTCCTCCGTTCATGCTCTGTCTCTCTCTGTCTCAAAAATAAATAAATAAATAAAAACATTAAAAAAAAAAAGAGAGAGCTTCCTTCTCCACGGTTTTAGGAATGAAGTTTTTATCTTCATATTTCTATCACGCTATGTTCTGTCACCATTGTACCAATACCTGGCTGTTATCCTAACTCTGTGGTTCTAACTTCAAAGAGAATATATCTGAAAAATGAATATGCATTAAGACTTTCAGCCTGTACCCACTATCTCAATAAATTCATGGGTTTGATGGGAAGAAATTCTGATCATAGAGTGTTTGTCTTGTTTTGGGTTGAGATATGTGTAAATGTAAGTTTTAGAATCTGTTGTTCAATTTCTCCAAAAAAAAAATCCCCTGGATTTTGAGAAGCATTTCAAGGAATCTATAGATCAACTTGGGAAATAATTGTCTTCTTAGTAATACTAAGTTTTTCAGTCTACAAACATTGAATATCTTTCTATTTTGTTAATTTCATACTTAAGTATTCTTTTAGATGCTGTTGCTTTCTTAATTTCATTTTTGGATTGGTCATTGCTACTGTATGGTGTATAGAAATATGATAGAATTGAATAAAAGTACAATTGATTTTTGTATATTGATCTTGTATCCTGCAGCCTTCTTGAACTTGCATATTAGTCCTAGTTGTTTTTATGGGTGTGTGCATATGCAGTCCTTAGGATTTTCAAGTCATATATTAATAATGATAGTTTTACTCTTTTCTTTCCAATATGGATGCATTTTGGTTCCTTTTCTTGTCTACTCTCCCTGGCTAAAACCTTCAGTATAATGTTGAATAGAAGTGGCAGGAGAAGACATCCTTTTCTTCTTCCTGATCTTTGGGGAAATATTCAGCCTTTCACTCTTAAGTATGATGTTACCCGTGTGTTTTTCATAGAGCTCCTTTATCGGTTGAAGAAATTCCTTTCTATTACTACTTTGTCGAGTCTTCTGTATCAAGAAATGGTATTATATGTATAGGTATAGATTTTGTCAAACTTTTTTCTGAGTCCTTTAAAATGATCATGCATTTTTTTGTCCCTTATTCTATTACTGTAGTGTAGTGAATTTATTTTCTTTTTTTTTAAGTTTATTATTTATTTTGAGAGAGAGAGAATGTGAGGGGGGGAGGGCCAGAGGTGGGGGGACAGAATCCCAAGCAGGCTCTAGGCAGTCAGCAGGCAGCCTGACATGGGACTTGATCTCATAAACTGTGAGATCATGACCTGAACTGAAATCAAGAGTTGGATACTTAACCAACTGAGCCACCTAGGTGCCCCTAAAGTTATAGATTTTCATGTGTTAAACCAAACTTGTATTCCTGGAATAAATCTCACTTGATCACAATGCATAATCTTTTTTTATATGTTGATAAATATGGTTTGTTAGTATTTTGTTGAGGATTGTAATGTCTGTATTTATAAAGGATATTGCTCTGCAGTTTATTTTTCTAGTGACGTCTTTGGTTTTGGTGTCAGTAATATTAGCTTCATAGTTGAGAAGTGTTCTCTCTTGTTATTTGGAAGAATTTGTGTATTGGTGTTATTTTGTCCTTAAACATTTGGTAGAGTTCATGGGGCACCTGGGTGGCTCAGTTGGCTGAGCGTCTGACTCTTGGTTTTGGATCAGGTCATGATCTCACAGTTCTGTGAGTTCAAGACCCACATTGGGCTCTGTGCTGACAGCATGGAGCCTGCTTGGGATTCTCTCTCTCTGCCCTTCCCCCACTCGCATTGTCTCTGTCACTCTCAAAATAAAGAAATAAACTTAAAAAAATTAAAAATAAATAAACATTTGGTAGAGTGCACCAGTAAAACCATCTGGGCTTTATTTATTTATTTATTTATTTATTTATTTATTTATTTTGAGAAGGTTTTTGATTATTAATTCAATCTAATTATTTGTGATAGTATATTCAGATTTTCTCTTGTCCTGAGTCAGGTTCAGTGGTTTGTAATTTTCTAGGAATTTGCATATTTCATTGAGGTTATCTAATTTGTTGGCATATAATTGTTGATAGTATTTCCTTTTGATAATTTTTATTTCTGAAGGGTCAGTATTGACATCCACACTTTCATTCCTCATTTTTGTAATTTGATCCTTCTTTCCTTTTTTTCTTGGTCATTTTATTCTGTATTGATTTTATAATCCAAGGGAGGGTGCTAATCTGCAGTTTGAGAACATGACCTGGTGGAAGAGTGGGAAGATGGCGGTGTAGGAGGATGCTGGGCTCACCGCGTCCTGCAGATCACTTAGATTCCACCTACACCTGCCTAAGTAACCCAGAAAAACACCAGAAGACTAGCAGAACAGATTCTCTGGAGCCAAGCGTAGACGAGAGGCCCACAGAAGAGGGTAGGAAGGGTGGAGAGGCGGTGCCCGCTACACGGACTGGTGGGAGGGAGCCGGGGTGGAGGGGCGGCCTGCTGGCCAAGCAGAGCCCCCGAGTCTGGCTGGCAAAAGTGGAGGGGCCAGACGGAGTGTGTTCAGACAGCAAGGGGGACTTAACATCTGGAAGGTTATAGGTTAACAGCTCTGCTCAGAGAGTGGGAGGGCTGGAGGACAATGGGAGGGAGAGTTGTTGAGCCCCGGACGACAGAGCTCAGCTTGGCGGGGAACAAAGGCGCTCGCCAGCGCCATCTCCCTCGCCCATCCCTCAGCCAAAATCCCAAAGGGAACCAGTTCCTGTCAGGGAACATGCTGGCACCCCGCAAACACTCAACGCTGTGCTTCTGAGGATCCATCCCTCCGGCGGCAGCGGGTCTGACTCCCTCCCGGTGCCACAGGGCTCCTCCCAAAGCTGATCAATGAAGGATAAGCAAGCTGAGCCTTCCCCTCCCGCCCCCCTGTGCAACTTGCCTATCCACCGCAGCTAATATGCCAGATCCCTAGCACCACAAGCCTGGCAGTGTGCAAATAACCCAGACAGGCCATAACACACCACAGTGAATTCCGCCCCTAGGAGAGGGGAAGAAAAGATACACACCAGTCTGTCTGTGGCTGCAGTGGTGGGCTGGGGGCAGACATCAGGTCTGACTGCGGCCCCTCCCATCAAGGCAAGTTATTCAAGACAGCACAGGGGAAGTGCCCTGCAGTTCCACACCACTCCAGGGACTATCCAAAATGAGGAAACGGAAGAATTCCCCTCAGAAAAACGTCCAGGAAATAACGACAGCTAACGAACTGATCAAAAACGATTTAAACAATATAACAGGGAGTGAATTTAGAATAATAGTCATAAAATTAATCGCTGGGCTTGAAAATAGTATAAAGGACAGCAGAGAATCTATTGCTACAGAAATCAAGGGACTAAGGAACGGCCAGGAGGAGCTAAAAAATGCTATTAATGAGCTGCAAAATAAAATGGAGACAACCAAAGCTCAGATTGAAGAGGCAGGTGAGAGAATAGGTGAACTAGAAGATAAAATTATGGAAAAAGAAGAAGGTGAGAAAAAGAGAGATAAAAAGAATCCAGGAGTTTGAGGGGAAAATTAGAGAACTAAGTGATGCACTAAAGAGAAATAATATACGCATAATTGGTATTCCAGAGGAGGAAGAGAGAGGGAAAGGTGCTGAAGGGGTACTTGAAGAAATCATAGCTGAGAACTTCCCGGATCTGGGGAAGGAAAAAGGCATTGAAATCCAAGAGGCACAGAGAACTCCCTTCAGACGTAACTTGAATCGATCTTCTGCACGACATATCATAGTGAAACTGGCAAAATACAAGGATACAGAGAAAATTCTGAAAGCAGCTAGGGATAAACGTGCTCTAACATATAAAGGGAGACCGATAAGACTCATGACGGATCTCTCTACTGAAACTTGGCAGACCAGAAAGGAATGGCAGGAAATCTTCAATGTGATGAACAGAAAAAAATATGCAGCCGGGAATCCTCTATCCACCAAGTCTGTCATTTAGATTAGGAGAGATAAAAGTTTTCCCAAAGAAACAAAAACTGAAGGAATTCATCACCACTAAACCAGCCCTACAAGAGATCCTAATGGGGATTCTGTGAGACAAAGTACCAGAGACATCGCTACAAGCATGAAACCTACAGACATCACAATGACTCTAAACCCATATCTTTCTATAATAACACTGAATGTAAATGGACTAAATGTACCAACCAAAAGACATAGGGTATCAGAATGGATAAAAAACAAGACCCATCTATTTGCTGTCTACAAGAGACTTATTTTAGACCTGAAGACACTTTCAGATTGAAAGTGAGGGGATGGAGAACTATTTATCATGCTACTGGAAGTCAAAAGAAAGCTGGAGTAGCCATACTTATATCAGACAAACTAGACTTTAAATTAAAGGTTGTAACAAGAGATGAAGAAAGGCATTATATAATAATTACAGGGTCTATCCATGAAGAACTAACAATTATAAATGTCTATGTGCCGAATACGGGAGCCCCCAAATATATAAAACAATTACTCACAAACATAAGCAACCTTATTGTTAAGAATGTGCTAATTGCAGGGACTTTAATACCCCACTTACAACAATGGATAGATCATCTAGACACATGGTCAATAAAGAAACAAGGGCCCTGAATGATACATTGGATCAGATGGACTTGACAGATATATTTAGAACTCTGCATCCCAAAGCAACAGAATATACTTTCTTCTCGAGTGCACATGGAACATTTTCCAAGACAGATCATATACTGGGTCACAAAACAGCCCTTCATAAGTTTACAAGAATTGAAATTATACCATGCATACTCTCAGACCACAATGCTATGAAGCTTGAAATCAACCACAGGAAAAAGTCTGGAAAAACTCCAAAAGCATGGAGGTTAAAGAACACCCTACTAAAGAATGAATGAGTCAACCAGGCAATTAGAGAAGAAATTTAAAAATATATGGAAACAAACGAAAATGAAAATACAACAATCCAAATGCTTTGGGATGCAGCGAAGGCAGTCCTGAGAGGAAAATACATTGGAATCCAGGCCTCTCTCAAGAAACAAGAAAAATCCCAAATACAAAATCTAACAGCATACCTAAAGGAAATAGAAGCAGAGCAGCAAAGACACCCCAAACCCAGCAGAAGAAGAGAAATAATAAAGATCAGAGCAGAAATAAACAATATAGAATCTAAAAAAACTGTAGAGCAGATCAACGAAACCAAGAGTTGGTTGTTTGAGAAACCCAGCAGAAGAAGAGAAATAATAAAGATCAGAGCAGAAATAAACAATATAGAATCTAAAAAAACTGTAGAGCAGATCAATGAAACCAAGAGTTGGTTGTTTGAGAAAAAAAATTGATAAACCTCTAGCCAGGCTTCCCAAAAAGAAAAGGGAGATGACCCAAATAGATAAAATCATGAATGAAAATTAAATTATTACAACCAATCCCTCAGAAATACAAGCAACTACCAGGGAATACTATGGAAAATTATATGCCAACAAACTGGACAACTGGGAAGAAATAGACAAATTCCTAAACACCCACACACTTCCAAAACTCAATCAGGAGGAAATAGAAAGCTTGAACAGACCCATAACCAGAGAAGATATTGAATCAGTTATCATAAATCTCCCAACAAAGAAGAGTCCAGGACCAGATGGCTTCCCTGGGGAATTCTACCAGACATTTAAAGCAGAGATAATACCAATCCTTCTCAAGCTATTCCAAAAAATAGAAAGGGAAGGAAAACTTCCAGACTCATTCTATGAAGCCAGCATTACTTTGATTCCTAAACCAGACAGAGACCCAGTAAAAAAAAGAGAACTACAGGCCAATATCCCTGATGAATATGGATGCAAAAATTCTCAACAAGATACTGGCAAATCGAATTCAACAGCTTGTAAAAAGAATTATTCACCATGATCAAGTGGGATTCATTCCTGGGATGCAGGGCTGGTTCAACATTCGCAAATCAATCAATGTGATATATCATATTAATAAAAGAAAAGATAAGAACCATATGATCCTGTCAATCGATGCAGAAAAAGCATTTGACAAAATTCAGCATCCTTTCTTAATAAAAACCGCCAAGAAAGTTGGGATAGAAGGAACATACTTAAACATCATAAAAGTCATTTATAAAAAGCCCACAGCTAACATCATCCTCAATGGGGAAAAACTGAGAGCTTTTTCCCTGAGATCAGGAACACGACAGGGATGTCCACTCTCACCGCTGTTGTTTAACAGTGTTGGAAGTTCTAGCATCAGCAATCAGACAACAAAAGGAAATCAAAGGCATCAACATTGGCAAAGATGAAGTCAAGCTTTCACTTTTTGCAGATGACATGATATTATACATGGAAAATCCGATAGACTCCACCAAAAGTCTGCTGGAACTGATACATGAATTCAGCAAAGTTGCAGGATACAAAATCAATGTACAGAAATCAGTTGCATTCTTATACACTAACAATGAAGCAACAGAAAGACAAATAAAGAAACTGATCCCATTCACAATTGCACCAAGAAGCATAAAATACCTAGGAATAAATCTAACCAAAGATGTAAAAGATCTGTATGCTGAAAACTATAGAAAGCTTCTGAAGGAAACTGAAGAAGATAGAAAGAAATGGAAAAACATTCCGTGCTCATGGGTTGGAAGAATAAATATTGTTAAAGTGTCAATACTACCCAAAGCTATCTACACATTCAATGCAATCCCAATCAAAATTGCACCAGCATTCTTCTCGAAACTAGAACAAGCAATCCTTAAATTCCCATGGGACCACAAAAGGCCCCGGATAGCCAAAGTAATTTTGAAGAAGAAGACCAAAGGAGGAGGCATCACAATCCCAGACTTTAGCCTCTACTACAAAGCTGTCATCATCAAGACAGCATGGTATTGGCACAAAAACAGACACATAGACCAATGGAATAGAATAGAAACCCCAGAACTAGACCCATAAAAGTATGGCCAACTAATCTTTGACAAAGCAGGAAAGAATATCCAATGGAAAAAAGACAGTCTCTTTAACAAATGGTGCTGGGAGAACTGGACAGCAACATGCACAAGAATGAAACTAGACCACTTTCTCACACCATTCACAAAAATAAACTCAAAATGGATAAAGGACCTGAATGTGAGACAGGAAACCATCAAAACCCTAGAGGAGAAAGCAGGAAAAGACCTCTCTGACCTCAGCCGCAGCAATTTCTTACTTGACACATCCCCAAAGGCAAGGGAACTAAAAGCAAAAATGAACTATTGGGACCTCATGAAGACAAAAAGCTTCTGCACAGCAAAACTAAAAGGCAACAAACCTAAAAAGCAACAAAACTAAAAGGCAACCAACAGAATGGGAAAAGATATTTGCAAATGACATATCAGACAAAGGGCTAGTATCCAAAATCTATAAAGAGCTCACCAAACTCCCCACCTGAAAAACAAATAATCCAGTGAAGAAATGGGCAGAAAACATGAATAGACACTTCTCTAAAGAAGACATCCAGATGGCCAACAGGCACATGAAAAGATGCTCAACGTCACTCCTCATCAGGGAAATACAGATCAAAACCACACTCAGATATCATCTCATGCCAGTCAGAGTGACCAAAATGAACAAATCAGGAGACTATAGATGCTGGAGAGGATGTGGAGAAACAGGAACCCTCTTGCACTGTTGGTGGGAATGCAAACTGGTGCAGCCACTCTGGAAAACAGTGTGGAGGTTCCTCGAAAAATTAAAAATAGATCTACCCTATGACCCAGCATTAGCACTGCTAGGAATTTACTCAAAGGATACAGGAGTGCTGATGCATAGGGGCACTTGTACCCCAATGTTTATAGCAGCACTCTCAACAATAGCCAAATTGTAATAAGAGTCTAAATGTCCATCAACTGATGAATGGATAGAGAAATTGTGGTTTATATACACAATGGAGTACTATGTGGCAATGAGAAAGAATGAAATATGGCTCTTGGTAGCAACATGGGTGGAACTGGAGAGTGTTATCCTAGTGAAATAAGCCATACAGAGAAAGACAGATACCATATGTTTTTGACTCTTATGTGGATCCTGAGAAATTTAACAGAAACCCATGGGGGAGGGGAAGGGAAAAAAAAAAAGAAGTTAGAGTGGGAGAGAGCCAAAGCATAAGAGACTCTTAAAAACTGAGAACAAACTGAGGGTTGATGGGGGGTGGGAGGGAGTGGAGGGTAGGTGATGGGTATTGAAGAGGGCATCTTTTGGGATGAGTACTGGGTGTTGTATGGAAACCAATTTGACAATAAATTTCATATATTAAAAAAAATAAAAAAATGAAAAAGAAAAAAGAGAAACATGACCTTGGGCACATTAAATAACTTGTCTTGATCTCTATTTCCTCTCCATAGCATGGAGCCCCCATAAGGACCTTTCAAGTTCTAACATTTTAAGATTCTATGGGATTTCATTCTAGAAGATTATGGGTTTCTTGTTACATTTTTCCCCAAATGAGTCCAATTTAGGTAAATGGTATATCTAAAACAGTGATTCCCATAATGTAATTCCCGGCCAGCAACATCAGCATCATTTGGAAAACTGTTATAAATGCTAATTCCTAGACGCCCTGAATCAGAAACTCTGGGCTGGAGCTCAACATTTGTGTTTGTTTTACAAGCCCTCCAGGTGATTCTGATACATTCCAGTGCCTGAGAACCATTGGTCTAGAACAACTATCTTATCTGACACAGACTCCCTCTATCTCTGGTCTTCTGATTGAGTGTCTTTGTTCTCACAATTCTTTCTCCCATTCCCCCAACCCATATTTTTTCCCCTTGGGGAAAATCAGTTCCTGCAATATCTCTGAGATCAGGATAGTACGGCAGGGCATTTCAGATAAATTGAAAAGTAACTCCAATCATTTCTAGCCTCATGTGTACAGAGTTCCTGCAGAAATACCCCAAGGGTGTTGAGGAGGCACCAAGTCCAGTTTATAGAAGAACATTTGTGCCCTTTTGTAGAAGAAGACCATAGTTCTCCTCTTTCCCAGCACTTGCTCATGCCTTATACCCTGATGGATATACTGGAATGCTGGGCTGCTTGGTTGCTGTTTTTCATAGACACATGATGTAAAAATTGTCGCTTTTTCGTTTTCATAGCAATTTTCATTTTTTGCCATCTTAGGTCTTGCCAACATAGATACCACACATTTTTGAGGGTCAGAAAAAGTCCTGTAAGATGTCTATAATGTAAGCGGGAGTCCTTTAGACTAATACTTGTGGTAGATTTCTGTAAAGTGAGGTTTCACTAGGTCATGTTTATATTTCTCTGTGTGTTTATCCCCAATTTGTTTCTTTGCTTGACATATTACATAGAATGTAAGTGAAATTTTATATTGAAAATATAAAAAGCTAAAGAAATAAATATAAAGAGCTAAAGGAAATGGATGATATTTAGCCCACGATGCTTTTTTTCCTTCAAAAAAGCAGAATCCTATCATAATCTGTGAATTTAGTCATTTTAATTTGCTTAAAGCTATTTTTCTGTTTCTGCAGCTCTTTGAGATTATTGTATAGTTGAAAAGCCAAGAGACCTAGATTCTAATCTGAAAATTAGAAAATGGTAAATGAACCACGTGTTACCTTGCACTCAAGCACAAATCACAAACCGTCTCTGACTCTCAATTTCTTTATCTACAAAATATAGATAATGCCTTCTCAAACACACAGCATTGCTGTTGGAATTTAATTAGCTAGTTCAACATGTATAGCTCCTCTTATATGCTTGGCAATAAGGATAAAGCAAAATAGGGGAGATCCCTATCCTAGTGGGGCATATATTCCTAATAGCAGTGGACAGGCGGTAAAAAAATAACTTAAAAAAAAAAAAGGTTAGAATTCAAGTGAAAGGAACAGTAAGCCCAAATGTCTGAGTTAGGGCTGTTTCTGGATGATCAAGGAACGAAAGGGGGCTGAGTGCCTGAGGAAGAGTTAAAGGGGGAAGAAATAGCAAAAGTGGTATTGGGATTGAGGACATGCTGGGTTTTAAGGCCATTGTCAGGACTTTGGCCTTTACTCTGAGTGAGATGGGAGCCATTATAGGGTTTTGAACAGAGGAGTGACATGGTTTGATAAATGTTCAAAATCATAGGTTTGATTTCTCTGTTAAAGAACAAACTATTGGGGCGCAGGGATGGAAGGAAGAGACCAGTTAGAAGGACAATAGTGGTTTCTGTAGCCAAGAAGGTGTAGCCAAGAAAAGTTGTCAGATTCTGGATATAACTTTGAAGGTAGATTCAACAGGTGTTGCTGATGGATTGGATATATAATTTGAGAGAAAGACAGGAGTCAAGGATGACACCAAGGCATTGAAAGTGAGGGAATGGAAGGATATAGTTGTCTCTCCATTTCTGCCTTCTGCTTTCATCCCCACAACTTACAGCAGAGATCTGAAGATGTTTTCTTTAAAATGACAACATCTGTCACTTGTTTCAGGCCGCCCTCCATCATCCAGAGTTTGTGTCTCAGAATGCCATTCATATTCTTTCTTATAAGCTTCACCATGGAAAGTGGCTCAGTAGGCAACAAGTAAGTTTGGGAAATGCTACATTTTATATCTCCTTCAGAGGCTTAACATAAAAGGCTCTGAGAAAATCTGCAAAAAAAAAAAAAAACAGACACCCATCTTACTTGGTTTAATTTAGTATGGCTTTCTTTTATTTGCCTTTGAAATATCTTTGACTAATTTGTCTTCCACTTACATTCCAATGAACATATTAAGATACATGTTAGGAAATGCTGAACTAGGCACCCCCCCACCGACCCCAGGATGTCCTCCAAGCCTCTTACTAGCTGTTGCCACATAAATTTTCCCCAAACACACTTTTGCCATATCATTCCCTTCTCAAAAGTTCCGTGAGGATCATCTTGTCTGTAGGATTAACTCTGAACTCTTCAATCCCACATTCAACTTGGCCCACAGTCCAGCCCCAGCCTTCCACATGCAATCTTGTGACCCAGGTGCTCTCAGTGGCCTCTACCTTCACCACATCTATTCTGGTTCTTTCTCTGGTAAACCCTGGTGGGCCATCCCATAGCTTCACTGCTTAAATACTTTCTACTCATCATACATTGCCCAGCACAAGGGCTATTTTTTCTGGGCAGCTGCCTATGATCCCCACAGGCTGTGCAAAATCGTATCAAATTCTACAGCACACACTGAACATATTATTCATATGGTCCTTAACATATATTGCCATGTGTTAATATTAACACTTAAAATAGTGTGCTTTTATCTCAAAATAGAATTCCTTAAGAGCAAGGAATATGTCTTGATTGTCTTTCTCTTTGACATGACATCTCACCTTGTAATTTGTTTTCTATGTTTATGGTCATGTTTATAAATACTTGCTGAGTACAAGTGAGCTTGAGTACTGTAGTAGCAGGATCCACTATTTTCCAGTTTTATCGTACTTCGTGTTGGCCCTCGCCGTGACTCATATTCTTTCATTCTGTAGTGCTGGTGGGTTGCACGCATTTCTTCCCACAGCATGCTGGTAATGGCAGCGCCAGCCCAGGCTCAGGTGTGAGGAATGCTGGGGCCTCGGCAACTTCGTGTGGTAGGAAGTGAGAAAAATTGGAAGCCAGAAAGAAGAGATTGCTGGGAAAATTGGAAGCAGTTGTAGGCCTGGTCTTTGTGGGAAAGGCAGCCAAGAGCTGAGTATATGGTGTCAATGAGTCTTGGCAAATGTGGGCTTGCGTCCACCAGCTGTTATGCATTTGAGGGAGGTATATTGCCAGAGGGGCAGCAGTAGCGAGTGACTCTTGAGGTCAGGCCGGTTCCCCATCTATCAGAACAGTGCATATGCCAGGACCAAGGGGTGTAGAAAACAGGATTCATCTTCCTAGGGAAGGATTTGTAGGTGGTAGACAAGGCATCCCAGGTAAGGAGCCCAGTCAGCTGTGCTAAGAGGACCTGGGTGCTGGTCCGGAAACACAAACAGGGTCATCAACTACAGTTAGAGTCAGAGACTAGCAAGGTGTGCCCAGAGCTTGTCACTGGGAGCAGTTCATTTCCTAGCCTCTGGAGGCACCTAGGGAAGTGTGCCACTTAATGTTATTTCTTTAAGACTCTGTTTTTGCCTCTGTAAATTAGGGAGCTTAATGCCTACCTTGGAGTATTGTTGAGACAATTAAATGAGGTAATATACAACATGTGGCCTTGTGTTGCCTTAGGCACATAGTAGGTCATCTAGAAATGTTTCTATTCATTCTGTATATCTGCTGATGGGGCACTGGAGCTCCTGTTGTGATCACTATTAGCTCAGAAAATGGGTTAGACTTAGCCTATAGGCAAATCTGTCAGTATCAACAAGGGCTGTACAGGCCTAGGGGTGGTTGGGGCAGACAGGTATGACAGCTAGCTGGACAGCAAGCCCTAGGCTTAGCATGATCATTATATCCTTTGGGATCAAGCAAATGAAAATAAGCCAAAAGAGCAGCCAGAACAGAGTAATAATAAATATACGAATAACAAGTATTTTAGTGTATACTAAGTGACAGCTACAGCTCTAAGCCCTTTACTTTCCCCAACAAATTTACAGGGTAAGTACTGTCATGACCCCATTTATTCATGCAAAACCGAGGGGTTGGAAGGCAAGCTTACGCAGCTAACAAGCAGCAGAGCTTGGACTCAGATCAGGAAGGAGAATTCCCTGATGGTCTAGGATTTCAGATGCTAGAATGAATGACTAGAATAGGTGTTTAAGATTTTAAAGTCAGGAAAGGCATGTCGAGCTGGGAGAGCTGAAGCACAACCCTGCCTAAAGACGGCAGAATGGATTAAATCAATGAGTTGAAGTCCATTTTTGGACTATGTGAGGCTCTCTGTCTCAGAATCACCCGGATATCTCTTTTTTAGACAACACCATTTCTCAAGAATTGTCCCTGGAGGTTGAAACTCAGAAGGTCTTGGTGGTCCCAGGAATCAGTGCTGTAAAGAGCTTCATGGAAGCAGGTGCACTTGAGAGCTTCTCAGCCAGGTGGCTTTTCAAGTTAGCTTCCAGGTCCCTGGTTCACTTCCATTCCCTTATTCTTATTTTGTGATTTAGAAAAGTAGGCTGTGTGGTTTAGGTTTGCTCAGACTGGAATAATTCTTTCCTTTGGCCCTGTGACCTTTAAGATTCAGAGCCTGCAAATTGCATTCTAGTACTTTCCATGGAGGTAGTGCTGAGGATCACATAGGCAGCAAGGCCACTGGCTGACCACTGGATGGCATCCCTGTTCTTCCTTTTCTTGCAGGATTCCTGTTAGCATTCACAACTCTTGATAGAGTGCTCCTGTGGCCTCTTGGCAGTGTCTGTCCTGTCCTACGGCAAAGAAATGCAGTTACTGGTGCCCACCAAACACCTTCACCAGTGAGGGTGGAGGTTCAGACCCAGAGAGACCTTGGGCGAATGGACAGAACAGGTGAAGGCAGGGTTTTCATTTTATAAAAGCAGCCTCCCCTCTTTCATTCTGGGACATGTTTCCAGGTCATGCTTTTCAGTAACAGAGAGTGAGAGTGTTAAAGAAGTCCAGGGATGATTAAATAAACACTTCACTACACTTGATCTTTGCCAAAAGGCAGAGAAGAGATTGATCGAGTTAATGTTTCAGTGCTGAAAATCACTGAATCTATAATGCAAGTTAATGGGAAAATAAAATTTGTTTATAACCAATTTTAGAAGCAATTGTGTTCAGGGCACAGGTTGTTTGTTTGTTTGTTTTTTATTTACTGCCCTCTGGTGGAAATACATTAGAAATTTAATTTTCTTAAGATATCCAAGATACAGAGGAGCAAAGAGTCCAGTAGTATTTCTAAGATACACGGAGTCCTGTGAAGTTAAACAAATTTCTTATTTGGAAAGGTACTTTGAGGGTCAGTTGCTTTGCCTAGACAAACATTAAGCAAAATCCGTCATTTGACTTAAACTTTTACACCATTTGTATGATCAAAGGTAACACAAAATTTGATGTTAAAAAAGCTGGACATTGAAACGTGTTGGAACCATGCTTTCCAGGTTTTTTTTTTTCTTTTTTCATTTTATTTAAATATGTGCCTAGTAAAAATGTAGGGTCTTAAAATTTATTTTATATTTCTCACCTTTGTTTTTTCCCCTTGGTCTTTTCATTTTTTATTAAATGTTTAGCTTTCTTGCAAAGTCCGAAATATCTTTTCTTGGGCGGTTTTGCTTTGCCAGAAGATACTACAGTAATGCTGGTCTTTTTTTGAATTTGTCTTGCTGACAGGCTATGTTTCTTCCTAGAGTCTTGTTAATGCACTAGGAGGAAGGCCAAACCTGATTCCTGGAATTGAACCTCAGGCTTGCCATGGAGACACATGGCTAAATCCTGGATTTAGAGGAAATCCCAGCTCTGGGGACTGTATGGTATTTGGTGGGAACAGATTGAACTGGACAGCTCCCAAACGTGCTCTCTATGTAGCATTTTATAGTCTGCAGTTTCTTTGGTTGGGGTTTTCAGTTCCAGAATAGCAGCAGAGAGAACACCTAGCAACTGAGGGGAAATATTTAATCCCTCATCTTTTTCCTTCCTTAAAATAAAATATTAAATTCCCTTGCTTTGTCTTTCCTCTCTCTGTCTTTCAATACCTGGGAGGTTTATTTACAGCATTAGATTGCATACACATACATGCTGTAACAGCAGATCTTATGTACTGTCCCTTTAAAAAATGGAATCCACAACCCCTCTGCAATTCCCAGCACAATCAAATCTCGACCTGACTCATCCTATGGAGATCCCAGAGGGCAAAGAGTCAGCAGTTGTTTGCGTGTATATTCCCCTGCTGTATATTGTGAGCTCTCTGAAGCCAGAAATGGTCTCATTTCATCTTTGTGAGAGAACTAGCTCACCTTGCATAAAGTCTAGAGATGGTCACTTGGATTGTGGCTCTTTGGAGTCTTGTAGATGTGCGACTTTATTTGGAGCTGTCAGATAACTCAGAAAAGCCAGAACATTTTTTCTTGTCCTAACGTGTGTCATCCAAATGTCATTTATTTGAAGTCTCAGGACCTAGGATATCTATTAAAAAGGTTTTGGAGGTTCTCCTGCCATGTGGGGGGTAAGGGGGAAGTCCCGTGTGAGAGGATAACAAAGTGAACATGCATGCTGCCTCTGATCCCACACTGTTTCCTTTAATTCTCATGACACTTCTGTGAAGTCAGTATGCTGAAACAGGTGTTACCTGTGAGATGGCACATAGAAAGCACAGGATAGAAAAGAACAAATCTATTCTGCATATAGAAGGACAGCTAGCCTCTCAGATGCCCATGGGGTGTCATTTACCTAGAAAATCTGCTGGGATCCAGCTCCTTCAATCTGCTGTTCTCAACATCTTGGACAAGGAATCCACTGAGAGGCGATCTGAAGCCGACTCATGTTCACTAGATTTGGGGGGCACCCACCTACACATGCACACACAATGCCAAATGCAATGATCCTTTGTTTCCACCTGACCCACCTGTCATCTTCCTTAAAGCAAGCTATGTGGTAAGCTCTGATGTGATGAGTCTGGAGAATGAGTTTGATGATGTCAAAATTTTAAGGAGGTTTTGGGTGCTCTCATCCAGAATGCAGTGGGTGTAGCCAAACTCTTTCCCTCTCTGACAGTACTTGGATGAGAGCTACCGTTCCCTCTGACTCTCATTTTGATTTCTGTTAGGCTTACAAATCACCTGCTGTTCACATGATCTTTCTCCAAACATGGTTTAATGGAACTGCTTAGATTTGTGCTTCACTAAATTACAGTCTCATTTCAGACTCACTTCACCTCCTTGAGATTCTCCCCACTCATCTTAGTTGAGAGTTTTGGACACACCCAATTCACTGCCACACATTTAGGAAATTTCTGAGTCTGTTCCCCTTGATGGATGATCATTACTCTCATATGGGGGTTTTGCTAACTTTAGCTTTCAGTGGGCAGCCATATTTTAAAGGTTTTGAAGAAACTCATGGTTTTCCCCATGAATAAACAACGGTATTGCCATCCTATACTCATATGTTCTTATTAAAAGGTAATGGCCCCTTTAAAAAAAGAACAGTCTGTATTCAGAGCAGGTTAATCCCGCTATGTTCTGGAAACCTGGCAGAATCATTAATAAGGGAACCAGTTATGTGTAGATTTAAATTAATCAGCAAGCATCCAGCAGCTAGAAACCTAAGGGGAGGGGAGAATCTTTCTCCTTGAAAAGATAAAATATACTCCCCTCTCATTGGGAAAACACACACACACACACACACACACACACACACACACAGAAGACACACACACACACACACACACACACACACACACACACAGAGTCACGGAGAAACAGACATATGGTGTGGTCGTAATCTTTTCTCTCTTGTGGTTTCTGTCAAGCTGTGTAAGAAAAAGTTTAAATCTCTGAAAGATGAGCTGTCCCCCCCAGAGAATGTTTTCAGAATCTAGAGGATGGAGAGACTGAGGTGGATTATACCCACCATTGTGAAGAGAGCTGTTTGGGCTTCAACCCTGAGAGCACAGGGAGCTGCGTTCAAGGTTCCATATCAAATTAGGTGAGAGCAGAGTTGCAGAGGTGGGGAAGAGAGGAAACCAGGCTGCAGGGAAGGGAGGGGGGGTTGCTATCAGCAGTACTGTCTGCCAGGCCCTTTCTAGGAGTGCCGCCCGATGACTGTAAGGTTAATCCTAACTCAGTAGTTTTGTTTTCTCTCTTTAGTTAAGGCAAATGGAGCAACGAAAAACTGTGGGAGGTTGACCCTTGAGAAAGTTCTTTAGGGCCTTAGGTATTTGAATACGTTCCATACATGCAAAAAACAAAACAAAACAAAACAAAAAACCACCACCACCACCACCAACAACAACAAAAAACAACCAAAAAAACCCCTCAGGATAGATTGGAAAGTTGTTTATTTTGAACTAAGCCATAATTGATTGAGATTTGCTGAGCCATAACCAATTTACCCCTCTGCATTGTCGTATACTGTTTAACCCTGGTACTCCTTAATATTAATGCTTAATTGTTAATATTAATTACTCCTGTTTTTATTTTAAAGGCTTAAGTTAGTTGAAAAGCATATGATAGCCTCTTTGGGTTTAGTTATTTGATATTTATGGACAAATTATCTACATGAATTATGAGGACATTGCACAGTGGATAAAACTGAGCAGTGAACCAGAGGACCCCCATTCTAACCTCACCTCTGCTCCTTACAAGAACGGTCACTTGGGACAGATCTTTTTACATTTTGGAGACTCAGTTTCTCATGTATAAACCTGGGGTAAGGAAAAAAATCTACCCATTGTGGACCGCAGGTTTATTGTGATAGTTAAATGAAATACAGTCAAATCAACTTAGTGGTGTTTGGGAAATTAAAAATTACTGTAAAAATGCAGTTTTTTGTATTTTGAAAAAATACGTTGTTTTTTAAATGGAGTCACAGATCTATTACCATGTCTGTGGTCTTGTAGCTTCACTTCCAAGGACCTTAGTTCCATCACCTATTAAATGAGAGGACATATTGGCCATTCAGTGAACTCCAACTGTGAGGCAGGAGCAGTGTAGCTGAAAGGCTCATGTGACCCTCTGTCGCACCCCCTGACTTGGGCTATCCTGGGGAAGACACTGGTCCCTTGGTTCACCAGAGTGGCTCTACCTTTAACTGATTTAGTTAGTCTTCTGAATAAACTGCTCTTTATTGAAAGGGTTCTACAGCTAAATGGAAAAATAATGTTTGGAAACCTTTGGGTCAGGTTGTTTATAATTTCCTTGCAAAAGTCCACAATTGTATTGCTGTGATCATTTTTGCTGTTGTTATTGTTAATGTTACAGGAGAGGCACCGCCCCCGCTGGTGGCAGTGCTCTTAAAAGGCAGGCACAGAGCTCTGGGAAAATGTCAGCTCTTGAAATACTGGCTAGCTTTGCAAATCCAAATGAATGCAGTGGTCGGAAAACAAACCATGCCTTTCTTTCTGGTCAGGGCAACCGACTCACAATGCGGGCCAGTACTTGAGTAAGAAGGTGTGTATGAATCAGCACGGCCTGGTTGCCAAGAGTCTCTTGATGGCACCATTACGTTAATGGAAACCATGTTTCATTCAGGAACTTCCTTCCTAAAGTGGTACCTACACTCATTCTCTAAAGGGCATTCCTCTCCTTGATTCTATAGGATGCCAATCTCTCAGTGTTCCACCTTTTAAGCCAACAAGACATCTTTTCATAGTTTTGTTAAAGATATTGACTTTACTTATGTTTGTACATCTTCTAAAATTGAGAATAGTTCAGCGTGGACAAAAGACCACAAATAAATGACAAGTCTGTGGATAGAGCCTGGTGGTGCGAGTAAATAGAAATATGACAAGAGGGATATTTATATCAGGTTTTATGTAATGTGTGTAATTAATGTCACACATTCTTCCCTAAAAGCTGGGCTAAGATAAAGGCCTTAGGTTTATAGGGCCAAACAAAAGAAAAGCTCACTCTATCTATCTATCTATCTATCTATCTATCTATCTATCTATCTTTATCTATATACCTTCGGATTAGTCGGTTAAGTGATCCAGAGATAGATAGGTACAGTGTGGGTTAAAATAATGGCAAATTGGAGTTGAAATCCATCAATCTATTGATCGGTAAGGTAAAACAGTATAAGTTTGAACAATAAAATTGAACATGTTTTTATTAATTTTAGCCATATGTCCCCAAACTATCACTAGCATGTCAGGTAGCGTTAACCCTTTCATTACCAATTAGTTAATATACTGACATGGGATTTACAATGAGGGCACCTCACTGAGTTAAATGACTTAGTACTGATTTAAAAGATTCTTCAGAGTTGTCCAAAATTCCCCAAGAAATTTCCAACTTTTTCTCTTTTAAAAGGAATTGATGCACCTGTGACATCCCTTGTGATTTTTTTTTTTCCTGCAGATTATACTTCTCCATAATACTTACGGCTACTGGCCCTCTAATTCCACAGTCTCCTCAGGCTGTGGTACACAAAATGACAAGCTTGATGCCAATACTATTGGGAAATGGTTCAGCTATTGTGTTAATCTACACCACAATGTACATAAAAACCATAAACATTTAAAAGTATATTCAATATTTTCTTTAACTTTATTCAGAATCATGGAACCTTGTTGTACTATATTGAAGATCTTTAATACAGTTTTTGTACAAAAGGATGTTAAACACATGGATTAAAATAATGGCAAAACAGGTAGGAGTTGAAATTTTCTTGTTTATTAATATTACGTTCTTATCTCTTCCCTCCAGTCCAACACAACCCATAAGGCTGACATGGTTGTTATTTTAAATTGCTTCTTAGAGGCTCTTGCTCTAAGACTTGCAGTATCTATTAAAAATCTTAATGAGGGGGATTACAAACCTTCTTGGCAAAAGATAAACAACATAAATGTTTCGATTAAAATGGATAAACTGAAATGCGATTTGAAGCTGGGATAACAGCAGCCAGCAGGACAGAGATTTATTTCCTCTTGAAGACAAACTTGTAACATTTCAACATGGAGTCTGGAAGTCTGGCCCTAAACTCTTAGAGAAAGTGGGCTCATCTCATTGCATGGGGAAGGTGATTGGCATTATCTGTCCCTTTAGGAAAAACATGTCCTGTGTGTTCTGAGTATGGGGACATTTTACACATTCACAATTTGTTGCTTCTTATGTTGCTCTGAAGTTTTGAGATTTAATACACTATATTATTTCTGGTACTTGGAGAGCGTATAAAGAAAGGTAATTAATGCTTAGTCATTTTTTATTTTCCTTTGATGTTAAGAAATGATTTTGAGCTACAAAGCATGAAAAACAGGGTAGACACAATGCAAGATCTCCTGAATGGAACCAAAGTTTGGCTTAATGTGTGGGTACGAACACATACCCTTGTATCATATACATATATGAATAATTTAATAAAATAGAATCACATTTACATGCTGTTTTATAATCTTATTTTATTATTATTTTATGGAATATTCATGTATCAGTAAACAGAGTACTAAATCATCTTTCCCTGTTACACAGCAGGTACTCAATATTTCTTAAGCAAATTTTTAATGGCTGTAAAAGTCAGGATATATATTCAGTGGGCTTCATGATTTACCTTGTTATACTTTAAAATAAAAGCAAGAATGGGGGGTGGAATATGTGACCTTTAATATTCTAGAAAGCAGGGTTCTAAAATCTAATATATTTATTATATATAAAAAATATATAATATATATATTCCTTCCACATCTTTATATATATGATATATATATCGTCCATATATGTGAGATATATATATTTCTTAAGATATGATATATATACCATATATATCTAATTGTGTGAGTGTGTATCTTAAGACCCTTTTTCATCTTTGAAGCATCAGTCAACATGCTTTCATACTGATAACTACTTAGAATATATTTTCTTCTACAAATCTTGTAGTTAGAGAGTTGGAAGGACATCTGAAGATCCAAGATAGGTTTCTAGTGGTATTTGTGGCAATTAATAACTCAAGTTGCCTGTATACAGACATTTATTCTGAGTAGTTATTAAGTATTGAAGGAGATCTAGAAGTGATAAAACATGGTTGAGACTCTCTTGATTGATCTGTTCATGATATCAATATGACTCATTCTTTAGGCTTAGTTCAAGTCACATGCATTGATCCCATTGATTCTATTTCTTCTTCCTGGACTTCAGTCCAACAATTTTTGCTAACATGTCTCCTCTCAATGACTTTAGGGCTTGGCTTTTGCCTCATCAACCTCATACAACCTATGCTTCAAACTCACAGATCTGTATCCAGTCTTCTAAAACACAATGTTTTCTCTAAGTATTTTTTTCTTCCTTCTCTTAAATGACATCCCTAGCTTCTCTTTTTGGTAAACTCTCAGTTATGTTTCAAAGGTTGGCTCAAATGTCGTCTCATCTGGAAAGCCTTCTCAAGACCTCCCTAGGTAAAATTAATCATTCCTTCCTAGGTGCTTCCATATCGTCCGTATATTCCTCTATTTTTTTTTAACATTTACCAAAGTGCTATGATTATTATTTGTTCATGTTTGCTTCCCTAGGTAGAATTAATCTTTCTATTTATAGCACCAAGCACTGTTCCTGACAAATAGGAAACACTTAATATAACTGGTATATGACCAGGCCTCCATGAAGAGCCCCTGCTCTTGAGCTGGCATCAAGTTTAAGGACAAATTCTACAGTCATGAAATCTTCAGAAAATAAGTCTAACTTCAGAGAGCATTAGCAGTAATATAAATTTTTATTAAAGACTTTGGGGGAGAAAGAGAACTAGGGCTTTAAATCAAACACCAAGCCACTAATAACTTGATTAAAAATCTTTAGCTAATTCCTTCCTTTTCCTTTTTGTCAGACTTGTCTTCTGCGTCCTCCAAGCAGAGGGGACACATCAGAATCTTCGTATGGGTATAAAATGGTGTTGGTGGCTGGTGGATATAAGTTGCATATCACACATGGGCACAGATTTTAACAGCTTAAGCTGTTGATAAGTGGCCACGTGCATAACAGGATGTGTCATGACACTCATGTGCTTTCCTTTTTCAGTAGCACAGGGTCTCCCATTTTTCTTGAATAATCTCAACTCATTCTTCAAGTTCTCCATGAATCTTATCTAAAAATTACCAGTGTGCACGCTCTCTCTCTCTCTCTCTCTGTGCACTTAGGTATAAGGGAGTTAGTGGGAGAAACTGCTGCATATAAAAAGAGAAAAGCCTGAGCACCACATCAGCATGACAATAAGTAGGTTTTATGCTACAACTAGAAAGGAAACACACAGGGAAAGGAAAGCACAAACACTGGCAGGCTCTGCTTCATAGTCCTGCCGGCTATGAGCTTCTCCAAGGTGAACAGTACCTGATGTGTTTTTGCCTGGTAGGTAATAACTGCTTAATAAGTATGTGTTGAAATGAACTACCATCTATCCCAAGCAGAACGTAAACTTTTGCAGGGATCACAGCTTTCATGACTCTTAATTCTTAGCACTTGGTATACTGGCTATAAGTTCATTATTCAACAAATGCTTTTTGATAAATTTTACGGTTTCTCTCTCTCTTTTTTTCTACCCCAAATTGCAAACCATATGGATAGAGATAAATCTCCGGATTGAGTTTCCATAATACAAAATTTATTTCACTAGTGCAGAAAGAATTTCATTGTGATGGGTCAATTTATAAATTTTCAGTGGCAATCTTTGGCCTTAGTTGGCCAGTCCAAACCTGTTATTAAGACTAAAGTCACTTTGACTTGATCTATTTTTAGGTTATCATGTGAGGATTTATTGGTGATCAGGATATTCAGTTTGGTGTACTTAGAAAAGTTTTGTCATTGTGTAAATAAATACGAAAGCTGTTCATTCTGTATGGTTGTGGAAAAATCCTTTAATCATTTGAAAACTCTTTTGTATTATGTACAGAACTGGAGATTATATATGCCTCTATAACTGCCTGAATCATATGACTCACTCAGGTTCCATTTAGTTCTAAATATTTGCTTCAGCTACCTTGATTATTTACATCAGGGATCAGCAAAGTACAGCCAGTAGGCTAAATTTGGACTACCAACCTGTTTTTTGTTTTTTTTTGTTTTTTTAACAAATTCAGTTTTATTGGAACAGAGCCACTCTCTTTTACATATTGCCTGTGGCTGCTTTCATTGGCAGAGTTGAATAGTTGCCACAGAGACCCAGAAAATGTGTGGCCCACAAAGACTAAAATATTTACTCTGACTCATTCCAAAAAAAGTTGACCGACTGCTGATCACATCCCATTTTTTTATTGATCTACACTGATCAAATGCATAGATCAAATAGTTGCTGCTATAGACTGAATGTTTGTGCTCCACTGCCCCCACCAAAATCATGTTAAAACCTAGTCCCCAGTGTGATGGAATTAAAAGGTGGGACCCTTGGGGCACCTGGGTGGCTCAGTTGGTTAAGTGTCCGTCTTCGGCTCAGGTCATGATCTCACGGTTTGTGAGTTTGAACCCTGCATCAGGCTCTGTGCTGACAGCTCAGAGACTGGAGCCTGCTTCAGATTCTGTGTCTCCCTCTTTCTCTGTCCCTTCCCCACTCTCACTCTGTCTGTCTGTCTCTCTCTCAAAAAAGAACATTAAAAAAAAAAAGGTGGGACCCTTAAAAAATTATTAGATACTGAAGGAACTGCCCTTATAAAATGATTAGTGCCCTTATAAGAGACCTCAAAACCTCCTTCACCCTTTCTGTCCATGAAGACACAGCAAAAAGACAGGTATTAATCAATCAGGAAGTAGGCTCTCATCAGACACTGGCTTATTAGAATCTGTGAGTGCCTTGATCTTGGACTTCTACATATCCAGAACTGTGAAAACTACATTTCTGTTGTTTATAAACCACTCAGCCTATGGTATTTTGATGTAACAGCCTGAACAGAGTAAGACAGTTGCCAAATATCTACTTTTTATACATTTGCCTTTCAGTCTACAACTGAAACTGTCATAAAGCAAAATAAAATTAATTTTAAAAATCCAAATGTTTGATCTACATAATACTGAATATCTCAACATTTTTGACAATTGGACTTTTTATTTTTATCTGCATGCTGGTAAGCAAATGGCTCTGGGATGCCTTAACTTAATGTTTCATTTTTATAAAATTTGAAGATCCAATAATAATGTTCCTTACCATTAAAAGTGAACTTAAAGGTCTTCTTGTCTCTCCTGTCATGCATGAGAATCATTACCTTACAACATTCTTGACTCCTGCTGAGGTGTCAGTCGTTTTAGCATTGTGCATGGACTGTGCCATAGCTAAGCCAACAGAACTGGGGGGTCCTTTCATAATTAGAGATTAGGTATGAGGATATCAGTTGCAAATTAAAATAAGTATAAAGAATATAGGAGAAACAATAAGATAATCTAATGCTGGGAAAATAGCTGATCGTTATATCAACAATCAATGATATCAACTCAACCAAGATTATAAATCCATCGTCAAACGACAAATGTCTCCTTTGAGTTCTCTCTCTTGGCAGAAGCATTTGGAGCTATTTATGAACTTTCACTCAGATGCATAATTTGTATATCTTTGAGGAAGCATGTTATTTATTTTCATTGTATTCTGACAACCTACCCATGTGATTATCCATTATGATGATTCTTCTTTCCAGAGCCCTTATCACACTTTACAAAATTCATGCACTTTATCCTCTGTCACCATTTACTAAAAATTGAACATTTTCAATCAGTGGACCTAACCAAATAAGTAGCCTTATATTTCTGTCTCTCTTGGCAGAATTGAGTGTTATTTCCTCTTGATATAACAAAAAAGAAAAAGTATGGGAAAAAAAACATAACTTGTCAACAAAAGTAAGTAGGACGTCAAAAATAAAAGCTTTCTGATATTCATAACCATTATGGCAACATGGAGGGGTGTTTAATTTAGAAGTCCGGTATTTTGACCTGGAAAATCTTGGCGCTTTTTGGAGGTCACATTTGCCTTGATATTTCCCACTGTGTCATCTTCCCTGTTGTGTTTGACTCATGGAAGAATTCTTTGGGTTATACATTCCCTTCCACAGCCTTCCCTCCCACCAACAATTGATTTGCTCTTCTTCTGGGTAAACGGGTCTGAGACATGAAAGGGTCTGAGGTAAGAAATATGAGATCCAAGAAAAAAAATATTGTTAACAACTGAGTTAATATTTGAAATGTATTGAAAGTACATTTGGAATTGGTCTTAATCCCTCGGTTGTTGCGTCCTAGGCAGCAATGCCTTGGCAGGTTGGCCTTTGTTTGTTTAGAGGTTGGAATGATGGATGAGCTGTTACCAGGCCAATGTGTTTAAGTAAAACCTGGGAGTTCCTGGGTTAGCAGAACACCATTCATGTAAAGCCTTGGGAATATCCAGCAGCTGTATTGTTGTTTGTACCACCAAGGAAGCTGATTGGCCCAAATCACATCCCACTTTTATTTTCAAAAGAGAAAGAAATAATTTGAGAGCCCTCTCTCAAACTTTGAACCCAATTCTGATTTGAGCAGAAAACTTTGAATTCCCTTCTAAAAAACAGTAACAGAAACACATGGAGAATTTATAGTGAAGAATACTCTAGGCTCCACACTCATTACAGACTTTCCCATCTGGCCTGAGATGGCAAAAAGAATTACCTTCATTTCACAGGCAAGAAAATAGATGTAGAGAGAGAATAAATGATTTTGGCAAATTAGAAAGGGAGGAAATTGAGCTTTAGTCTCTTGGCATTCATTTATCTGTTTTAGAATAGTCAACTTCCAGCATGGGAAGATTTTGTTTTGTTGTTGCTCTGTTGTTGTTTTTTGTTTACACAGTCCAGATGTCCTTGAATGCATGGATTTTGTAACATTCTTGCTTGGGCATCTGGTCAGTGATTGCAAACCTCAGTGGGGAGCACATTTAGTCTTTAATTATTAGAAATTCGCCTTTAGATTAACTAAAATCTCTTTATCTTCCTTTCAATAATTCTAGTAGTTCTGCTCCTTGAAGCCATATGGAACAAATTTAATATCTGTGTCACATCCAAGCCATTGGAATATTTGAAGATGATAATCGTATTTTCTTTGGGTTAAAATGTCCTATGCCCTTCAAAGTATCCTCAGTCAGTTTGTGCTTAAGGCTTAGCCTGTTTTACCTTCCTAAGTGAGTTCTTTTTTAACTAAAACCTGTTTAGAAAAGTGCCAGATGAATAGCCAGATGAAGAGATATATAGGGTGAGGTTTGGGAAGGTCATGAGCACTGGAGCTTCTGTCCCTGTGGAGGTGGGGGTATGTCACCCTTCCAAGTGTGCCTGAGTTCACCAACCTGCAATCTCTCCACACCCCATACTATTGAGATTTTATGGAGGCTTCCTCATGTATCATCCAGTCAATGATGAATCATTAATGCCATTTTCAACCCATCTGCCTTCTCTAGAAAATGGGAGGTAAGACTGAAAACTCCAAGCTTCCTTTCATGGCTTGGTCTTTCTGGTGACTAGACCCATCCAGAAACCCACCCAGTTACCTCATTGGAACAAAAGATGGTCCTAGTGCTCCTATCACTTCAGAAGTTACAAGAGGGGGTGCCTGGCTGGCTCAATCAGTAGAGCATCCCACTCTTGATCTCAGGGTCATGAGTTCGAGTCCCACATTGGGCATGGAGCCTACTTAAAAAAAATTACAAGGGTTTTAGGAGTTCTATGCCAGGAATAAAGACAAAAATACCATACATATTTCTTATTATAAATCACAATATAACATACATAGTCTCATTTTTTTGTTTTTTGTTTAAAAAAATTTTTTTCTAACGTTTATTTATTTTTGAGACAGAGAGAGACAGAGCATGAATGGGGGAGGGACAGAGAGAGAGGGAGACACAGAATCGGAAGCAGGCTCCAGGCTCTGAGCCATCAGCCCAGAGCCGGACGCGGAGCTCCAACTCATGGACCGCGAGATCGTGACCTGAGCTGAAGTCAGACGCTTAACCGACTGAGCCACCCAGGCGCCCCTGTTTTTGTTTTTTTGAGGGGTCACATTACTCTCTTTATTCAAACTCAGTCTGTTGTCTATTAAAATCCATATGTCATGCTGCTATGTCATCTCATTACTTCATTTTTTGAGGCTTGGTTGCTTTTCCAGTCTAAAATGCACTTATCTCAGTTGAACTTCATCTTACAAAGCCCATTTTTGGGGTCCAGTCTAACAAACATTTTGAAGTTTGATTCTTTTTTTGTTTTTGTTTTTGTTTGTTTTTTTGAGGGGGTGGTACTTGAGAGAGTGAGGGGCAGAGAGAGAGAATCCCAGAAGGGGCAGAGACAGAGAGAGAGAGAGAAGAGAGAGAGAGAGGCAGAGATAGAGATTAAGAGAGAAGCAGGACTCACCTGAAGTGGGGCTTGTGCTCACAGAAATGGGGCTCATGCTCACCCCATTGTGGGCTCAAGCTCAACTGATGTGGGACTTGAACTCAGGAACTGTGAGATCATGACCTGAGCTGAAGTCAGATGCTTAACAACTGAGCCACCCAGGAGCCCTTGACATCTGATTCTAATATTTAGAATTCTCCATCTGGAGCTTTCTGTTATCTGAAAGTGTGATGAATTACCGTCTTATACTTAGGAAACAGTTTTAAGAACCAATGCCCAGGCTAAAGGGGAGAAGTTTTCTTACTTATCTGTATCCATTGCTTAGTACCATTTGGGTCTAGATATTTAAAAATTATAATCTTCCACCTAAAATGTTCTTGTTTCCAGTCCAGTACTCCTAGCTTTTGTTAAGATCATGGGGACTGACCTCATTAAATCCCTGAGTAAAGTCCAGGTATACTGTGTTCATGTTTGCTGTGCTGCCTGCATGGGAAGGCTAGCTAATTTAATAATCCTTTTCAATAAAGAAATTAGATCCATTGGCCATAACTTGTTATTAATAAACCTAAATTGAGTCCAGTAGCTGTAACTCTAGAGAAACTTTATGGAGAGTGAAATGTAGTGAAGACTCAATAAAGTTTATTGATTATGGCTTAAAAATTACCTGAAGTTTTGGGTTTTTAAGGATTATTCAACCAGCTACTAAAATTTTCTACTTTACATGCTTTGACTCAGGAGAAAATTAAGCACATGGGAAGTTGATATTACAACTACTTTTAAATAATTCCAATGAAGTGTTGACATACTTTCTAGATATTGAAAAGCTGTGTCTCAAACAGCCAGAGATAGAAACATCTCTATCTGAACTATTGTGTACTGAGGAGGTACCCATCCATTAAGAGGGAACTGACAGATGATGTCTGTGAAATCTATCTGACCCATGGGAAGTTTGTCCAAGGATTTCTAGGAAGAGTAAGGGGAAATGTTTTCAGTTAGTCAGATTTCTACTATCAGTCTTCACATTTCAAAGGGAATAGGGGGGATTGCCATCTTTATTTATTTAATTTTTTTCTCTGCTTATTTTCTCCTTACTCTGTAGATGATTGCTCTGTGTTAGTGCACAAGAGATGGAAGATAGAATGAGTCTGAGACTATGAAGAACAAAAGCCAAAGAGCCATATAATCTTTGGAAGAATTTTTAGATGTCACTAAGTCCAATTTTCAAGCGAGGTCATGAGTCTCTATGATATCCTTGACACATGGCCATCCAATCTTTATCTGAATATCTCATGTAACAGGGAACTTATTCATAGTAAAGGAACTACTCTATTTTTAGAAAGTTCTAACTATCAAAATCCTCTTAATGCTAAATTGAAATTTGTTTCCCTGTAGCCTTCAACTTCTACTGTCTTCTCTGTCTTTTGTGTGAAGATAAAGTTTAGTGTTTCCTTTACTTGGTAGCTCTTTAGATTTTAAAAGTGACAATCCAAATCCATTATTTTTTTAAAGTTGAATATTTCAATATGGACCACTAATCACTTCCCTTTGCCTGCGTCCAGAAGAAAGGTCAGGGAGGGCATGCCATTCCCATGGAGAAAGCATAGTAGTAAAACAATTAGACTTGAAATCAATGGACTTGCAAATTCCTTCTACTTCTTCCTTTAAATATGATTTGGAGTTTCTCATCTGTGCCTCAGCTTTACCATCTGTAAAATGAGACTCAGGTATTTCTTCTAATTGCTTCAAAAGAATGTTATTGGGATGTGATGAGAGAATGAATGCTAACCATCTTGTTTAAAGTTACAAATTTTATAACTGTACACACAGAAGACTTCAGAGAAAAGCCAAAAGAAACTGTTATCTTTGCCCGCAGCCGATGGCCTGTATTCTCTGTCCTGACACCTTTCCAATGCCTGACAACAACGGGATTGTTTTCTTTTTCTCTAGGCTCAGTCTGTCCTAACTGTACCTCCTCTCATTCTTTTGATCTCCAGGTCTCTTTTACTTGTTTTTTTTCTTGAGTGTTGTCCAAGATGTCTGAAGGCCATCTTTTAATTGCTCATCCCTTATCAGCTGTCTATTTCTATTAGAAAAAAAACTTTTTAAAATTTCAAATCTTAGATCCTATTCTATCCCGTTCCATCATGCTTCATAATAATTTCACTATTCACAAATACATTTAATCTCTAATTAAAATGAAGTAAAATACAAGCTTCTTTTGGGTTTGCCATACATCACCTTATTCTTTCTTCCCTCCTCAAACTACTTACTCCTGTTCTATAATCCTTGCTCCAAATCCTGCTTTTATATTACAAAAAAAAAAAAACCCAAAAAACCAAAAAACCAAAAACCTATGCCTTCTCCTGCTAAGACCTTATTTCTAGTTTTTTTTAGCTTCTGTAACTGCTCAATACCTAGTTCCATTTCCAAGGTAAATCAGTCTTTCTATAAGAATAATGCTGCGCTAGCCTTTTAATCTGCATACTGTGACTATAACCAAAGAAGTTAAAAAAAAAAGCCAAAAAGCTTTTAGAATTGGTAGAGGGAGGTACATTGAGAGAAGTACTTTAAGGATTCTGAATCTTTTTGTTTAAGAAATACCAGATCCGGGAGCCAGGGTAGTATGTTTGGGAGGAACCCAAGTTATCCACGTCTTACCATGATTACTTCAAAAGAAGAAAGAAGGCCAAGGCAAAAAGGAAAATGTGTGTCCTCACAGACAGTATGTTTTTCTTCCCATAATATCATTACTGGTGATGGTAATCACATTGCTCTGAAAAGAAAACAGATTTCCATTTTATTTCATGATCCTAATGAATAGATCTCCATTTATGCTACTACAAAGTCGTTTCAGGGTATGGGCTCTTCTCTTTCAGAGTAGTTAGAATAATGGATGATCTTTTCTGCAATTACTTGGGTATAATTAAATCTGTGGATTTTGCTGACGACTCTAACAGTCAAGCACTCAAGCTTGTTCCTGGAGGTTTATTATATCAGTTGAATGGTGTCTCTCCTGCCTAGCTCTGCTCCTATAGATGGGTTTATGAATTTATAGTACACAGTACCCTTTTCAGAACATTCTGGCTACAACTGAGGAGAGTTAGGGAGGAAAAGGGGAGCATATTTTTACTGGGATGAGTTCTAGTCGTACTTTTCTTATGTCTGAGGGGGGAAGAGACCTGAAGAGGCTTCCTAGGAGATAAATCTGCTTAACTATATGGTAGACATTGCAGGGGAAATAACATCTAGGCATAATCACTAGACTGACCAAAAGCCACGTAGAGGCAGAGGACTTGTGTTTCACTATTTTGTATCACCGAAACCTAACGTGGTGATTGGCATATGGAAGTTTCTCCATAAGCAATTACTGAACTGAGAAAAGCCTGGGACAACTAAGATTGAAATGAGGTAGCTGGGCTCACTTATTCAATTTCTGTTTTTAGGCATCATAGGGTTAGAAAATTTCTTGACCCTCTCTGTTTAGGTGTGAGTATTCCTACATAAGCACAGATAAAGTTGTCTCTTCTAGTCATAAAAAGCATCTCTGTATTGCCACCCTTGGTAGCAGTAAATATTTCTAACAGTTCTACAATTATTCCAAATATCTAATCCAAACCTGTCAATATACATCAAAGTATTCTTTCCTGTTTTCTCCTTCCCTCAGCAGAAAATCTTTTCTTTCAAATATAATACCTGTAAAGTTCCTTAACTAGAAAATAAACCAAAAGCCTTCTTACTCGTCTCCCCACTTCTTGGAGAACAATAAAATCAAAAAACAGAAGGGGGGTAATTCGAAACAGAGTAAAGAAGAGGGGAAGAGAAGAGAAATCATGGCTTCCAGAGGACTTTTTCTCCCTTCGAATGAAATGAAAGGAACTCATACATTCGCATACCTCACTCAGCATGTGAGCAAAATGGAGCATCTTTGCTCTTTTATTCTGGCTCTATGCTTCTTGTTGGGAATGGTGATTGTCCTAGGTATCCAGTCTCTGTTTCAGAGGCAGCAGAATATCAATTTGCTCCTTAAATTCCACCATTGTCATTGCTTTCATCTTGACCAATGCTGAGTTCTGCACATCTGAGCTAAATAATCTGAAATAGGACCAACTGCACAAGGTGTGTGCCTCGGCATCACTACAACATATACATCTTGACCCCCCGACTTACCTCCACATTATTTCTTTGCCAATTTCCAATCACATTACCAATTTCTCATTAGAGAGTGAAGCTCATAGGCAAAGGTGACTCTTCTTCAATTTGATTCAGAAAATTAATTTTCTGCTCCCTTCCACCTTTTTTGTCACGGTGATCTCAGAATTCCAGGCAACTGAGAGTAGCGTTTGCTCAGTCCAAGCTGGGTGGGTTCCCATGAAAACATCAACTTTTTTTTTTTTTTGCTTTTGTTTAGTCTTATCTATGTTAAGATCACATTTGAAAGAAAGAATGAAAGTAAGAGGTGTGGGTGGGATGTTTCATTGGCTAGTTTAAGGTTTTATTTTTTGGATAAGTGGGTAAGAATTACATAAAGAAAATGACTGAAAAAATAAGCTTTGAGGGGAAAACCTCTTGCTTAAGTATCAGTGAACTGGGTCTTCTCGATTCCTCACTTGTAGAAGACATGCATTTGAGCAATTATTTGGTAAAATTATTCTTACCAAATTTACAGAAATGGTCATAAACATTGGTGTTTCCCTGTATTACAACGGGAATATGAGAAATGTCCAGAGAAGTGCTACAAAAATAACAATGATATGACAAAGTGAAGATAGCTTGGACTGTTTAAGGATGGTGTTATGGATATAAATATTCTTGTTAACCAAGTCTGGTATCTAGGGCAGAGGTTCTCAGAGTGTGGCTCCTGGGCCGGCAGTATCAGCAACTCCAGGAAAATTGTTTCAAACACACATTCCCTCCACAGACCTACTAACTCAGATACTCTGAGGGTACAGTGTTTCCGATGTGAAGTCAAATTTGAGAACCACTGCTGTCGCACAAGTGCTTTTGTATCCTGTAGACCTAGGCATAAACAGTGCCTCCATCACTTGCAGTCTTCCTACTGCTCATACATCACATGACCTGTGTAGATTCCATGACGTCCTGGAGCCTTAGTTTTCATAGCAATAAGAGGTGATAATAAGAGGTTTCCGTAGGAAACCATAGGAATGATATTTTTCTTCTTTTCTTTTTTAAAAGAGTGTTATAATGTCTGATTTAGTTGAACACAACTAGATTCTCATATCTCCTTCTGCATTCAATCTGTTACAATATCACATGTCAGGTAGCCTCTGGAAAATTCTCCTGTACACTCGTAAGATAAATAATTTCTTAGGGGCACCTGGGTGGCCCAGTCAGTTAAGCATCTGACTTCGGCTCAGGTCATGATCTCACAGTTTGTGAGTTCGAGCCCCGCATCGGGTTCTGTGCTGACAGCTCAGAGCCTGGAGCCTGCTTCGGATTCTGTGTCTCCTTCTCTCTCTCTGCCCCTCCCCAACTTGTGCTCTGTGTCTCTATGTCTCTCAAAAAATAAATAAATGGAAAAAAAAATTAAAAAAGATAAATAATTTCTTAGTATTATTATAAAATACTAAGTATTTTCTTATAATTTCTTAGTATTATAAAAATTATTTCTTAGTTTGAATTAAATAATAATTTTCTTAGTATACAAAATAGTAGTAGTAAGCTTATATTTTCTCCGTATTATAAAAATAATTTCTTAGTAAATAATTTGGTATTACAATTTCTTACCATTTTATTTATTTATTTTTTAATTTTCTTTTTGATGTTTATTTTTGAGAGAGAGAGATAGAATGTGAGTGGGTTAGGGGTGGAGAGAGAGGGAGGCACAGAATCCAAAGCAGGCTCCAGGCTCTGAGCTGTCAGCACAGAGCCTGACGCGGGGCTCAAACTCACGAGCTGTGAGATCATGACCTGAGTGGAAGTCAGACGCTCAACCGACTGAGCCACCCAGGCACCCCATTTTATTTATTTTTAATGTTTATTTATTTGTTTGTTATTTATACTGAAAGAGAGAGAGAGAGAGAGCGAGAGAGCGAGCACGCATGTGTGCACATGTGCGTGCAAACGGGGGAGGGAGAGAGATAGAGAATCTCAAGTGGGCTCTGTGTGGAGCCTGACAGAGGGCTTGATTTCACGAACTGTGAGATCATGACCTGGGCCGAAATCAAGAGTCAGACACTCAACCGACTGAGACACCTAGGCGCCCCTCTTGGTATTATTTTAAATAAATCACATGATTATAAAAATAATTTTCTTACTGTTATTACAATTTCTTCATATTATTATAAAAGTCGTTTCGATCTCACAGGTCCTCTGAAAGGGTCTTGACTCTGCCAGGGGTCATTGGGTCACGCGTTGAGAACCTTATGGGCTAGTTAATAGCTGGAAGGAAGTGCACAGATAATCCAGAATCACACTCTAGATCTTTCTCTTTCCTCTTAGTGAACAATGATTGGGCCCTGGGTTTATCAGCTAAGAATGAACCAAAGTGAATTCATGTACATGGAACCATGCCAGGAACCCCAAAGAGTAAAACACACAATGGTAAACAGCACGACTGCAAAATAGGAGCCAACTTTAGTTTGCTCAGCTTATCATCATTAATTTTGACAGCTGAATAAAACCATTTGCAGCATCAATGGAAATAGAGCAGAAAGAAGATAATGAGGAAGGAGCTAGGTGAGTTTCCATGACAAAAAAATAGGATTCTCTGTGGTATGTGCGTATGCTCATTGCTCATAAATGTTTCAGACTGTCTGGAAAATACCGTGTGTCTACAACATCTTCTTGCATCAGGGGATGTGTAGAAGTTCAGTATTGCTGTTTCTCATTAAAACAGTGTACTTGAAATTGAGTTTAAGGAACTTCTGAAGCTTACTAATAGTGCAGTAGATCCATCCCAACAGGTACTATTTAGGAGCCAATCTTTGTGCAAGAAAACGACAGCTCCTTTAACCTTCTGGAAGCTTGTTTTTAGTCAACAGCGACCATGTGAAGTGAGATGACATAATGGAGTGAAGGCACCGCTCAGAGGCATTTGCTTTACATCTAGGCAGTCTGCAGAGAGATTTAAGGCAGCAGTTATTTCTTCTTCTTTTTTTTAAAGTTTGTTTATTTATTTTGAGAGAGACAGCACAAGTGGGGGAGGGGCAGAGAGAGAAAGAGGGAGAGAGAGAATCTCAAGCAGGCTCCACACTGCCAGCACAGAGCCCAGTGAGGGGCTTGAACCCCTGAGCTGTGAGATCATAACGCGAGCCGAAAACCAAGAGTTGGTTGCTTGACTGACTGAGCTACTCAGGTGCCCCCATTTAGTCTTTTACCTAGTGCTTCAAATAATCGGGAATTTCCCTCTATCAAGAAAATGTTTTAAATAAATTCACCACAGCATCTTTGCTATTTCATATGCTGAGAGTGTTTTGGATTTCATACTGTACCTGTGAATGTAACATGCTTAGCAACCACGGTTTTGATGTCCTTAAAAGAGAATATAGTTCGCTAGGTAACTACAGAAAAAGTTCAGATACTTTGTAGTATACATATATGGTATCCTAATTCAATTTCAGTGCCACTGTTGAGTCTGGCAAAATTACAATAGGTTAAACAGGATGACTCATGCTATAGTAATGCACAGTTTAGCCAGAAGTGGTACATAAAATATATACAATGAACATAATGTTTAGTATAGTGTAGATTATATTTGGCATGTTTGGTAGGTATTTTATAAGCACATCTGAAATTTTATATCATCTCCAACAGATGGGAAATAAACAGTAACAGGAGCTGTTAATTTTTTTTATTATGCATTGGAAGAAAAGGAGTAATAATGTTAGGAAAAACATATTGAGGCTAAAAAACTATATAAAATGTTTTTAAAGCCCATTTTAAAATCTTGAGAAAAAAAAGAAATAAAAAGTAAGTCGAAATGTTTCAACATCTGTTATCACTAATGGCAGCCCTAAAAAATCAGGCACTGTTAGGTGAGAAAAATATTTTCTGGTTAAAATACAGCCAGCTGGTTTTTGAGATGCTGGGAGCAAGTATTTGCTGAGTAGATATAGTGGGAGAAAACTTTAAAACCTCAAGCGTGAGGCAAATTAAGACAAAGTTCAAATCTCTCTGTCTGTCTGTCTCTTTCTCTCTCTCTCTCTCTCTCTCTCACACACACACACACACACACACACACACACACACACACACACACACACCCTGCATTCACAGTGCCTTTTGTCAGCAGGACACTCTGAGGCAGCACGGGCTACTGCCTTGAACCCCAGCTGAACCATTTGAGGAAACCTTTTCATCCTGCCATTTTTGTTCAAAAAGGTCGTTCAAGCTCTTACCCTCTTTCTCTGATTTTTGCTGCTTGCCACCTCCCCAACTGGTATATCAGAAACACAACTTTTCCAGCTGTGCTTCTCCTGCCATGTTTTCTCCCTGGCCATCTTACAAATAGATATGGTCATGTCATTCCCAAGCTGACCAGGCTCTGTTGGTTCTAAATGCTCCTGCCTTCTGCACATACGTGCCCTTCCTCCAGTCTAGAGAAATGTGCTCCTCTGTGAACTGTGCTACATACGAAGGTCCTGTGTGTTGGCCAAATCTTTCTTCCCTGGAAAACCATCTCTCAGGCAGGGTCTCTTGGGCTTGATGGGTACTCCTGACAAGGAGACTCTAGTTGGGGAACGCTGTGGAAGTGTTTATTGTACATTCGTTACGTGTTTGCAGTTTTGCTAAAAAAATAAACTGAGGCATATTAAACACTGTGAGTTAGAAAAACATCTATTCCAATCAGGCAGCACCAAACTGAAACGGGTGAGGAGGGTTCCACCTGCCTGAGCTTGGAGACTTTTATAGAGAAAAGGTGGAAGCAAGGTAAGGAAGTTATTGATTGGCTAGAGCGGAAGGCCTAGTTGGCTGTTTGTGATTGGTTGTCCTTGGGCTTCAATTCCATAACCTTGAGGCATTTACGGGCTTCTATTTTGGTTTGCTTACCTAAGGCCTCCGCCATTAGAGCCACCTCAGTCTAATGGCCGCCTTGCTTAATTAATTCAGCAGTTGTGCCTGGATTGTGGGCTCCTTCTGGACAGAATTTTGTATTTTCACCTCTCCAGCCCTAAATATGGCACTCTTATGGGGATCCACAGATATTGTTGATTGCACAGTTAACTAGTGACAATCCCTGAAATGCCTTTAGCAGTCTTGGAAGCCTATCATGCCAAAATTAGAAAAGAGCCTGGGAATGTAAATCCCCCTGACAGAATGATCGCGGTGGTAGCAGGTGGATGAAATTGAAAGCAAAGGCCAAATGCCCTTCTAAAATCTTGAGGCAGAAAGGCAGGGGGAATATCTGGGAGAAAGGGTGCCAGCAGAGTGGGGGAAATCCCACAGGAAAGGGAGGCTAAGGACAAGCAAAGGAAGAGCTGGGCCTTTGGTTCCACTAAATTCCTTTCTCTGAAGGACGATCTGATAGAGGCCTTTAGAACTGGAGGGGGAACATTTCATTTGTAAATTGTGCTTAAAATTGCTAAGTGCTTTGTTTTTTTGTAAAAGGTGACAGAACTGGCAAGGAGTTAAAGCCATTTTAGAAAAAGGTGATAAGGACAGATAACTCTAATGGAGTTTTTGGTTGGGAGAACAAAACTCCAGGGAGGGTTATTGAACGTAGGTGGGAGGGCACTCATGTGCCCTCTGCAATGCTCCTTTGGCTTGGTCACTTGCTTCCGCCTGGCTCTGGCTTCCTTCCATGGTCAAATCAGTATCTGCTTGTCATTTGGGACCACAGAAAGCAAAGGGCCTGCATGATAGTTTTGGGGATTTGAAAAGGCCTGGCCATCTCTCACTTCCAGGGCTGGCTAGTCACATCATTGGGTTACACCCACGCCTGCAGGGTCTTCGTGCCTCCAGGCTTTCGAGCCCCCCTCACAGCCTTTGGCCTGCAGCCTTCCCTGGACCCTCTCTGTCTCCTCGGTTAGAATGCCCACCTCTCCCAGCACCCTGAGCAGGCCAGCCAGTTAAACCGCTAGAGACTGAACTTGCTAAATCTCTTTTCCCCAGACCGCATGATCTTCCTCAAAGAAGATGCTTTGGGAAGGAAAACTGTTCTCAGAGAGAAACAAAGTACTATTAATGGGCTTTCAAGCCCTAATTGGGGGAAGGACTTGCCCTCTAATTATGCAGAGTGGGCAGTGGCTTACTTTGCCTTTGCATGGGGTTGACCTTGCCCATTATCTTTACATTATCTTTGTGTGCGGTTCATACAGGGACTACAAATAATAAAAAACTTGTTCGCAAGTGGGAAAATGCTGAACAGATCGAGCGAAGATAGAGTGTAATCCAGTCTTATTTATCCAACTAATGGGATTCTACTTAACTAGGGTGAAAAGTGAGAGCATGTGACCTGCTCAGTCAACACAGGGGAGATGGAAGTAGGCCGACCTTTGCATATATGAGAAGCTCCCGCAGAAGGCAGGGAGATAGACAGGCTTCTGCCCGCAGCCTTCTTCTTACCTAGGCCATAATGAAGCTCGGAGGAGCTCAGCTCTGCACAGCCAATTGAGCTGTGTCTCTCCTACCATTAATTCCTACAAATCTAGAAAAGGTAGCTGGGGAAGCAATTAGAGAAGGAAAAAAAAAATTCGGAGCCTTATTGCCTTTTGTACAAAATCAGGGTTTTGTTGCTTCTGTTGTTGTTTCTTTCTAGCACAGAGCCAAAAGAAATAAAGCAGTCCAAGACTTTAACATCAAATTTCTGCTTTGAAATTGCTAGAGGAGGAAATAATGTGTAGAGGAGAGAGCCTGCACACACATACCCCAAATACGTAGGTTTCAAATTAGAAATCTACATGCACGCACATTTTGTTTTTTTATGTCGCATTAATTCATTTTAATTTAACAAATATTGACCGTGTTCTATTTGCAAAACACAGTTATAGATGCAGAAAGAGGAAAATAAATTATCCCTGCATTTCTGGAGTGGATCTGATGGAGCAGGAGTCATAGATAAGAATCTCCCATAGAAGGATTTCACAGAGATGCATAGTAATAATTACGACAATAAAGTAATTATCACACACCTTTTGAGCTCAGCGTTACCTCTTCCCAACCACTTGTGCAGGGACCAGTTCTGTCCTGGCTTCAATCAGCTTTGTACAAGGGCAGTTGGACAGTGCCTCACCTTAGCCTCTGCCCCTTGTTTCTTGCCTTGGGTCTTATCTGAAGCACCTTCATGAAACCATTGACTCATGCCTTCAGAACCTGGAAATGTGGGACAGTTGAGCGGGGTTGTTGGGATGAGGGACATCTTTGATGAATCAGGAACAGGAGCCGATGGATAAATGCTTCCCCCTGTTATCAGGACACACAATTCTGAGGCACATTTTGTAATGTTCTCTAGGATGTTCTGTGCAATCCATCCTGTCATTTGCAAGGGTAACCAATTCTGTTACTGCTTTCCAACCTTCTGTATTACTGTTGCCTGGGCTGGCTTCTCCAACACTATGCCTGTGTATGGGCCTTTGCTTCAGGCTATGCTTTCAGGAGAAACCAGGCTAAGAAAAATAATGGCATTTACCATGCATCAAACATTACTTTGAGCACTCTCTATGTAATTGCTGGGTTAATTCTTCCCAGATACCTCTTAAGCCGAGAGGAAATACTGTTATTCTCATTTCACAAGTAAGGAAACAGGTTTAAAAAATTCAGTGACCGACGCAATGTCATATTGTTGGTGATAGTGCCAAAACTTAAATTCAGGTTTGTTTAATGTCCAACCTCTCACAGCAACAACAAAAACCTTGAAGTGGTGTGGTTCGTGTGGCAGCCATGGTGGTGCTCTCCTCAACATCTGTTCTACTCCTCTGGGTGCTACATGCAGTTTGGATGGGTTTGGCCTTGGCCCTCTTCCCCGGGTTCAGGGGTGACCCCTGATTGGTCTAAACCTGATTAATCCCATTACGCTTGCCATAGGGATTGCTTCTGATATGTCAGGCTCCATTCATTAGAACACAGCATCTCCAGGTCGCAGTGCTAGGTTTACATGTAAGCATGTGACCCAGGATGCTTCCATTAGAAGCTGCTAACTGCCAAACATTGGCATGCTCAGAGCTCAATCTTTGGGCATCTTCTCTATCTATACTTGCTCACCTGGTGACTTCCTCTGGTCTCATGGCTTTAAATGCCATTTATATACCAAAACTCCCAAATGTTTATGTCTAGCCCAGACCTCTTCTTGAAACGCTAACCTTATTGGTACATCAACTACCTCTTAGACATTTACACTTGGATGTCTAATTGACGCATAAAATTTAACACGTCCAAGAGTAGACTTCAGATCCCCTTCTTTCTCATCCTAGTTAATATCAACTCCAACCTTTCTATTGCTCAGACCAAAATTTTGGAGGCATCCTTGGCTTTTCCCTTTTGCTCACACCTACAGCCATTCATCAACAGATTATTGGCTCTGCATTCAAAACATAAGCAGAATCTGACTGTGACCTTTGCACTGCACTGCCATCACCCAGGCCAAGCCACTGTACCTTCTGCCTGGTTTCTTATCCACCTGGCTTCTCTGCACTCCCCTAGCCTGTGTCCTACCTACTCCTATTACAGCATTCGCGTGCTTTGACACTTTTATTTAACCTTTGGAAAATGCTTCCATCACTCTTACAGAGTTAAGTGGTTATGAATTCAAGGCCATCATGGGTATACAACATCAGCATCTCAGTTGGGCCTCTGGGGCAAGGTAGTTTTTTTGGTGATAGTTGAAATAATAAATAAATAATAAATGACATCCATGACACCAAATGGGAAGATGATCCTTTCCTGAACTGACTCATGGGCTGAGAGGTCAAATTATTGCTTAGGATAATTTTTATACATTTACCTACAATTAGACACCTTGATCATAGAGTGACAGAGCCACATTTACCTACAACTAGGCACCTTGATCATGGGGTGACAGAGTCAGGCCAGGCATTAAAAGAGCTGATATTCGTTCTGCCTAATTAACTTTTTCCCTTAGATAAGTCATGTCTGTTTCTGAGTTATTTCATCTCTTTATGTGTAAAATGAAAAAATAATACCTGCTTCTGTACCTCATAAGGATGTTGTCTGTTTGAAACGATGTATAGGAACTCCCATATCCCCTGACTTGTATATAAAAATGTGTCTGTGTATGGGCTTAATGCACTTTTTCTTTTTTCTGCTAATAGAGGCCATAGTTTTTATGACCTTCTCAAGATGACCCAAGAGAGACCAAGATCTTCCGGTAGTGATGCTTTGTAAACTATAAAACACTGTTCACATAAAGGTACCATCTACCGGACTCCTTAAATCATCCTCAATGACCTTGTTGTATATGGGGACAAGGGCTCTTGACTAAGAAATTGTGACTTTGGCCTTTAAAAACCAATAATGAATCAATAAGCTTTGTATGTCCATAGCAGTTAGTAATCATGGCTTCACAAAAAATCATCCAGCACATATATTTTAACAATCATGATACTGCTCTAATCTAGACCTGACTATGAAGTTTTGAAGGCAGTTGAGGTAACTGCCATTAAAATATCTGAATAGCTCTTTTATTGTAACTCTTGAGACACAAAAGTTTACTACACTGTAAATTTCCTTTCCATCTAGTTCCTTTCTTCCTCCTTCCCTCCTTCCTCCCTCTCTCCTTCCCTCTCTCCCCGCCTTCTTTTCTTTCTTCTTTCCTTCCCCAGACATTTACTGAATGCCAAGTGGGCCTTAAACAGCACTGTGCTGCCCTGGGTTCCTGGAGGAGCCTTATCCTATGAGTGTGGAGAGACCACACCCAGATCCCGGGATGAGTTTGCAAACCGGGAGGGTGAAGCTGTCTGGGAGCCCAGCGCCACTATTCAGATCACTCGGTGACCCTCTGTCGGTCACTTAACCTGCTGTGCTGCTATTTGCTCATCTGTAAAATTGCTCTCCCTCTTGGGCTTGTTGTGAGGATAAAGGAAAATAATAGGTGGCAAAGTGCACTGGATGGTGAAAGTCTAATACCACATCAAAGTATTATCATTTTAGAAGTTTATCCCTGAGTAGTGCCGACACCGACGTATGGAAGGTAAGGCTGCAATTAGAGACCTGCCTCATCTTTAGTCCACCAATAATAAAGCATTCTCCAAGCAGTGACCCAATTTCAGGCGCCCCGTGGTTATTTGCGAGTTTTCTTCTTATTCTTGATATAAGTAGAGCAACTCAGAATTTTTGAGGACAATTCCAAGATCAACTAGTCTGCAGTCTTGCCTCTCTAAGTACGGGTTCAGAGCATGTGTCATTAAAGCTATCAAGAGCATCATTAATGGGTGGTTTTGTTTAGTTCAGTGCATCTTAACTGGGGCCTGCTATGAGACAGACCTTGGGGATAGACAGGTGGGAAATATCCATCCTAGACCTGAGGGAGCGAATAGTCTAGTAAGAGAAGATCCAGTGAGCAAATGTGTGTAAGACAATGGGGATAGAATGATGACAGATCTCCTCTGGCAAGCACTGACTAAATGAGAGGCATGGTGTTAGAACTTTTCATAAGGCAGCATTTTGAAGCTTCCCAACAACAAGGTGACGTGGTAGTTCTATACCCATTACCTGAGAGGGCACTTGGGCCTCAGAAATCTTACATAACTTGGCCAGGATCACACATATAATAGGTTTCAGCCAGGTCAAAAAGTTTGGTCTGTCTGATTTCACGGATGTTAGAAAGAAACAGAGGAAATCACTTAGCCCCAAGGGAGGGCCAGAAAAACAACCAAAGCATTTCACTGAAGATTAAATTGAGCAATGTACTTGTCTAGTGCTGGAGGATAGAATATGTTCCCTTTAATAGATGCAGTTGGAGTATGTTTTGATTTTGGAAAACCTGCTAAATGCTTATCAAAGAAGCCTTATGATCATCTGGATATTTCTAAGATACACACAGGCATAAGTTTTCATCATCCAAATCTCCAATCTCTGAAATAATAAAAAACTTAAAAATGTGTATCTTTCATAAACCAAGCTAATCAAGCATTAGCTGCATTAGTAGGTATCCAGTCAATACTTGATTCTGACAATAAAATTAACAAAGACCAGATTAGGTCAGGGCTTTTATTTGTCTATTTCTTGTATTTGCAATTTTCTTTGATAACGGTATCTCCTTATTATGACTCATTCCCGAAGTTCCACTGTGAGAGCTTCATTCCTTAAGAATTTTGGACTCTACTATGTCATTAAGTACCTGAAGAACAGCAACCCTTTAAATCAGGATTTGCAAATAATGACCCATGGGCAAAATTTGGACTATAACCTATTTTTGTATAGCTTGCAAGAGCTAAGAATGGTGTGTTTTTTAAAAAAAAATTTTAATGTTTACTTATTTTTGAGAGAGAGGGAGACAGAGCATGAGTGGGGGAGGGGCAGAGAGAGGAGGAGACACAGAATCCAAAGCAGGCTCCAGGCTCTGAGCTGTCAGCACAGAGCCTGAAACGGGGCTTGAACCCACGGACCACGAGATCATGACCTGAGCAGAAGTCAGACGCTTAGCCACCCAGACGCCTCGCTAAGAATGCTTTTTATATTTTTAAAAGATTGTTTGCAGAGGAATGTGTACCATAGATCATATGAGGCACACAAGAGCCTAAAATATTTACTATCTTACTCTTTAAAAAGTTTACTGACCCCCTGCTTTAAATGATAGTGACTGGTTAACTTTCTCAGGGAAGGGCAGGTTTTCAAGGAGAAGAGAGAAGGGTCTTGTGAATCCTGGTTATATGCTTCTCGCCAACAAGAGGCTGTGGGAGCCAGGGAGATGCACCACTCAGCTCTCACTCCAAGAGAATTGTATCTGTGACTCCTCCAGGATCTGCCTCAGCTTTTTGCCTGAGGCCGTGCTCTTCCTGGGTAGTGATGGGTCCCAGAAAATGCCACCCTGAAATGTATCTCTTTGGCATATGGATTATTTTGAGCTAAAGGCTATTGAGATTCAGTAGCTACAGGAAAAGCTCTAAAGCCAGAGTACAAGTTTTCCTTTTGCAAAGGAAATTTGCACATATTAAGAAAATTAACGTTTGAGGAAGGTACCTCCCTGTCCTGTACCAGGAAGAAGAGGACTCTTAACAATTCTTATCAATAGGGAAAGTACCAACTTATATCTATATATTAAACCTTATTAAGCAGCCTTTGTTTACCATATTTTCCTGGACCTTCCTATAACTTGCCTTTCCTTCCTGGAATCCAAAAATGCCCTTATCCTTTGTTTAGCCTAAGAGGGCAGATAAGACCAAGTTCTAATCATCCCTTTGGGTTACTCATCACTGTGTGCTCCCATGTGTACATCTATGACAAACCTGTTAATAAACGTAGGTTTTTCTCTTGTCAGTGTGTCTTTGACCAGTCTAATTTACAGGGCCTCAGCTGGACAACCTAAGGTGGGTAGAGGAAGAACATTTTTTTCTTCCCCTCCAGCAACCTCAGCCATTGTCTTCTAAACATGACAGGTGTCAAATGGGTTATCCTGAGATGAGCAGCTTTACTTACAATGTAGCATTGGACTGGATGCAGGAGATGAGCAAGAAAGGGGGGGAAAAAGATATCAAGATAACTTCAGGAGAGTGAAATACAATTTTACTTGAATACCATATGACAGCCCGTTTCCTAAGGTAAGAAGGTTGTATTGCTAGGATTGCCAGATTTAACAAACGGAAATAGAGGATACCAAGTTAAATTCAACGTTCAGATACACAACACATCTTTTAGAATCTGTACATTCCTTAGCATAAGCATTTCTCAAACTGGGGTGCCAGAAGAGATCGCCTCTTAAAAGAGTTCTGCATTGGGTGAAGAAAAAGAAAAAAATACTTTAGCATGAGTATGTCCCAAATATTGCAGGAGATAGATTAAAAGTTATTCACTGCTTACCTGAAATTCAAATCTAAGTGCGTGTCCTGTGTTTTGTCTGGCAGGTCTAGTTATGGGATTATTGGCTTAAAGGAAATCTGTTGAAACAGAAATCGTGTCTTAATTAATTAGAAAGACTCGTTGGGAATTTGAGATTCTGTAGTCTAACGTGTTTATTTTTACATGAGGGTGGCGAGTGGCTTGCCCTGGGTCATGGAGACAAGTAATCTCAGAACTGTCCCAACACCCACCCTCGCCAAGTTCAGAGTGCTTTCTACTCCATTACTTAGTCTCGCTCCAAAGAGATACCTTTCTGACGCTCGTGATGTAGCACCATTCTTTTGAGTTTCCTTTGCCGCTTCTTCTTTCTATTCCCTTTCTTATCAAATTGGTCTCCTTCAAGAAATGGCTTCTTATATCTTTGTTGACACACAATTTGAATAGTTAGTAGACTTCACAAAACGTTAAATGTGTCTGCTTGGGTCCACATATCTATCCCTGTATTTTTAAGATTAAAATGGTTATTGTAGAAAATTCAGAAAGTATAAAATAGCACAAAGAAGAAAATAAAACTTACTCATAATCTTCCATGGTTGTAGATAGCCACTAAAAATATTTTGGTGGGATCCTTATTTTTCTATTAAAAACAAAACAAAACAAAATTGAGATATAGTTACAACCTATATATTTATATTTATTTTAATTATATGAAATAAATATTACCTATTTTATTTAATATTTATTTAACTTATATTTATTTTAATATATTTAAGTTTTTATATGTATTTTAACTTATACATGATATATAATTTATATATGATAAAATATTTTATATATTCATAACATACACTTTAAATATTTCTAATGTATATATAAAACCTACCTATATATTTTGTAACCTGCTTATATAAATTAATATCTGTGTGTATTTTCTTACTCCTAATTTTTCTACCACAAGATAGGGCTCTATTACATGGATGTAGTGTGTTTTATTTGATCGCTTTCCTATTGAAACACGTTGAGTTAATTTTTTTTTCCTGGATAGTAATTGATGTTCTGATGAACATTATAATACCTAAAACTTTGGAAGTTTACTGATTGTCCCCACATTTAAGGGGTATGCAATGACTTGCTGAGTTGTAGAGGAAGCTTGTTTTAAGGATTATTGATTTATATTACTAAAGCGTCCTATAGAAAGATTGGGCCAGTAAATGGCTGATAAGCAGTGTACAGGAGAATGCCTTTCCTACACCTTTGCCAACCATGGTTATTGGCAATTAAAAAAAAATTTCCTAAAGAATTAAAACGATGACATGGGTTATTTAATTTTAATTTCAGTGGTCATGAAAGAAAGGTAAAAAAATTTTCATGTATTTATAGGACTCGTGTCTTTTTTTTTTTTTTTTTTTTTTAGTGTTTATTTATTTATTTTGATAGAGATTGGGATGAGAGAGTGTGTGAGCTGGTGGGGGGCAGACAGGTAGGGAGAGAGAGGATCCCGAGCAGGCTCCGTGACGCATAAGAGCCTTATGCGGGGCTCGATCACAAAAAGGGTGAGATCACTGCCTGAGCTGAAATCAAGTCAGATGCTTAACCAACTGAGCCACCCAGGTGCCCCAGGCCTTGTGTACTTTTCTATAGTGAATTGTCATTTTTCTTTTTTGTTTGTACAATTGTTTTACTATTGGAATGTTCATTTTATTAACTGGAATTAAATGTGTGTGTTAAGATTCTTAATCTTTTGTTTTATTCCATGCCAGAAATAATTTTTTTCTCATTTGTCATTAGCTTTTTATTTGTGCATAATATTTTTATTAAGCAAAAGTTCTGAGTTTGTATATAAGTAATTCTATCAACTCTTCTTCATAGTCTTTGAAGTTATACTGAGCAAGACCTTCCTTTATTTGTAAAATATAAATACTTAACTGTATTTTTCATATATATATATATATATTTTTTTTTTTTTTAATGAGCAAATTGAGGGGCACCTGGGTGACTCAGTCGATTAAGTGTCTGACTCTTGATTTTGGCTCAGGTCATGATTTCAGGGGTTCCTGAGATCTAGCCCCACGTAGGGCTAGGGATTCTCTCTCTCCTTTCTCTCTTTGCCCTCCTTTGCTTGTGCTCAAAATAAATAAAACATATTTGCAACTACATGGATGGAACTAGAGGGTATCATGCTAAGCGAAATTAGTCAGAGAAAGACAAATATCATATGACTTCACTTATATGAGGACTTTAAGAGACAAAACAGATGAACATAAGGGAAGGGAAGCAAAAGTAATATAAAAACAGGGCGGGGGACAAAATATAAGAGACTCTTAAATATGGAGAACAAACAGATGGTTGCTGGAGGGGTTGTGGTAGGGGGGATGGGCTAAATGGGTAAGGGGCATCAAGGAATCTACTCCTGAAATCATTGTTGCACTATATGCTAACTAACTTGAATGTAAATTAAAAGAATAAAAATAATAAAAAAATAAATAAAACATTAAAAAAACAACAAATTGAGCTGTTTGCATTTAATAATTCAACCCAGACTGCATTTTTTGGTATGCAATATTCTTCTTGATTTTCGTGATCTGAGTATTTAAAACACATTTAAAGAAAAAAATCTGTAATAAAGACAGTTTTTCACATGCAGTCATTTCCTACATTTCTGCACAGAAGTACCTATGCAAAGAATTTGTAAATGTTATGACCCCCAGGGAGATCTCAAGAGAGAACACTTCTTTAATGTCTTAATGCTTCAAAGGACCTGTGAACAAAGAAGGTTTTTCTTTTTCGATTGACCTATTACATTTGCATAATCTTTTCTGATGTCATATAGAAGGGAGAAGACTTATTATGGCATCACAAGGCAGAATTAGGACAGATAGGTGAAAGGTACACAGAGACAGAACTCAGCTCAAAGTAGGGAAGACAATGCTGCCTGGAAGTCATTGTTCTGACCTTCCAGCCTAAGTTTTTGTTCAGAGGCTGTGTGTGGCTGTGCTCAAAGAGATACCTGTTTTAGCAGGCTCTGTGATGAGAGTTAATGGGCAGGTATCCTATCATCATGAGAACAGTGTCTTTCCGTTAAACAATTTAAACTTCCTTGTGTTAGTTACTATTTATTATCCCCAAACTAGGAACTTAAAACAACTATTTTATAATGGGGTGCCTGGGTGGCTCAGTAGGTTGGGCGTCCGCCTTCAGCTCAGGTCATGATCTCACGGTTCGTGGGTTCGAGCACCACATCAGGCTCTATGCTAACAACTAGGAGCCTGGAGCCTGCTTTGGATTCTGTGTCTCCCTGTCTCTCTCTGCCCCTCCCCTGCTCCCGCTCTGCCTCTCTCTCAAAAGTAAATAACATATTAAAGAAAAATTAAACAACGACAACAACTATTTTATTTTGCCTATGATTTTGTGGGTCAGGAATTAGGGATAATTTTGGCTTGAGCTCCCTCATGAGGTTAGAGTTAGTTGCCGGCTAGGGTGCATAATCTGAAGACTCAACTAGGCTGGATGTTCCAGATGGCTCATGCACACAGCTGGCAGTGGAGGCTGGCTTGTTGGCTGGGTACTCAGTGAGGACCGTTGACCTAAGTTCCTATGTGTGGTCTCTCATGCATGGTGGTCTCAGGAAAGTCAGACTTCTTACATGGCACTTGCTATACCAGTGCACATATTCCAAGAGAACCAGGTGGAAGCTGAATGGTCTTTTCTAATCTAGCCTTGCAGGTCACATAGTTATCACTTCTAGTGTACTCTTTTGGTTGAAGCAGCCACAAGGCCACCTGATTCAAGAAGAGGGAATACATACTCCATCTCTTTTCTATTTTATTTTATTTTATTTTATTTTATTTTATTTTATTTTATTTTATTTTATTTTATTTTAGAAAGAGAGGGAGGGAGAGTGGCAGAGGGAGAGAAAGAGAATCTTAAGCAGGTTCCATGCTCAGGATGGAACCCGACACGGACTCTATCCCATGACTCTGGAATCATGACCCAAGTCGAAGCCAAGAGTCAGACACTCAACTGACTGAGACACCTAGGTGTCCATCTCTTATTGGGAGGAGTACAGAAACACTTGAGACCATTCTTTAAAACTGCCATACTTACTGATACATGTTTCCTGTTCCCCTGCCTCCTCTCCACCCATGATCCATATTTCATGGTTCCTTCTACTCTGCTTTGTTCCACTACAGAGAAATAGTTGGGAGTGGGAGTTTGTCGAAGGGGGAACATGTGATCTTATCCAGCTTATCAGGCGTTTCAAACAAACCAGTTGGAGCATTTTTAATTTCAATTTTATACTGAGTTACTATCTTGATATTTGTTGAAAATCAAATACATACACTCTAATTTCACTCTATGTTCATTTATTTCCAGACAAACTCTAACTCACCTGGGGAGAGAAGATGCAAATTATGCTATGTTGTCCCCAGCCTCCATTTAAATTTTCTATGCCAAGGTTGTAAGGTTGACTTTGGTTCCTGGCTCATAACTGTCTAGGATGACAGGCTGAATCTGCTACCTCTTTGTGGATTTCTGGGATTTACCTTCTGTGACCCCAGGCTTAGTTAAGCCTTTGGTCAGCCCCCGGGTAGGCAGGCTACTGGAAATGCTCTACACAATTCCTTCCTTGGTTGGAATGTCCTCGGAGACTCTATATTCCTTTTACATAAATCTTTTAGAGGCTAGGTAAGCAAAAGAGGCAAAAACCCAATTATTTGGAGAACGCTGAGTTACAGATGAGTTTATGTAATTCAGGTAGCACCGTCGTAACCTGGAAGTGAGGAGTGAGGCGGGCAGCCCTGCATTTGCTGTCTGACTCCGTCCGGCAAGCTCTTGTGCCTCCTTAATTAGGCCACGTTTTCAGTTGCAGAAGGGGATGAATGTTATATTTGTTGGTTTATGTCCCAATAATATCACAAAGGCCTAGGGTTTATTTGCATCAATTGCTCTGGGGTGCGGATGGCTCTTTGTTCTGCTTTGCTCTGGGCTGCCTGTCAGGGCCCCACCACAGTGGGATGGGGAAGGAGTGAAATTACAGAAGAGTATTTGCAGTGCTGAGCCCTGCTGCATTGTGCAAGGGGATGGGAACCAAGACCACAGGATTTGGCCTAATGAGACAGTGAAAACTGGATGTGGTGTGTTAAATCTCCTTTTTTTTCCATCCTACTTTAGAAGCCCTCCTGCTGTTCAAGTTTTTTTTTTTGTTTTTTTTTTTTTAAAGAAGAGTAAATAGGCGGACAGAAAACTCTAGCTCTAAAATACGCAGTAGGGTTTAATTAATCATTTTGAAGGTTCCTTTCTGTCAATGAAACATGTTGCTAGTGTTTTGCTCTATGATACGTGGCCATCATCTGGGGATCAGACTTTGCCTTTATAAGTAAGAGCCCTCCTGTTTACCCTTTGCTTCCTAATCTATCCATTTGTTCTTGTATAATATGATACCATAATATGATACCAAGCCCCCAGGCTATGTTTGGAGATTGTTTCCTGCCCTGAACAGAAAAGATATTACAGTTTTCTGATACTGCCAAATGTTGGCCTAACATCAAAGCCCTTCTCATGTATGTGAGGACCTCTCACATTCTTGGATCACAGCTACCCAAACACTCTCCTTAGTTTCAGTTCTTGATTCTGCATTGACAGTGCTCCTACCTTTGCCCTCCTTTCTGTGAGCTCCTAACCTATTACCTCTTATTGTCTCAGTGTGCTAGTCCAGGGATGCAGCCATTGATCATTATTCAACTCTAGGACTATGTTTGCTTAGCATGAAGACATTCAGCAACACTTTTTTTTGCCACAGTAATGAGGAACAGAGTCAATGTATTTCTCCATAAAAGCCAGGTGTTGGGTGGAACAGCGCTCTCGATCTTATTGAGGTCTACAGTTCATTAATTCATGCAAGACATCTTTATTGAGACCTGAATAATGAGAAAGACTAGTCAGACAAGGATTTGGGAAAAAGAATATTCTACATTGATGAAATGTGTCAAGGTCCTAAGGAGGGAAAGAATCCAAGAAGAGCACATGGACAGAGGTAAAGTGAAATGAGATAAAGAGGTTGACAAAAAGATCTTTAAGGGGCGCCTGGGTGGCTCAGTCGGTTGAGCGGCTGACTTCGGCTCAGGTCACGATCTCGCGGTCCGTGAGTTCGAGCCCTGCGTCGGGCTCTGTGTTGACAGCTCGGAGCCTGGAGCCTGTTTCGGATTCTGTGTCTCCCTCTCTCTGACCCTCCCCCATTAATGCTCTGTCTCTCTCTGTCTCAAAAATAAATAAAACATTTTAAAAAATTAAAAAAATAAATAAATAAAAAAGATCTTTAAAGGCCAGGATGAGGGGTTCAGATTGGGTCCTTAATAGTTACGCTAAGCCACTGGAGGGTTCCAAGCAAGAGAATGGTACAGTCTGAATTTATGTTGAGGCTAAGACTAGACCACAGGCACCAGCTCCAAGGCTAAAACCATTTTCCAGGTAAGGGATGATGGTAAAATGCACGAAGGTGCAGTACTCCTATCAGGAAGGGTTGGTCACAGAATGGATAGGACCTAATGTATTTATATATAGAATGGAAGTGAGAGGAAGGTCAAGGGTGAGCAGCTTGAGCAACTGAATAAGGTGGTGCCATTTACTAAGATGGATAAGAGTAGAGGGGAAGCAAATTTGGGAGAAATGGGATCCTTGTATTTGGAGTCCAAGAGGAAAAGTCAGATTTGGTCATTATCAGTTTACACATGGTAAAGTCATCAGACAAGATGCAAACAGTTCTTCAATTACAGTGTTACAAGGAAAAATCCAAAGATGGGGGTAAAATAAATGACTTCTTAACTTAAAAAAGAGGAGTCTGAGAAGTGACTTGATGTTTCTGTTGTACAGAAGAGCAAGAAAAGGAAAAATGGGCTTTACCTGAAGCAGAAGGGATTTATTAGGACTACAACAGACACATGAACCAAAGGGAATACCTGAGGGAAACTGGAATGCATTTCATCATGATTTTTGTAAACTACATGTGGAGGTATAGCTAAGTGCACATATCGTATGTGCATAACTTACTGCATTTTCACAAAATGAAAATATCTATGTAACCCCACCCAGAACAAGAAACATTACCAGGACCACAGAAACCCACCTGTGCTTCTCGCGATTAGAAACGAGACTTCCAATAGCATAGATTAATAATGTCTCTTTAAAGACTTCATATGAATGTAATCATACAATATATATTGTTTTCTATTTTTATTCACCATCAGGTTTGTGAGATTTTTTTTTCATATTGTTGCATGTGCACGCTGATGAATACTACTCCACTGTGTGAAGATACTATAATTTATTTACCCATTCTGCTGTTGATGGGCACTTGGCTAGTTCCTGGTTTTCAGCTAGTAGGAAGCATGTCATCATGACCATTCTCGTATATATCTCTGATGAACATATACACATATTTCTGCTAGGTACACAACTAACAGCGAAATTGCTCTTTCATAGTATATGCCAATGTTCAGCCTTAGTAGATACTGCCAAACATTTTCCAGAGTGGTTGGGATAATTTACACATGTATGAGCAGTGGAAGAGAGTTAGTGTTTTTCCAAAGCCTTGACTACACTTGGCATTGTTGGCCCTTTTCATTTTAGCAATTTTGATTGGTGTGTAAGTGGTACCACATTGTTTTAATTTGCGTTTCCTTGGTGACTAATCAATCAATTTGAATACACTTTCATGTTTTATTGCTCACTTGACTATTCTCTTTGTGAAGTGTTATTTCCAGCCTTTGGGTAAATTTTCCAATGGATTTCATATCTTTTTCTTATTGGATTGTAAGGGTACTTTATATATTCTATGAGTGTTTTGTCAGACGTGTGTTGTGAATATTCTTTTTTCACTCTTTATGTTGCCATTTCGTTCTCTTTTAAAGGTGTCTTGTGATAAACAGAAGTGATTAATATTAATATAGTTGAGTTTTTGTTTTCCCTTTGTGGTTAATTTTAATTTTTTTGTTAATTTATTTTTAACTTTTTTTAGTGTTTATTTTTGAGAGAGAGAGAGAGAGAGAGAGAGCCAGTGGAGGAGGGGCAGAGAGAGAGGGAGACAGAATCTGAAACAGGCTCCAGGCTCTGAGCTGTCAGCACAGAGCTTGATGCAGGATTTGAATTCGAGAACCATGAGATCATGACCTGAGCTGAAGTCACATGCTTAACCAACTAAGCTACCCAGGTGTCCATATTTTATTTTATTTTAATTTAATTTAATTTTATTTTATTTGTGGTTAATTTTTAAATGTCTTATTAAAAAATCTTTGTCTACCCTAAGATCACAAACATTTTAATCATATATTTTCCTCTAAAAGGTTTTTTAATTTACTTTTCACATTTAGATGTACACTACATTCAGAATTGGTGTGTGTGTGTGTGTGTGTGTGTGTGTGTGTGGTGTGAGGTATGGATCCAGATATGTATATTTTTTCTCCTTTTTGGTTATTCAATTGACCCAGCACCAGTTTTGGAGAAGTCCACTCTTCATCCCACTGCAGCATAGTGTTGCTTTTGTCATAAATGGCGTCACTGTAAATGTGAAGGTTCTTAAGAGTTTCAACATTGAACTGAAGCTTCCCCCTTCAAATGGTAACCATAAAAACCAGATACTTAAAGTTGAAATATAACTTAAAGGTCTTCTAGTCCAGTGGTTCTCAAAATGTGGTCCTTGAGCAGCGAGTGACAGACTTACCTGGGAACTTGTTAGAAATGCAAATTTTAGGGCCCCACCTAATACCCACTGGATCAGAAATTCTAGGAGTGGAGCCCAGAAATCTGCATTTTAAACCCTCCAGGTGATTCTGGTTCAAGTTCAAATCAAAGAAAAACAATCCTAGCACATCTTCTATTTACAGGTACTGAGAGCAAACCAGATAATAGGTAATTTTTTTGTTTTAGTTAGCCAATTAGAATTCATGATGAAAATATGTCAATTTTCCTGATATGGAACAAATTTGAGGACTTCAAAATATTTGACCTTTCTAATCTGAACAAAGTGCTTAATACACTTACTTTAAGAGGAGTGTGTGTGTGTGTGTGTGTGTGTGTGTGTGTGTGAATAAAGATATTTTTAGAGGATTGGAGACAGAATGAGTTCAGAATCTCTCTCCCTATGCCACTTCATGCCCTCTAAACATTGCTTGGGCTAACAGGGGAAATGCCCCAAGGCAAAAATAGTGATGGGCTTGAGCAATGGAAAGAAAGAGAGAGAGAGAGAGAGAGAGAGAGAGAGAGAGAGATCAGCCAGGAAACTGACCCTTAACTATGGAGAACAAATTGATGGTTACAAGAGGGGCCCCACCTAATGGGGATGGGTGAAATGGGTCACTAGCACCGGCTGATGTATGGAATTGTTGAATCACTATATTGTACACCTGAAACCCATATCACCTTGTGTGTTAAATTTTACTGGAAGTAAAATTTTAAAAAGTGATGGGCTAAAATATTCCTCCAGGGTATTTCAAGCTAGTCATCTCTTTTGAAAGCTTTTTAGACCTCTTTCTGGTCTAAAGTGTAAATTCATGGGTTGAAGAGTACTTTCATTATCCTCTTCCATATATCTTAATATTTAAGTGAGTTTAACACTTATGCCCAGAACCACAGAGATGAAAACAGCTCCTTGGTGCCAATCTCTTTGAGTTGTCGGTCTCTTAAGCAGCCCCTTAAATGGATTATGCAGCCCTGCTCAGGCTCACCACCTACATTCAGGAGGTATCTCTGAGTTCCTCATTAGAAAAGTAGATTTAGTAGAGGTCCAGAAAAGGTCTTATGAATTGTTGCCTGCTACTCCTGTTCTTGAAATCTCATAGTTAAGACAGGTGCATGCCGCATGGAGGCTGCTTTCTGGATTGCAAATGAGATGATCTGGAAATTGCCTCCGAAATACTTCTAAACCTCCACTGATTAGAATGAGCAGAGAAAAGAGCAGAGAGAGGCACTCACGGCTTTCAAACTAAGCTCCACGTCTGCTTCTCTGCCTGCTAGCCAATCGCTATTTAGCCATTCATTTGCCTTATTGTAAGGCTGCATCTTCAGGGAAGGCAATCCAGAAATATGCAAATCATTTCAAAAGGGCTAGCTTCTCTTTTGTCCCTTCTGTTCTGAGAGTTTGGGGCAGGCACTTCTATTCTCTTGCTTTTTGGTACCAGAAACAGATGGTAGCTATTTCTCCTTAGAAACTTAGCTTTATGGGACTTTCTAATGATAAATGAGTCAATATTTCCAAGAGGGCAAATAAAGAGGAGATTCTAAACCATCAGGTATTATTAGTATTGTTGTTACTAAATTTTATCTTCTTTCGGAAATTGCCTTTTTTCCGTTTGCTTCTGGTTTAATATGCTAGCTTTTCATGACCTTCACATTGTTTGTTTACAGAGCAAGTAGGGTTAATGTTTCACATTTAACATAGGACATTTCATCTTCAAAGAACTCTTCAAGTAAGCTAATTGAAAGGAAGCTAACAGAAGAGTACAAAGTTAACACTAAAAAAAGGAAAGGCTTCTAAACACAGACCTGGAAAGATAATGGCAAAAAGCAAATCAATCAAAAACATATATATGAGAGAGAACTGAAGGTCTGGAACCAAGTCTGGATGGAGGTCCAGTGTCAGTGAGGGTTGTGTACTTGGCATGGGATGTGTGTGTGCCTGCTGTTTATCAGCCAGGGCGTCCAGACTTTGAAAAACTTCTGCTAATGCTGCTGATTCTCAATTGAAAGACCATTCATGGTCATTTTCTCCCCTTCTTGCTGCTTGTGGCTAAAAGTGGGCAAATGAAGTTCGTTTCAAAGTTAGAGGTAGATGAGTAAAAGAACCTCCAAACTCTGCTCCTATGGGCAGTTGGGGCTCCATTTGGGTGAGCAACTGGTCTGGCTTTTGTAATGATACTTGGCCCTTCTGATCTGCTGGTTTGATTCGGTTGGCACCATGCGTAGGTATTTTCCCAGCTCATAATGGAAGGCAATAGCGTGTTTGAGTTGGAGAGTTGCAAACAACGTCTGGGTAATGTGAGGCCAGATACTTTCACTGTTCTACACCACTTGTCTAGCACAATGCCTGGCTCAGGGAATGCATTCACTTGTAGAGTGAATAAATAAATTGATGAATCACCTTGGGTCCCTGGTAAAACTCCTGGATGGTTAGTGTGAAAGGCCACTTGAACATGATCCTGTGCTTGCTTGACCTTTCTTTATGGCTGACTTTTAGAAAATATAACCCATTCAGCAGCCTGGTTTCTTCCTGTGTAACATAATAACTGTGTATTGTGAATAATATCTATAGTTCATTCAAGTTCCCCATTGCCTTAAAGCTCTCTGATATATACGTGCTATTTTTTTTCCCCAATCAAGGAAGAAGACTTGCGTATGGCCTCATTTATTTCATACCAGCAAATAAAAAGAACCAAATGGGATTACAAAGTCCAGCCCAGATGAAATATAGCTTTTCTTTGGAAGTCTCTTCTCTACCCCAGGCTGTAAACCTTGGCCACCATGCTTTATATGAGGAAAATCACATCTTGCTATTAATAACACCTAGGCTCTCGATGGTTGGTAAGAGAGGGAAATGGCAAAGATCTTTGAGGCTTTAATTCTTGTCTCCTGAATTCACCTGGCTCTTGAGGATTTCACATTACTTATGCCTGTCACCTACACGTAGACCTTCCATATATTTCCAGCTGTGTAACATTCTGGCCAATGTGGATACCTGATTCCTTATTATTTCATTACAGAGCTGAGGCAAGGCCAGTAGGGAAGGGATTGTTTTCTCTTGTGCAATAAGGCAAGTGGTTAAGAGTGGTTTTGGCATCAGAAAGACTTAGGTTCAAGTCACTGTCTGCCATTTTTTTTTACTGTTGTGACCCTGGGCTGGTGACTTTATCCGTCTGAGTCTCGTTTTTTTCATCCGTAGAATTGGCGTGCATATAATACTTATGTCCTGGGACTTTCAGGAGCACTGAATCAGGTAATTCCAGGAAAACATAATGTAGTCCTAGGCACATAGTAAGTGCTCAGTAAATGTTAGATATTTTTACTACAAACTGCTACTATAGGTCAGGACATGGCCAAAGAGAGATAAACACAAAAAGGAACATAAATCCAAATAATTGGGTTTCTAAGAGATAGCTTAGTTCCTGGGCTTTTAGGATTCAACCCATTCTCACTCTGTGAGTGGGCCATCATCCTAGGACAGGCACCTAGGAGTCTGGGCCTAGCCCCAAGGGAATGAGACCAGCATGTGACAGGATTTTCTTTTCCCTTCTCCCTAAGACTCTCCTTCCCGGTTTCGTTTTTCTGACTGAGAAACTGCCTCTTGCCAGATAATAGAAAATTAGAACTGACTTGCCCTCTGAGAAAAGGTCTCTGCTGACGTGGGAGAGGAAAGGGTGGCCTCAGCAGGAAAATAACAGAATACAGCAAAACAAGCCTAATACACATACAGGGGATACACATAAATAGCAGCAATGGGGACATTTCATTATATCTACAACTTTTTCTCATTATTCTGTGATTTTCCCTATTACCTTCAAATGTGCTCTCCCACACACAATTAAGAGTTATTTTGTGTTCCATTGTCTTCCTTAAACTCCATCTGGGCCGGCTCTTCCCTGGCAGAATAGCTTTCTCCCCTCAAACGCTAATATAGAGGCATTGTCGAATAACAGCAAGGAGGACCCATGGCCAACTCTGACACTCAGGGACCCCGAAGAACAGCACTTGCCCTTGGAGAGCAGCTATAGTGAGGGTCTTTGGAAATCCTTGTGCCACTGCCCCATTCCAGGAAACGTCAGGAGCATCACGGTACACATTTTGCTTGCAGACTTATTTTGTGCTTATCTCAGGGAGTGTAGTGGAAATAAGAAATTAAAAAAAAAATCCATGACCACTGCGAGTTACTCCATATAGTCAGGGCATAAGAGAGCCTGTGGGGAGGCAAGTCCCAAGAAGGTAAGGCAGAGTCTTTGGCTTGCAATGGCTTGGGTTCAAATCCAGACTGTGCCTCTTAGTAGCCATGTGATCTGGGGCATGTTTCTTAACATCTCTTGGTTGCAGTCTTTAAGAGGGTGATAGTAATAGTATTTTACCTTATGGTATCATAGCATCTATCTCATAACAGGTACTAGAATACAGTACCTAACAGATGTAGCTTATAGGTTGTTATAGATTAAATAACACAATGTACTTAAAGCAGTTGACAATTCATGGTATTCGTTAGTATTTGGAATTCCTCTTCACTTTCCGGGGCTCAAAGGCAGGGGGTAGGAGACTTTAAAAGGCCTCAAAGGCAGGGGGTAGGAGCTCGGACAGATGCTGAGGGAGTCAGGCAAGAGTTTGATTCGAAGAAATAGCTACTGTTCTTGAAATCCCCTTTCGTGCTGGTGAGGAAGTCATGTGACTCTTGCTTTTTCCAACTTAACTCCTGTCTGTAGCATCATAATGTTTAACTAACTTCATCTCAAAAATATATTTCAGGAGCATGTATGCACAGGGGGTGTGATGGTTAATTTTATGTGTCCGGTTGATCGGGCTAAGGAAAAGCCCAGATAGCTGGTAAAAAGTTGCTTCTGAGTGTGTCTGTGAGGGTGTTTCTAGAAGAGATTTGCATTTGAATTGGTAGATTGAGTAAAGAAAATCCTTTTTACCAGTAGGGGTAGACATCATCTAATCCACGGGGGTGTGAATAAAACAAAAAGACAGAAGAAAGGTAAATCCACATTCTCTTGGCTAAAGTCCAGACACCATTCCTCAGTCACCCTCAGGCATTGGTCCTCCTGGTTCTTGGGCCTTTAGACTTGCACCAGCGCTTACAACATTGACCCTTCCTGTCCTGCTTCAAACTCATACCAAGACTTACACCATTGGATCCGCTGGTTCTCATGCCTTTGGGTTTGGAATGGAACTTCACCGCTAGCATTCCTGGACCTCTAGTTCGCAGACGGCAGATCATGGGGGTCTCTCAGCTTCCATAATTGTGCAAGTCACTCCCTCACAAAAGAAACAAAACACAACAACCACCTCTCTCTCTTTCTCTCTCTCTTAATTCTTAATTTTTCAAAGTGTATTTGAAAGGACACATATTCCGTTTATGTAGCCTGACAACAGTGGAATGCTAATAACCTTTAATGTGCTTGAAAAACTTCTTCCTATATGTCTTTAATATATCCTACTGGTTCTGTTTCTCTGGAGAACCCTAACACAGGTAGAATAAATAAACCCAGGCAGATCCATCTGGCTCAATCCACTCGGAGAGGCCCGGGAATAATTTGTTCACCTGTTTTATTAATAATACTTATGGGGTCAGCATGGTTTAAATCTGACTGTAAAGACAAAAAGAAAGGGCCAAAGAAAAGAGCTGTTTCTCTGAGATCAGGGCTCATCCCCTGTATTTGTGGCTCTGAGGGCTCAGAATCTGGGCTTTGCCTGATTTGACCAGTGGAACTTTTGCTCCCTCCTGATTTTTCTGTCCCTTCTGGGATCCACTTCTCATCTGCTAAATTCTTTGGCTTTGTCATCTCTTGGCTTCCCTCACTTCTCACAGAATCCTACCCATGGTTGATCTATCAATCAGAGTTGCATTTGGAAAGCAGAAACCACTCTAGGTATTTTAGGGCATAGGTGATTTAATACAAGGAATTAGAATTTCCAAACCATTGGGAGGCCTGGGAGAAGGGATTCTAACCTTGATATCCAGGGATGACTGCCAGTACACTTGTATTGGTTCTGAGGCCTCCACTAGATCAGCTGAGCTTAAAAGGCATCAGTGAGATCGCAGTCCAGGGATGGAGCTGTTACAGCAAATACTTGGTGCACAAGAGAGACAAGCCACACACACTTGGGGAATCAGAAAAGACTGTTTTATTGCACACCAGTGCCAGCCCAGCGGAATCACCTCCAAAGGCTGAGCCCCAAACCTTGCCATTGGCCTCCTTTTATGGCTGAGAGGGTAGGGGGTTGAGAGACAAAAAAAAAAAAAAAAAAAAAAAAAAAAAAGGGAGGGGGCCCTTAACAGTGGTGCTATCTGGGAAGTTGGTGAACACAGGAGGCAAACAAGATTACAGAAGCCAAAAGTATGCAAGGGGAGTATCCAGCCTCGGGCATCTGGCTGGCCCCTTTTGTCGTGTTTTTACTAGCTTTTCTTCTCGAGCAGCTTCCCCTACTGCCACTGTGGCTGTCGGTGAATGGCCCCTCAATAAGCCAGCGATGGAATGTGGCTACTGCCTCCCCTGCAAATGCCTCCTAACACCTAGAAAGCTGGAGAATAGACACTGGAAAAGTGGTGTACAAAAGCTTGACATTTCTGTTGCTTCGTTGCCTCAAAGGACTTGCTTCTGTCTTTCAGATCTCATTCCAGTGCATCTAATATGTAGAATCTAATTCATATCCAGAACCCTGGTTGCATGGGAGGCTAGGAAGTTCAGGTTTCAGCTTTTATGTCTCTGCAGTACAGGAAGGCACAACGAAGGAGTTCTGTGAAGTAATGAGCTAGTACCTGGAAAAGAAGGTGGAAAATTGGGGCAAACCACGGACTGAGTTCAGACTGTTCATCAACTGAAGAGGTAGAGTAGTCAGTAGGTTACCAGGGATCCAGAGGGAATCTGTCAACAGAGATGATAAATCAGCTTTGGACAACTAGGTGACAGAAGGCTGTGAGCCTAGGTAAAGAGTACAGCCAATGGTTGTCATGATTCAAGCAAGGGAAGAGTAAACGATGTGTAAGTCCAACAACAAAGAAATTGACCAAAGCCAGCCACTTTTGGAATTGTGGGCTTCTGGTCCCCGATTTGCCCAGAGCCTCAACTTACCTAAATTGTGGGCAGGCCTGAGCCTGTATGTAGAGGGACATAGGCCCCATCAGCTGGAAGGGAAGGGGGAAGACAGAGAGCAAAGCAATCTGGACAAGTCCCATGTTCCACCTGACCCTCAGAACCTCTCTGTTGCTGCATTCATCAACCGCCCCCCCCACCCCCACCCCACTGCATTGGCCCAAATAAGTAATATACCATCCTGGAGCTCTACCCATCCCTCCTACTTTCTGCAGCCCTTTCTTTAGGATTGCAAACTCTTAAATATACTATACTGAGGTTCGTATAATTATATAAAAGTAATTTAACTGTTTTCAGTGTACTGGGAAAGGATACTAGAGATAGCATTATATGTGGACCTGATCAGTGGTAACACACGTTAACTATTCCCTTATCAGTAAAGACAAAATATTAAATGCCTTTAAGCATAATTTACATAAAAATTTCCAAAGCAGAGGAAATAATATATACCAACTGCAAAACAATAAACAGCATTAAAATGAAAACGTGAGATAATAAAAAAAGAATTCGTGTCTATAGACATACATGCCCATAGGCACCTGTAATACATATATAAGTGTGTGTGTATGCACACGGGCATACACTCACAGAAATCATCTTAAATTAAGACAAAGAACAAGAACAAAAAAATCCCATAACCTGAATTCTTAGGATTTAAAAGATAAAAAGTAACGAGCTGTACTCACATGCCAAAAATTACTTCCTTGGCAAAATGAGGTCTTTTGTGAAAGGAATTTTTCCGCAAACACATTTTGACAATTGACACCCCATGAGCACCGTCTGTGAAAAACATTTTTTTTTTTTTGCTGTAATTTGATGAAGCAGGAAGTGGAAATCGATAGGACGTTGCCAAATGACTTCTTTGCTCATGCCCCATCTTTCTCTCCTTTGCTCCTGTTCTGTAGTAGATAAGAGATAGGAGGAGCCCAGAACACAATATATAGATTTTTTTTTCTAACTAACACAACAAAGAAAGCTACAGAACATTTTTAACTGTAGAAATGCTTTTAGCGCAATGTTGTAGCTTTACCGTGGAGCAGTATGGGCTGATTTCAAGCCCAAAGGTGGGTTGGGAGTTCATATGATCCCTCAGAACTTCAGGGAGAACCTTCCTTGCTAGCGTGTGCTCATCCCTGCCTCTCAGCCCTGCTGGTTTCCATGACAACCAGGCCAATGTCTAGTTCAGTTTTGCAAATACTCCCCAAAGCCCAGTCGGCCTAAAATTTTCTCTATAGGCTCTTAAATCTGCCTTATTTCATCCAAGTTTCCTACTGCACCCATCCTTTTAATCCTCTTCAACTTGTGAGGTGAAGAATGGAGATTTGATAGCAGCAAACTTTGCTAATGGTCATACCAAGACAGATGTTAGGGAAAACACAAGGAAAAGGGATGAAAGTAGTGCCTTGATTACCTTCAGGCCTGCTGTCCGACTGTCACCGTCTCATCTTGTTTTAGACTCTGAGAAGAGGGACCTGTGTGTACTTGCTTGGCTGTTCTGGGTGGATATGTTCCAGGGGGTCAAGTGAAAACTAACAACGCAGTGTCGTAGCGGGAACACCGTTCTAGCAGTGGAGACCTGAGCTCTTGCCCTAAGCTTCTGCCTTCATGAGCTTGAACCACTGCAAAAGGAAGGGGACTGAGGAGGAACAGCCCAGCTTTGTCACCCCATGACCTAGTGTGGGCAGGACTAGTCTTCCCACCTTTGAATACTTCGGTGTTTCCCTAATCAAATATTCGTCCTGTAGGTTGGTAATTAAAAAGACCAATCTTAATCTTTCAAAGAAAATTTTTTTAATGATTCATTTTTGAGAGATGGAGAGAGACAGAGCATGAGTGGGGGAGGGGCAGGGAGAGAGGGGGAGAGAGAGAGAGAGAGAGAGAGAGAGAGAGAGAGAGAGAGAGAGAATCTGAAGCAGGCTACAGGCTCTGAGCTGTCAGCACAAAGCCTGATGTGGGGCTCAAACCCCTGGACTGTGAGATCATCACCTAAGCTGAAGCCGGACACTTAACCGACTGAGCCATCCAGGCGCCCCTGGACCAATCTTCATCTTGACTCAAGAATAAGATAGAGAAAACAACCTATTAATGCTTAGAGCACTTCTAAGTATTCCATCAAAAAGGCCCACTTCTTAGAGTAGAACTGGAACTTTTAGGGGCATCTCTAAAAGTACAATATTTATCTTTCATGGAGTCTGTGTTCAGACACACCTGAAAGATTTATTGCTGATGTAAATATTTCAAAATCCTTCTGTATTTATTAACTAAACTGTGAAAAACCTTATTAGAAAACATTCTGTACAACAAACTCATTTTCAGGAGTAGTTGGTTCAAAGAAAAGATACGTTTATTTCTCCGACAGTTCAGCTCACCCCTAGACATGTCCAATATCCTAATTATCTTCAACCATCCACCAAACTCAACACAAAGGCTAGTCCAGTAGATGACACCCTTGAGGGTCTTTTATATGTGACCCTCATTTACAAATGACATCAGTCCTTTATACATAAAGCAGTGTGTGTTTGTCAGAGCACTATTATAAGATCTTAACGTCACATCACGTATTTACTTTTCTTACTGAAGCTCCATATGAGAGCGAGAGTTCATAGTCGACTTGACAGAAAGGATACCTGAAGGGTCTGGGAAGGAAGTGCTATGGTAAGGAAAGTTGCAGCTGTGAAGCCAGACGCCATCTTGAGGATGCAGGGTCCCCAGTGGGTGAAAGAGTGCCTCTTTGCTTACTCCTTTACTATAAGGAGGAAGGACCCTTGATTTTGTTTTGTTTTATATTTTGTGACTTCTGACTTCCAGTTGTAGTGTATTGGATTAGAAGAGATACTATAAAATAGGTAAATCAAACATATGTTTCATAAAATCTACTAGCTATGGGCACTTCCAGGATGTTCTCTCAAGAAGCCCTGAGTTTCTTTTCTTAAATCTAAGCAAACTACACCTGTTGATACACTTAGTTTGATTTGATTAAAGTTTGAATCCCTTGCTATTTTGATGAGCTATGTTCAGATGCTTTTGTAAGTGTTACATTTCATCATGGAAACTCTAGGTCATTGAGAGTGAATAAAGGTCAGTAAATACAGAAAAGGTACTGCCTTTGAAATCTTGGTGATAAATGGACACCTTTTAGTTTTCTTAAGGTTAGCTGTATTACCTGAGAAGTAGGAGGTATTTTTGTATTGAAGAGTAAGGATTTGGCTGAATGCCTCAATTTTCCACTGTACTAGGTTTTAAGAACAACCATTTGATTACATATAATTCAGTTTCTGTCAGCTTTAACACACACACACACACACACACACACACACACACACACACACACAAATATTTAAAAATATAAAGCCTGCAGAGCACTGTTTCTGAGTAAAATGAGATCTTTAAAAAATAAGCTAATGGCTCAATAATTAATCAGTTTTCAAACAACTGCATTAATCCAAGAAAGAAGCTTTTTTATCCCTAATGTCCCCCAGGGACAGAGGATGTTCAACATTCTGTCGCCATCTTGCAGACCTTTGCCTTGGAAGTTACCTTCATAGTATCACTCAATGTATTTGGAGAAAATTCAGAAAGAGGCTTATACATCAAAGTGCAGGAAAGCCAACTTAAGCTTTAGAATAAATACCCAAATCTCCTATCTTTTCATATTAGTTTTTTGCTCTAATCTTTGCAAAGCAACCTCTAATAGTGAGGGGAGGGGCTGGGCAATGAGGAGGAAGGGAAACTACTGTATTTGAATATCTGATTAAAAACAAACAAATATGAGAATTCCAACATTCTTAAAATGTGAATTAGAGTGTGTGATGGGGCGCCTGGGTGGCTCAGTTGGTTGAGCCTCCCACTTCGGCTCAGGTCATGATCTCGCGGTTCATGGGTTCGAGCCCCACGTCGGGCTGTGTGCTGACAGCTCAGAGCCTGGAGTCTGCTTTGGATTCTGTGTCTCCCTGTCTCTCTCTGCCTCTCCCCTGTGCATGCTCTGTCTGTCTCTCTCTCGAAAATAAACATTAAAAGAAAAAAGTGTGTGAGTAGGTAGAGGCAGAAGAGAAGAATGTTCAAAATCTATAGTCTTCTTATAATAAAACATATCTCCCAATGAGAACAATTTTTCACAGAGATTTACTGAACTATGAGTTCTGATTCCATCCAGGAGAAACACAGATGGAATCCTTGTCATTATACCCTTTTGTTGATAGGATAGAGATATAAATAGTACCTACCACATGGTTGTTGTTGTTGTTTTGGTATAGATTAAATTTGGTTAATATATGTGAAGTGATTAATACTTGGTACATTGTAAATATTGTATAAGAGTTTGCTGCTTTGATTGTTATTTCTAATAATAATAATAACTAACAATGAATGATTCCCTAATACAGGGTTTCTCAGCCTTGGCTCTACTGACATTTTGGGATGGATAATCCTTTATTGTGGGGGGGCATGTCATGTGCATGGTAGAATATTTAGCAGCATCCCTGGCCCCTACCCATTAGATGCCAGTAGCCTCCCACCCTATCTGGTTGTGACAACAAAAGATCTCTTTGACACTGCCAAATATATAATGTTGGGGGGGTGGCGGGCAAAGTCACACTCAGTTGAGAAACACTGCCTTGCTATACCCCTTGAACTATTCCCAGAGTCTTATACATGTTATCCATTTAATAGGTACTATTTTAATGCCCATGTTATAGACACCGTAACTGAAGTATAGAAAGGTTAGGTAATTTGCCCAAGTCACTCCACTAAAAACAGTAGAGCCAGGATTCAGGTTTCGAACAACAATTATTTATTGTTTCCAAGGTAGCTTCTTATTTTTATTTTGGGACAATGAAGCAGCTGTTTGTTGGGTTCTAGAAACAGAATAATTTTCATGCCTTGCCTCTTGGTAGTAAGAGGCTCAACTAAAATACTGCACTAGTCAAATAATGATATGGATTTGTTAAAGTTCTTTGAGTTTTCTATTTACTTCAGCTGTCAAAATGTTGTATTTTTGTCACAAGTAAACAAATGCTTATTGAGCATCTAAAGATAATGAGACACTGTGCTACAAAGGTTTTAAAAACTGAGAAAGTCTGGTTCCTGTATTGGATACCTGTGAGAGTTTATAGCACCCGTCTCTGACAATCCCTCCTTTTCCCCAACCTTGTCTTTAATAAGGGAGCCTCCATGTTAGTACAGCTTGCCTTGCCCTCCTGGAAGCACCTGTCCCAGGCCAAGGCAATGAGTCTGCCCTGGGGGATTTAAATCTCAGAGAGCCTGTGTTCTCTCTCTTCTGGGGATGAAGGTATATGATAGAATCTTTGGGAGTTAGTGGTGGTAGGGTTTCCACCATGTGGGGAGAGGCCTTCTGCAGTGACAGAAATTAACCCTGATGCTCAGAGAGAGGCAAAGATGAGAGGCAGTCTCAGAAATTTCTAAATCCATGGCTTCAGTTGGTTCTGAGGCTGGGCTACACTTCTGAACCTCACACGACTGGATTGTTCAGCCCATCCTTAGATACCCTGTGCCAATCAAGTCCCTTTGGACTGCGAGCCAAAAGTAACCAGTCCTTTGCAACCAAGAGGGTCCTAATTAATTTAGCACCGATTATTAAGAAGCTTGTAGGACTCAAGGGGTATTTGGTGGTAGAGATCAAGGAGGCCTTTGCATTCCTGCCACAGACAAGACCTGCAGAACGCTTTCATTGAGATTTGATAACTCTTGCATCATTATGAAGGCACCATTGGTGGGGTAGCAGATTGGGTATTGGGAAACCTCTTGGGATCTACTGCAAAAGTTCAAGAAGAAAGAAATGGAGTTTCAAAGTACAAGTAGGATCAAAAAGAATAGAGATAAATTGGAGGAGAGCAGGAGATGTATAAGATTCTCTCAGTACGTAGTGTGACACAGGGATCAGAGAGTCAAGGTTAATAGCTGTGTTCCTTTGGGAACTTGGGGTAACTTAGAAGCCACTCTCGCCTGGCGTAAGTAACTAGGGAGGCATTATTATCCTTGGGCAGACAGCCGAGCAATGTATTTACTCATTCAATAAATATTTAGTAAGAGCTTGCCACAGTTTCTTTACCACTTTTCTCCAAGCCTGGCTAGATCAGAGGACCACAAGGACAAAATCTGTATCTCCTGGACCATGCATTTTAACATGAGGAGAAATGGACAACATGTGTCAAAGGAAGAGGTCAGGGGAGATTTGCAATTTAAAATCAGGTGGGTCCCTCTGAAAAGATAATGTTTATCTCAGAGATGCGCTTTAAACTAAGATTTATGTAGGCACAGGAAACCTCTATCCTCAGCACAGCATGTACAATTGTCTTGCAGATTCATGCCTCTGCACAGAATTCTTATGGCTAAAAGGGAATGAGATGCCTGATGGGTAGAGATGGGATGTTTTAGCTCACTATTGCAATCTTTGTCCTTTTTTTCTGAAAGTTATCTCTACCTTTATGACTTCCTGCCATCTCTCATAAGCACTGAAGATATCTGTCTCTATCCCCTATCCTGGAACATGGGACTGCTCCCAGATTTAGAATCAGTAGGTACAAATAACCAGAATTCCATAGATCCCATATAAGGGGGTGGGGAGGCGGGATGAAGAGTAGGGGAAAGGGAAAAAGCATTTAAGAGACAAGTGCTGGAATGCAGGCTGTCACCCAGTGTCCGGTTTAACAGATAATGAAATGCAGGCAGGAGCTCAGGTATTAGCAGACCAGTACCGTCCAACAGGACTCTTTGCCGTGCTGGAAATGTTCTCTACCTGTGCTGTCCAAACAGCAGCCACAAGTGGCTATTGAGCCCTTGAAACGTGACTAGTGCAACTAAAGAGCTAGTTTAATTTAATTTTAATTAAAATTTAAATAGCCACATGTGGCTGGTGTCTACAGGATGGGCCAGTGCAGCTTCGATCATTGAGTTTTATATGAAGAGTCCAGAATATTTTCCTAGTTTGAAACGAATCCACTGTAACATCATTTGCCATTCATTTTAAGATGAAAACTTCTAGAGGCTGAATTATGCTTTTAGGCAACTGGAAGCATCTTTCAGCAGAAATCAGCTCGACAGTTGGCTTCCTGGATTGAGTGCCAAGAGAGAACAGGCTTAACTGTGTCCCCTGGTTAATGCATCTGCTAGAGAAGGAGCCATGTTTAGCAGTTTTTCTAACAACAAAACTGCAGTGTCTTCAGCACCCACACCAGGAGCAAGTAGGTTCTTGGTTCCACTCCTGGTAAGGCTAAGCTATGCCCCTTCTGGGGTTTCTAACCGGAGAGATACCAGCGTGCGGGATTTATATGGATGTCTGAAAAGCACGGGCTGTTTTTCCTTCTCCTATTAAGTTGCCAAAGGCATCTCCCTGTGCTTACAATAGATTCCCCTACCTCTTCTTTCCTTTCTCTTCTTCCCCTAGGAGAGATAATTGGACTGTGTGATTTCCATTAAATGTAATGTACCACATGCAGATGAAACACAATAGCAAAATGCATTAAGATAGAATCCTTTGGAAAAAATGGTCTGGGTGTTTTTCCATTTGTTAAAATTAGCTACCAAATTATTTTTGTTTTTGCACAATTAAATGCAAAGATCTCATTTACTGTTTTTAAAGGTTGCTTGCATTTCAAACTCTTGCAAACAAATGATCTTGTTTTTCTAAGAGAAATACCACAATGCTTTTTTGTTTTGTCATATATGTGTATATATACGTATATATACACACACACATATACATATATATGTTTGAAAAATATATACATGTATTCACATACTCACTAACAGACCACATAGTGGTGCTCTAAACCTGCCAAAATCACACAGAAGAGCTTTGTAGTTGTTAGATGAAAATGCAGTGAGCCTGATTGCAGTCAGAATCCTCTCTGAAATGGACTACTGATAAGTTTCCTTTAAAAATATGCTTCCAGCATTCATCATTTTGCAAGATAGACCCTCTGTACAAACTCTAAAATGAGGAGTTGAACAAACAGCACTAAAGGAGAAAAAGGTTTTTGAGAAAGCCTTGTCTCATCCATAAACCTGAAATAACCATTTCTTTTTCCATCCATAACTATCATTATTATTAGGTTTTAATTAAGTTCATGCCACAGCTCAGTGGTTAGGTTTAGGAATCACATGCTCCGGACAAAAGGCAAAATGAGTTTAACAGTATCTATTTCAGGCACCTAATTTAATCAGTCTCCTTGTCTCATCCCAAACTGTTTTGGTTGACAGTTATCCTTGGTAGGCTATGAAACGGTTCAGAATGTCAGGGTCAGAATGTTCTAGTACCTACATGTGTCATCCGGAAACTAAGCAATCTATTCTACTCTTTGAAGGTGCTTGAGTTTTACAATTAGGCAGAGGGAACATGAACAGTGAAATCTGTAACATAGCACACGTGTAAAAGTGCAGTGCGATAAAAACAACACTGCTTTTTCAGCCAGTCTGAATTGCGCTGAGGCCTACCTTATATTCCAAGCCAAGTGTCTTTCTTTTCATGACTGGCCTTAGCTACTATTGCTACATCTCTGGAGGGCACTGTAATTCACATGTAATTTAATTGTGTTTATAACTGTGGGAGTGTATGATTGGGAATGACCAGAATAAACACTCTTTGCTTTCTTCCAGTGATTCAGAAATGTGTGGGAATTGTACTTCAGTAGGCATTTGAAAAAGGTTTTGTTTAAATTTTGGATATTTACAAATCAGTTGGCCTATGTATCAGCTGTCTAGTATCATGTTAATGCTAGGTAACAAAACCCAGTGGCTTAAATGATGAGCATTTATCTATCTCGTGAATATGTAGGGATGCTGAGATGGGGTCTTCGAGCCTCAGCTAGCTTTGCCTAATTTCAGCTGGGCTCTTCCTGTGTCTGAAGTTAGATTCAAGCCTGCTGGCTGCGGGCTGTTGGGGCAGCTGAGTTCTCCTGCATGTGGTCTCACATCCTCCAGCAGCCTAGTCCAGGCTGCTCTCATGCAGGAGCTGGTTTCTTAGAGAGGGAGAGGGCAGAAGTTTGGGGCTCCTTAAGGCATAGGCTCAGAGCTTACGCACAGTCACTTTGGCCACATTCTGTTCACCAGAGCAAGTCAGGCCAGCCTAGATTCAAGGAATGAGGAAACAGACTCCACCTTTTGATGGAAGCAGACTAAGGGCCATCTTTGTGATGAATCTGTTGCAGGATTTTTTTTACCTCAATACCCAGGGTTCATTGTCACTTCGAAGAATGAAGAGGTAGACACAGGCTAAGATAAGCAGCAGGCAAAAGTTTATTAGAGTATAAGATCAGAAAGTAAGCATAGTATGAAAGCTCTCTTTACAGAGAGGGGACATTCAAAAGTGAATGGCAAGGGACTTTGTTCAAAATTTTTTTTTCAATGTTTTATTTTATTTTTGAGAGACAGAGCATGAGTGGGGGAGGAGCAGAGAGAGAGGGAGACACAGAATCCTAAGCAGGCTCCAGGCTCTGAGCTGTCAGCACAGAGCCCGACACAGAGCTAGGGCTCACAGACTGCAAGATCATGATCTGAGCCGAAGTCAGACGCCTAACTGACTGAGCCACCCAGGTGCCCCAAGGGACTTTGTTTTAAAGGGTTATGGTCAGTCCCCTCCCTTCCCCCTTGTTCCTTCTCCAGTTCTACCCTTATTGGCTAAGTAACTCTAAATGCCTAGTCATTCCTTTTTGACTGGCTTATTTCCATTGTATGGGTGGTCTACTGCCACACCAGTTCCTTGTGGGTCTTATGTTTTATGGTCTACTTATTTTAAGCCAGGTCTTTTGTTTGTCAAATTCCTGAGGGAAACCTGAGGGGGGAGTAGGTGATGTCTGTCACATTCTCAAGAGGAACTTTATGCCTGAGGGAGTTTGCTCAAGGTCAGATGTTCCCAGAAAAAATGTTTAAAATATGTGCCCCCCCACCACCCCCGCCAAAGAGCCTCAAGTCTCAGCCTCTCCCTTTTTGTCTACTGAATCCTATCTTTCCATATCATAAATCTACCATAACCTGTGTTCCCTTAGAAAGGAACTCTAAAAATATGTCAGTATCGATCTTGTGAAAGGTCTTAGTTTCAGATTTAAACCCTGCCCCTTGCTATCAGAGCATGTGGGATACTTAAGAAATGAAGATGAGTGGTCGAAAGGAAAACAATAGTAAGGCTTGACTTGTTTATGACATTGATCACCTCAATTACTAAACTAGAACAATGTTTGTCCATATCTATATTGTATTTCATAACATCCACAGGCTGCTCAAAACTCCAGTGAAACCAATCACAGTATTGTCCATTGAAGATAAGAATCTATTAAAGCTACACAGTCATAATAATGGCTATTTTATGTGACTTTCAAACCAAAACAGGAAAATGTCTTAGCTAGAGTGTTTATAATGAGGTCTTTCAGATGTTTAGAATTCTGTTGCATCAAGCCTTATGTGACACAGAGTTTCACACCATAGCCCTAGTATACTATGATCTCAGTAAAAACAGGGTTAGCCTGTGTGGCAGGTGTTAGTCGTGTTTGCCAATGACTAGAGTTCATTATTATATTCATTTCCCTTCTGTTCTCAGCATAAAACTATCCAAATTGCAACCCAGGAGCAAACCCCAAAACAGATAGCCATGACGTCTCTGGAAAGCCTTTGTTCTTGTTATTAGATTATGGTTCTTCATACACAGACTGCTGGAGGCTGGTAGGTCCACGTGCAAACTGCTACTTTTTGCTGTAATTGTAGGGATGTCTAAACTGAAGGCGAACTCCGTGATCCCTTTGATCATCATTTTTCAAAAATTGATAGCATATTAGAATCATCCGGGAATCTTTTAAAATACTCATATCTTTGCCTTCCCTAAGATGAATGAAATTTGAATCTCTAGCGAGAAGGGCCCAGGCATCAGTATTTTAAAACATTTCCCTGGTAATTCTAATGTTTAACAAAGGCTGAGAACCACACTTCAGGTGGGTGATCAAAGAATACCATATTAATTTGATTCAAGATTCAAGCCTACTTATGTACCCATTGCCCCCATCTAATTTTTTATTCTGTAAATGCACAATGTTGAACATCTGGATTAAAAATTAAAAACTAAATGAATCGTATGTATAGACAATTGATCATCTTTTTTTCTTTTTAAGTTTATGTATTTGTTTTGAGACGGAGAGTGAGCACAAGTGGTAGAGGGGCAGAGAGAAGGAGGGAGAGAGAGAGTCCCAAGTAGGCTCCGTGCTGTCAACACAGAGCCCGATGTAGGGCTTGATCCCACAGCTCGATCCCATGAACCTTAAAATTGTGACCTGAGCCAAAATCAGTAGTTGGACGCTTAGCCAACTGAGCCATCCAGGCGTGGTTATTATAGTTTTTATCTGGATGCTTAGGGTCCTTAAGACAGATATCTAAATATATCTGGTATCTCTGGACACTTAAGAATTCTTCCTGTAGGAAGAATTTAGGAAGATTTGCTCTTTGATAACTCCCTTCAAGGCATTAATAAAATCATAAATTAAGATCTATAAGCTATGTGGCCCTTGTCTGGTAGGCCTGAGTACAGCTCAATACTCCCCCAAAAACATGAGGGTAAAGAAACAACCCAACAGCACAATCTTCTTTCTCAGCAGCCTAAGACAAAAGATGAAAAAAATCAAAAACCCGAAGGAAAAGTTAGCCATTTTTTTTGTTTTGCTTACTTTTTTTTAATCTAAAACTCTCCCTTTAAGATGAGTCTCCTTTCTATTTAATCTATATGGGAAGGAAATAGGGAAAAGTGGGTGAGTTGGGGCTTCACTGTCCTTGTAAAAAATTTTGAGACGGAAAACTGTGCTTACCCACATGGAACCTCCCCCTTGCTGGGACCAACAGCCGGGCTTGCAAGATGCATGGTCTTTCGTCTCCTAAGCAAATGGGGGTAGGCTAGCATACGTTGCTCAGGTATTGAATGAACCAGACAGAGCCTTGCAGCCTCGTCTAACAGATGTCCTCTTCAGACACTTCTGTCTATTCCAGAATTGCTGCACCTTCTGTCTACTGGTCATTTCTGATTTGCTCAATATGCAGATCGATGGAAATAGAAGTCAACAGAGTGATTACTGTGTGGCCTAGACTGGGATTCTGCTATGTACTTTTTCATGCATTATCGTATTTAATTCTTACAGCAGTCCTATAAAATAGGTAGTGTTATTACCTACCTTTTAGAGGTATAGAAGTGAATAATTACGGACATCAAAGAACTTTCCCAAGGTTATTAAACAACTCATTCAGTTGGTGAATATATTGGGTACCTGAACCTATATTTCAAATCATTATACAAAGTATCAGGCATGCAGGGTCACCTGGGTGGCTCAGTCCACTGAGTGTCTAACTCGATTTTGGCTCAGGTCATGATCCCAGGGTCAGGGGATTGAGCCCTGCATTGGACTCCACACTGAGCCTGAAGCCTGCTTGAGATTCTCTCTCTCTCTGTCTCTCTGTCTCTCTCTCTCTCTTCCTCTCTCTCTTTCTCTCCCACCCCCTTCTGCCCTTCTCCCCCACTCACGCTCTCTCTCTCTAAAATAAGTAAAAACACAAATATCAGGCATGCAAATAGAAACCTGTTTAAAATCAAGGAAAACTTTGGCTGATGTTGTGACTTCTTTCATGTGTTTTTTGGTATTAATGTGGTATAGATCAACAGCGAGCACACACACACATTCGCACACACACAATTACACCACTTCTGTCTTTCATTTTATTACTTCCCTCCCTATGACCAGAGAAGGTGAGTAAAACCCTATTTTCACACACTTTCAACCTCCCCATTTCTTTGTTCTCTCCATCCACAAAATATATTTTTCTTCAGGTGAATTCTGTTTCTTTTATTGTCTTTGCCTTTCAGAACTTGGAAGTTTGAGAAAGTTGCTTTAAACATATGCTATAAAACTAAAGTCTATTTCTAGGCTTACGAATGCTAAAGAAGTTTAGGTAATTAATTTGGTTTGGTATCTTTTTTCTCCTTAAGCAAAACTGGTCTCCAGTGAAATGACCTTGGTCTGTTTTCCCCATAGTCCCAATACACTGAGGAATTCCTTTTAGAGAATCACACTTTTTCTCAATTCTAAGGAAGGCTCTTGTTTCTGGATCTCCCCTGTGGTTTCACTCAGGCCAGCTTGGATGGCCCACCGTGCTAAGTTGAACCTCCTGGAACAGAATTCGCTCAGTGAGCTGTCATCTCTGAAAATTTGGAAGTGTTTTCAAAATAGCAAATGTGTATTTTGGGAGCCAATTTTTGAAAGGTCAAAACATTGCATTTTCAAAATCTGGACTAGATTTCTGTTTCTACACGCTTGTTCTGGCATATTTTGTTATCTGTAAGGATAGGCAAAGTGTTTAGCCATCTCTTGTTAAATTTTGTGTGTGTGTGTGTGTGTGTATATGCGTGTATATATATAATTTACATTTTATATCTATAAAATTTACATTTACATGTAAAAAAGTATACATATTTATGTATGCATGCCAAGATATGTCTAAGACAGTATATAAACTGTTTGTAAGGAAAAATGTCAAACCAAATTGTAGAATAGCCAATCTGTATTTATGGTTGGACTATAGGTAGCCTCTGCTAATGAGAAATCATTGGTACCCATGACTTCGTGTAGCAGGAACCAGGCTTATTATCTATGAACAGCTAGTTGGATTGGCTGGATATTATGCCGAGTTTGGTTCTCTTCAACAATCTAAGTGTAGTTGCTCTATTGTACTGTAAGCTACTTTAACTTGACTACACTAAGATCTATTAAAGACAATGATTACATCAACATGCATCATTTGGTACAACAGAAATGAAGCTACTGTATTAGAACATTTTCTTACAATCAATGTTTCTCAATTTGCATCAGCATTTGCTTTCAATAAATGTCTGGCTTTACCTCGGCATTTATCTAGCAACAGCAAACTATTATCTTGTGACAGTGTTCCAGTCTGGTGACTTTATTTCTCATATGTATATTTTGAAAAATATGTGCAGTAATGAGCAACATATTAGGAAGAGGCAAAATAAATAAAGGAAATGGGTAGGTAAATGAAAGTATTATTAAGATTAATATTCAGAAAGATAAAAACAAAAAACATGAAATAATATTTGAAATGTCCATTGATAAACTTGCCCAAATGGCCCCCTCAAATCTCTTATTTAGGTAAAATATCTTCTTATAGTTCTCTTTCCTTTTGTCTTTTCCTTGGTGATGGCACTGTGCAAGTTTGGATGAAAATGCTTAAACATTTTATGATGAGACCCTGAAGACTTATGCTTTACTGAAGACTAGATACATTGTAGAGGAGTGTATACACATAGAACTATTTATTAATTTTGGGGGGGAAAGACCAAGAGTTGACTTGTTTCAAATGGGAAGACCTGTAATGCTTCAGGGTCTGTCAACTGGAAAGGGACTCCAGCCTCTGCTCATGGGTGGAGACACTTAGAGGCTGTTGATCATAGAATTGTTGATGCTTAGGTCATCTCCTTAGCCAGTTTGGTGTTTTCTTGTTTTGTTTTTGTTTTTCCTATTTACTTATATTCCCTCCTTTAAGAGTGATAGTTTTCCTCTAGCCTAAACAAAGTACATTCACAGTATATATGTGATGTTTATATCCCCAAATAAGCAATCTAATTTAGAGGAATAGTCAGTAGATTTTGAGGAGATGTGGGTTCTAATCCACATTCTACTACTGCCAATTCTCTGAAAGTTTTGGACAAGTCACAGAAACTCTGGGTTTTCTTTTACTTATCTATAGAATGGCCATCCCTAGTCTAGTTGGTATCTTAAAGCTTTCCAGTGTCCTCATTCTGTAAGGATGTGTATGCTTTTATAAGCATTAAAATATCAAAATTATAGTGAGTCAACACTAACATGCTGATGAGCTAAGTTGTCATTTGAGTGACCTTCCTTTCATCCTATTATCTTAAAAATAAAATCTGTGCATTGGCTCATTCAGTGCTACTATTAGAGTCCGACAAAAATATTGTCGCTACTCCAACTTTTCATTTTCCACTTCCCATGTGTAAACAGACCATACACTACATCGTTTTGCTTTGAGTCATATCCAATATTTTGGTGGTCAGGCTGCCATGTCGTATCTTGCGAAGTTGACAACTAGGCGTGTCTCCTCCCGAGCAGTAGGAGCGCATTTTAATAGATCAGTGGCACTCTGTATTTGAGGAACAGAATGAAGCCCAGGAGTTTTGAAACCTTCTCATTTTTCATGTAGATGCTCGATCATAGCTGTTGGATGAGATAATCTGCCAAGTTGAAATAACAGTGCAGGTAATATTGATGGGGCTGTGATATGATTAATATCAGCTGAGGTATCAGGACATCATAAAATAAAGAGAAGGAAGCGTGCTGAGTTAAGTCAAACTTTTCATATATATTCCTTTTAAAGGATTATACTTTGAGCCTTGGGCTGCTTTTATGAAAGAGGAGTCTTTTACCAGAGGACTTGACCATGACTTGTTAACACACAACTTTGGAGGAATTGTTATTGGACCCAGTGAAATTAATATGAATAGAAGTTTTGTTTTCTTAAACACATGTTTAAGAAAAACAATGTTTTCTTTCACTCTTTTGTTAAATAAGGAGAATTTCTAGACAGTCTATTATTTTAGAATTAAAAAAAAAGATTAAGTAATGAAGATGACTTAAGCAGAGAAAATAGGATCAATTAATTCTCATTTTATTAAGTTGAAATAATGCATCACTTCTGTACTCTTGTCTCTAGCACATATAATCCCATTGCATTTATATTAGCAAACACATTTATTAAATTGCATACCTTTATAGTTTCATAATTTATTATCTCAGAGATAAAAACAATTAGAGTATATTAATTACAGATAGAGACCAAGGTAGCATTTAATTATAAAAGAAAACTGAATTTACCCTGATTTCAAATCTCCCATTTGCTTTATAATCACCAACAGAACAATTCTGGAAAAATAATTCTGTGGCTAATGACTTTGGGGGAAATTTAAGGTGAATCACCTACTAGCTTCATTAGCTCAAATCACGGACTAAAGCTATCCTACATTCAGATCCCAAGGCATTCAGTACCTTACACACTAATCATGAAAGTAGTCACACTTTCCCCCAAATCCTGAAATACAGTCTTCGCTGTGGTTTGGTTCATTATTTTAGATAGCTTGTTAATTACAGTCATGAAGAATAATCTCTTTTGATTCAGCAGTGTTATTAAAATCGAGGAAAGAAAGTAGTCGTAACCCATGGGTCTGTGACTAAATGGTCTGTGATACGGTGTGTTACCATCCAGGGTCTCAAATATTGGGCGAAGACCCTAGGCAACCTGCCAGTAGACAGTTCGATTCTATTTGACTCAATCTGGCAAGTATTTATTTTAAGTTTCTGCTGGTTTTCCAGGACTGCAAGAGATAAGAAGATACATCAAGTCAAGAACCTGTCCTCTAAGAATCTATAATCGGTTCATGGGGGAATGACATTAGCAGTAGTAAAGTGGTGTGGGTCATACATAGGGAGCAGACTCTATTTCAAGCGGGGGTCAGCAAACGTTTTCTTATGAAGGGTCAGATAGGAAATATTTTGGGATCTGTGGGGCATATGATCTCTGTCATAATTATTTAACTCTGCCTGTGCAGGATGAAAGCAGCCATGGACAATACCCAGAGACGAGACTGTACATGTTATAGTAGAGATGGACAATAGGTTAAATGGGTGAGTTTGGAGCCAACAATACGTAATGGGTGTGACTGTCTACAGAAGTGGTGGCAGTCTGGATTTGGCCTGTTGGGTGGGCTGTCATTAGTCAGTGTCTACTTTAGAGGCTCAAAATAGATGTCAGTGGGCGATAAGATGATTTGGACCATATTGTGAAAGGTCTTGAAAATCCTGGTCAGGAACTTGTGCCCGAGTCAGTGGTAAATAGAGAGCCATTGTTACACACACACACACACACACACACACACACACACACACACACACACACAAACGGGAGCATCTGGGTGGCCGAGTCTGGTAAGTGTCTGACTCTTGATTCAGGCTCGGGTCATAATCTCCCAGCTGTGAGATTGAGTCAGGCTCTGGGCTGGGTGTGGAGCCTGCTTAAGATTCTTTCCCCCTCCCTCTGGCCCTACTCTGCTCATGCCCTCTCTTTCTGTCAATAAAGAAAAAATAAAATATTGAAGTCTTAAAAATAAATAAGCATATAAATAACACAACCAACATTTATTTCTTACTTATTATATACTAAGTACTATGGTATGTACTATCCTAGGTTGTTATAGGTTATCCTTATTATATCCTAGGTACTTAGGATGGAATTTGAGACTAAATTGGCTAATGGGGGGATTTTATTTGAATTGGCGTCTAAGTACTTCTTGTATCACAGAGCATGAGCGAAAGACTTATGTGCTGGCATTGAAGACAACTTCTAAAATTTCCCAGAGAACCTTATCATTCAGTAACACAAAACAAATACATGAGAATTTATGATATTTCTATCATGTGCCAGATAATGTGTGGAATAGTATGGAAGCAGAGACGACTAAGGCTCTAGGCCTTGCTTCCACACAGCTCATAATCTAGTAGAGCATAAAGACATATAAAGAAATAATTATAGTGTTAACTGGCACATAGCAGGATGTACAATCTGAAATTTTACTAATCATAAGGGAGTGATTCTATTTAGGGAGGTCAAGAAAAGCGTCAAAGAAGAAGTAATATTTAACTGCGGTATTAAGGAATATTTAAGTGTATGTCTCCAGAGGAAAAGAGAGTATTCCAGGAGAGTGTACAAAAACGCAAAGGTGTCAAAGCAGATTAAACGTGGCTACCAGTTCAGAGTATCAGTCTTAATGTGAAGAACTTTAACAAGGCCTAAGGTTGTTAACTTGGTAACAAAACGGCAACAGCAACCACACCAGTGACTTACTAGAGTTGGTGATTGCATGATTAAGGCTACCGAACACTGGGAAGAATTTGGGATTATTAAAACCTAGAAGTCTGCAGGAGAGGCCCTGTGGGCCTGGGGCTCCGGCCCGTGAGGTGGAGAGCTAGGTGGCTGGTACTTTTGTCTCTGAGGGGTCCACTATGAGGCTGGTTCTGCAAACCGTAGGGAAACCGCAAAAAGAATTCAGCTGCTTTTATAGGAAGACACTGCCACTTCTGGGTCAAAGAAGCATCGCTAGGAAGATGGCACAGGGACAGGAAGCAAACAGGAAGTAAACAGCACCGCAGGGAAGAAACGGGAAGGACTAAGTCTCTCCTATCTAGTCTTAGAGCCTCCCGCTATCGCCCCCTATCGGTGAAATTTAGCAGGGAGACAGTGGCAATGCAGAAATGCTACTTGTAAATAGTGGAGCATATAGATGGTGGGTTTGGAGCTGAGAGACAAATTGTAGTACCTGGCACCTTCAGTATGTCTAGCACATAAGGTTTGCATTTGAAAATTAGGCAGGTTGTGTGGTTTCACACCAGGTGAGGGGCAGGACTTTATTCTGTAGGCAATGGAAGCCACCCAATAATAGATGGAAGAATGAATAAACAGCACTGTTCCTGGTTTTATCGTACAGTGTATTCTCGGTTCTGGTAGAAGCTTGCCTCGTGTTCTGTCTTCAGAATGATTTGGTAATAGTAACAAGTATTCTGTATGTTCTTCAATGGTTACCACTAATAAGTGCTGCCAAAATTTGGCATAACAACGGCTTATGCATATGTTTTGGAGCTATTAGCGACTGTTGTATTTCATTTGTTTCTACTAGGGGGAGATTCACTGCTGACTCATTGATATATGCATCATATACACACGTATATACTTCCCAATTCAGCTCTTGTTCCTCTATTTGTACATTGAAGCTATTTTTGCTTTTACTGTTTTAGAAAATTGAGCTGAGCATTCTCTGTGCAGGGTGCTAAATGCTCCGGTTGGGCTGTGCATTTTCTATACCAGACAGATGCATTACAAGAACAAAGGGAAGGAGAAAAGAGCAAGTCATGGCAGAATGGAGATGTATGGTCAGTGAGCATCCAGAAAGGATTAACACCTTTGTCTTCTCTGGAAATGTTATGCTGGACCAAGAAAGACTAAAAAAGACTTAAAAGTGTTAAATATGGGCAGGGGGTGGCATTTGAAGAATTGTTCCACATCATTCAGTGGATAGGGAGAAATTCCATTCTCGCTCATTAACTTGATTTTTTTTTTTATACTTTTGGGTCTTCATATAATTTTAATAGGGACATTTAGAATGTGATGGGCCAGAGGAAGATTGAAACTAATAAGTAAATTCAGAATTGTTAACATAGACATATTGCTGGTCTTTGTTAATCTTAAATGTTTGCCCTATTCTTTTCTGCGACAAATCTAAAATCATTATGAATGCTTCCAAATAATTTTAAAAGAACTAAAAAACTCTGAACCAAATTATTTCTTCAGTATAGAATATTTTCCTATGCCTACTGTGTCATTTAATGGACTTAATATTAATAAATTATTGCAATAGAATCTAATAGCAGTAGATTCCCTTGTGACAAGAACAAATCTTCACCGAAAGTGAGAACATATATTATGATCAGAGACAGGACTCGAATTGAAGATTACCACTCTATTAAAATAAAAAATAATGAAAATGATATTTGAAAAGAAAAAACATGTCAAGTGGAGGAATGCTATAAAGTATAGATTAATTTTAAAAAAATTTTCTGTTAATTCTTCATGCTGCTGGGGATTTGATATGTCAACATTCACCTCTCAAGTGTGTGTCATAGCTTATTAGGCGACCTGTCTTGGAATTACAAGTAATTTGGCTTGCTTTGATTTGAAGCCTTTGATAAGAAGCCTATTGATTTCTTTCTAACAATTAAATACCCCAAACTACGAACCCTAATTGAAATACACAGGTAATAACCACTCAATTAAGCTACAGTATGAGAGGTGGGTGGATAAGAGACCCTGCTGCCCTCTGGAATTGAGTAAACAAGTAAGAAACAGGGTAGCTAGAACTCAGGAGGCATTTGTTTATAATGTTGGTATCTTCTTTGAGAGGCAGAGCCAAAGCCAGTTGGGATAGTAAAGAAGCCTCCAAGAAACTCCAGGAGGCATTGGGTGGCAAGGCTGGAACATCTGTGACTCAGAGGGTCTCGATCTCCTTGGGGGCCTCACAGCTGTTTCAGAACAAGCATCTCCACTCCTGGTGCTATTTCCATGGTGCTATATTCTGAATGTTTGTGTCCTCCCATCCCTATGCCCTCCAATTCCCCTGCCACCAAACTCATTTGTTGAAATCCTAATGGCTGATGTGATGATATTAGGAGGCGGGGCCTTTAGGAGCTGTTTGGGTCATAGGGGTGGAGCCCTTATGAATGGGATTAGTGACTTGGTAAAAGAGACCCTACAGAGATCTCTCACCCCTTCCACCATGTGAGGGTACAATAGGACTGCCGTCTGGAAGAAGGTCCCCCTCTGACCAGGCTGGCATCCTGATCTTAGACTTCCAGCCTCCAGAACTGTGAGAAATAGATTTCTGTTACTTATCAGCTACCCAGTCTGTGGTATTTTGTGAAAATTGCCAGAACTGAATAAGCCACTGGGTTTACTGCTGTATTGAGTGATGGGCTGATGGTCACCAGGATTATTCACCTATCGTGAGAAGCAATACTGGTTAAATAATCGATGGGCCCAGTGCAAAATGAAAATGGAGCCCCTTGTTCAAAAATAATTAAAGATTGGAAGGTGTTAACCACAGAACATTAAACCAAGCATGGGGTCCTTTCTAAGTGTGGAGCTCTGTGCAACCACATGGGTCATATGCACACAAAGCTGGCCCTACAAGGAATGGAGTTAGGATCTATTCATTCATTTCATTTACTCATTTTGCTCGCATATATTTAGCATCTACTATGTTATAGCTTTGTGATCACTGTTGGGGATATGGCAGGAACAAAACAGATAAGTGTCCTTTTCTTCGGAAATCTGTTTTGTGTAAGTGGTTGTAGATATTGGGAGGATTTGGTGATGGAGTTATGGTATTTCTCCACACACTTTTGAATCAGATTTCAGAAGTCTTGAGACTACTAGAAGCAACACAGGGTAAAATATTTATGCCAATATTATATATGTGAATAATACTATCTGCTTTAGTATTTATTCCTCTACAGGCATCCTAGAAATCTGTCATCCTGGTAGCAAAAGAAAAATCCCAAACCACTTCCAGTCTTTTGGGACTGTCTACCTTTATTTGCTTACCCATGTGACGTATGATCATCCTTCTCTTTCATCGAGAATCTTTTCTCAGCACAGAATGAGAAATACAAGGCAATCTTTTGGGTTTTAGTTCTAAGGTCCCTAAGAATATTAACATAATTGATTAACCAACAGGACTTTTCTGGGCACCTTGCTCTGTGTCAGGCACTGTATCAACTACTGTGGAGGGGGGGTCACTGAGCTGGTATAAAGTTTAGGAGACCAGGCATAGATGACAAGATCAGAACCCCAAAAGGGGCAATGGTCAGTAATGTTGTAAGTAAGGGCAGTGATGACCTTATTGAGCAATGACCCTGTGTCAACCTTAGTCATAAATACTGTCACCTATATTCACATATTCAATCTTCAGTGAGGTTGTTTGTATTACTAAAGATCACCGGGAAAAATAACTTCCTCGAGGTCATACAACAAACAAGTATCAAAGTATATGCTAAGTATATTTAAGTCAGTGCTAAGTGGGATGTCTTCCTAAGCTGGTTTAATTGGGAAAGTCTTCATGAATGAGGTGTCACTGGCATTGAGGAATATTTCCTTCTCAGGCCCCCTTTGTCTGAGAAGTGCCTCTGCCCCTCCCACCCAGCTTGTGAGACCATATTTGTTATGTGCTCTCTATGACCTCAGTTGTTTAAATGTTTTACCTGATCCAACCTGGACCCATTAGATTCTCTCTCTTGGGAGCTTAAGATCTGGACTCAATTTAATTATCCTTTGTTCTCTGGGAAGTAATATAAATAAGGCCTAGGGCTTTCTTGTTTGCTTTTGTGCGTTTGGAAGCAGAAAAGTCAGTCGGAGGTAGGGACAGAGAAGAAGTGGGGGAGATGCAGTCTTGCTAACTCAGAAAGAAAAAGAGAACGAGACAGACTGGGAGACAGGCACGAACACACAAACATGCACGCACAGAAAGGCACAGAAAAGGACAGAAGGGGACACGCGGAACCTCACATGCATCTGGAGGCACAGAGAGACTGAAACCATGAGAGTGAGAGAGAAAGAAGACACAGAGAAAGAAAAGGGGCAACAGCTGAGCAGCAGAAATGGCCCTCTCGCTGATACAGACCCTCGGTGACTCCATTCGCCAACTCTGTGTGATGCCCAGGACACGATTCCAGTACAGAACCAAGGAGCTGTTGATCTCCATTTCTTCCTTAACCCCATACCCACTTCCCCTACTTCACAATCCTCAGATTCATTTTACACTAATGATGTAGCAGCGCATTCTTTTTCTTCTTTCCATATTTTTTCTGTTCCTAGATAAACCTGCACAGCTGGTATTTATTTGGGTTTCCTTTTATAGCTTGAAAAATATTTAGGCGTGTTTACCACAAGTGGGAATCTGGAAGCAATTTATGTACACATACATATTGGCGCGTTTCTTTTTTGAACCTGGTGTATCATAAGCATATTAATTTAATTTTTAAAATATCAGCTGATTAATACACTATAGCGGTCATAGTTACTCATTTCTTCCCTTCAGGCTCTTCCTGCTTCCAGTTCCCAGTCTTTGAAAACCATTGCTGTTTTTTTGAAAGTAACATTTAGGAAGATGTGATTAAGAAATCAAATGCCGAATATCTCTGCTAACTCTTTAGTTTCTATGGAAATAACTAAGTAAAATTTAATTCCCTTATCAGACGCTAAAAGCTTAAAATGATTCCTATTAAATTGACAAATGCAGTAGTGGGTGCCTCTTATCAGAAGAGAGCATCATCTTGCTTGCCATTTCATTGTCAGGGTTGCTCCGCTTTGCTTTATGAGTACATTCCGTTGAATACAGGGATAGAGCTCTTTATCGGTCAGGAGCGGCACACTCTTCATGGGCCGGAGTGTGGCAAAGCATTTGCATGCCTCCTTATCTAGTAGAATATTGCCGGTACAGCTTCCTTTAAGCCTGCAAGGTGGCTTGGTGCAGGTCTCAGAACAGAGGTGTGCACGTCCAGATTGCATTTTTGCACCATCACATGGTGTTTGTGGGGGCTTCGTATTTACTCCTCGCTTGGAACATATTTCATTCGTCGTGTCCTTGTGGGAAATGCTCTGCTCTGGCCCACGGGTCTGCATTATGCTAAACACATCATCAAAAACTTTTCAGAGGGATCCAGTTGAAGGATCAAATGTTTATGGAACAGGAGCCAGGTCACCAGCTCTACAAGGAACCAAACCATATTGTTGTGGCTGAGAAGAAACCTGGAAGTCAAAGTGTCACATATCGAAATGGACTGAAATTACTGGAGGTTGGTAATCACTAGAAAGGCAGGTAATCAAAGGATGAATTCAAATAGCTCCAAGGAGACATGGAGAACAAAGATGTTCCATGTGGCTTTGATCTGAAGGTTCAGGAGTCTTGGAAGGGTTCTTCACACCTCATCTCAAACAGCCCTTCCAGATTCATTACTGTCTGTTATGCTATAGTCTGTGGATTTCAGGAGTTGATAATGCTGTCCGCATAACTCTGTACACACACTATGTATTTAGAATCTGTTGTTCTTCTACCTAGTGTTAGGATTTTAGAATTTGTCTTTCCCTCTTTTTCATAATTAGAACCATTAAGTTTTAGAATAAAAGCTAATATGCCAAATTCTGTCTCCCTTCCCAATGGATATAAAATATTTGTTTAAATGTTCAGAATCTACTTATTTCCAGTGACTTTTTCCCTACTTTTTGACATCATAGTCTTTCCTCTCTAACCAGATGGCATGACCACACTCAGAAGCAAAAAGAAGCCTAAATAAAATCCTTGTTTATAAAGTCAGATGTGATGAAGGGAGAGGTGCCCTGATCAGATAAAGCCTGGTCATATCACTTTGGCAGGTGTCTGTAAGTATTACAGTGAATAATTTTTAAACGTTGAAGAGGACTATTTAATATTTCTTATGGGGCATCACCATTTCCTGTATCTGTATCTTTATATATGATCTTCCCTCTGTCTAAAGTTCTCACCCTCATTTGATTGTCCTGTTAATTTCTAATCATTCTGCAAAACCCCTATCCATGGTTACTTCTTCTGTGACACCCTTCCTGAACTCCCCAGAAAGTGGCAGTCACCTTCCTCCGGGACCAGCAACCAATTACATCGTGTGATACATACAAATCATTAAGGTATCATGGTGGTCGCTTTACTCTTTGAAGTCAGGGAATATTCCTTAATCATCTCTGCCACATTAGCGCCCTACCACAGTGTGTCACAAGGTAGATGCTCAAAATGTATTGGTTGAATGAATACACAAGGGATTCATGAAATAAATTATGGTTTGAGCATTAATAGAAAACCTCACAGGTATTTGGAATTATGTGAGAAATATTTCTGATATAGCATTAAGTAATGACTGCAATGTCTATAACACAGTAGTTGCAGTGTGATCTCCAATATGTTAATATATACATATATGTGAACAGAAAAAGATCCTAGAAAGATATAATTACATTAAAATGTTGCAGTATTTATTTCTTCGTAGTCACATTACAGATGATTTCTTTGTTTTCTGAATTTCCACAGTGCATATGTGTTTTGTAATCTAGGAAAAATTAATTATAATTAGAAACACAAGCCATTTAGTAGCTTCCTACGACGGTCTTGACAGAAAGTTCCTTCCAGAAAGTTCCTTCCATGCTCTGACTTGGTGGTCATTTTTAATCCCATGTAGGATTTTTCTTTCCTCGATGAGCTAGTATTTAGGTATGGTCTGGCCTAGAAGCCAGCTGTACAAAGGCATATCCGCTCTGAATTCTCTCTAGTTTGCAAACAGATCTGAATGTAAACATAAATTAGAATAGAACATACGGATCTCCTGTTTAAGAGCAGAGTTTTCAACTGGGAGATAAAACAAGTGAAGACACTGAAGAGAGGGAGTTCAAGGGGTCATGGCATCACTCAGGTATTGGATGCTTCTTTGATGTTTTAATTTGCAGTTTTCCAATGGAAGAAATCCTAAAACAAGTAGCAAGAGGCTCCCCCTTTGTATTTTGTGCTATTGTTTTGACTGTTGTTATTTCTGTAAAAATTGCATTCTTGCCATTTCAGAGAAGGATTAATACCCCCAAATCTCATTATTGTGCAATTGTCCCCCAGTGGTTTTTTGTTTGCACATTGTAATTATGGATAGCATTAATTGTTCACGAAACTACCATTTCTCCTCTTTATTTTTGCATATATTTCAAATACCCATTATAACTTCTCCATCTTCTATATAGCGAATCGGTTTCATCACAATATGACAAAGCATTTGTCTTTCGCACTGCCCTGCACAGGGTTAGAACAATTTATAAAGAATTCACATTATTATTTTGGAGCAGAGCTGAGCGTTGGTTTCAGTGTAAATCTCCTCAAAGCACTTCTTGCCATAATAGCAACTTTTTTTTTTTTTTTCAGAGATGCCATAATTCTGGGCTGCATTTGTTGCTTCCTTTGGCAACCAAATGTCCCATCATTGCAAATTGATGGCCGTAAAATTGACCTTTATTATGGCCTTTTTATTCGCTTAACTCAGAAGGATTTATAGCATTATATTTTGTTACCACATTGACTGTTAATGGGAACTATAAAAAAATGACTGAATTCTACATATCCTTTTTATTTTCTAATGCCCTCGGCATTATTTACCAAGTAGACTTAGATTTTAAGATTTCTCTTGGACAATTCAGGAGTGGTTTTGTAAAACCAATCCTTCTTCCTTATGTGAGATACATAGTCTGCTATGTGCTTATTATAAATTTGGGCACTTAAAATGACAAAACCATTGCATGTAAAGTGATGGAAGAAACAAAAAATTCTGGGAGGAAAAAAAAAAACCCTGTAAGGTAATTCAAGCCGCTTCATCTGTAAATAATGAGAATTTAATGAGGCTCATCTTGTAAAATCTCTCTTTTCTAAGTGTGTAATGCATTTATTTTCATATTAATTGTCTTCCCCGTTGCATTCTTAGGCTGGTGTTCACAGGGGAAAGGTTACATTCTTCAGGCTGCAAGTGGCGGCCTGTGGAGGCCCAGCCTCAGGGTACTACTCAGGCCTCTTCAAAGTGAAGGAGGTTCTCTCTGGTCCTGAAAACCTGGGCTCAAGTGCTGGTTATTTACTGGTTATTTACTCACAGTGGTCAGAGAGAAGAAGAGTAACTGTTCCTGGAGTATGGGAGTGACAAACCGGGGAGTGGTGGTGAGGGACTGACCTCCGCTCCCTGCAGCCTGTTTAGACTCTGGAGACACAGGAGAGGCCCGAGTGTCAGGTGTCAGTGACGGTGACCACAGGCAGGAGGCCAGCACGTGCCCATTTCATCCACAGGCTCTGTTTCTGCTCAGCCTCTTGAGTTTCCCTGTCAACTTGCTGCCATCGTGATGAGTAGTATCGTACTAACTATCCCAATTTCCTCCAGTTTCCAGTGGAGATTTTTAAAACTACAGTTGACTCTTGGCGTGCCTGGGTGGCTCAGTCGGTTAAGCGACCGACGCTCGGGTCATGATCTCATGGTTTGCAAGTTCAAGCCCTGCGTCAGGCTCTGTGCTGACAGCTTGAAACCTGGAACCTGCTTCAGATTGTGTCTCCCTCTCTCTCTGCTCCTCCCCTGCTCGCTCGCTCTCTCTCTCAAAAATAAACATTAGGGGTGCCTGGGTGGCGCAGTCGGTTGAGAATCCAACTTCGGCTCAGGTCATTATCTCACAGTTCATGTGTTCGAGCCCCACGTCGGGCTCTGTGCTGACAGCTCAGAGCCTGGAGCCTGCTGCGGATTCTGTGTCTCCCTCTCTCTCTGCCCCTTCCCTGTTCGTGCTCTGTCTCTCAAAGATGAATAAACATTAACAAAAAATTTTTTTAAATAAACATTAAAAAAAAATCAAAACTACACTTGACTCTTGAACAATGAGGGTTTATGAGGGTCCACGTATATGCAGGGTTTTTTTAGATAAACATAGTAGAGTATACCATAAATGTATTTTCTCTTCCTTATGATTTTCGTAGTGTCGTTTTCTTTTCTCTGGCTTAGTTTCTTGTAAGAATACAGTCTATAATACATATAACATACAAAATATGTGTGAATTGACTAGTTATTGGTAAGGCTTCGGGTCTACAGAAAGCCGTTAGTAGTTAAGTTTTGGGGGGAGTAAAAGGTCATTTGCCAATTTCTGACTTCATGGGGGCTGTTGCCCTTAACCCCTGCACTGTTCAAGGGGCATGTATATATATTCACTCTCTCCACAATGGCATTTTGTTTTCAGAATCTTTTACTTTTTAAATATGATCTAAAATACCACTAGATTAATACTTGTTTATGCTTTGGAACTTGTTTTTAGATATTTCATGTTATGCAATTTACTTTTGAATTTAATTTTTAGTTTGGAAAATTAATATATTTTCACATAGTTAAAAAAAAGAAAGCTGGCCTAGACTCCAGAAGTCAATGTTATAAGAAAAAAAATCTGAAAAAAGTCTCAAAACTTTCAAACAGAAACAAAAATAAATATCTAGGCACAAAATACCAAACATACAAATCAGTACAACAAGAGATATACTGAAAAATTTTACTCTCATTTCTGCCCCTTCTGTCTCGTTTTTCTCCCTGCATGCCCTGGAGACAATCAATAGCTTGTATTTGTTCATGTGTATGTAACATTGTTAATTTAACTAGCTCCTACTGAAAAACACTTGGGCAATTTCCAAATGTTTGAGATTACAACCAACCTTGCAGTGAATAAGTTTGTGTATACATTATTTATCACGTGTGGTGTTGTGAGTGCAGGATAAATTCCTAGGATTAGAATTGCTGGGTCAGATGCCACATACTTTTATTATTTTGTTAAATATACCAAAAAATTGCCCTGGGTAAGGCACTCCTAATGACAATACATGAAAGTACCCTTTTCTCTATAGCTTTGCTAATGGAGCATCTTGTCAAAGTGTTGATTTTGCAACATCAATAGGTAAAAATGGTATGCTGGAATCTTTTTAAAATTTTTTTTTAATGTTTTTTTTTTTTTAATTTTTGAGAAAGAGACAGAGTGTGAGTTGGGAAGGAGCAGAGAGAAAGGGAGACACAGAATCTAAAACAGGCTCCGGGCTCTGAGCTGACCGATGTGGGGCTCGAACCGTGAGATCATGACCTGAGCCGAAGTCGCTTAACCGACTGAGACACCCAGGTGCCCCTGGAATATTTTAAATTTGTTTCTTCTAATTATGAATGAGGCTGGGCATCTTTTCATGTATGTAGATTTCATTTATATTGTTATTTTTTGTCAACTGTTCATGGCCTTTGCCCATATTTCTATTGGGTTACCAGTCCTTTCTTAGTGATTTCTAAGATCTCTTTAAATACTGGGAATAGTACCCCTTTTGTTGTGACATGAGTTGTTAGCGTTTTCCCGCACTCATCATTTGACATTTGTCTTTGCTTACAGTGATTTTTGTGTTTGTTTGTCTTGCCAAGCAGAAGGTTCTAATTTCCATGTTTCAAAAAAATTTTTTTTTATCCATCTTTAATGATTTCTGCATTTTGAGACATATTTAGCACATTTTCCTTCTCCTTACTCCTTGTAATTTATTCCTAATTCCTTAGCTAATCTTTTTTCTTTCTTTCTATTTCTATCATAGGTCTGTTTGTTTATTTCATATCGTCCTGTTAGCAGGAGGTTTATTTCCTGATCTCTTCACAATTCCAATGACTTCCTGGAGATTTGTCTTAATTCACATTCAGAACGTTCATCTTCTCTTTGACGATATTTTTCTAGTGGGCTTTCATCTGCAGGAATCTTGCATTATTCTTTTCCATGTTTTCATTTATATCGAATATATTTCTTTCTTAATATTCATTGTTTACCTGTATTACCAAGAGAAAGATTCTGTGGTGTGGGAGTGTTCGCATCCTTGAAGGACTCCACCTCCGTGCTCCAGAGTAAAGGGAAGGGCTCCTTTTAATCTATGAATTAGCACTACCCGCCCCCTCCTTGCCTTTTGGAGACTGACTGTACAGGATAGGGATCAGGGTACAGACTCTGGAGCCAAACCTCTGGGGTTGAATACTGGCCCTGTCCCTTACTAGTTCATGATCTTGAGCAAATGTGTGCTTCAGTCTCCTCATCAGTAAAATGGGGATATAAAGAGAACGCGTATCTCAGGGTTGTTGGGATTAAATGAGCTAATATACATAAGTGCTTAGAACCAAGCCCAGCACTTAGTGTTTGCTTTTGCTCTGCAGTGGTGAGAAAATGCAAATGAGCCCCGTGGTTTCCAATTGCCCTGCATTTGCTCTCCCTGATCAAGAACGTTGCCAAGCAGAGGGTTCTAATTTCCATGTGTTCAAAAACTTTTTTTTTTTTTTTATCAATCTTTAATGATTTCTAGATTTTGAGATATATTTAACACGTTTTCCTTCTCTTTCCTCTGCTGAGTTCAGGAGAACCCCAGGCTTCCTTCTTCACACTGCCACAGTATGGAGCTCTTGTTCACCAAAAGAAGCACACATTTTTAGAAGATATTTTTGAAGACTCTGTCAGAGATTTCCTCCCAGGGGGGCCCCTGGAAGCTTTCTGCACTCCCCTCTCTGTTTCCCTTCCTGACAGTGCCTTGTGGAACCTCAGTTTTGCTCACAGCAGCCTCTACTCAGGGGAGATCCTCTCCCTTTGGAGGAATGTCATTTGCTAAAACTTTGTGAGCTCAACCCTCCCTAGACCCCCTCTTCACTCCCCATTGCTCTCCCTCGAGCATACTTATGCCTTTCGGTGCAGGCTTGCTGGTCAGATAAAACTTGATCAATGCCAACTCACAACCTGGAGTTTGTGGGTGCTGTTTGAATCCCAACCTCATGGAAAATTTTTGGTTTTCTCCATTATCTTTGCTTCTGTGGATGATTTCCAAAGAGAAGTGGGAGATGCCGAACCAAGCTTCCACTGTTCTCCTACTAGAACTGGTGTTCATTTCACCACTCACCCCTAGGTATTTCTTTTGGGGACATGGATTGGAGTTTTTATTTTGGGCATTATCTGCCACATCCAACATACTGTAAAACAAATAGGTGTCTGAGTGAAAGAATTTCCATGAAACTGTGTGGCTGAGGGCACGTTTCTTCTCCCACATCAGATGTTCCATGGCATAGGATTCTGAGGGGCCACTGCGGGGTCTGATGCCCTGACACTTTGTATGGCTTTCTTTCTGCTTCATGCTGCCAGAGTCCTCCTTCCTGTGTGGCCTCACAGAGCCCTGCCACCACCACAGTGCTTTTGGAAGTGATAAGACATTTAATATTTTGTTTGGGGAACAAACAGTTTGGGGAAGGAGGGACTCCCAGGGCATTCGCTCCTCTGAGAATTCACTGGGTTTCATAGAAGGATTTGCATTTTTCTTTTGCCTTTTTTCCCCATCTAAGATTTTTGACCACTTACCTTGAGCTGGGCACTGGGCTACAAGGGCAGATGCTTTGCATAACTAACCAATGTTCTTTTCACAGTAATCCTCTGAGAGGCAGGTATGATTATACCCATTTTATGGATAAGGAAATTGAGGTGAAGAAGATTCATACACCTTTCCCAAAGACGTATGGCTAGCAAATAGCAAAACTAGGATTTGATTTTAGCTGGTCTGACTAGAGCTCTGTGGCCAACCAATGCTTTATTCTTCTGTATCATTTTTTTGACACTCATTTGCATGAATATCCCCAAAATTGCCCTTTAAATCAGACAAGTGGAAAGGAGGACAAGTACGATTCTGGAAATCTCAAGAAAGCCCTATTTGGGTTAGGAGTAGCTGAGGCAAATATCTCTTGATATATAGTCACAAAAGCTGGGTTGACAGTGGCTTCAGTATCTGTGATAATAACTAAGAGGTTGTAAGGGCTTACACTACATGCCTGGTATTTTTCTAAGCACTTCATGCATTTACTAATTTGACCCTGACCGTACAGTACCCGCACAGAATGGGCAGCATTATTTTGCCCTTGTTGGATGAAAAGCCTGGGGTCAGAGGGAGCAAGTGTCTTGCCCAAGAACACTTGGTAGTAAGTAGCAGAACTTGGAATATTTCCCAGGCAATAGGGCTACCGAACGCACTTCATACCCACTGTGGTGCATGTTAGCCATGCCCCGTGTTGGCCAGCAGACATAAATGGACCCGAAAACCCAGCAGTTTGCATCCCCCGATGGTGGACTGTCACTGGTCGAGAGATTTGGTTCATAGTCTTGACTGGAACAGACTCCTTGTCTCAAAAGAGAATAATAAACACTTAGAAAATCACAACCAAGAAGTGTGTGTGTCTTTACAGAACATGAAGTAATTCTCAGAGGAATAGTAAGAACATCATTTCGACTGGAGCTGTTCAGGAACTGCTTTCATTAAAGAGCATCTTTGTCTTTCAAAAAGAGTTACATATACAACTGATAGGAATGCAGTCATCGTGGCACAATACATTATACAAATACTTTTATGATTCCAAAGTCCGTAACCTTTACCTCTAAAGCATATTCTCAGGCTTTCAACCAGTAGTGACTTTTCTGTTTCCACAGCGATCATTAAAAATAAATAAATAAATAAATAAATAAATAAATAAATAAATAAAACAAACAATATGCTTCCAGTAGGTGAGGTCAAGGAATATTAGTTTATCTTCACTTCAGTGTTTTATTCTTTGTTGCCTTAGTTTCTAGTGATTTGTCCATAATAGCAACCCATGTGACTTGGAGTATATCTAAGGGAAAAAAAAACCAAGAAGCAGAAGATGGTTAATTACCACGACAACCTATTTCTTTCTACACCGAAGAAAGAATTTTTACCCAGTGCAGGATGGCAAAGATTTAAAAAAATAAATAAAAGTCTGAAGGCTCAACACATCTGTTTCTTTGTTTGCTGTAAGAATAGAAGCCTCTTGGTTTTTTCTTTTCCCCTGTTGATTTCATAAGGTAAGGCACTGAAGAAGTGTACCCAGGGAAGCTTCATAAAGTAATTCAAAATAACTACACGTTTCTTCCCCATCCGTTATTGTCCTGCTCTCCATTCAGGCGAAAAACAATTAGAATGGGCCTTTTGTGTGATGAACACTCAACTTGGCCTTTATAGATCGACATAAGAAATGTGGACTCTGTCATAGAAGGTTTATAGACTAAAGCTGTTTATATTCTCTTTAACTAATTGAAATGTGCAAAGTTCCGAATATCTCTTACAATATTAGTTTGTGAAACAAATAACCATCTGGACATGAAGTTAAATTCACAGATTTAAATAGGACAGGTATGCATAGATATGCATATACATAGGTATGCATATATGTGTGTGTGTTGTTATTACTGAGTTGTTTAGAGCTTTGTGGAGCCCTTATATCAACTGCAGTTGGAGGACAAATCAATTTTGAGAAAAATATCATAATAATCTCATTACTGTATTTAATTTTTTAAGTGACATTAATCTAATAGTTGAAAGATTGTTGTTCTCTGAACTTTGACTGATAGCTAGAGAGCAAATGAAGGGACGTTTAATTTACAGTAGTTCAAATAAACTGAGGATGAAGTTAAATTGTGTTTTTTTTATGTATATTATTTGTATCTCAGAATTTTTCTATAAATTACTATAAATTTCTATAAATTACTACAAATTTCTATAAAATATTTTATCTGCAACCCTAATGTGATTATTTAGGTAGGCATTAGTAAGCTTTTCCACTTCGTTTTAAGTATACAGCACATTTAGAAAATCACTGTAAGATACCATTTGGCTATTGTCCAGCAGAACCATAGTTATTCACACCTCTGGCTTCCAACCACGTTGTGTATACGTGGACCAGACAGTCCTCTCCCTCCTATTTTTCAGTACCTTTTTCATTGCCTGGATGTCAGTGTAAAGTGCCCATCGAAGGACAGCAACTAACAAAAAGATTTGGGAAAAATCTAATCAACAGACCACCCCTAGGCTTATTCAAATAGTTAGAGCGTTAGATACTATAGAGACCCAAGAGAAATGTATGTATGGTCTTTTCCCACTAAAATATATCCAAACAAACAAAAGTAGTTGGAGAAACAGGACTCTTAGCAGATGAGCAGAAAGCAGCAATTCGAGATAAAGCCACAAAGTGCCAGCTGTGTGGTACAGATAAGGTGTTGGTGGGAGCTGCTCAGAGGCGGGCCGCTGCACTGTGACCAGGGGACAGTGAGGCCAGGGAGAGCCTCTCCGAGGAACTGGGGCTTATGCTAGGTCCTGGAGGAAGAATGGGCTTTAAAATAAGAATGATCTAATTTAGGGAAAAAATTAAGTTATGATTTACACTTGTAGACCATTCCATCTGAATGTGATCTGCAGTTCTTTACAAGTTCATATGCATTCTCTGTCCAGCCGCACCAGGATCCAAACAATATTGAATCAAAAGAAAGTTTCAATCTTTCTGCTCTTGCATTATTGAACACTCTGAATATTCCCCAGGCCTACTCTTTCTGAAAACACTTTCCTACCATATGCAACTGTCTGAGAAAATCTACTTGCGTGCAGTAGATTGCTGTTATTCATTATTCATTACATTATTTAGTTGAACAACCTACCAAAGAAAACTTGGTTCTGTAGGGGGAAATGTACAAACTCAGAGAACTAAATTATTTTACTATAAATGCTTTAAAAAGAGCAAGCTTTATGGTCCTCATTATTTGGTGTGCGCCAAGGAAAACAAGTTTTCTCTGATGGAAAATAAGCCATAAAGGACAGAAGCTATGTGATCCAATGTATTCAATAAACGTTGGAGATGTAAGTTCTGCCAGGAACTCTCTAAATGAGTAAAGACCATCACAGGGTTTACAATCCTCAATCAACTAATAAGCATTTATTAAGTAACCATTGTGTGCCTAGAACTTTTAATTTCAAGAAGCACATGTTTTACCAGCCTGGTTGTCACAGCACACCGACTCTGACATCCCGTAGCATATTGTGGTGAATAGATTTCTTTGATGTGATTGTCCCAGCAATCCTGCTCGGGCTTGTTTTTCCTTACTCCAGGAGAAAACCTTGGGCAGATCCCTTATCTTCTTGGTCACTCTTGGGTAATAAAACGCCCAATTCAGTCAAATACTCAAACTCTTATCCGCCATCCCATGTAAATGTCTCATCGCCCTCTTATGCTCTCCCACTGAGTTAGGGGCTCTGAGAGGTCCCCTATTCTGTCAAGTAGAGCCAGGATGACCCATGAAAAATTCACCATCCTTTGTCTTGGCAAATGTGGACGAACAGGCAAAGCAGCTTCCCAATACAGTCATTTCTCTTTGTTCTGACCTCCGACTGTGTTGAATGTGTCAGTACAAGTTCCCATCTTCCTCAAAGCCCAGAGGACCCATATAAAGTGCTCTGAGCAATTCTCTTGAACTATCCTTCCCTTGGCTTACGAGCACCCCCTTTATCTTGCCCCACGGTTGGGGACAGGACCCCATGAAACAGTTCTTTTCACAGACCTCTCTTTTACCTGCCTTTTAGTTATAAAACCTTCTATCTTCTGGTATATAGAACGAATGGCTACAGTTTCAAGTCTCACAGCACATGATTTATAGGGGAGCTTGCACCCCAGTTTAGGATGGGGGTGTGTTCAGAATACGCTTTATTGCTCTTGGTCTTGGGACAAGAACAGTACAACCAAAAAGCCATTGCATTTAACATTCTCTTACACAGTTTGCACTTTCCCTGTTAGATTCATGGATACTATTTTAATAAGTTAACTCCATTAATGAGATGGGAGCATGACTATAACAATATTTTATAGTCCTATTTTTCCCTCTTTGTATTATAGCAACCACTTATGGTGCTGTCTAACTTAAGTATATTAGGGAGCTTTCTGTTACAAAAAGGCCAGTGTACCATGTTGGCAATCGTTGATGAAAATACCTGTGAGTAATTTGTTACCCAGCAGATATCTTTGAAAAAATAAACAGACTTAGTATGTCATTTCATGTTAAAGATGATATGTTAATGATTAGTAAGAAATGAACGCTTTCGAACAAAATCATGCTGTGGAAAGAACCCTTTGAATATGAATTTTTAAATTTATGTTTTTATTCATATTTTATATTCATGTTATGTAATGTTTTGTCAAAAGCGAGATGTAGGCCATATATAATAATTCTCATATCTGTTCACTGGGATAGTTTAGAAATGGAATTTTCTGGCTGGTTCTGGGAATTGTCCAAAAAAAAAAAAAAATAGATGTGTGTATCTTACCACCTTTGTGAAAAATATTCAAATGCTGTATCTTCCAACTAGTTTTCCAGTACCGCTGCAAGACATCGAGGGGGATGAAAGTTTACCAGCTGAATTTCACCAATACAAAATTGGTGATTGGGATCGAACAGTGAGTGTCATCATTCAGTGCTCACAGCCAGAGGTGGCTTCTGTTCTGGCTCCATGTGTCTTTGTGAGACATCTTTTTCAACTAAGAGAGCCATTGTAACTAAGTTTCCAAATAGAGTGAATTTCAAGTCAGACCTTTAAATCACTGTTTCCCAGAATGTTAAACTAATATTTTTAAATTAATAAAATATTGAATCACATATGCTTTTGCCCAAAATATTGTTACTAATGGTAATGTTTAAGTGGCTGCAAAAAGCTTTTTAACTGATAATGAATTAAGTTATTTAAAAGTATGATTAAGTTACCTGTATATCATCATTTTTAGAGCTCTTTTATGTGTTTTGCATTGGTATTTATTAGTACAGTCACTCACAGATGAAATAAATGTACTAATAAATACACTTACTTGCAAGCATTGGGGTATGTTCTTAATTTTCACCGATGTGGTACATAATAAGAAAATGTTTGGAGACCCACAGTCTTCATTAGCTGGACAGACCGCTCTGAACTGTAAGTACATTCTCTCCGTGCCACATTTTACTTCTAATTCTTTATGGCTCTCTGCCATTTCGATGATAAATTACAACTCCTTAGCGTGACACACGGGGACTTTCACGGTCTGACTTGTGCTTGTTTTTTCCACTATTGTCTCTGGCTGTGTGCTCCCTGTATCCTTCCTTCCAGACACACTCAACTGTAGTTCCTAAATGGACAGTACTCTCATTTCTCTACCATCTCCACATTCTCAAATGTCGCCAACTCAGCCTGGAACTCACCTCTGCACCTTGCCACTCCTTCCCTCACACCCCTAGTCTCTTTCTATATCTGATTCTTTTTTTTTTTTTTTTTTAGTTTTTTTTTTTTAACGTTTATTTATTTTTGAGACAGAGAGAGACAGAGCGTGAACAGGGGAGGGGCAGAGAGAGAGGGAGACACAGAATCTGAAATAGGCTCCAGGCTCTGAGCTGTCAGCACAGAGCCCGACGCGGGGCTCGAACTCACAGACCGTGAGATCATGACCTGAGCCGAAGTCGGACGCTTAACCGACTGAGCCACCCAGACGCCCCTCTATCTGATTCTTTTTGACACTGCCCTCAATGCGTGTCCCAACTTGTTTGTTCTGACTCCATCATGGCACCTGCCACCCTAGAGAAGATAACACCTTTTGCTGATGTTCCTTCCTCACTAGACTGCAAATTCCTGGGGAGAAACGGTATATGTGCTGTGTCCCTTACCTCTGGAAATGTGACTGCACATATTAATATGTTATAATATTATAATACATTGGTTGATTATTTACTACGGACCAAGCACTTGATATAGGTTGGTTTCTGTAAGCCTCACCATAGCTCTATGAAACACATATCTTTTAAGATTTTGTTTTAGTTCCAGTTAACATACAGTGTTACATTAGATTCAAGTGTATAATGTAGTGATTCAACAATTCCAGACCTCACTCAGTACTCATCATGATGAGACACATGTTATTATTAACCCCATTTTACAAATGGGAAAACCAAGGCCCAGCGGGGATAAATAATTTACCCAAGGAAACATTGATATCAAGTGGCAGAAACGGGGTTTAAATTGGGCAGTACAACTCTAGAGTCACACCCTTATTACCTCAAAGTGTAGTGGGCTGAATAGTGGCCTCAAAAGATAATGCCCAATGCTTTTTTAAAGATTTGTTTTTATAATGTTTATTTATTTTGAGAGAGAGGCAGAGAGAGAGAAGAGAGAGAGAATCCGAAGCAGGCTCTGTGTTGTCAGTGCAGAGCCTGAGGTGGGGCTCAATCTCACCAACTATGAGATCATGACCTGAGCCAAAATCAAGAGTAGGATGCTTAACCAACTGAGCAACCAGGCACCCCATTCTTAACCCCTGGTTCCTGGGAATGTAACCATATTTGGAAATAGGGTCTTTGTGTGTGTGTGTGTGTGTGTGTGTGTGTATGTGTATATATATATGTATATATATATGTGTGTGTATATATATATGTATATATATATGTGTGTGTATATATATATATATTAAGTTTATTTATTTTTGAGAGACTGAGAGAGAGAATGCTTGAATGAGAGAGGGGCAGAGAGAGAGAGAGAGGGAGACAGAGAATCCCAAGCAGGCTCCATGCTACCAGCATCAGAACCCAATGCAGGGGGGGCTTGAACCCATGATCTTCCGTGGGATCATGACCTGAGCCAAAATCAAGAGTCAGGCACTTAACCGACTGAGCCACCCAGGTGCCCTGATATAAATTTTTTTTAATGTTTATTTATTTTTGAGAGACAGAGAGACAGAGTGTGAGTGGGGGGAGGGGCAGAGAGAGGGAGACACAGAACTAGAAGTGTGCTCCAGGCTCTGTGCCATCAGCGCAGAGCCTGACCTTGGTCTTAAACCCATGAACTGTGAGCTCATGACCTGAGCTGAAGTTGGATGCTTAACTGACTGAGCCACCCAGGTGTCCCTGTAGATATAATTAATGTAAGGATCTGAGACCATCCTGGATGGCTGTTACCATCCTGGATTATAGTGGGCCATACCTAATGATGAATGTCCTTATAAGAGGACAGAAAGGAAGACATTAAGAGATAGAAGCAAGAAGGCCATGGGAAGACAGGCAGACATTGGAGTTATGCAGCCACAAACCAAGGAATGCCAGGAGGCACCAGAAGCTGGAAAGGCAAGGAGAGATTCTCCCCTAGAGTCTTCGGAAAGAGCATGGCCCTGCTGACACCTTGATTTTAGACACCTGGTCTCCAAAACTGTGAGAGAATAACTTTCTGTTGTTTTATGCCACCAAGTTTGCCCTGGGAAAGTAATGGACCAATCTGGTTTGCTTTTTAAAGCTACTCAAAAAATATATGTTGAATGAATGAATGAATTAATGCATTTCTCAAATGTCTCTGTGTTCCAGGCACTATGGTGGACATTGAGAATAGGAAACTTACTAAAACCTACATGCTTGTCTTCAAAGACCTCACTGTCTAACACCTTGAAAGTCTTTCTCTTACATTGTCTCTCTCCTGGTTGAGTTTTGAATTATCTTTTGCCTCATTCAATATAAGAGACTGCTAACTCTATTTTCCTTTTCTTCTCTTCAAATTACCTTCACTATTTCTTCAATATTATTTTTCTAAAAATATTTAAACTCTAGAGTTCTTTCTCCATTCTTCAGAGAATAAAGTCTGGGGCACCTGGTTGGCTCAGTTGGTTGAGCATCCAGCTCTTGGTTTTGGCTCAGGTCATGCTCTCACAGTTCATGAGATCAAGCTCTGAGTCAGGCTCAGTGCTCAAAGAGCAGTGCCTGCTGATTCTCCTCTTCCTTTCTCTCTGCTCCTCCCCCACTCATGCTTTTTTTTTCTCTCTCTCAAAATAAATAAACTTAAAAAAAAAAAAAAGAAAATAAAGTTTAAACTTAGTAACCTATCATTCAAGTCCTCCTTCATCTGGATCTTTCCATGACTTTCTTTGGGTATTCTTTACAGTTACTACATGACTCTCATGCTTATCTAGTCTAAGCCACTCTCATCTTGAATGTGTATCACAATTGCAGGCCTCCTAACTGGCCTTCTATTATGTGAAGACATTAATTCAGACCATGCTACTCCTTTACTTGAGACCTTCCAATGGCTTCTCACGTCAAAGTGAAGCCCCAGTGCTTTTCATGACCTACAAGCTCCTACTCCTCCATGACCCATTGGTTCCCTCTGCTCCAACATCCTGACATCCAAAGAAGTCATAAGACATACCGGAGATAGTCCCATTTTGGGGCCTTCTCCCTTGCTGTTTCATTGCCTGCATTGATTTTCCCAAGAAAGCCCCCTGGTAACTTCCTTATGTCCATAGGGCCTTTACTCCAAACATTACCATCTTCTAGAACATTCCCTGTCTGCCCTATTTAAAATTTCAGCACCCCATTCCCATTGGCAGTTTTTGTCCTCCTCTGTTTATTTCTCCCCTATAGCACTTACCACTGTCTATTACACTATGTGTTTTACTTATTAATCTTATATGTTGTCTGTCTCTCCCATAAAAATGTCAGCTCCATAAGGGCAGGGTGGTAAGTCTGTTTTGTTCATGGTTGTAGTCCCAAATCTCAGAACAGGGCTGACACATGGCAGGGTACCATGTGTATTTATTGAATGACTTCTCTGCTGGCTCTTTTGGGTAGATCGGGTTCATCATATCTCAAAGCACACCTCAGCATGGCTCTGTGAACTAGAGAAAGATGGGTCTGAAGAGGAAAGGGCTGTCTTAGAACCAGAAGTTCCCATCAGGGTTGGTCTAGTCGGCTGGGATAACCTGGTCGTAGATCCTGAGGCAGTTGAGTCTGATGGACAGGGTTATGTCACCCAAGTATATGCCAAGAAATAATCAGGGTAATGCTGGCAAGTGGCAGCCAGAAGCCAGAGCCCATGGCCTCCAGATGTCTGGTGAAGCGTAGCAGAGGTAGTACAGAGATGGAAGAGATTCACAGTCAGCCTGCATCTGGGGAATCTACCGGCAGGTGGCAGCATTCACTTCGTTAGGCTGGGGCTTGCACAGACTCTCAGGCTCTGGGTGAAAGAGGGAAAGCAGAAGACAGAAAACACTAGTTCTGAAGGGTCTGTATAACTTGGTGGTCTGGACAGGATGAATGGCTGATTACAAACCTAAGTGTTAGGAATGCATTAGAAATTCTGTTCTTGGGGCGCCTGGGTGGCTGTCTGTTGAGCGTCCAACTTCAGCTCAGGTCATGATCTCACAGTTCGTGAGTTTGAGCCCCGCATCGGGCTCTGTGCTGACAGCTCAGAGCCTGGAGCCTGCTTCGGATTCTGCGTCTCCCTTTCTGCCCCTAACCCACCCACATTCTGTCTCTGTCTCTCTCAAAAAATAAAAAACATTAAAAAAAAAGAAAGAAATTCTAAGTCTGGGATACCTTGAGGTATCAGTGTAAAGATCTGTTATCATGTCTAGGGGAGCAAGGCCAGAACCAATTGGAAAGAAATTTGAATGATGGATCCCAGAGTGGGAGGCTCACTTCTTCTAAACACCTTTGCTTTAAATCCCACAGGTTACGGGATTGACATGAAAAGTGGGTTGGGAGAAGAAGAAAGGCAGTCAGGGGACAGACAAGTCCCTGGCACTTGTCTTGCTCTGCTGCTTTGTGGATCATTCTGTCTCTAACTAAATAAAGTGCATGTGACCAAGGAAGACCGGATCAGACCCACAGCTATATTTTGGTTTGCCAAGAAAGTTTTAAAATTGACTTTGAAATCCTTTCAGTGGGGCATTGATGGTACAGTTTGCCGTAGGCTCCAGCCCTCTCGTGCTTTCCATATTGATGTTACCTGGCTGGCCCTGAAGGCATTTCTTTTTGCTACCCCTAATTGTTTTGCTTACCCTCCAAGGCTCAGTGCAAGGCTTTTCTGACTTTCTTCCTCTCAAAATTAATTGCTCTCATGACTTATTGTAACTTTCTGAGTACATTTTTTTCTCTTTGCAGTATGAATACTTGTTTACGTACTTGTGTGCGTAAGATAACAAAACAAACAAACAAACAAACAAACAAACAAAAAACCTCTGAGTTTTTTGAGGCCAGGCAGTAGATCTGAGTCATTGTGTGCGTCTTTAGTGTCTAACACAGCATCTTGAATTTAGATATTCTCAGTAAATATGTCAATTGGATTTATTACTCAGGGTAATCTTTGGTCATCCTGAAAAATAAAAATTCGTCAGAAAGTCACCAGTTTATCCGTTTTTACATCACCTTTGTTATTTCTGTCATCATTAAAGTTAATCACAGTGAAAAAGATCAATTTGCAAATGCTCAATCCAATCTGGCTGCTTCATGATTCAAATAACTGAATCATGCTGGTTAAGGTCAAATGATTAAGCTAATTGGATTGAATGACCATTTCTTAAGTGAGCAATCCCTTTCTCACCAACAATCTTGGCATAGCTGATGCAATCAGTTATGTGTTCATAACATATAAGTAATTGCAGCATCATGTGACTTCATAGTTAGACAACTGTATTTTCGGATTTGTGTAGACACAGTTCTAGATTTATTCGCAATTTCCTATTTTTTTATTTTATTTAAAAAAAATTTTTTTTTTAACGTTTATTTATTTTTTTGAGACAGAGAGAGACAGAGCATGAACAGGGGAGGAGCAGAGAGAGAGGGAGACACAGAATCCGAAACAGGCTCCAGGCTCTGAACTGTCAGCACAGAGCCCGACGCGGGGCTCGAACTCACGGACCGTGAGATCATGACCTGAGCCGAAGTCGGACGCTGAACCGACCAAGCCACCCAGGCGCCCCTCCTATTTTTTTTTTAAAGGGGGCTTAGGGCATGGGTAGGGATGGAAATGGAAGGTATATTGGCAGAAAAGCTAGAAACTTTGCCGTGATCCTGGAGATCTGCTAGTCTGTTTCTGGGAGGAGCACAAGAGAAGTTTTTGACCAAAAAACAAATCCCTCTGCACTGATAACAAGGTAAACATACAAATCAGCAGGAACACTAAAGGGGCAGCTCTGATCTGTTCTCTGACTAGGTGGGGATGCTGTGGGCTGTGCTCCAGGGTCTTGCACTTGGTAGTGCCCTACTCTCTAAATTTAGTCTTGTCACTTACATTATCCTGGTAATACCTAAACGAGCTACTTTATTAAGTGCAAACGTTGCATGGAAGGAGAGACTAACTTATTAGTTAATACGTTGGGGAACAGTGCTATGTGTCAGTTACCACCTTCCAGATCCTTCAAGTTTAATTGAACCATTAGTGACTCCTCCACCCCCTCCCCCTACCCACTGGCTACTTTAAATTAAGGAGAAAATAAACCACCTTGATAAATGTGAAGTCACTCTGTCACTTCCTGAAGTGTTAGCACATAACATTTTCTATGACAAACTCAATTATTCATCCAAAGAATGGACACACTTCAAACATTTTTGTTTGTTTGGGAGATGAATCATACCTTTTCCTGATGAGAGTATTTCTGCTTAAGTATGTATGGCTTATTCTGGTGATAAACTCACACTGCATGAGCTCACCCCCACTGATGGTGGTGGAAGACAATCTGATCATGTGCTAGGCAACAGGGAACCAGCATAATATGGCAGTCCCATATTAAGGGGTAGGTAGTTGCTTGTATATGTGTGCGTCTTCTATTCAAGTATGCCATGGTTAGTTATTAATTTTTTTCTGCTAATGGGTTCTATTATTGTTGTCTTTGTGGTATGATGTTCAGTGTGACAGGCTTTTTTTTCCAGAGGTGGGGGGACCTAGCTGCTCATTTAATTGACATCTTGAAACAAATTTTACTTTCCTGGCTAAAGCAGAAAAGGGCAACATATTCCATTTCACTTATTTCTTTTAGATTTATGGGCTGCCTTCTGCCCTCAGGGCTCTGCATGAAATTCTAGGCAACTGTAGTTATTGTAAGGCTTTGGGGAGAAATCAGCAGTTGTGGTGGTGACAGTCCTGCAGTAAATAAAAGTGCAATTTGCCATTTATGTAGATTTTGATCTGTTGCGTGTGAATAAAGGTTTGAAGTAAGAGTAAGGGTGGAAATCAATTTCAAAGGCTATGGCAGCTGCTGGCTCTTTCATTGTTATAGGGGTTAATTTCATATCTTTTGCACCAACGTGGGTTTATAGTTAATTGAGAAAATACTACAAGTGTGTGCCCTTTTTTGGGGGGAGGATCCTCGGACTTAGACGCTATCATGGATCATGTTCGTCTATGTCTTTTTATTCTACCAATGAGCCTACGTGACCCTCAAAATTGTTTGCCCAAGTTACACGGATTAGTGAGAGTGTCAGGACCACATCAGGGTCTTGACACCAAATCCGGTTCTCCTTTCTGTGGCCTGTGTCCAGTGATACTGTGACATTTCTTCTCCAGGAGAAATATGCAAGGCCCCAGAGAGGATCGCCTTTGACTTCGCAGACACCCAGAGGTTGAAGTGAACCGTGCGATGCCAGGAAACAAGGGGGTGAGCTCACAGGGCCAACCTTGGGGCATGGTCCCTACCTTTCCTTCGCTCTTCACAGTACTGGGTGGTATTTATCATCCCTCTCTATGAGGCCAGTAATGTGCTCTCCCAACACCTTAAACATACTTAAGGTAGAGGGTAGGTCCTGGTCTTCATGAAGCTTCCCTTCAGGGGGCACTGTCTGGCTCTTCCCCAGAGGGATTGGAGACTGCACTGGCCTTTCACGTTTCAGAATCCTACATCTGCCCTTTCTGTGACCATAGTTTTTGCTTTGTAGTCTTCTATGCTGATGGCATTAGCATTGTTTTTTTTTTTTTTTTAAATCACTTCTAAGAGTTTTAGAGATAGAATCTGGAAGGGCTGCAAACCTTCTCCTTCTGGACTGTTTATTCTGCCAACTTCCCTTAACTCTTTTGGCTGGTGTAGCCATTTGACTTTTCTGCTGGGCAGGTAGTAGTAATTTGGGGGGTCCCTAATTAGATTCCAGCAGCTCAATTCCCTGGTTCATTTACCCTGAACCACCTTCAAATTGAATTGGTTTTTTCTCACGGCCAACCCAAGCAGGAGTGGATCCTGGGGAATTACACAGAAATAACAGCCTTCTTCTCCCCTTCCCCAGCCTCTGACTCATTCGCCTGCCCTTTTGTGCCTCTCTTCCATTATGCCTTCACAACCACATGCTCTGCGCCTTCTGCTTAAGCTGTCTGAGCTCGTTTCCTCCATGAACCATCGTGATGTACAACACGTACAATCCCAGGGCCAGATGAATGGTTTTCCATTAGAAGTACACCGTGCCATCTGGGGCACCTGGGAAGATAATGCCACAAAGACGCCCCCATCTTTCAAACACTTGGAAGGAAAGATTTGTACCGCTCTGCCTAGCTCGCCTCGACTACTGCAATATAACGTGCCGCTCCTCAGTTCTGAAACCTGCATTTTCTCTCCCCTCCTCATTCTCTGCGGTATCCCAGTGCACCGTGTGGCGTGGGGCGGATGTCCTAGAACAAGCTTCTGCATGCACCGAAAGGTAAAACACAATGACGATGCAGACTGTCGACACAAATAAAAGAATTCCCTCAATTAAAGCAATCAGGTGCAATACTTGCCTTTAAAGAGGGCTTAAAGAACACGAGGACAGTTTTAAAAGAGCTGGACCCTTCATTGGGCCACAAAATTAGTGTTTTCTTATTTTAGCGCGTTTGTTATTTCTTCTGTGATTAAAAGTGATTGGTGGGGAGAAGGCTCGGACGCAACATAGCCTTCTTAACTGATTTCTTTTGTGTGTGTGCGTGCGTGCACCTCTATTTCTTTTAAAGCCTGTTAAGACAATGCAGTTGCCTTAGAAAAAAACCCTGATTAGTATTCTGCATAAGGTGCAGTCTTCATTGCAGTAGATATATAAAATCTATCTTCGCTTTCACCACCTGTCACCTGAGAATTTTAAAATGATCTAGCTTTGAGATTGCAGGAAGCAGCCTTTTTGATTCTCATCTTTTCTAGACACCCCCCACCCCTTTTGTCATTGGCAGTGCGTCTATGGTGAACTCCAGTCCATTTTTATTCCTTTGTCAAATGCTTTTATTCACGGGAAACCGAAGGCACATGTTTACTAGGGATAGAAATAGAAACACAATAAAAACCAGTTTGATAGATGATCTAGCCTATTCTTCACACTTCCCTGTTGTTTTATTGATTTACAGAACACAAAGACTAATCCGAATTTACATTGCGTGTCTTTCCCCAGATCTCAAAGGACTTGTTCCCCTTTGCTCAGATTAACCAAGCCAATTTTTTTCTTTGTATCCAGTAGCCCCTGTGACAGTCGAATAGCCTGTCAACTAATCAATTTATGCGGCAAAAACTAATTTTTACTTTAAACAAACATCCCAACATCGTGTTGACACAATTAAATGATTTCTGCGTTATATCATATATCTCACACACACCCCGGGGAGCAGGTAAGAGCTACAGCTGAAATCACGCGCACGTGCTCCTGCATCAAATTAAATATTTTCCCCTTAATCCTACCACCAGCAGCTGTTAGGTACGGGGGCTTATTGCATATGGCCTACATAATGAGACCGATCCAGGCGGTTCCGGCTTCTCCACTGAATGCTGAGTAGCTCTCTTCCCCCCAAGGACAGGAAGAGTTACCGCTATTGAAAGAAGTTCTCCTGTGCCAGTGAAGAGTCTCAGCATACATGTTTGGAGATGCGGGGAGAAAGCATTTAAAGCCAGAGCTTCTACCTTGATTAAAATACAGGGGATTGGCACTCTGCGAGGACTTGAAACTGGCTAACTCCCCAGAGTTACGGCGGCGTGGAGGGGGAGAGGGGGTAGGTATGGCAAGAGAGGAGATCTTTGCTCTCTTCGGAACCTGTCAAAAAATTAGGTCAACATGATTTTGTATTTTAATGAAATAACTTAAGGGTAAGCCCGAGACTTGGAGGCCGCTAATACTTTTATGCTAGAGTGGCTTGTCATGCTTGACGTAATGTCTGGCTCTGTATGAGAAGTATCGAAGCTAATGTTCTCCATGGCTAATCGGCCTTTAGCTGCTCCTGTCCTTTTAAATTCTCAGTAGCTGGAGCATCCATATGGATATTCCTCTCTCTAACAGTATAAACACAGTGCAGGCTGCACATCATCATTTCCATTGTCAAAACAGATGAAAGGATTTCTGATACTCCAATTAAACTAACCTGAAAAAAAAATCGTTTTAAAATATGCTCCACAAAATAACCTGAATGTTAAAACACCGGAATCTTCCAACCATTTCCTCTGGCTGCATCATTAGCATTCCACCCCCACCCCCATCCCCACCCCAGCCCAAGTCCTTATCTGATTTGATTACTTTTAGAATGAATTTGGTTTTCAACATGAAAGCTGAGGAAGCTAAATTGGAAGAATAATGGCTTGGCATTTTATGTCATTTGGTTGAAATTGCAGGTGTGGGAGTCAGGCCTGCTCCTCTAACTCGTGCTTGGCTATTTCCCCTTTAATTTACCGAATTTGAAATGGATTGCCGGTTCCAAATTACACTACACTTAAGGGACTTGCAAAGAATGCTCGTGATTTAGGATCCTACATTATTGCCTTGATGAAAAATTATGCAGACACACTCACAGCCCTACAAGAAAACTACTTCTTGTAAAACAAGAGTATTTGACAAACACCAGGAAGCTGAAGATGATAAAACACATTCTAAGCTCCTTTTCTTATTAATCAAGAGGGGGTACGGTGTTAATGGCGGTCTGAGGTATTGCATGGCAAAGAATCAGAGCAAGAGGGTATGTAAGAGAGGGTGTATGATGACTGTGGCGTGGATGACTGTAACAAAATTCTCTCATTTGAAGGTACTTACATTAAGGAGTAGTCTCTAAATACCAGGGCTGTAATTGCTTTCAAGCACCAAACATCACTTGCATTATAATCAACAGTACAATTGACCTTTGAACAACATGGCAATTAGGGGTGCTGACTGTCCCCCTCCACCCCGTGCAGTTCAAAATCTACCTATAACTTTGATTCCCCCCAAACTTAATCACTAATAGCCTGCTGTTGACTGGAAGCCTTACTGATAAACAGTCAATTAGCACATATTTTGTATGTTATATGTATCATGTACTATATTCTTGTAATCAAGTAAACTAGACAAAAGAAAATGTAATTAAGAAAATCATAAGGGGGCGCCTGGGTGGCTCAGTCAGTTAAGCATCCGACTTTGGCTCAGGTCATGATCTCGCGATTTCTAGTTCGAGCCCCGGGTCAGGCTCTATGCTGATGGCTCAGAGCCTGGAGCCTGCTTGGGATTCTGTGTCCCCTCCTCTCTCTGCCCCTCCCATGCTCATGCTCTGTCTCTGTCTTTAAATAATAAATAAATGTTAAAAACTTAAAAAAAAAGAGAAAATCATAAGGAAGAGGAAATATATTTATAGTATTGTACTGTAACAAATCTACATGTAAGTGGACCTGTATAGTTCAAACCCGTGCTGTTCAGGGTCAGCTGTATTTCTGAACAGAAGGGGCATCTTAAATGAATGAACAGTACTCATCTATAATTATCAGTAATACTTGCTTAAAAGAGATATGTACTTTAATTCTAAAGTTTTGCTCCTTACTCTGGCTTTAGGCCATCTATTCTAATATTCATTTGTATCTGTAAGAGCAACACACTACGATATGTTATGTACATTAGATGATTCAGAGACACATGTGAGGTTGCATTTTTCACATTTCAAATTAGTCACTCTTGGCAGCCTCTTTAAGCAGCCATGCTCAACCTCGGTCTCATGTCATGTGCCTGAAATCCGCCAACGGGTGGTCAGAGAAATAGGAACTGTATGCTTTACCTTTCAAATATGGCCCAGAACATGGTGGCTCTTACTGATGTGCCAAGTACACTTGAAAAGAATGCATATTCTGTTGTTTGTGGGTAGGGTGTTCCATAGAGGTCATTAGGGTAAGTTGTTTGAGAATGTTTCTCAAGTCTTGGATGTCTTTGCTGATTAATCATCTCCTTGTACAATCAGTTACCACAAGAGGTGTCGCCAGGTCTCTAAGTATAACTGCAGACTTGCCTATGTTTCCTTTTGTTCTATCAGTCTCTGCTTCGTGTATTCTGAGATCTCCACTGGTAGGTGCACACACAGTTAAGTTTGTTATAGCTGCTTAGGAAATTGACCCTATAAAAGGTCAATTACATCGTGTATTACATCAATTACGTAGTATAAACCTCTTTGTCCCAATTTTCTTCATTTTGAAATCAACATTTTCTCATATTAATATAACCGATGCAGCTTTTTTTTTGGATTAGTGTTTGTATGAGGTCTTTTTATATGCTTTTGGTTTCACTATGCCATTATGATTAAGGTGGGTTATAGACGGCTTATCATTTGATCTTATTTTTTAATCCAATCTGACAATGTCTTTTTTTTTTAATGTTTATTTATTTTGAGTAAGGGAGAGAGAGAGAGAGAGAGCACGAGCGAGCGAGCATGAGCTGGGGAGGGGCAGAGAGAGAGGGAGACACAGAATCCGAAACATGCTCCAGGTTCCAAGCTGTCAGCACAGAGCCTGATGCCGGGCTCGAGCTCATGAACCGTCAGATCATGACCTGAGCTGAAGTGAGATGCTTACCTGACTGAACCACCCAGGCACCCCTAATCTGACAATGTCTTAACTGGAGCGCTTAAATCATCTACATTTAAAGTAGCTATTGATATGTTAATATTTAAGTCTACCCTTTCATTATTTTTCTATTTCCTTTGAATTTTTTTTTTTCTGTTCTCTCTTTTTTGCCTTCTTCTAGATTACTTGAATATTTTTAGTACTTCATTTAATTCATCCATTAACTATTTGAGTATATCTTTTGGTATTGTTTTAGTTGTTGCTCTAACGATTATAATATTCACACCGAGTTTTCTGGTATTTATAATTAGTATTTTACCACTTCAAGTAAAATGTAAAAGCCTTACAACCATATATGTCCCATTTATCCTTTCTTTGTGTTATAGTTTTTATACATGTTATATCTGTATATATAAAATGCCCCCCCCAGCCCCAAATAAACTTACAAGTTTTTTCTTTCAAGAATCACACACATTGCAAGTAACATAATAGGAAAAAAATATGCTATCTCATTTACTCAAATATTTACCATTTCTGTCACTCTTCCTTCATTCCTAAGTTTCAAGTTTTCCCTCTGATACTATTTTTCTTCAACTTGAAAAACTCCCTTTAGCATTTCTTTCATAGGAGATCTGATGGTGACAAGTTCTTTTGTTTTCCTTCATCTGAGAATGTTTTTATGTCAACTTCATTCCTGAAAAATATTTCCACTGGATATAGAATTAGTAATTGATAGGTTTTTTTTTTTTTTTTTGTTTTTTGTTTTTTGTTTTTTTTTTTTTGTTGTTCAGTTGTTTGTATTTTGTTTCCAGTGCTTCAAAGATGTTTGCACTGTGTAGGTCCCGTGATCTCTGTTGAAAACCTTGTGGTAATTTCTACTGTTTCCTTGTATGTAATGTGTTGTTTTTCTCTGGCTACTTTTAGGATTTTTCCCTTTGTATTTGGTTTTCTTCAGTTTGATCATGATATGCCTGAGCATGATTTTCTTTGCGTTTATCCTGGTTGGGATTCATTGACATTCATTGAGCTTCTTGAATTTGTAAGTTGTGTCCGTGATTTACTGTCCTATAATTGACCAGGTAACATTGCCTTTATAGCTGACATACACTTCCTTGTCAGAGAGTTGTAGCACGTTCCTGATATCAAATTTTATAAATGGGCACGGCTGAAAGATACACTGAAGATGAGAAAGGTACAGTTTTTGATTTTTAAAAGATAAAGAGGGGTAGGAAAAGAGTATACGAACCACCCCAAAATTTCGTCTTCAGTCTTTTATGAGTTTTAAAAATGTGTTAGTGTGAAGATGTCATGTTCAGAGTTAAGAGGATCATCAGGAGTCAGCATGGATTTGCTCTGGCGAAATCATTTGAGAGCAAACCCAATTTCTTTCTTTTTTTTTTTTCTTCTTTTTTTTTTTTTAGATAAACTTATTAGGCTGTAAAATTGGAGAATTGATTACAAGTAACATATTTTTCAGCAGCAGGGCAATAGGACAGATCTTTGATGCTATTCCTTTGAGCAAAAGGGAGACATTTGGAGAGAATATGACCACCATTAAATGTATCACACTTGGTTTGGCAAGTATACCCAAGGGGTGCTAGTTAGTCAGTCAGTTTCTGTCCTGGAGAACTCTTTCTTATGCATCCATCATGATTTCTACTTCAGATCTGTGATTGGGTTGAACTATTGATGTTGGAAGATAGAATAAATATTTGGACAACTGAGTCAAGGTCTAAAATAATAACACTTACCACTTCATTAAAGCCTACAATATGTCGGGGAGTTTTCCAGAAACTGGAGTTTGGAGCTAATGTGTGACTCCTCAAATTACCTGACCTCTCAGCAGGATAACAGAAAGCAATGGTAATGAGCTTTTCTTCCAGGACATCACTCTCTCATCATTTCCCTCCCACCTCATTGATCTCTCTTTTTTGGTCTCCATTGTTATTTCTTCCCAATATTAGAGGGACCAAGGTCATTTTTCTTCACTGTCATTTTCTAGGAAACTTCCCAAACCTCATGACTCATATGAATCTACAGCTTTGAACTTCCAAATCAATAGCTGCAGCCTAGAGCTTCTGAATCCTGGCGTGTGTTTTCTACTGTCTACTTGATATTACCACTCCATTGCCTAATAAGCATTCCAGCTTAACGCACCTAAAACAGAACCGAATGCCAAGCCTCCACTTATCAAATATCTTCTTTTGTGGTCATCCTGATTCACTAAATGGCACCTCTGTTCTCCCAGTTGTCCTTCAAAAGACAATATTTATTCATTTATTTCTTTACAATTTTTTTTTATTTTGGAGAGAGAGCATGTGCATGTGTGAGTGGGGAGGGGCAGAAGGAGAGAGAGAGAGAGAGAGAAGGAAAGAGAATCCCAAGCAGTCTTCATGCTTAGCGTGGAGCCCAACATGGGACTTGATCCCACAACCCCAGGAGCATGACCTGAGCCCAAATCAAGAGTCGGACAGTCAACCGAATGAGCCACCCAGGCATCTCAAAAGATGATTTTTAAATAATAGACATTCCATCCCTTATTAACAAAGGAACGTGAGACTCTGATAAATGGAAGTTCCTTGCCTAGATCACACAACCAGTAATAAGTTCGTGTCAGAGTTAAACTTGAGTTTATATAATGCCCACTGTCTCCAGATGTTTCTAGCCTTCACTCAAGTTACATTGAAGTCTTATGCTTTTGTCCACACACACAAACATCTATGAATATAATTCGGGAAAACAGAGTTCTGCAGAGGCAGCCCCTTGGTAAAAGACTTGGTTTAATACCAGTGCCCTTCTGTAGGAGGTAGCTGCTGACACAGGGTACTTTAATTCTGAGCTATATCATTTCTAGGTTGATGGAGTTGTTAGTATGTTATACTCTGTATTTGTAAGAACAAACTTAACAATATTCTGTTTTATTTTGGAGACAACATAATTAGAAAGGGAATACAGATAAAAGTCATTTAGTGAGAAGGCACCAGGATGATAAGGGAGTTTGAAGTCATGACTAGGAAGAATTCTTGAAGAGCTGGAGAGAAGACTGCCTGGGAAACACTGTTTTTGGATCTGTATTTCAGTTATATTTAGTAAATACTTAATGAAGTCCTACTGTGTGTCAGTTGGGTGCTATCATAAGCACTAGAGATACAAAGATTGATAAGTATCGTTCTCGCCTTCCATTATCAAAGAATAGGTGTAGAAATTATAGAAGGATAGAAAGATTTGTCCTTTAGATTGAACCAAAATCTAATGGAATTATTCAAGGATGAAATGAGCTAGCCTTTTGCCATCACTAAAGATATTCAAGCACATGCTGGAAGTCTACTTGGTATAGGAAGGAGGCTGTGGAATTAAATTAACCATCGTATGAGTGATGGAACTACAGGACCTTTAAACACTTCCAACCCTGAGATGCTATGATTCTTTCATCTGTGCTATCCCTGTCCCTTAATGCCATAAATAATTGGGACATAACTGCAAAAAATCGCATTTACATGGCAAATGTAAATCATCCACTTGCTTGGGTAAGACTTGTCCTTCCTATTGTAAGCTCACATCACTTAGTGTGTCTTTCTTCTGTCCTAGAGAAAATTACAGGAAACACAAACTAAGATAGATAAACCCATCAAAGTTGTAAATGAAAGGGGTTCAAACTTATAAACATCTGTATTTATTTTTTGTACCCTAATTGCATCTAAGAGAACTAAATAAAATTTATATAGATAAAGGATAAGCCTAAGGTACTTGAAAATTTCTTCTTCTTCTTCTTTTTTTTTTTTTTTTTTTTTTTATTTTAGGTTATAACAAACTAGGGACCAGTGTAAGGTTAGCATTTAATTTTATGCCACTGCAAGATTACTTTGCTCAGATTAAAACAACAGTGCTCTTTCTCATCATGGCCATCTGTAATGTTCTCATCATTTTAGCAGCGGGTGAGTCCATTTCTTTCTATGAATTTTACAAGTCAAGACATTCCATAAGTTGATTTGATCAGGTGGGAAAAAAGCATAACAGTGAACTGACAGAAGAGTTTTGAAGAGTGTGGCAGAATTTGATCAGTTCCCATGGTTTTGTAAGAACAAAGGAAAGTGCTCAGATTTGAAGTGTTGAGAAAAATGGTAAAGCTAAGAAGAGAAGGACAAGGAAACTTGTTAATTCAAGATACACCTTGAACTCTTTGAATACAATCATTGTAATAAGCCACATATGTAGTTTCAAAACCTTGAATGCATTATTTCACAAGGCACTTTACATGGGCTGCGTTGTTTTTTCAATCATCTCTAGGTTCAGAGAAGGGAAAGAACTGCGATATAAATCTTGTGAGCTATTTGGACAATGATTGAAAGTTGACTAATAGCCAAGTGCAAATATTTATGCATTACTGAGCAACTTCTATATGTTCATACAACCCTAAGAACAATTCATGAAGTTGGTATTGCAGCTTTACACATGAAAACATGTAATCTTAAACAGCATGCCAAGCCGTGTTCTGAGGCTCATTCCACGGAATCCATCATGGCAAATTATGGCATAGATTGAGAGTCAATTTAATTTAGCGCTGATAGGATTATTTGGGCATTTTACTGCTTTGATACATAGGCAAACAGGACTGGCCATGTTTTTGCAAAGACATAAAACAAAAAAATGTCTATCAAGTCCAACTGCCTGCCCTGAAGGATATTTACAGGGTGCGATGCTTAATCTCATCTCAGGTATTCTGAATTTCAGCCTGCAGGCTAATATGCTTCCTGGATTTGAGTTGGGAAGAGGGGTTATTAGCGAGGTAGGCTGAGGAGGAACATATCGCCAATAAACTGAGAACTCCTTAGGAGAATCCAAAATTGGATCTGGATTCAAGCCAAAATTAACAGACAGGGATGGCTACATATTTTTCAGGGTCCAGTACAAAATTAAAATACAGGATCCCGTGTTCAAAAGTCAGGAAAGAAGTACCAGGAAAAGTAACTAAATACAAACCTTTTTCCTTTCTTCTGTGAACTCTCAACTTGTCATAGTATTTTTTATTTGCTATTTAACATTATTCTAAGTTAAAAAATTACAATGTTAAATTATTAGCATCAATTTTACCATTTACCTTTATATTGTGCAATGCCAGTTTTAAATGCACATATAAGAGCATTAAACCGTTATGCAGAATCACCGAAATTACACAATTTGTACACGCACATGTATTTTGTTCTTACCACGTTAGAGGACATGCCACACAAAACTAACTCAGCTGTTTTTATTTCACTTCTTTCTTTGTCCACATTCTACCCATACTCTCTACTTTGCCCTACTGATAAGTAAAAATGGAGTGACAGTAAAGGCACTGTTTCATAAAGGAACTATTGTCTTTCTCTTTCTTCCTAAGCCATCATTTTCGGTGTCAGTTGTAGGCTAATAGGGAAATAACATAAAAATGGCATGACAGGTTTCTTTGGTCATTTGGGTTTCTTAAAACATCATTGTCTTCTTTCTGTGTTCAAAGAAAGTTGTGCTTCTAACAGGAAGTATGGCCTCTTGGAGGTGTCAGTTATAGATATAATATGCTGATCATGTACTCACAAGACATCATGAATGCTCCATGCTAATGGGGCTAGCACGAAACAGTAGTGCACATTGCATATTGTGTGGATCTCCTAAGCCCATGTATGTGCTCCATTTCCATTGAACTTCACTCATACAGGTTGGTAAAATGATTAAGGATTTCAAGATGGCAGCAACAGAGCATTAAAGCAAGCATAGGGTCCTCCTATGCCTTGAGCCCCATGTGACTGCACAGATAGCACATCCAGGAAGCTGGCCTTCCCTGCTGACAGATGTAGAAAAGATGCCGGGATTTCTGCCAAGATGGAGTAGGGCCTATAAAGTCTATGACTTCCGGTGGTAACAAGTAAAGACTGGTTAAAATACAAAACAAAACCAAAATCCCAAACAAAAAACCCAAGGGCAGAAGTGTAAACAGTAGCAGCTGGAATGAAGAGGAAAGTTCAACCTTAAAGAACAAGGAGTAAAGGAGGGGTGGGTTCCTTCCCCATGGACTCCTTTTCTTCCAGGTTTGACCCAAGAGCAGGCCAAATCAGGGAATTGGCAGTGGGTGCAGGCAGCACAATCTGGGAGAAGCCAGTCTTTCTGGCCAGACAACTGGAACAAAGGGCTCCTGTCCTGTGAGACTGAGAGAGTGGGGAAGATCGGTTTTTCCCCCTCTTTTTCTGCTCTGGGCCCTGACCCAAGGCTGGTTGCATTCACAGATCTGCACTGCTGTGGTTCCTTAAAACCTGAAGGAAAACCTGTCTTTCTTGATTGGATTATGTGGAATGTCTCTGTAGGAAACATACACTAAAGTATGAGAGGGTGATGGGGTATCTTGTTGGCAATTGATCTCTATTTATTTCTACATTTATCTGTGTACGTGGAAAATCAGAGTTCACATGGATGCATCCAGTTCCAGGCCAGTGTTTCAGGGTTTACTCTAGTGTTCTCTCTTTATTTGTAACTTTGTTGATCAGTGAGAAACCTGGTTCCCATCAGCCTCAGTATACTTACTGCCTTGGTCAATCCCTCTGTGTGCGATGCCCTGTTCACCCCATTCTGTGTGTGACATCTTGCTGTGGTCCACACCTCTCTCTTGGATGCCCTTCTCATCCTAGCCAGGCTCTGATGCCCCATGACAACCACCCTCTTGAACCTCCCCTTTCTCAATCTTAAAGACTCTAACCCCCAGCTTTAGGAAATCCTGGCTCTTTCCAACCACCAGCTTGGATTGTCTCACCCAGTGGCTTTTGGATTCGGTTTTCCAGGAAAGGAGGAAAAAAAAAAAAGAGAACGCTTAATTTTCAAAAGTTCTCCAGCTCACTTCTATACCTAGATTGATGGATATACAATCCCTCTAGCTCCTTTATATGATCTCATCATTTACTGTAATGTCTCAAGTACCTAGCAAAATGCCCAACATATTGTTTGCACTTAAAATTAGTAATTGATTCAATTAATGTTGCCATGACCTGTTAACAAGCCCCTGAGTTTCATGTTGGCTTTTGCTTCATGGTTAGATTTCTAAGATGTATAATCTGTACTGGATAACAATGGTAGCAAGTAGGTAGCTTGTCTCGTGCCCCATATTTTCCAAAGTGCTTTCTATGATTGAACTTACTTAATCTGTAACAGCCTAAGGAATGTGTACTATTACTATCACTACTTTACAAAGACATTTGCAAGGTGTAAAGAGGTTGCATAAGTTGCCCAAAAGTGTACAGCTGGTAATTCATGGGGATTTGAACCCGGACAATCTACCTTCAGAGGCCACGTTCTTAACCACTGTGTGAGTTCCTGTAGCTTTTGTTCTCCTTCAGAATCCAAATGGGCTCTGTTACCCTTTGTATGCACAGCATCTTTTGAATATTTCTGTAACTCACATGGTTTGTTTTCGGTGCTGATACTGGTTATTAATTTCACACGGCTCCGGGTTTATGCTCTTCTCACCTGGGCTCAGTACCTACCCACACAATCTCTCTGGTTCCGTTAAAACTCAGGGGCCGGCACTGGGTTTGCTGAGATGGCAGAATGCATCCCAGTAGCCCACTACTGTTTATGCTGTCAACCCCTCTAATAGCCACTGGAGGAAGTGGGGTGGGGTGGATATCCCCTTTTAGACTATAGAGAATGAGACTTACTAACATTTCCTTTTTTCTTTTTTTTATTTTAGAGAGAGAGAGACAGAGAGAGCATAAGTAGGGGAGAGGGGGAGAAAGGCAGAGGGAGAGAGAAAGACAGAGAGAGAGGGGGAGAGAGACAGAATGAGAATCTCAAGCAGGCTCCACACTCACAAGGAACTCCACGTGGGATTTGATCCCATGACCCTGGGGTCATGACAGAGCCAAGATCAAGAATCAGATGGGTGCTCAATGGACTGAACCACCCAGGTGCCCCACTAACACTTCCTTCTAATGAGCTTATTCATAATCAACAGGATGTACATTTCAACTGGCATTTTAATCATGATGATCAGATCATCAAGTCTTAGTGACATCTTATTGTTTATTCTTTTGTCTTCCTGATAATTTCAACTTTGTTTTACTTATCATTAATTAGGTTTTCAAAATTGACTGTGACTCCTTTTCAAGTATTTTTTAAATCCAGAATAATTGGATATTATTAACTCTACCTGCCTTTTTTGGACATCACCCTTCCAGAGTTACTAGCTACACAGTTAAATCTGAAAGTGTTCCTCTATATTTGTTTTTAAGTTGTCTTGATGAGCTCAACTGGAAATTTCCATTTGAAAGAGACATAACTTCCTCATCCCCAATCCTATTATTTCTAATGTGTGTGTTCTTTTTTCAGCCCAAATCCTTCTTATCATTTGGAATTATGGATGAATATCCTATTCCTCTATGACTCATTTTCATGCCCAGGACTTCCCGTGTTCCTGGAATTCACCTTACTTCCATTCTCTGGAGATCTTATTTTGTTTCCCTGAAGGATTTGGTATCAAGTACACCATAGAATGTATTGCAGAAAACTCTTTGTTACATATCAGATGCACGTACAGGCTCTCGGCGAGCCATCCGGCTCCTCGAAACTTGGTTTTCTTTAACAACGACCATAAATCATTTCCTTCTCGAGCTATGAGTAGTTTTGTCTTGTTACACTTGAGGATTTTTATGGAGCATCTTCTCCAACACATGCACACACGCTTGGGGAGACACCGCTCTCTGCCCTGGGCCTGGTTAGGGTGCAATACATGCGAGACCTGAACAAGCATGAGGGCTGTGGAATGCACAGCTCAGAGGAGGTGAGCTGAGAGGCAGCATCTTATGGAGATGAATTACAAGGGAAGGGAGACCACCCGATGGATTTGTCAGTATGGCGGGGATAGACAGAGGAGGGAAAGCCAGATCACATGTGAGATGGGATTGCACAGAAAATGGGAGGAATTGTCTGAACCCAACAGGGGTTTTCATCAGGTGCCTACAGGCACTTCAGATGAAGGCAGGATGGTTGCCTCTAAAGCTGCTGACCCAGTGTGGACACTCATTATGTAGCTTCTGGGGTTCTGAGTTTTTCCTTTTTCCTTTGTGTGGCCATGTCCCCCTGCTTTCCAGCCTCATGACTGATTTCCCTCCATTTCCTCCTTGTGGTGCTATGGAAAATGGTTCACTTGAAATCATTTTAATATTTTTCTTTTCCTGTGAAAGAGCTCCTGCTGCTTTGTCCTGACCAGCTGTTTTAAGAACTCAAACCACCCTCACTCTACACGGGCCACAGCTCATGAAAGTCTGCCCTCTGGTTTCCCTGCTTCAACCACAGCCTTCACCCAGAGTCCCTTGCCCTGATCTATTTCACACCCACTCAGGGCTTCTGATGTTGTTACCGTTTCCCGTTTCTGACCATGTTTCTCCCCTCAGACCTCAGTACTATCTCTCTAGCTACAAACTTGGTCTTGTTCCTTGACCGTGATTTAGTTTCTCTTGACTGTCACTGCCTCCAGCAGTAGATAGCCAACCTGGTCAGCCCAGCTCCAGAGAGTGTCCACTGGAGAAGCTCCTGTGGTCTCTGTACCAGGGAGTGTTCTGGAGTCTTCTGAGTGGACTCTCTCCTGTTGAGGAGTTCTTCTCCCTCTCACATTAGTAGGAGTGAAGAGAGGGACTCTTCAAACAGAGGGACCAGCTAGAGCATCTACCGTTCTCATGGTGGCTGTTTGCCCCCGGCAGAGAGACAGACAGCACACCCTCTCTGTAGGGTACTAGAATGGACTCTGACTTCTCTACCTTTGTGTTGTCAAATAGAATTACTGCTCTTTATGGTTTTCCCTGCTGGCTTCCTTAATGGACTTCCAGAAAACTAGTCAGTCGTAGGGGACAATTCCCCTGCATCTCTGCTCAGATGAAAAAGTTAGCTTTTGGGGCGCCTGGGTGGCGCAGTCGGTTAAGCGTCCGACTTCAGCCAGGTCACGATCTCGCGGTCCGTGAGTTCGAGCCCCGCATCAGGCTCTGGGCTGATGGCTCGGAGCCTGGAGCCTGTTTCCGATTCTGTGTCTCCCTCTCTCTCTGCCCCTCCCCCGTTCATGCTCTGTCTCTCTCTGTCCCAAAAATAAATAAAAAAACATTGAAAAAAAATTAAAAAAAAAAAAAAAGAAAAAGTTAGCTTTTAAAATGTTTCTTCATAATGTCGCTCTTCCTTTCTCTGTTACACAGGGGCAATTTAAGGGGACACATTTCAGCAAATTACTACAATTATCTTCAGCCTGCTGGTACATGTCAGTGGGCCCTACTGTCTTCTATCAGCAGCCAATGCAAAGAATCTGAATGATCCTGGAAATGTGTAGATCATCCACAATCCTTATTTTCCCTTTAACTTTAGGAGTTTTTTCAACTCATTTCCCGACTTAATGGTGAACCAGAAACAAAAAGGAAGTAATTAAATTTTATTTCACTTCTCTTCTCATTCATAATTGTAGAGAGCAAGAGAGACAAGAAAGATGTGTGAATTTACTCAAGAGAATTCTTTGTGCATCTCCTACGTGCTACACACAAGGCTAAGAAGCAGCTTCACAGAGATGAGAGAACAATGTCTGCTTTCTAAGAGTTCAGGGCCCAGTGGGGGATGGGGACCTACGTAAAATAAAATCCAACATCAATATTGGCAGAAGAGCATTTTCAGTGCTGTGAGGACATTTAACACTATGTGAGGGAGAAGAGGCTCAGGGAAAGCTTGTGAGAGGTGATGCCCGTGCTGAGTCATTCGAGGATTAGAAGTGGCTGGCCAGAGGGGTATCTGGGGGGCTCAGTCGGTTAGCGTCTGACTTTTGATTTTGCCTCGGGTCACGATCTCACGGTTGGTGAGTTTGAGCCCTGCATCGGGCTCCTCGCTGCCTGTGCAGAGCCTCCTTGGGTTTCTCTTTCCCCCTCGCCTGCTTGTGCTCTCTCTCGCTCTCTCTCAAAATAAATAAATAAACTTAAAAAAAAAAAAAAAGAGAGAAGTGGCTGACCAGATGTAGGAGGACACTGATTTCAGATGCAGGGAACAGCAACTGACAAAAGAGGTGAGAAAGCCTGGGAGGCCTAGGCTGGGCTTGCAGGACATGGGGCATGTCTGGGGCATGGGGAATGTGGAGGTGTCCAAGAGAAGGGACGGGTGGAAAGGAGAGAGTCTGGGTTGGATCATGGGGGCCTCATGTGCCTTCCTACAGAATCAGAGCTGAGGCTACAGGACTGGAAAGCCACAGGCGAATTTAAGCAGGAGAAGGACATTATGATATGTGCTTTTGAAGAGCGTTTGGCTCCCGTGTGGCTGATGGCTTAGAATGGGGCAAGTATAGAGGCAGGAAGACGATAATGAAATTCATGCTGGGAAGAGTTGTAAGGTTCTGAGTCAAGGCAGAGGCAATGAAAATTGAAAGAAAAGATTTGAGGGACATTAGGGGAGTACAATTGACAGAATTTGGTCCCATTTTGAGAGAGATGGAGAAATACAGTATAATTCCCAGACTTATCTTTTTTCTGCTTAAGTAACCAGATGGACTTCATAATAATAAAGGGATTGTACTGTAAAAATAGCTGACATTTATTGAGCACTTTCTATGTGCTAAGTAGTTTAAGTATATTGCCTCACTTTATCTTTAAAATAACACTGTGGAACAGATCCTATTAAGCACATTTTACAAATAGGAAAATGGAGGCATGGAAAAGGCCAGCATCTTCCCCAGGATCATGTATTATGTGCCCAAACCAGGATTTGAATACAGGTGTGGACACCTCCAGAATCTGACGTTTCAGCACTATCCTATTTTGTCCACTGGGGAGGGATTCAGTTCGGGGGAGAGATGATGAGTCCTGTTTTGAACATGCAGGTGGATGTCTAGCAGGTGGTTGTGATATGGCTTCGAAGGTCCAGTGAGTGATCTGATCTGGAGCCAGATACTTAGGGAAGGAGCCAGAGAGACAACCAGGAGTCCACTGAATTGTTCAAAATGTGACCTACTGTGCTCCTGAGCTCGTTTCTTATCTTTTGTTACTCCACAAGAGAAGGAAGGCATGCTCTTCTTCGGCAGGGTCAGGCCCAGCTGCCACAGCCCGCCCCTGAGCCTCAACCCCACTCATCACCATGCCTCTGTGACAGGAGTGGGTTAAGTTTGCTCCACTTTCTCTTTTCCTTATGATGATTCTTATCATGAGAACACATTAATCTTTTGCTATTTTCTGTTTTCATTACAATCTTTGTCACACAAGTGGAGCATCAGAATGTTAATGCCTCGTATCTTCTGTGAAGAATTGGTAGAATTCTCCATTGCTTTGACCTTTCCAATGTTCTGTGTTTCGATTGGGTCTGGAAGTTGATGATTAATGATAATTACAATAATTACACCAAGGGACTCGAAATATAAATTACCAAATGTTCAAAGGAAGCCACTTGAAACCTTTAATAGAATCTTGAACAATCTCTGTCCAAATGTTCCTACTTCCTCCATCAGACATCCCTCGGTGAGTAGGTTGGGAGAGATTCAGCCTAGGTTGTAGCCAGAAGAATAAAAGAGCTGTGATTTGTGAGCCATGTTTTAGTTATATGAAGGGGGAAAAAAAGAAATCAATTTTTAAATCAATAGAATGGTCCTTCGCCCAAACAGCTTTGCTTAACAAAGAGTGAGCATTCCATAAAACAAGACTTCGCTTTCGATTCAGATCATTAACTACGATTCCCATTAGGCAGGAGGTGCCACGGGGAAAGGGGATATTTACTTGTCTCCTCTGCTCTGGTTTCTTGGCTTTAATTTTAGGGAGGTGTAGCCTTTCATACGGACAGTTAGGACTCTATGTGGCCTTTGCTCCTTGGCCCGCAGACAACCACACCTGGCACTGATATTAGTGTAATCATATTTTCTGTGAACTTTTGCCGTGGGCAAGATGCAGATTCCCCGATGCTTTAAAAACAGTAAGTATTAAAATGCACTGGAATGAGGGTTTCATCTTGAGACCGCTGGTTATTTTCTTCCTGCTGCAGTAAATTGTACCTTATGTTGTGATAACCAGTGCAGTATATAAAGTATCCCTATCCAGAAGGTTGAAGAAGTTGCCATCATGCTAGGCTTTCAAAGGGAAGGATTTAGGATGACCAGACATCTGAACACATCTGTGGATGGTCACTATGGAGCATTTTTCCACAGGATGACAGAATGGAAAGAACAATCTCTTGCTACAGTTTTGACACACTCAAATACAGGCATCCTGTTGCCCTTTGACTCTGCCAGGTTATGTTATGGCATACACTATTTCTTTAAACAAATATTTTTTTCGTGTTTATTTATTTTTGAGAGAGAGACAGAGTGTGAGCAGGGGAAGGGCAGGGAGAGAGGGAGACACAGAATCCGAAGCAGGGTCCAGGCGCTGAGCTGTCAGCACAGAGCCCGACGCAGGGCTGGAACCCCCGAACTGTGAGATCATGACGTGAGTCAAACTCAGTTGCTTAAGGGACTGAGCCACCCAGGTGCCCTGGCATAAACTATTTCTAATTAGCATGATCCAGACTCTCAACATTTAGAAATCTATGCATTGAGGCTATAGTGGGAGAGGAAAAGAATGTCTAGAGAAGAATGATGGAAAGTCCTTACAGTGTCCTGCTCTAGTCATATCTAGGGCACCGTGGGTTTTCCCTGAGGCCAGGATTGACTGAAACTGTGTACTACGTGTGAGAGCTTTTGCACCAGGCGAGATGTGGATTTCCTGAGGTTCGTTGGTTGGTTGGTTGGTTGGTTTGCAATGAAAGGAAAACTTTATTGAGCCCCACGGGCCTTGGGGCTCAGGCCGGATGTCACCCTGCAGACAAAGGAAGGGCCGGTGGATGAGCCTTATGTAATCTTCTTCTTGGGGTGCAGGTTGTTGGTGTGGCTCTACTTCTTGTGGCACTTGACAGCGCGGGGTGCGGGCGAGCCTGACTCTTGCGGCAGACCATCGTGTCGCAGTTGTATTTCTGGACCCAGCTGGCAGAGGGAAGGCTCGGTGGTGCCACCCTGCGGGTGAAGCGCCAAGTGCAGGGTAGACTCTTTCTGGGTATTGTAGTCTGAGAGGGTGCAACCATCATCTAGCTGTGTGCCCACAGAAAGCAGGCGTTGCTGGTCAGGCGGGATGGCCTCCTTGTCTTGGATTGTGGCTTTGACATTCTCACTGGTGTCATGGGCTCAGCCTCAAGGGCGATAGTCTCGCCCATCAGGGTCTCCGCAAAGATCTGCATCTCTGTGTCTGCTGCAGGGCCGCTGTCTCCAGCCTGCTCGACCACCTTTTTTGAAGAGAGTTTCGTTTTGTTTTTAATAACATAGTAAGAGGTACGCAGCCCAGGGTGGCTTTTCTGGCCAGGAGACAGCAACCTTCCCTCTTGATTTTGCTCTGGAACCCACAGGGCCTGAGGGCACCGTGCATATTCTCAGAGGTGTGGTGCGGTGTTGGCTCTGAGGATTCTCAAGTTCAGGTAGGCTGACCCTAGTTCAGATGGTCCTGGTACTTTGAGGTATGGTTCCTTTCCCCAAAAGATCCTAGATCCTGTTGGATCCTAGGGGTTTCTGATGAATCAGTCTGGTGCATGCCTACACGGTTTCAAGTAAAACCTAACTTTTAAGAGCATTTTATGAGTATATTTATGAAGAATACGGTGCCGAGTATGTGTATACGTGGCATACAAACATATTTCTTCTCATCTTAAAGTTTCCCTCTTGAGAGGTGCCACACTTCTTCTTGGCCTCCATTCCATCCCAGAGGATATAGGCATGGGATGAGAGGTTTAGTCCATCGTGTTAACTGGAGCATGACCATCTGAGTCAAGTTTTGTCACTATTGTTACCGCTTCTTCCCCGTACTTTGCTTTTGTAGCGGAGACAGAGCCTTAGCAGGGTGCACTTGAATTCAACCTGGACGCCCGGTCAGTTAATAAATGAATCAAGAAGCATTTGCTAAGTTCTTTGCTTCAAGTGGCGGTATGCTGTTTTTGAGCTTTTTATTCTGCCGAGATATTCAGAGCTTGTAAACATGAACTCAAAGAAATTCAGACTGTGACAGTTGATCTTGTAACCTGGGCAGTTACTACTATATTAAATTGCATCCTGATCATTTGGAAAGCACAATGCTTTTGATCAGCTATTGAGGTCATGTTTGTGGGGTCAAGTATCCCATCATACTCGTATTTTCTTCCAAATGGATTCTCACCTTTATTTTATTCTGCTGGTTGTTTTTCTGGCCTATTATTACAGCTATTATTGTAGCCTTAAAAATAACTCCTATTCCCACTCCCAGAAGTTAAAGGCAACATTCCTAAAAAAAAATGTGTATCTAATGAAAAAGTTAATATACTAACTTCTCCTTTTGTGTGACTATGAGGTGTGTGTGTGTGTGTGTGTGTGTGTGTGTGTGTATTTTGAGAATGACAAAAAGAGAGTTAGTTAACACACATTTGGACCTGAACTCAGAGTGATCGCAGATTCCCTCGTCTTAGCCAAGTGGAGAGAAAAAGGGTTCAGATGCACAAGAAAAATAAAAGTGTCAGTATGGGAAGGGACATATGGCAATACTGGGCAATATGCGAGGAACCAATGCAAATGCTACAAGCCAAGTGTTGTTTGGAGGCTGCTTAATGAGTGTGGAAAATGACCCAACTTCTAAGGTTCTATAACTGCCTCACTTAGCTTTGATTTTTATAAATAGTCACATTTGTTCCAACCCTGTCTCCACATCCTGTTAGTAATATCGGTCAATTTATATACGTCGAGTGGGAAGTACATTAATTTAGATTCCCTGAACATCTGCTGGTGCCTAGATGGACTTGAACCGAAATTAAAATCATTGAGTCATTCACCCCACAAATATTTATTGAGCATCCCAGGGCCTATGCAGTCTGTCAGAAGGCTCCCTCAGCAACCAAGGCACTCTGTGAGAGGAGACACCCATGAGAATTGCAAAAAGAAATAAAAAGCCAGTTGGAGCAGGCCCTGGAGAATTCACTCGTCTCTTCCTTTGTGATTGTTGCCGTTCCCAAGACTTTGATCCACTGCGGGTCTAGATTCCCAACTTGTATTTGAGATTGGCTTTTCCGGGTTTGTGTCTCCTTGTTTCTGGATTCACTTCTCCTTCTTCAGCTGCTACCTCTTTCTTTTTAGACCCATTTGATTTCCTGACTCTGTACTCCAGCCATAAGGGCTTCAAACCCTACCTTCCAGCTCTTCTTCTGAATATGTGGAGATTGACCTGTGATGGGGATGGGGAGGGAATAAGACAAAGTCCCCACAGTCTGGGAGCCGTAGACTAGGTGCTCTTTATCGTGCAATAGAACAGGCTCTTGTTCTAAATGAGGGAGAAACAGCATAGCCCGAATGTCCTTGGCAGTTTCCAAGGTCTTGTCAATTTGGGTATGACTGAAAGATTCCGTGGCTCCTTCTGCCATGCCCATCTTCACACCTTAAAGTCAGTGCTGATGGTGCTCGGGCATGACCACAGGCTGTTGCTGGGCACGAACTAAGCCAAATGGGGCAAAAGGTGGAACTAGTTTCCAAAACCGGCTCTCTGCAAGCCTGCTTTCGCTCTTTCCTGCCCATATCCTGCAGGGTGTGATAATCACTTGCTCATTGATTCAACCTCTTCTGGTGCAGCGTGGAAGCTATTGTAATCAATTAAGGTCACAAGGATCCTATTTGTGTTCCATGTAACAGCCTTGGAGTGATTCCCTACCACCATGAAATAGTTAATTCACGGTCAAAATGGCCCCTCTAAAAACTGAGATCAACTGACTCACTATGTTTCCTGATCTTGTCTTTCACACGCACTGTTGTATCACTCACACTGAGGTCCCTTTCTTAAATGATCACCGTATGTCGGCACCAGGGTTGCATTTGTGTACATGATAATACACGTTCACCAGGTTGTAACCTTCATGATTTGCAGAATTTCTATCACGTGTGCTTTTGTGTAACAATTGTAGTTTGTGGACCCGTAAAAAATATGAAATAATCACCATCACCAGGGAGCCCTCCAGACCTATTTTACCCAATACAATGAATGCCTTTCAATATCCTGGTTCACTGTTGCTGCCCTCCATAGTTTGCAAATGGACACTAAGCTTCCGGATGTATACATTTCTCTCACTTATAGGGCTCCCGAAAGCTTACGTCTTCCATGGAATTCTTTAGGAACCATGTTCACTTTGTGATTCCTCTGAAAGCTGAAAACTCAAAGCACTGAGCAAACTGAAAAGTCAAAGCAAAATCCCCTCGTCCTCTTGATCATTAATCACTGGCTGGGTGTGTGTGTCAGAACTTGGTGCCGCTCTGATTTCTCTCCTATGCCCTTCGGGCAGAAACCTCTTCTTATTTGTGTCTTCTGGAGCACCCAGTACACTGCCGGAGCTCCATAAATAATTAATCTCGCCAATAATAACGGGAAGCAGAAGCTTCCAAGAGTCTTCCTTTCCCCCGTTCTGCGAAACTGGTGTTATGGTATTTTGACTATCAAAACAATGATTAAGCGGCTTTGGCACACTTTATGTTTGGGCTAAATGCGATTTTGCTAATGCACTATCTCATTCCTCCCTCCCCCAACACTCGTATTTTAATGATTTCTAATTAATATTGTAATATTTCTTGAATAATTCATGTTTTTAAACAAGAAAGGCTGGCATAAATTTATGTCAATCTGTTTGTGTATTGCAGCACCGTGCACAACAAACAAACACAGTCTGCTTCCCTTGGAGACTAGGGGAAGAGGCAACAGAAAAGAGAAGCATCAGAGTATGGGGCTAGATTCACGTTCCTCCCCAAAAGAGGGAGGCTCCCAGGTTGCCTTCTGAGGTTTCCAGGCAGACACCTTTGTCTTCGCCGACACCCGCTTATCATTTCATTTTTTTTTTTCCTCCTGACAGGCGCCTGAGGCCCTCAAGCTGTACTTCGTTACCCTGAACCCTCCTGTCCTCCCTCCCCAGCTGTTCCCTGAACTCCATGTCCTCTAACCGCCAGCCCCATCACAGATTTGTCTTTGTGCCTCTCTGGACATTGCTCAAGGATAGGCGCAAACTGTAATCTGACTAGTCAGGACGACGTGGATAAAAATCAGGGGTAGACTTACTCATTTAGTAGACAAGTATTTGATGAGCACCTGCTTCCTGCTCAGAACCCTACAAAGCCAGAGGGCACTAGAGCATTGGGTAACCTTGGCCAAGTAACGCGATTGTTCCTTTATAGGGGCTCCTGAGGGTGCCTGGGAGGCTCAGTTGGTTAAGTGTTGGACTTTGGCTCAGGTCATGATCTTGCGATTCGTGTGTTCAAGCCCTGCGTCAGGCTCTGTGCTGACAGCCACGTCGGAGCCTGCAGCCTGCTTCGGATTCTGTGTCTCCCCCTCTCTCTCTGCCCCTCCTAATTCACGCTCCCTCACTCTCTCCCTCAAAAATAAATAAACACTGAAAAAATTTAGAGGAGCTCCTGAAGAATCCATTTCGGTCTCTCTAGAACACTAAGGGAGATTTCTTTTAAGACAGGCCTCAAAGCCCCTTTCTGGACAGCTGCTGATTCTACCATCACACAGCTCAGGCTATAGTTGTGGTGTGGTGGAGAGCCGTCGGTGGGTTTTTTAATTTTACTTTTCATTGTGTTTTTCAGTAAAAACGAACCGAAGGACTGGAGGAAAGATTTCAGAACAAAAGCTTAGCTCCACCATGAACCTGCCATCCCTCCTCCAGACTCCACATGGAGGTGATCTCCTTTACTTTGTTCGAGACTAAGTTCGCAGTCTTTTGAATTACACATACAATTATTCAGACATCCAGAAGCAGGGACTTGTTTTCATTCGGTATTTTCTTCTTCTCTCAGATTCAGGGAGCCTGCTGCTTTAGAGCAGCTTCCATGGGAGATCTGTTGTCAAGTGACTTTCATTTCCCCCCTTCTTCTTTGGAGCTGGAGAAAAGACTTTCATATCTATCATTTCTGCCTGCATTACAGCACTGCTAGTGCTGTGCTGACCCCGCTGCTGGGGCCATTAATGTGTGTCACTGTTAATTAGCAGCCAATGGAATAGCCAAGCCAGCGACATGGTTCACTGAGATGGATGTGGTTGTTTTGATTGCATTGCTATTGCTAGGGTAACTATCATTTGTACTAATGATTTCCAAGTAGGTAGCAAAAGGGTAGGAGGGAAATGACTTAATTTGATTCTTTTCCCCCCACTATCTCTAAGAGCAATTTTAGTGGTGAAAAAGCTCTGTGAGGCAACAGCTCCCAAATTAGTTGAGGTCTTTGGAAAGACAGATTGTTATTAACTGACCGTATCGGGATAGGGAGTGCCGGTGATTATGTATACGGGATAATCTTCCCCGAGTGGAGAGGACATACCTGCCCTCTGATGGACTGCAAATGGCCCCTGTAGACACAATCATCCGGCAGACAGAAGGGTCGCCCATTGCTGTTGCCCATTCTAATGACACCGAGAAGTGGAAAGTGAAGTTGAAAGTGAACACAAAGTAGTAGGGGGTATGTTGCTTGTAGCAAGAGGAAAAATGTAGCGTGTCTCTGCCCGAAGGGCATGGGAAGATGGGATGGAATTTAGGGAAGCTGATTAAATCTACACGCGGGATGTTGAGCCTCTCAATAACTTTGAAAGTTTTCAGAATGCACATTTTCCTTCTTACGTGCTCCAGTGTCCCCTTGACACGTGGGCCTAATGTAGCTGCATCTCATAATACCGTCGCCACATTTCCCAACCCCTAGGGCGAGGATTCAGAATGGACATCTGCCGAGAACTAGACTGGAATCGGAAACTCATGTCTCTAAGCTCAGTTATATTTCAACATTAATGGGCAATTTTTGTGCACGTCCCTCTCAGTGCATTTCTTGCCCTCAGCCATTGTATTCAGGGACTCTCCCAAACTTCCCTCTATCTCCAAACTCTGTCCTGGCTACCTCCTCACTCGCTTCCAGCATTTAGCTTTCTGGGGAAAGCACTTGGATTCTACTCCACTATTCTTCTAAAAAAAATTTTTTTTTAACATTTATTTTCAAGAGACACAGAGAGACAGAGTGTGAGTGGGGGAGGGGCAGAGAGAGAGAGGGAGACACAGAATGAGAAGCAGGCTCCAGTCTCTGAGCTGTCAGCACAGAGCCCGACGCAGGGCTCGAACCCACCAACCATGAGATCATGACCTGAGCTGAAGTTGGAAGCTTAATGGACTGAGCCACCCAGGCACCCCGTCTACTCCACTATTTAGAAACATCTCCTCTTGTACCCATCTTCTACCTGTTCAGGGCTATTACTGCCTCCGGGGTCCGGGAGTCCTCTCGCAGTTCCTTGGGGGCAGTTCTCCTTCTGCCATTTCTCCCTCTCTTGGATCTTCAAACTCGCCAGCTCCATTGATATCTCTTGAGTTTCTCTCATAAAGGAAATTAATTTACTTCCCATTTTCCTTGTACAAAACCCCATATTTCCCCTTCCATTCATAGGAACGTTTCTTGAAACAACAACCTACAATGGAAATCCCTGCTTCTCACTTTACGTTTGTTTCTCAGACAATGAACGCTAGACTTCAGCCTCTGTCCCTGTCACTCTGCTAAACTGCCCAGCAAAGACCGCAGACAACATCCTTGTAGCCAAATACAGCCAGCCATGTTCAGTTCTCATCTGACTTGGCTTCCCTATAGAATTGATCACCGTTGGCCACTCTCTGTCCCATGATGTTCTTTCCTCATTTGGTTTGGTTTCCATGAAAGTTTTCTTGCTAGGATGGTTCTCTTAAACTTCTAGTGGCCCCTTCTCAGCCTCATTGTGGGACGTTCATTGTATACCTATCACTTCAATGTTGGGAGTCCTTGAGGGTTCTTTCTTCTGTTCTCTTATCTTTTTCATAATTATGGTCTTCTGGAGAAACCTTCTTCAAGGATTTAGTTACTACATATAAATTGGCATTGTCCACTGGTCTCCCCCATCCCCCTTTAAAAATCTTTGACTTTCTTCTTAGCATTTTATCTAAAAGCATGAGACTTTTTCATCAGGACCCCAAATCTTGTCCTCTAACTCATTATGTTCAAAACCAAAATAATTGTCATTTTCTCTGAGCCTAAAATGTGATCTCCTTTCTATATTCTCTGTCCAGAGACTGACAACCATCTACCCAACTGCTCACACTGGAAATCTGGCCCTATCTTATCTTTTATTCTCACTCATCATCCACTGTGAGTCCTCTTGACTCTGTATCTCATTGTCGCCTTCACTGTCACAGCCCTGATTTGCATCCTCCTAACTTGCATATCATTTTTCCCTGCTCAGAAATCTTATATCTTCTTCTCCCCAGTTTCTTATAAGGTAAACAGGTATTTGGTTCTTTCTGCTTTTCCAACCTCATTGCCCAACACTCCCCTCCCAAGTTAGATGCTCCACCAAGCTGCTTACAGTCCCTGGATGAAGCCATCCCCTTTCCTTCCTCCATGCCTTCATACATGTTGGGTCCTTTGCCTAAATGTCCTTTTCTTGGCCGGCTCCTGTCTTCCATGTCCCCGATAAAACTCTACCTTGCCTGTCAAGTTTCCATGACTCCACAGAGAAGATTCAAGGCTCTTTCTATATATTGTTCTTCTGAAACTCTGAGGTTGTTGTTGTTTTGTGTTATGCATCTTTCCAGCCATTGGGCTCTAAGCATCTTGAAGGAATGAATTTTTCTTTTTACAGTTGTAATACCCGTTCGTTGCCTAGCACGGTATAAATGTTAAATAAATGTTTATTAAAGTTACATAACAACTCCATTTTTCACTTGAGGTCATTCTGTGTTTTCATCAGCTCTGAATTCCCATTTTATTAACATAAGAGCAAAATCCCCTATAATTCCCAGCTACAGAAAACTGGGTTGTGCTTGTGTCCTTGTAACTCAAAAGGTATGTTGCCTGGGATAAAGTATTTGATCTTTCTGGTCCTCAGATAGGAGATAGCATGATATCAAGGCTTTTCAGTTGTTTCCTGAGGAGACTGGGGATCCTTGAAGGCAAGAGGGGGATGAGGAGGAGGGCCTCTGTGCGCTCCTTACTTCTTTGTTTCAAAGAGAAGCTCTACCTTCACCCATTTTATGTATTGTGATCACATGTAGAATTGCCTTTAAACCTGAGATGCCACTGCTAAAATATAATTTGGAAACCACTTCACGGGGTTATCTCTAATTCTCTCCTAGCGGGGGGGAAAAAATGTCTGTGGTTCTGTGAGCTGCATAGTAATATTGGCCTGACAAAGCACATCTCCCAGAAGCACAATGGAAATGCATTACATAATCTTTGTATAAACATTCAGTTTTACACTTTCTACATAAAAGACAGAGGGAAAAGGGTCAGGGTATAAGGATGGAGAGGGAGGCAAAGAAGAGGAAAGGGGAGTCGGGAGGTCAGAGGAAGGGAGGGCAAAGGGAATGAAAAGGTGAATTCAGTGCCGGCAGAGGCAGACCGATTCCATTGCTTTTCCACTCCAGGAGCATATGCTGTGAAGAAAGCGTGCACTTCAGAGTACAGATGAGCCAGGAAGGGAGAACCTGCTGTTCCCGGAAGTCTTCCCGAGTGGGAGCATCTCACGGGGCTGAGTGTAAGGCAGGTATTCAAAGATGCATGTTGTTCATGCAACACAGACCTAATATGCGAGCTAACAACTCCATTCGGTGTTTAACGAAAGAAACAGTGGTTCCGTTCCGGAGCTGGAGGACAAACTATTGGACTTTGAAAGACACTGCTGGTCTCTAAAATGATGTCATGTGAACTGTTTTGTGTGCAGTTTAAAGGTTGTTCATTTTTCTGCATAAAATTGAACATAACACACAACTCCATTATAAACCCTATCTGAACATCTGGGGTTTTGTGGTTTCCCTGTTATCATGAATCATCATGTATCTTTTCTCTGCAGAAGCTGCTTTACATGTAAACTATAACCGTGTTTATTCACTTGGTGTAATAGTGATTAGGATAAACAATGTAGAATGTGCTGGAATCTGCACAGGAGGTGCATAAATGCTGGGACCAAGCAAAAGCTGCAGACAGAGCTCATCGTGTCAGCTCTGATTTACATCATCACATTTAAATGCAAGAAGGAATGTTGACTCTAAAGAAAATCAAATACATTAAAACAGAGCTCTTTGCATTTTTAGGACCATAGACCAAATAATCCTGAAATCTATATCTTGTTGAAATGTCCTTGATAGAAAAGATAGAGATTCTGCCTAATCTAGGAATTGAGAAAAAGAGAAATAAATCCAGATACTAAAGGACAGAAAAGAAAATGCTATATAATGATTTTATGATACAGAAATATTTTTACTCCAGAAGTACATTTTAAAATCCCATTGAAAATGCCATGTAAAATTGAATTGCCCTCAGACTTTGAAAAATAATGTGGAGAATGGCTAGAATTTCAAGGTGGGAAATAGCTTGCTTTGTAGCAACCCAATTTCATAGCTAAACTGTATATGAGACACCTTTCTGAGGTTTCTACTATCTTTAAGAGACTTACATGTTGTTATCAGTTCCATTTGAAGTACTTACTTATTAACACGGCTCTTGGAAAATCCAGAACGGTTGAACAACAGCAGATTTGAATTTTATTATTTTGCTTTGTAAAAAAAAAAAAAAAAATGTCAGCTGAGAAAGAGATCAAGTATAAACTTTCATTAGAGCAGTTTATGTTTATTCTAAAGTCTCTAGAATGTTAACATGCTCCAAGCTCTATGTTAAGTCATAAGGGAAGACCTTTCAGAAGCAGCGAACCAATGTGTTTTCTACAAGGCACAAATCCAATTTTTTCTTGAAAACATTAAAGCACATTGGAAAACCATTCCCCTTATTTCTTTAACTGGAAAAAGCTGCATTTGAGAAACTCACTTTACTCAGACAGAAGTAATGTGACATAAAGATCTGATCTGGGGAGGACAGAAGAACTCATATCGTGAGGTGGACTCCACATTGCCATTGGCGTTCCCAAGTCCATTACATCTGGTTTCTTGTAATGAAAAAGGCGAGTAAGTTTCTCATGTGCAGATCAACCCTATCCTAAGGTGTGTGTATTCCTTCTGGGAGCTGAGGGTCAGGATATATCCTTTCTCTTTCCTTCCTCTGAGGCATTGCACATGTCTTCCATATCTTGCATCTTCAAATCTCATCTTTGGTGTTTTCCGTGTCCTAATAATTACCCAGACTGTTGGAAGCCTTTCCAAACAGTGTTCCAAGTTGTGTTACCTCTCCTGTCCAGCCCTTTGCACCACCCTGATTTCTCAGCATGCAGGTTTCTTTTCTTTTCTTTTTAATTTTTTTAATGTTTACTTTTGAGAGAGAGAGAGAGAGAGAGAGAGAGAGAGAGAGAGAGAGAGAACAAGCAGGGGAGGGGCAGAGAGAGAGGGAGACACAGAATCCAAAGCAGGCCCCAGGCTCTGAGCTATCAGCACAGAGCCCGACGTGGGGCTCAAACCCACAAACTGTGAGATCATGACCTGAGCCGAAGTTGGACGCTTAACTGACTGAGCCACCCAGGTGCTGCAGCATGTAGGTTTCTTTTAAAAATAATCTCTGTTGGATTTTTTTCTCAAAGGGTAAACATGAATTGTTTGGTCCCTTATTTATCATTAGAAATACATGTGCTAGAAATCCCATTATGTGACAGGTTTTTCCGGGATGTCTCTTCACTTTCCATTAGCAAGGCAGAATGTATAATGGATAGAGCATGAGATTTGCGAACCAACCATCCAGGTTCAACTTTTTAGTCATTACTCAGATCGTAAATCTCTACCTTTTAAGAGATTACTCCACAATTTAGAACTGGTCCATTTTGTGCTTTCTCAAAGTACTTGGTCTTTTCCTTCAAAGAACTATATTTGTGACTTTACATTTACTTACATGAGTATTTGAGCAATGTCTGTCTTTCCTACTAGACTCTCGGCACCATGATTGATTTGTCTGCCATTCTAACCTCACAGACTCTGGCGCATAGTAAGTGTAAAATAAAATAAAATGAAAATGAAAAAAGTAAAGTGAAATGTATAAGCATTTCTATTACCTTTCACGCTTTCCTATAACTTACAAGGCAGAGTGCAGTAAAGACTATCTGGTAAAATGTTTTCAAGCAAATATCGGTGACTATTGAGTGTTTTAGATATTTTTCAGGGTTGAAGATTACCACAGAGGAACCCATTTGTAGATTTCTACTTGAAATTATCAGGCAGCTCACAATATATGGAACCCCTCAGGGAGGTGATCGGTTCAAAGGAGCAGGGTATAGCAGTAAGAGAGAGTCATTCAGAATAGGAGGCATGAAGGGCAGGGTGTGCCGTGCATCCCATTCCCCTTGCTGAAGAAAGATAGCAACCTCAGATCACGTATGCAATGCTGCTTTTACCTGTGGGTGTTAAGCTTTGAAAGGGATGTTGACATCTGGGGCGCCTGGGGGGCTCAGTCGGTTAAGCTCAGGTCATGATCTCGCAGGTTGTGAGTTCGAGCCCTGTGTCAGGCTCTGTGCTGACAGCTTGAAACCTGGAACCTGTTTCAGACTGTGTCTCCCTCTGTCTCTGCTCCTCCCCTGCTCTCTCTCTCTCTCTCTCTCTCTCTCTCTCTCTCTCAAATATAAACATTAGGGGCGCCTGGGTGGCTCAGTCGGTTGAGCATCCGACTTCGGCTCAGGTCATGATCTCACAGTTTGTGCGTTCGAGCCCCACGTGGGGCTCTGTGCTGACAGCTCAGAGCTTGGAGCCTGCTTCGGATTCTGTGTCTCCCTCTCTCTTTGCCTCTTCCCCATTTGCGCTCTCTCTCCCAAAAATAAATAAACATTAAAATAATTTATATTTAAAAGGGATGTTAACAAACCAGAATAGGATATGGCAATAAAAGTTGGTAGTGTCATTGAGGAAACTTTGAAAAGATAGGTTGTAAAAGAATTCAGGGTGGGGAACAGGTATAATTGTCTCCAACTATTAAATTATGATGTAAAAAAAAAAAAAAAGGTTAGTCTTTTCTATAGTCGCCAAAGCAGAATAAGGAATAATCAATGTCAAACTAAGTAGCTGGCACTGTCTGAGAGTGGAAAAGAAGCCTTATGACACAGCGAACTTGTTTCACTGGTGTTTACTTAGAGTCTGGGGAACATCTGCCACTGCATTGGGAGGGGTTTTGGCCTGGATGAGAGACTGGATTCTAGGGCCCTGTGGCACTCAGGCAGAAGGCTGTCCTTGGCTTTAGACCCCTTGGATGGCAGTCACCGAACCTGCCCTTACTCAGCTCATACTCATCTGTAAAATGGAAAAAGCACCACCTATGTTGCAAGGCTCTGTGGATGGAGTATGATAATTTATAGAAATTTAAAAGTACCGTCTAACTTTTAGAACTGTACTGTGCTAAATAAACATCAGACATTATTAAATGAAGATAATTTGCATTTTTTCCTTGATTTCGCATCTTGACTGTTATATACATACAAGCCAGGGCTGTCATTTTTTTCTCCTTCCGTATGTCTTTGAATCATTTCCTTCCATCCCATGCCTAACCCACCATATGCACCCTGACATTTGGGAGGACTGCTTTTTTTAAAATATTGCATTCTGTGCTCCAAATGCGCAAAATACCAACCTGTGTCAAAAACAGTGTCGTGTGTTTTCCAAATTCTGTTTCATAGGTGCCTTTCTGATCATAGAGGAAGACGTACAGTTAGGTTGTCGTTATTTGATTATGTTTTGGTCAATGGAATATGGACAGAAATGCAAGCCATTTCTGGGCCTGTTCATAAACCTTTCTCAGTTATCCATGGTGTGTGTGTCCCTTTTTCAGAAATCTTGGGGGCCAAGGTGTTTAAGAGGTCAGCCAAACAATATGGAAATAGACTAGATCTCTGAGTCCCCAACTGGAGGGCCATCACCCGAGAAAGCCACCTGACACATATCAGGCTGTGACTTGAATGAAAATTGAGCCTTTGTTGTATTAAACCCTTGAGATGGCGCTTTTATTGATTTATTTCTTTGTTAACCACTGCTGAACCTACAGTATTTTGACTAACACAAAAATTAGTACCACCAAAGAGCAGTAGTTAAAACAAAAACCTAGAACAGGAGGCACTGGTTTAGTGTTGGAAGGTAGGTGGTGGCTCTGACATGAGAGTTTATCATTCTTCTTACAATCCCAGGTCACCTTATTATCTTTAGTTCCTTGGCTATTATTGAGGTTCAAGGGGGATTAAAAATGATGATAAATAGCACTTATCGAACCTCTAGCGTGTGCCAGCACTGGAGAGTCTGTGCATTGCCGCAACTAATCTTTGCATCGGAAACTCCATTATTTTCCCTTTTGACAGATAAAGAGATTGAGAATTGGACAAGCCCGGCTTCTGTGCTATCAAATCTACAATGGGATGCCTGGAAAAGTTGAGTTCTCCTTATACTGAGTTGTCTGGGGATAAGCAAGGAGAACATCTTTAGAGAAAGTATTTATTAACCTAATTTACTAACCTAGATTACAACTTAACCTAGTAAGCTAGAAAGGAGCAGAACTCACTGGGAAGAGTTAATATCTTAGAAAAGCCATAGTGCATTACTTGGGCATGCTTCCAATTGGACAAAAATAAATCTTTCTTTCTCTCTTTTTCTCCTTCTCTCTCTCTTCCTCCTTCTCTCTCTCTCTCTCTCTCTCTCTCTCTCTCTCACACACACACACACACACACATGCACAACAAATTGAGACATAATAGAAATCTCTAAATCATGCACCAGATTACAAGCAATTAAAAAAGTATGGGCTCTGAAATACCACCCATACGATGTAGGGAGGACGAACTAAGTTACAATTGTGGTTTTGGGGCTAGAACTATCCTATTCAATATAGTAACCACTGCTAAATGTGTCCATTGAGCATTGGAAATGTCTAGTCCTGAGATATGCTGTAAGTGTTAAATACACATCAAATTTTGAAGGCTTAGTACAAAAATGTAAACTACCTCATTAATATTTATTAAATGTTGATTGGTATTTTGTATATAGTGGGTTAAATAAAATGTATTATTATTATTATTTTTTTAACAGTTTATTTATTTATCCTGAGAGAGAAAGCATGAGGAAGGGAGGGGCAGAGAGAGAGAGAGAGAGGGAGAGAGAGAATCTTAAGCAGGCTCTACACTGTCAGTGCAGAGCCTGACCTGGGGCTCGATCTCACAAACTGTGAGATCATGACCTGCGCTGAAACCAAGAGTTTCAGTGCTTAATCGACAGAGCCACCCAGGCATCCTAAAATATATTATTAATTTTACCTGCTTATTTTGATCTCTTTAATGTGGCTGGTAGAAAACTTAAAATTACGTCTGCGGCTCATTTTGTGGCTCAGATTACATTTCTGTTGGACAGTGCTGGGCTTGAGTGTCAGGAACTAAGCAAGTCAGAGTAAGCTGCAGAGAGTGTTGCTGTTCCAGAAGCAGTTCAGATTTTAGTGACGGTGATGCTGTGGGTCAGTTCTGGAGAGATTTTTCTGAACTCTTCGTTTAGTCTCTTGGTATATTTTCCTTAAGCATCCTTCCTGGTCTCCAGCCATATAGACAATCTCAGATCTTCTTGTAAATGATGCGCTTGCTTAATATTGAGAAATCAATTAACTCTCAAAGTAGCTAGAAGCAGACCAATGCTTCTTAGATTTAAAGTGTAGAGAAATCACTGTGGTGGAAGGAGGTCTTCTTAAGAGCAGGCTCTGTTACTAGGTCTGGGAAGGGGCTTGAAGTAATGCCAAGGTTGCAGGTCTGGGGACCACACATGAAGAAGCAAGAGGCTAGGACACATTAGACCCACCAGACATCAAAATATGGGAACAAAGAGTAAAGGTGGGGTGATGTTCATAAGCCATCAGAGTGAACTCTCTATCCTCAATTAACTTACTCTTCTTTTTCCTCTCAGATTGAGCTGTATCTATAGAAGAGAAAATGAACAGGCCACAGCACAACTAATCTGCTCAATTCTACTGTTGTAAAGATTGATGGAGACCATTGTGTGATCAATTTGGTCATGACACTGGGTATCAGTCATGAGCATGACTGAAATGAATGGAATCACTTTACTCCAATCTGGTCTGCTTCCATTGTGTAAACTTAGCTGGTCCTGAGGACTTGGGGTCAGGGAAATCAGCACTACACTTAAGTCTACTAACCTTCCTGAGATCATTTATTAGCAAAAAATCAGCATATTCATGCATATTAGTTATTATAAGGAACAATTTGCCTGCCTTACTCATGTTCTCAGAGGATGTGCTTAGTTTCTGTTGAAGTTAGGAAGTGCCACAATTTAATATTTGGAAAATGAAATTTTGTTATAAGATAATGAGATCCAACCTCAATTCATAAAATCAGCTTAAAAATATTTAAATTTTTTAAATGTTTTTTTTATTTATTTTTCAAGACAGAGAGAGACAGAACATGAGTGGGGATGGGGCAGAGAGAGAGGGAGACACAGAATCTGAAGCAGGCTCCAGGCTCTGAGCTGTCAGCACAGAGCCCGATGCGGGGCTCGAACTCACGAACTGTGAGATCATGACCTGAGCCGAAGTCAGACGCTCAACTGACTGAGCCCCCCAGGTTCCCCAGCTTAAAAATAGTTATTAAAGGAGAATTAAGGAAAATATTTGAAGTAGTTATATAATATTTGGCATGAGTTTATAAGCTCTCAAAATGGCTACTTAGAAGAAAAAAGCTCTATATGATTTTGTAATTTTTAAAAATTTGAACATAAACTCATAAGTCTCAACTTATAACTCTTTAGAACATCATTACAGTGTGGATATGGAAGCATTTTCAATCATGTCATATCTATAATATAAATTTTGCATGGCACTTTGGGGTTTTTGAGGTGCTCTGGTTGGAAACTTTAAATTCCTGTGACCTCGAGTCTCATTCTCCGTCGCTCATAACATCAAATTACTTTACTGTTGACTCTTTTCCTTGTCCTTCCTGCAGTAGCCTCCTTATTTGAATTCAGATCTGGTTCAAAACATTGGCTGCTACTTTGACCTACACTGACATTTCAAAGGCTGAAGAATAATTAGTGAAATAAAAACCTCATAATTACTTTCTAACACACACCCACACAAAGCCTTTTGTTGAGCTGGCAGAATGGATTGGGATTTTTGTTGTGTTGTGTTTTGTTCTAAATGATTGAGCATGGGACTAAAGTGAAGTGACAGGCATTTCTTGAATGCACAAAATGATCTGGAAGCTAAGATAGTCAATGTTTCACCTAACAGTATTGAAATCTTACTTGAGAATCAACTTTATTTAATATCTGATTTTAAACCTTAAGGACTAACAAAAAAAAAAAAGTCTTTCTTTGGAAAGACTTCTTTTCAGAACTTTAAAACAGCATATGATATCGTATTAATAACAAAGTCTGGTTAAGTTTTTTGTTGGCTTTTGGCTAGGTTGAGAAGACTAAACCGTGAATTGTTCTGATTCAGATATTAAGAGGGTTTGAACTACTAGTTCAACTATCCCAGTAAAATGTTTCCTACAGCATAGACAGGATGAATAGGTTTGCATTGCACCGACTCCTTCTAACCTGATTAGTTGGCTGGGCTTGTGTATGAAGGTCTATCCATATTTGTTGTAACCACGTGAGATCTTGCTTCCTCAGCCAAAAGAGAAGATCATCAGATAGGAACTGCCTATTGTCGGTTGGGTCCAATGTGAGAGACTCATCACTGGGTCTTTATGGTCTACATGTTGTTTCTATAGAAAAAATATAATTTTGAATGCTGGAGACAATTATCTTACCAAAGAACCTTCCAGAGTCCTACTCATCTTTAAGTCAGGCAGTCTGTCACGTGATTTTCCACAGGACATGTTGTGTTTCTTTTGTCTGATTATTAGTTTTTTTATTTTTTTAAGTGTTTACTTATTTTTGAGAGAGAGAAACACACAGTGTGAGTGGGGGAGGGGCAGAGAGAGAGAGGGAGACACAGAATCTGAGGCAGGCCCCAGGCTCCGAGCTGTCAGCACAGAGCCCGTCACAGGGCTCGAACTCATGAACAGTGAGATCATGACCTGAGCCAATGTCAGCTGCTTAACTGACTGAGCCACCCAGATGCCCCTCTTTTGTCTAATTATTTTTTACTGCTGTTGTTTGTGCTCTTTGCAGAGAGATTTTATAATAGCTAATGTAAGCAATACATTGAACAGATAGGCTCTTTTGTAAACAAAACAATAAAAAGTGGTTATTTCTCCAACTTTTCAATCTTAGGGCCCTTTACACCTGTTACAATGACTGAGGACCCTGAGATGCTTTTTTTATGTGTGTGATATGTGATTTTAGAATTAAAATCTAATTTGAAACAATAACACACATTATATGATAACCAAATATGTTTTTATTCAAAAATGCATTTTTCAAAACAACATAGAAGAGTGTCATTGTTTTACATGTTTACACATTTCTGTAACATTTAACTTGATAGAAGGCAGCTGGCAGACATCATAGCCTCTGGAAAATTCTACATGTAGAAGATAGTAAGACAATAAGACTGAAAAATAAAATTATGTCATATTACTATGAAAACAGTTTTGACTTAGTGGGCTCTCTGAGTGTCTTGAGGCACCCCCGCCACATGTCCTTGGACCACACTTTGAGAACTCCTTGTCTGAAAATGCAACCGAGGGTAAGACTGAAAAACTCTATTATAACCTCAAATAGATTTAAAGTGGTGCCTCAAGGGGCACCTGGGTGGCTCAGTGGGTTAAGTGTCCGACTTCAGCTCAGGTCATGATCTCACAGTTTGTGAGTTCAAGCCCCGCATTGGGTTCGGTGCTGACAGCTCAGACCCTGAAGCCTGTTTTGGATTCTGTGTCTCCCTCTTTCTCTGTCCCTCTTCTCTCTCTCTCTCTCTCTCTCTCTCTCTCTCTTAAAAATAAATAAAATGTTAAATGAATAAATGAATAAATAAATAAATAAAGCATTCGAATACACTGAGGACTTAGTAAAAAAAAATAAACAAATGAAGTGGTACCTCAAACAGAAATGGTTTCCTTTAAGAATCCCACAGATGTATTTCATGGATCCTGTTATTAAACTAGAGGGCTCCTATAAGTATCAAGGGTGTTGGGCTACAGGAGGTTTCCAAGAACCTCAAGGTAGAGACGAACTTAATGTGTGGGTGTGGATTTTGTCTAAGGGAAGGAAGCCAATAGCTTCATAGGATGCCCATAGGTTTTAAAGAGAGTTATAGTCTGGTAAACACTGTCTCCTTGAATTAAAAGGGACACATAATACAAAATGAAAAGAGGCCTTTGGACCTCTGAACTGCTATAGGCATGAAACAAGCTGAGAAAATTATTCATCTAAACACACTGGCCATTTGTGATGGGAAAACGAGGGCCATATGACGGAGAGTGGGGTAAAGAGCCCAGAAGGTAGAGACAAGAGCTGTGAAGATCTTTCCTAGAGAATAGGAAAGGCCTTTCCTAGAGAATAGCCCAGGCCTAACCAAGAAACTGCCAACACATGACTGCCTGCATTTTACAATTTTTTAACAACCAGTGATTCCTATGTATCTCCCATTTTCTTTTTTTTTTGAACGGATCTACACTGGTCATCTCATTTCTCCCCTACTATTGATGGTGTGTGTGTGTGTGTGTGTGTGTGTGTGTATGCACACATATCCAGGTGGATGTCTTCTCTAGTTCACAGGTCTTAAGATTGAGAAGAACTCTTTGCTATACTAGATTACGGATTTTGTTGCCCTTTCAGTTGGATGCATATATTTTGCATGTGGGAGTGACATCAGTCACTGAAGACCTGGGCAGACAGTGGTTGTCAGACCCTAAATTTGTTTCCAATCCTCCTTGCCTCTTGGTCTTCATGCCTGAGTGTAATATTTACCTCTCATGTTAGGATTGGTCCTGTGTGACAAATAGAATACGGTGAAAGAGACAGTACTTCTTCTGAGGCTAGGCTACAAGAGGAAATGAAGCTTCGGCTTTGGTCTCTTGATTTCTCATTCTCAGCCACTCTGTGAACAGGCCTCTGCACAGAGGAACTGAGGTTCTGGGCAACAGCCAGCAGCAACCTGCCAGCCCTGAGAGGAGAGTAGTTGTGGGAGGTGGGTCACCTGGCTCCAGCTCACATTTGATTGAACCTCACACGATACCCAGAGCCAGAATCCCCCAGCTGAGCTGTTCCCAAATTTCTGAGAGATAATATTGTTCTTTTAAAAAAAATTTTTTTTAAAGTTTATTTATTTTTGAAGGAGAGAGAGACAGAGTGTGAGTGGGGGAGGGGGCAGAGAGAGAGGGAGACACAGAATCTGAAGCAGCTCCAGGCTCTGAGCTGTCAGCACAGAGCCCGACGTGGGGCTCGAACCCACAAACCGCGAGATCATGACCTGAGCCAAAGTCGGATGCTTAACCAACTGAGCCACCCAGGCACCCCTAAAAAATTTTTTTAAAAGATGTTTTGTTTATTCTTGAAACAGAGAGAGGGAGGGAGGGAGAGTGGGTGAGCAGGGGAGGGAAGGAGCAAGAGAAGGACACAGAATCCAAAGGAGGCTCCAGGCTCTGAGCTGTCAGCACAGAGCCTGATGCGGGGCTTGAACTCACGAGCTCTGAGATCATGACCTGAGTCAAAGTCAGACGCTCAATGGACCCTAAATATTGTTCTTTTAAGACATTAAGTTTTGGTATGATTTTTAAAAGTAGCAATAGGTAATTTCCACATAGGTTAGACAGGAAGTCTTTTTGTGTAATGTGGGGCATGAAGTAGGAAAATTGATGGCAATGGTTGTGATTCAGACAGAGTGGCACAGAACTTGAAGGGAGAACCTTGTTTTTTTCCTCAACAAAAAAATCAAGGCTGTAGTTCCAGTTCTACAAATATTACAGGGTATGAATCTTGTGAAGACTTTTGAACTTTCTGGGACTTAATATATTAATCTTGAAAATAAAGGACATTAGTCACACAATTTCAAAGGATCCTTCCCAACTGGAAAATACTAGATTTTGCAAATCGACTTCAACACATCCAAAAACATCTTGGAATATGTCTGGCAGTTTTTTTTCAGTGGGGATTTGGTAAATTTTCACTCACTTGAATGAACTACTCTATCTTCATCTGGCATCAGTTGAAACATTCCACCTAGGTCCAATGTAAGTATAGACTTGTTTGCCAACTTAAGAACTTAAAAATACAGCATATCTCTAAATTTATTCTTAATTAAAAAATGTAGCTTGACATTTCAGTTTCACATCAGTAATAACCTTAGATTTTAGTTGTTACTGTTTGAAAATATATTGCAAACCAATTAAATGTTGTAGAGGAACAAATAAAGGTATCAGTGATAAATGGAAAAAGAATTTTTGGTCGGAAGGATGTACGATTAATTTTAGCATCATATTCATATTTATAATCTGAACTGGCAGATTTATTTCAAATTATTCATAGTGTTTATTATGTGTGTGGTGTTTCAGTCAATGATTGGTAAATTCTGAAAGCAATTGCAGCATTTAAAAAAATTTTTGTCTTTATATAACAAGGAAAGGTAATGAAAAGGAACTACTGTCCTTTTGTATCAGGATCTCTTTAATTCAACAATAAATATTCACCAAAGTGCATGCTATCTTGAGATAAGGTCACTTTGACCATCTATTCCATTAAAAATATGTTTATTTTACTTACAGGTGCCATCCCTTAGGACAGGCAATTGACGTTTCAGCTAGTGGCCTTTGTCAAGGAAATAAAACTTACTTTTAATGGAATGGAAGTTTCTAAATGACCCAATCTAAAGAATCGTGCACTTTGGTGAATATTTATTTATTATAAACTAGTCAGCTGAAAATGCAATTTGTGCTGCAGAAGGTGATCTGGTTATTTATGAATAGCATTATATCAGTTGTATTCATCTCATTAGAAAAAAAATCTTTGGGGGACTTAGAAAACCATGCAAGCATTCCATAATTTAAAAAAACATTTTTTTTTCTCATTTAGCTCGTTTTCTTCTTAATCATCTTTTTATGCTTTTATCTTTTCCTTGCCCCCATTTATTCGGTCTTGCCTCTTGTTTTGTCCCTATTTTTCCATTTTTATTAAATTGAAATCATTCTTTGTTCCTCCAGAAAAATTCATGCTCGCTTTCCCCTTATATTTCCCTTATATTTCCTCCTCCTTTTTCCTTGTCTCCTGCTCTCCAGTGTCTCTTTGCCATTTGTGTCTCCCTGTGTGACAAACCTCTCACCTAGCTACTCCAGAAGGGCAAATGAGCCGCAGTTTTTCAGAGGAAACTGTCTGTCAATCCAAAGAAATACAGAGGTGATATATCAGCCAAAGAATAAGGGAAAAAAGTCAGTTATTTTTGTACAATGCTCAGATCACTAAGTAATACTTTCATCTTAATAGTTCCCGTCCCATTCGATTTTGATGACATTGTGACAATACGATGTCCAGAGTTAGATTTTTTCCATGCTGCTTAAAATCAAACTAGTAGCTGGGGACCCTCTTGTTTCTTGATTGACATCAATTGGTAGTAATCCTTCCGTGTTTGGACTCGCTAATGAATTCATGGCCAGTGGCTCCTTCTAGCTCTATAAAAACCCTAAAATGGACTTTCTCTAGTCAGACCGTAGTAACATAAGGCTGTGGTAACAAAAAATTCCAAATGTCAGGGACCTAACATAATTAGAAACTATTTCTTCACTCACACAAAAAGTATTTCTTCCTCACTCTGGGTTGGCTGGGGATTTTGGACATTACGGTTGCACAGGGACTCAGGCTAGTGGAAGTTCCTTCTCAACATGTATCTTCATTTATTTCTGTGGTGAGGTGGTGCATAGTGCACTTGCTTAGATCTTGTATCCAGGGGTGACACATGATTACTTCTACTCACATTTTATTGGTCAAAGAGAGTCGCATGCCCTTACCTAGCTTCAAATGGGTTGGGAAGTACAGTCCCAGCATAAGTTTCAAAGAAGCTGAGAGCAAGTGCACTTATGAATGGCCCCACTCACTACACCACACTCAAATTCATGCAGTCACTAGAATTGGAGATTATGGGTTCAAATTCACCACAGAATCAGGATACCAGTTCTCTTACTTGGCTGCGTTTTGGGTTATGGATACTGGAACATATAGCAATATTTAGCAGTGGCAGGAAGAGAACACCCAGCAATGGTTCCAAGTGAGACACGGACAGTCTATCAAGTCTCCACATCTGGGGCCCATCTTTACTTACACAAATCATATGCCTTTTATTCTGTAATCTTTATGCTTTCCATTACATTAAGTGATTCCTCTTGTTTAAGTGCCAGACCCTTGGGTTATTTAGTTTTTGGAAATCCCATGACAAGAAGATTAAATTCATATGGTCTGAGAGGAGTAAATAGGTAAGACAGAAACCCAATGGCTTAGCAGCTTTATAGCCAGCAAACACAAAAGTGCTTCACATTTCCTGTTAAAATTATATTTAATACTTTACATTTTAAACTGTCATAGAAAATTGACTTTTTTGTATTCTTTGGGCTGAATAGTGCTGATAGGCAGTGAGCATATTTATTTTTGTATAATTATTTTTTTATTTAAAAATTTGTTTAAAGTTTATTTGAGAGAGAGCGAGCACGAATTGGGTAGGGGCGGAGAGAGAGGGGAGAGAAAGAATCCCAAGCAGGCTCTGTACTGTCAGCGCAGAGCCTGATGCGGGGCTCGAACCCACAAACCGTGAGATCATGAACCTGAGCCAAAAACAAGAGTCGGATGCTTAACCAACTGAACCATCCAGGAGCCCCTATTTTTGTATATTGACATTGTAGCAGTCCAATCATGAGACACAAAGTTTTATGTCTTGGGTTTTCACCATGGAAATTACATCATTTGCAAATAGTAATAATTTTGAAAACCTTTCTGTTATGCATACTTACTATTTTTGTTTCAGCTTATTGCATTGGCTAGAATTTCCACAACTATGTTCAATGAGGATCGACTACTAAATGTATTTACCTTGTTCATGATTTTAATGAAAATGCTGCTACCATTTCTCCAAAATAAGTGTTGTAGCATTTTTTTCTATTTTCCTTCATTTCTCCAAAATGAATGTTGTAGCTTTTATTCTGCCAACGTCTTTCCTAATTAGATATAATATAATCGTAACATTAAGAGAAAACACAACTTCACTGTGGAGAAATAGGTTCTAGTCATATAAATGGGTTAGAAAAAAGCTTAGGGTGGAAAGCCATCACCACAGGGTGAACGTGCCCGAGGCTAGCTAGTGAGATATTATAATGGGATCACTAGTGACTTGTTATATCACCTGCCGGAAACGACATTCCATCTGCCGCCAATATACTACTATACTTAGATCACAAACTCCACTTGCCCCCCAGACCCTTTGCTTCTTACACACACAAGTTAATGATTACTGTCTGATTGTTTTCTCCACGTTCACACGTGTAACTTGTTTTCTTCACGTTCACCACGTAGGAATATCTTGTGAGCTCAATAAATACAGAGACAAAACTCCTATTCGGGGCTTTTGTCTTTTCCCAGATGTTAGTCTGTCTTCCTGGACAAGAGAGAACTCCAGGCTCATAGGAGGTGACATTTTACCTTTAGAATTACTCCAAAATGATGCTTGGAACTCAGAGAATGGAGATGTCTTCCAAAAATACGTACATCTTGTAGTGGAAACGTTTTCTCAATTTGAGTTTGGAATCTGTAAAGAAAGTAAGTCCCAATTTTACTTTGCTTCTGGTTCTTGTAGAATTAGTAAGTATGCCAATTCTGAGTTGTGTACTTAATTACAAACCTGATCAAGGGCGGGGTTTAGACTGTTGGTCAATAATTACTCAGTAAGGTGTATGTGCCTGCAGGATACTAGGTGCTGGGTAGGAACTGAGAGGCCAGTGAAAGAAAGTTGCTCCTCCCTATAAATCATGAAAATACCAAATTATAGGACCAGATAACTTCTGAGAAAGAACAGGGGCTGGTGCCAGAATTTGTAAAAGAGCTCCAGAATAATTAGGGAGAAAGACTGCTTCCAAAGGACACCACCAGGCTGGGAATATGTAGAAAGGCTGATCATATAAAAATAGATTTTAAGCTAACTGTCTCTTTCAAACGAAAAGAACCATAGGGTCCTCTGAATTGAAAGGGCAGTGGTTCTTCAGCTTTATTGCTGAGGTGCTTATAAAAGTTCGGATGTCCAGACCTCCTCACAAATCAGTTAATTTAGAATCTGTTAGTGGGAGGGGCACCTGGGTGGCTCAGTCGGTTAAGTGTCCGACTTTGGCTCAGGTCATGATCTTATGAGCCCTGCGTGGGGCTCTGTGCACAGAGCCTGCTTCGGGTTCTGCCTCTCCCTGCTCACACTCTGTCTCTCTCTCCCCAAAATATATAAACATCAAAAAAAAAAAACTTGTTAAGAATGTGTTCGTGGGGGAGACACAGGCAGTCGTTTTTAACATTCCTCAGTTGATTTCAATGAGCAGGCACGTTTGAGATTCACTCCACCAGGGTTCTTTTTCAGCTTTCCTGTGTCACCTTGGGGGTGGAGAGAGAGAGCTTTTCTGAAGTATTGTCATTTCCATACCATTTTACTGCATGTATGAATGTGTAACTTCTAGATTTCTATCATCTGGTAGGATGGTAATTTATCATGTATTCTCAGGTCTGCGTAGTATGCAGGCAAACTTGAGGAGTTTAGGTTATGATCTTCCATAACGACCATGTAGGTAAGTTATGTCTTTCTTTAACCGTTTACTTCTGTTATGTGAGGATTAGTTGATAGACAGTAGTAGTTTCAAAAGGCAGTGAATTCAATGTGACCTATGACGGTCAAAATAGACTTGTGGATAACAGTAATTGGGATAAAAATTTTCTATGCATTAAGCTCATTTATTCTTAGCAATGATGACATGAGAAAGTATCATTACCTCATTTTACAGTTGAGGAAATTGATGCTCAGAGAGTGCATCTTGGGTAGAATGTGTTCTACTCAAGATCAACAGATATTGATGGAAAGGAGATTCAAATTCAGGTCCATCTTATGCCAAGGCTTGTGCTCCTAAAAGTAAATACAGTAGTCGCCCCTTATCTGCAATTTTGCTTTCCAAAGCTTCAGTCACCCATGGTCAACTGCCGTCTGGAAGCAGGTGATCCTCCTTCTGACCAATTATCAGAAGGTAAGTAGTAGCCTAACACTACGTCACAGCGCCTGCGTCCTTCCCCTCGCTTCATCTCAGCAGGTAAGCATTTTATTGTCTCCTGCCATCACAAGAAGGAGAAGCGTGAGTATAGCACAATAAGTTATTTTGAATGAGAGACGGAGAAAGATCACATTCACATAGCTTTTATCACTGTATATTAGTATAATCGTTCTATTTTATAATTATTGTGGTTAATGTCTTACTGTGCCTAATTTATACGTTAAACCTTATTATAGGTATGGACATAGAGAAAAAAGAACATAGTATATGTAGGGTTTGATAATATCCACGGTTTCAGGCATCTACTGGGGGTCTTGGAATATATCCCCTGCAGATAAGGGGGCCTACTGTTGCTTCAGTGTATTGCTCGCAGTTAGATAAGCAGGCCAATTCATTGGGAGAAAATAGCTGCCTATTTTGGTGCAGTGGCTCAGGAGAAAGCAAGCGGCCATCACCATTGAAATGTTATAAGTCTAGATCAGGACTTAGGTCTTCTTACATTTTTATGTATTCTCACATAGAACATGACACAGTAAGCATTCAAAGAGGCAGTAGTTCCCAGACTTTGTATCAGAATCCCCTGGAGAGCTAATAAAAAATACAAAAGTCTGGGCTTGTTGAAATAGGATGGGTCCAGGGCCTTTGTACTTTGACCAAGGTCTTCAAGTGGGTTTGCCACCCACCATTTTGGGAAACGCTGTGCTGAGGCATTAATCAAGGAATCACTTGTGCAAGTGTCAGTAGTTGTAGAAAGCAATGCAGGGCTGCAACTAAAAGAAATAGTGGGGACTAGCAAGCTGTATATAGATGGGAATCTAAATATGCATGTATATGAAATACCCTAATGCAGACTTGAAGTTGCACTCTATAGGACACAAGTTCTGGGAGCAGTTAATACATACAGCCTGTGGCTAGACTGTGTGGCTGACTCATTGGAGAAAGGCTACAGGCGAGAGCTCCATGAATATTCATCATTCTCAATAGCATATAAAAATCTCCAAGAAGTCCCGAATTAAGAATGCAAGTTTAAAGTGTAATTAGTTAATTTTCTATTAACTCATGTAAGCTTATAAACTTATTACTAACCCAGAGTTATTTAAATTTATTTTTACTGCATCTTTTTTAGCATTCCCAGGCACCCGTTTGAGAGGCATCAACGTAATAGCATAATAATTTAAAGACATAGGAAATAGTATTGAAGAAAACCCCTTTTTTTGAAAGAGAAATGGTCATTTTCATTAACCATAGAAATACAACAATGTAACGAAGTAGTGAAATAGCAAATAGGGCATTTATAATAAAGGGGTATAGTAAAATAATAAAAAGACATTTTAATGAGATGTGTAGTTGTGATGTGGTGACAGGATGTGTAAGCTAAAAGAGAATAGTGAGATATGTACCTTCCAAGATTGTAATGAGATTCATGAACAGTTCTATGTAATAAGACGTATATGTTAAAAAGCTGTAATGAGGTGAATACGTGAGGTGGTTTAACGAGCTGTCTCAGGAAGTGTCCTGCAAGATGGGCATCCTTCGGGGCTGAAATGAGATGGGTGAAGGGAAAAGTGTAATGAGCTGGTCACATAAAGGAGAGGCAGTATAATTAGATGCATAAAAGAAGGCAGGGAGAGTATATAAATTTTCAAAATATGTAAGATATAATGGGAACTAGGTTTTAATGTAATAAAATACAGAAATGAAATGACAATGAGACACAAAAATGGAATCGTGTAATGAGATATGTAAGGACTGTGTAATGAGATGTGCATGTTTAAGGGGTGTAATGAGATGCAAGATGGGAAAGGTGTAATGAGATGTGCACGTTAAATAATCTAATGAGGGGCATGAAGGAAATGATGTCATGTCACATGAAAATGGAAGAAAGTAATGAGATGTGCATTTTTAAGGACTATAATAAAATGGATAAAAGAAACTAAGGAGAATGAAGAGATGCAGAAATCAAATCTTTTTATTACAATGTGCAAAAACCAAAAAGTAATAGGAGGTACCTCACACCCATTTCTAAGACCATTCTCTTCGATATATATTTATTTTTACCTGATAAACAGTTTTGCTGTCCAACCACTTACTAAGCACTTTCTGTGGGAATTGAAAGATAGACATTATTCCTGTCTTCAAGGGCCCACTAAGACATACAAGTATATGAAAAACAAGGCAAAATAGCGTAAATACTAAGTATCCCAAAATTCAGAGAAGAGAGATTAGTTGGGGTCAAGATATTTTACATATCACCTGAATCAAATATTCCCTCATGGTCTCCTCAAGTTTTATAATTCTGTAACTCATTTCTCCATTCATTTGATCCCTGGGTTTTCTCTCTATATTACTTATTCTTATATAAATCTTTTCTTAAAAAGTTTGGTTCAGTGATCACATCCTCAGAGTAGTCTATTCTAATCTCTCTCTGGCTTCCAAATAAAATGAAACAAAAATGGACTTAAAATACTTGATCTTTGAACCGTATCACAATATAGAATATTCTAGTGAGTAGTGGATATTGGCTTGTTTGTGTGCTTCTCAAGGCTAGATCTCACTCAGATTTATTTCATCCACTGAGGCTAAAACTTTCACAGAGTAGGTGCTTAATTAATGCTTTTAAAAAAAAATTAATGTTTATTTTTGAGGGAAAGAGAGGAGACACAATCTGAAGCAGGAAGTAGGTTCTGAGCTGTAGCACAGAGCCTGATATGGGGCTCAAACTTAAGAACCATGAGATCATGGCCTGAGCCGAGGTCCGACGCTTCACAGACTGAGCCACACAGCTGCCTCAATTAAGTAATTCTTGAGTGAATGAATGCTTGGTAAGATATATGCTCTGATTGACTATTCATGAGGATGCAAATAATATGTGATATACTTAAGACCGATCCACTTACATTAGGTGGAAGTTACAGTCAAGCCACATGGAAAGAAAGCTCCCTCACAAAATCAGAATTCTTCCATCTGAAAGAATACTTTTCATGAGTTTGCTGAGGGGATTTGGTTTCACCATAAAGACACTGACCCCTGTATGAGTGTGCCCTGCCTTGTTTTTCACCAGACATCTGTTTGCTTCATTTACAAGCTCTTCAGTATGTTCAAGAACTCAAGGGCTATTTTAATCACTCCTGAAAGGAAATAACAGAGCGATTCCTTATTGAGCTCGTCGACCCGAGGAACTACTGTCTCAGGTGTCATTAAGTATTCTTCACTACAAGATGGCCTTCACATGATAACCAGCCCAGATAGAATTACATTGATCTAACTTTTTAGTTTGTTTTACTGTATCCTGTATTAAATTCATCTGGGAGGTAGGCCGTGGCAAGAAAGATGGTGTTCAATTATTTACAAACTGGATGCAGCTGTGAGGTGCACGTTGCGGTAATCCCAATCATTTATATAGGATTTTTACCCCCCACAGGTCTTGCATATAATGAAATAACATTCATAACTGATCAAAACCCCAGAGACAGCCACAGATCACAACACATGAAGCATATACTTGTCAGATGGATGAGAAAATCCATCTTTACTCCGTCAGTACATTGACTTTCTGTTTTCTCTATGGCTGATGGTCTGCAAAAACACGCCTCTTGGCTTGGTATTCATGGCTTCAGAATTTTTCTAAATACCTAAGGTAATGATGATTTTTCCAAATTGTTTCTCAGATTTCTCTTTTTACCTTCCCTTTTCCTAGACCGTTCTGCTAATACTGATGACACTTAACAAATTCTTCTCCAACCAACTTTTCTTCACGCAAACCATTTAACTCTTGCTCTCGACAGGTGCGTTCTCTTCCCACCCTGGGTGGTTTATTTCCTCCCATTCCATTGAACAGCATTAAAAGTTCTGTGAACTATACCCGTGATCATTTGGCTTTCTCTGTCCAATCTTGATCTATACATACATAGAGATGGAACCCTCTATTTCAGCTTGTACTTCCTATAAATAGAAAGTGCAGGGAAGACTGGAATTGTTGGGCAAGAGTTATCCCCACTCCTGTATGGATGGTAACCCATATCCTCGCTTGGAAACAACCAATGTGCTTGATGGTATAAATAAGGGACTGCCTTTGCTCATCTCCCTTCCAAACCTTAAATTCATTAGTCTATGGGGTTTAGGCAGCAATTTTATTCTAGAAGCAGACAGGGGCAGTTGAATTCTCACACTCCTGCTACCCCAGATCTCCGGGTACTTGTCATCATTTTGTTGTCCTCATAGGGCAGTCATTATGGAGTACTAATTAATCCTTTATATAGAGCAACAAGTTGAGCTTCCTCGTTAACCTAATTTTGAACATTGGCCCCTATATTAATGAAGGTTTTCTGCCTCATTTTCAATATACTATCGTTTTCCTCAGCTTTGATTATTGGTTTCTCGTTATATACCCCTCACATAAGCTGATTTCTTAGTAATTTGCCTCGGTATTCCAGTTTCTCAAGATTGGAGTTTTTGTATTGAATCTTGAGAATTACCTGAAAATCCTTTGCAATACCATTTGCCATATGTTTTATATCACACTGTATTATGTATTCCTATACCAATCCTCCGATAAGATAACTTGTCTTTCCTGGATTTTTTTTTTTTCCATTTAAAAAACATTGTCAGAAGATTGTAGTTAAAGTCATTGTTGAAACTTGAATTAGTGGTCTGAAAAATCAAGTGATTACAAACCAGGAGAAAAGATTAAAGAAACGTAAATCTTGTGGTTTAGGATAATTCTTTTTTAATTTTTTTTAACGTTTTATTTATTTTTGAGACAGAGACAGAGCATGAACGGGGGAGGGGCAGAGAGAGAGGGAGACACAGAATCGGAAGCAGGCTCCAGGCTCTGAGCCATCAGCCCAGAGCCTGACGCGGGGCTCGAACTCGCGGCGCTCGAACTCGCGGCGCTCGAACTCGCGGCGCTCGAACTCGCGGGGCTCGAGATCGTGACCCGAGCTGAAGTCGGACGCCCAACCGACTGAGCCACCCAGGCGCCACTCAAAAGGAGATAGGTACAATTAATATACCAAGGATGGGAGTCCCAGGATTGACAAAAAAATGGGGAAACAGATGGAGAAAATGCAATAATTAAGCAATTATAGAAGAAAATTTCCCTGGGCTAAAGAATTCAGTAGGTAGATTGAAATAGCTCACTAAATTCCAGTCAAGATGAATAAGAAAATTGATACATATAGACATACCTTGGTAAAATCCCTAACTCCAAAGACAAAGTTTTATAAGCTTGGATGATTTAGGTTACTTAGCAAGGAAAAAAAATAGTATTCAACTGATTTGGATTTCTTTAATAATGAAAGGAAGCAAAAGGTGAAATTATACTAAGAAAATAGATCATTGGATTATAACTTGAGAATCCTATACCCAGCCAAGATATTCATCGGCTATGATAAAGGACAAGTAGTTGTGAATAGAGAATATATCACCTATGTACACAATCTGATGAAAATACTCAAGAAAATATTCTAACAAATGGCTCAAATCGGAGTCCTCAAGAATAGAAAAATGATGAAGTAGCAAAACAAAGATATCTAGGATCTTTCTCCTAATAAGTGATAAGATATATTTCAGTCACAGGTACTGTAAGAGAAGAGACTAGAACTACAAATAAACTATTTTAGCATAACCTAGGACATTGGAGGAAGTGAGTGATAAAATATGCTGAAGGTCTTGTTTTATTGGCATGAACTGGAAAGTTGAAGGGGGGACAGGGCACCTTGGTGAGAAAAGAATAGTTAAATAGTTGGTATATTCATAATAGAAAATGTATTTGAATATGAGGGTTTGGAAATAAGGTAAACTCTAGTGAAAAGAAAAAAAAAACAAGACCTCACAAATTGTAAAGGGAAGAAGTTATAGTTTGAAAAAAGCTAGTCAAGAAAATAGCAAAATAAATATAAAGTGAGATATACGGAATGAAATAAAGTCTATCAATGGATATGCTAAATGTAAGGGGCCTGATTTTAGCTACTAAAAGATGCAACTTCTAGAAATGGAGAACAGATTGGGAGTCGCTAAAGGTGAGGGAGAGGGATGGGGGAAATGGGTGAAGGTCGTCAAACAGTATAAACTTCCAGTTATAAGATGAACAAGTTCTGGAGATGTAATGATGTAATGTACAGCGTGGTGACTATAGTTAAAAATACTGTATTGTATATGTGAAAGTTGGTAAGAGAGTATATCTTAAAAAGTCTCATCCCAAGAAAAAAAAAACTGTAAATATGGGGGGTGATAGATGTTAACTAAAAGTATTGGCAATTATTTAACAGTTTGTGTGTGTGTGTGTGTGTGCGCATAATTATGTTGTACACCTTAACTTTACACATTATTATTTCAGTTATATTTCAGTATAACTAGGAAAAATACAAAAAGGGAGTTTCTCTAAAAAAAGATCACTACTATAATATTGTGTTGCAAGTCAAAATCCAGTTACATATCGTTCACAAGAATCATAACGACAGTTGAAAAATAATGGAATAGGCTAAGATACTAAGAAATGCAAATAAAAAGAAAACTAGGGTTTAGTATGAATATTAAACAGGGTAAAATCTAAGAATAAAAAGACTAAACAGGATAAAGAGCAAATTTTGTGATCCCTAGAGCTATAATTTATAAGGAAGATATGAAGTCATAAATCTTTCATGGCCAAGCAACATCTAAATATATGTAGGGGAAAGTATTAGAAACACAAAAACATATATAAAAATAAACTGTTTTAGTTGGATATTTTCATTGAAGCCTTTTGGATAATAGAAACTTACTAGAAAAAAGTAAACAGAATTAAATAATATAGTTATCAAAACTTTTTATAGATACACTTACATCTTAACATCCTTTAAAAAGATAATATAATTGTTATATGCCCTTAGAATATATAAAAAAAAATCTACCATGTATTTGGCATAAAATAACATTATACAATATTAAAAAGGAGACATATGGCAGGCTATATCTTTGATTAAATAAAAATAAAAATTAGAAAAAGAAAATAAAAATATCACTAAAAATTTATTTAAAAATCAAATCTTTTATCCAGCCTTTGTTAAAAGAAATTTCAAAACTAAAATTCTGAACCATTTACACGGCAATGAAATTAAACACAATATAGCAAACATAAGGGACATAGCAAAAGCTTGATCAGAGGTTAATGTACAGTGTTCAATGCCTTTATAACAAAAGAAAAGTGAATGAAATTAAAGAGAATTTTAAAAAGTCCTTGGAGTTTGAACAAAAAAGAGTGACGCATATATTAACAAGTAAAAAATTAGACCCAGCAATAGCACTGTTAGGAATTTACCCGAGGGATACAGGAGTACTGATGCATGGGGGCACTTGTACCCCAATGTTTATAGCAGCACTCTCAACAATAGCCAAATTATGGAAAGAGCCTAAATGTCCATCAACTGATGAATGGATAATGGAATCGTGGTTTATATACACAATGGAATACTACTTGGCCATGCGAAAGAATGAAATATGGCCTTGTGTAGCAACGTGGATGGAACTGGAGAGAGTTATGCTAAGTGAAATAAGTCATACAGAGAAAGACAGATAGGGGCCCCTGGGTGGCTCAGTCGGTTGAGCGTCCAACTTCGGCTCAGGTCATGATCTCACAGTCTGTGGGTTCAAGCCCCGCATTGGGCTCTGTGCTGACAGCTCAGAGCCTGGAGCCTGTTTCAGATTCTGTGTCTCCCTCTTTCTCTGACCCTCCCCTGTTCATGCTCTCTCTCTCTGTCTCAAAAAAAATGTTAAAAAAAATTTTTAAAAAAAGATGATATTTAAAAAAAAAAGACAGATACCATATGTTTTCACTCTTATGTGGATCCTGAGAAACTTAACAGAAGACCATGGGGGAGGGGAAGGGAAAAAAAAAGTTAGGGAGGGAGGCAAAACGTAAGAGACTCAAAAACTGAGAACAAACTGAGGGTTGATGAGGGGGTGGGAGGGAGGGGAGGATGGGTGATGGGTATTGAGGAGGGCACCTGTTGGGATGAGCACTGGGTGTTGTATGGAAACCAATTTGACAATAAATTTCATATTAAAAAAATAAAAATAAATAAAAAACAAAAAATTATGGGTGCCTGGGTGCTTCAGTCAGTTAAACGTCCAACTTTGGCTCAGGTCATGACCTTGCAGTTTGGGGTTTTGAGCCCACGTCAGGCACTGTGCTAACAGCTTAGAGCCTGGAGCCTGCTTCAGATCCTGTGTGTCCCTCTCTCCTGCTCAAATTCTCTGTCTCTCTCTCTCTCTCTCAAAAACAAACATTATAAAGGGGTGCCTGGTGGCTCAGTCAGTTAAGCATCGACTTCGGCTCAGGTCATGATCTCACAGTTTGTGAGTTCAAGCCCGCATCAGGCACTGTACTGACAACTCAGAGCCTGAAACCTGCTTTGAATTCTGTGTCTCACTCTCTCTCTGTCCCTCCCCTGCTTGTGCTCTTTCTCTCTCAAAATAAATAAACATTAAAAAAAAACACATCAATCAGGGTGCCTGGTGTCTCAGTCGGTTAAGCGTCTGACTTCAGCTCAGGTTGTGATCTCCCAGTTTGTGAGTTCGAGCCCACATAGGGTTTTGTGCTGACAGAGCCTGAAGCCTGCTTCGGATTCTGAGTCTCCCTCTCTCTCTGTCCCTCCTCTGCTCGCACTCTATCTCAAAAAAAAATGAATAAATGTTAATTTTTTTTAATCAGAAAAATTTCAATTAAATAAAAAATTAGGAACAATAAGAAATGATTGTAGCAGAGATGACAAGAATTAAAGGAATATTATACGTAATTCAACAGTGTGCAATTTGAAGAACCAGAAGAAATATAACCAGTTGAATCAAGAATTAGAAAATATTGGGGTGCCTGGGTGGCTCAGTCTGTTAAGCATCCAACTTTGGCTCAGGTCATGATCTCACTGTGAGTTCAAGCCCCGCATTGGGCTCTGTGCTGACAGCTCAGAGCCTAGAGCCTACTTCGTATTCTGTGTCTCCCTCTGTCTCTCTGCCCCTCCCCTACTTGTGCTCCATCTCTGTCTCTCAAAAATAAGTAAATAAATGTAAAAAATTTAAAAAAAGAAAATATGAAATATTCCTAGAAGAGATTGGAATGGTAATTAAAGATCTAAGATTTAAAAATAAACGTCAATACAAACACTAAGACAAAATGGTTTACAGCTGGTTTAAAGGTCTACCAATCCTTTAAAGATTAGATACTTTTTTTTAATGTTGTTGGGTTTATTCTTTCTTTCTTTCTTTTTTTTTAGAGAGAGAGAGAGACAAAGCATGAGTAGGGGAGGGGCAGAGAGAGAGAGGGAGACACAGGATCCAAAGCAGGCTCCAGACTCTGAGCTGTCAGCACAGATCCAGATGCAGGGCTCGAACCCACAAACTGCGAGATCATGACCTGAGCCGAAGTTGGACACTCAACTGACTGAGCCACCCAGGCACCCCTAAAGATGAGACATTTCTGATGTTAACTAAATCTGAAACTCCTCAAATTTATTTTACGAACTGAGAAGATTTACTACCGAACCTGGTGAAGAGTCACAAAAACCCTGTAGGCAGATTTCACCTATGAATATAGAAGGAAAAATTCTCTATGTAAATGATCAAGTAACATTCGTCAATAGATCAATATAAAATGCAATATGAATAAATAAGGATAATTTGAGTAATGCAAAGGTAGTTTAATTTTAGGAAATCTGCCAAGATAATTGACTATATCAATACATTAAAGGAAAAAAAATCATAGACTAATTTGAATAGATAAAAGAGCATGTGGTAAGATTATGCAGAAAGACCTCAAATAAACTCTACATAAAGTTGGCTTTTGAAGGGAAACTTCATAAGTTAACTGAAATATAATAATAGTTTAGCAAACAACTGAATAAACAGCAAAATCCGTTTTAAAAACTCTGTCCTTCCATTAAAATTATGCATATGACAGAGATGCCCATTGTTTTCAAAGATACTCAATAGTATTTGGTATGTTTGACGAACAGAATAGTTGCCAAGATCTTTAAATGTCCCAGGGACTTTGCATGTGAAAGTCACATACTACTTTTATCACTTCATCCAATTCTGCATTCATCATACTTAGACATTTATTTAGCAAAATTTATCTAAAACTGTATGCAGTACTTGTGCAATGAATACATCAAAATGTAGACGTTATAAATTATAAAAACCTGCTAATCAGCTTTCCCCAAATATTTTAAAGGTTAGAAACTTCCAATTTCATGTAAGTGCTTCAAATCCTTAAAAAGTGGACACAACAGACTATTTTTGCACTAATTACAAACTTGCAATTAAAGGACTTAACATAAAAGCATTGGTGCTGTAGACTGATTGGTTTCTTGATTGGCTTTATAATGTTGGTGATCAGATGCCTACTTGCTTGCACAAAGCACATGTTCCATTTTGCTCGCCCGCCATGTTTACAGGGAAGCACTCCCGCGTACACAGAGAGAGGCGCACAGTAGTAACCACTGCCTGTGGGTAACTTTATCTTGTCTGTGGCTCAGTATCGTGAAGTTCTCTGGTGCACAGATTTAAACCATATTCTCAAATGTCAGGCATACTTTTTTTCCCATTTGCTTGCTCATCTTTTAATTAGTTCAGAACCTGGACAGGTAGAAGATGTGCTACTTACGAGGTTTTTTTGTTTTTTGGTTTTTTTTAATTAGAAAAAACACGAGTACAATTCCAAACAACACCAGCAATAGTAATAACTAATTTTTGCTAATTAGAAAAGATAGAATTAAAGCACCAGGAAAAATAGCACATAATTTACGAAAGCAGTCATTGTTATAAATATATAATCCAGTTGCATTATTTGGGAAGGGATAATATATTGTTTAAATCTAGAAATTAAATTGGCCCATTGAAATGTCAAGGGAAATAGCAAAAGAATAGAAGTAAAATATTTAACCTCCAAACTAGTAGAGGAATAAGGTGAAAACAACAACAATGAAAAAATTCAATTTAAAAGGATGCAAGAAATGAGAAAAAAATAAGGAAAAATAAGACAAATAATAGGACAGAAATTAATCGAAGCAAATAGGTCATCCTAGTAAATATACAAACAAAAATGTAAAAGAAGAATTTTCAGGCTGAATAAAAATTCTACAAAATCTAGCTCTGTGTTGGGGGTATAGCTCAGGGGTAGAGCACTCGACTGCAAAATCTAGCTCTGTGTTGTTTATAAAGCATCATCTTAAAAAATAAGAGCACAGAAGGATTGAAATTGATGAGATGGAGTAAAGATATGCCAGACCAATACTATTCCAAGAAAGCTGCTATGCCCATATTAGTCTCAGATGAAGTAGACACAAAGCCAAAAAAAGTATGAGAGATGAATAGGATCACTACATATTGATGAAACATTCATTTACCAGGAAGATATAGTGAATCTAAAATTGTAGGCAACTGGATGAGTTTAAAATATATAAATTTAACAAAATTACAAGAAAATGATAAATCTCTCATCATAGTAAATGATCATAACTTTTCTGTCTCATTAACTGATGAATAAGGCAGCCCCAAATCAGTAAAAGTGGAGATTACTCCAACTACAGAATTAAAAAGCTTTACCTAAGGGCATTGACACCTGCTGGTGTTGTGTCCTATACAACCTTGGTGAACAAGTTCCAGTGGGAACCAAACCAAGCTCTCCAAGCCCTATACGCTCGATGCCTATGAAGCCTATAAGAGGGGCTGTCTTTCATTTGGCATACTGTACTGCATCTTATGGGGTTTTGTCTTCTTTTATGTTTTTGTTTTTTGTGTGCGCTTTATGTTCTTCTTCACCCCCCCTTTTAAAAAATACAAGTATAATTGACATGATATTTTAGGTGTACATCATAGCGATTGGATGTTTTTTTCAACGTTACAAAATAAGCCTCATGATAAGTCTAGTTATCATCTGGAGCTGAAGTTATTGCGATAATATTAAGTATATACTCTATGCTGTGCATCAGATCTGCATGACTTATTTATATATATATATACTTTTTAAAATTTTATAATCGTTTCTTCTTTGTGTGAGAAACAGAGTGCAAGTGGGGGAGGGGCAGAGAGAAAGGGAGACACAGAATCAGAAGCCGTCAGCTGTGCTGACAGCTCAGAGCCTGCCGTGGGGCTCAAACCCATGGACCGTGAGATGACCTGAGCCAAAGTTGGACACCCAACTGACTGAGCCACCCAGGTGCCCCATGACTTACTTATTTCATAACTATAAGTTTGTACCTCTTAATCTGCTTCACCTATTTTACATTTTCTTCCCAACTGCTCCCCCACTCCGGTAACCAAAAGTTTATTCCCTGTATCTCTGAATCTGTTTCTGTTTGTGTGTCTGTCTTATTTTTTAGATTCCACATATCATATGGTACTTGTCTTCCTCTGTTTGACTTATTTCACTTAGGATGATGCCCTCTAGGTCCATTCAGGTTGTTGGAAATGGCAAGATTTTGTTTTTTTATGGCTAATATTCCATTGTGCGTGTGTGTGTGTGTGTGTGTGTGTGTACCTACACATATCTTTCTTCATCTATATATGGACACATAGATTGCTTTCATATCTTAACTATTGTAAGTAATACTACAACAAACAGCAATGCATGTATCTCTCCAAACTGATGTTTTCATTTTCTTCGGATATGTGCTCGGAAGTATAATTGCTAGATCATATGGTGGCTCTATTTTTTAATTTTTTCCAGGAAACTTCCATACTGTTTGCCACAGTGGCTGCACCAATTTACGTTCCCACCAACAATGTAAGAGGGTTCCCTTTAGTCCACATCCTTAGTAACATTTTTTTTTTTTTGTCCTTTGGTAATAGACAGTCTGAAAGATGGAAGGTGATATCTCTGTGGTTGTGGTTATCAGACATTTCCCTGATAATTAGGAATGTTGAACATCTTTTCATGTACCTGTAGGCCATCTGTGTGTCTTCTTTGGAAAACGTCTATACAAGTCCTCTGCACATTTTTTAATCGGGCTATTTTATAATGATTAACTTGTGTTTCTTATGTATTTTTGTAGATTAACCCCTTATCAAGTGTATGATTTGCAAATATCTTCTCCATTCGTAAGTTGCTTTTCATTTTATTGATATCCTTTATTGTATAAAAGCTTTTTAGTTTGATGTGGTCTTATTTATTTTTGCTTTTGTTGCCCTTGCCTGGGAATTGGCTCAAAATCATAAGGCTAAGGCCAGTGTAAAAGAGCTCACTGCCTTCTAGGAGTTTTATAGTTTCAGGTCGTAAATTCAAGTCCTTAATCCATTTTGAATTTATTTTTTTTGTATATGATACAATATAGGGGTCCAATTCCATTCTTTTGCATGTAGCTGTCCAGTTATCCCATCACCATTTGCTAGAGAGACTTTTCCTTTCCCCAGTGTATATCTGTGTCTCTTTTGGTCACACATTAATTAATCATATAGGTATGGCTTTATTTCTGGGCTCTTCATTCTATTACATTGTTCTATGTGCTATGTGTTTGTTTTTGTGCCAGTACCATAATTTTTTGATTACTATAGCTTTGTAGTATAGTTTGAAATCAAGGAGCATGATACCTTTGGCATCGTTCTTCCCTCTCAAGATTGATTTGACTCTTCAGGCTCTTTCGTGGTTCCACACAAATTTTAGGGTTATTCTAATTCTGTGAAAAAGGCCATTGAATGTTTAGGTTGCTTTGGATAGTATTGACATTTTAACAATATTCTTCCAATCCATCAAATCCACCAGCACTGAATATCTTTCTTTTTTTCTTTTTGCATCTTCTTCAATTTTTTTCATCAGTTTCTTATAGTTTTCAAAGTGCAGGCTTCTCATCTCCTCAGTTAAACTTATTTTGTGGTATTTTATTCTTTTGGATGCAGTTGTAAATGGGATTGTTTTCTTCTCTTTGTGATTGCTCATTATTAGTGTACAGAAACGCTATTGCTTTATGTATGTAAGTTGTTTTATTCTGCAGTTTGACTGAATTCATTTATTAGTTCTAACAGGCTTTTAGTGGAATTTTTAGTGTTTTGTATATATAGTATCATGCCATCTGAAAATAGTGACAGTTTTACTTCTTCCCTTTTTTTTTTTTTAGTTTATTTTGAGAGAGAGGGAGGGAGGGAGAGAGAGAGAAAGGAAGGTTGGGATGGGCAGAGAGAAAGATAGGGGGAAAGAGAATCCCAAGCAAGCTCTGCACTGTCAGCACAAAGCTTGACACTTGGGCTCAAACTCACAAACCACAAAATCGTGACCTAAGCTGAAATCAAGAGCTGGACGCTTAACTGACTGAGCCACTCAGGCACCCCTACCTCTTCCTTTGAAATTTGGATGCTTTTTTTTTTTCTTGATGAATTGCTAAGCTAAAATTTCCAATACTATGTTGAATAAAAGTGGTGAGAGTGTCTTGTTCCTGATCTTAAAGGAAAAGCTTCAGGCTTTCAGGAGTATGACGATAGTTGGGGATTTGTCATATATGGCCTTTATGTTGAGGTACGTTCCTTCCGTACTCACTTTGTTGAGAATTTTTATCATAAATGTTGAAGTGTGTCAAATACTTTGTCTGCATCTGTTGAGATAATCATATAATTTTTATCTTTGGTTTTGCTAATGTGCTTTGATTTGTAGGTGTTGAACCTTTCTTGCTTGATCATACTGTGGCCCTTTTAATGTATTGTTGAATTTGGTTTGCTAATATTTTGTAGAGGATTTTTGTATCTATGTTCTTCAGGAATATTGGCCTATAATTTTCTTTTCTGTGGTGTCTTTTTCTGGTTTTGATATCAAGGTATTGCTGACCTCAAAGAATGAGTTTAGACGTACTCCTTTCTCTTCAATTTTTTGGAATAGTTTGAGAAGAGTGGATATTCAATCTTTAAATGTTTGGTAGAATTCACATTTGAAGCTATCTGGTCCTGGACTTTTGGTTTGGGGAGTTTTTAAATTATTGATTCAATTTCATTACTTTTAATCTATCTATTCACATTTTCTGTTTCATCGGGATTCAATCTTAGAATGTTGTGTCTTTCTAGGACTTTATTGCTTTCTTCTAGGTTTTCTGGTTTGTTAGTGTATAATTGTTTATGGTAGTCTCTTTGATCTCTTTGATCCTTTATATTTCTATATTGTCAGTTGTAACTTTTCCTCTTTCATTTCTGATTTATTTACTTGGCCCTCTGGTGACTTTCGCTAAATGTTCTGTTTAGGTTTCTTGCTGTCATTTTTTTGTGTATCTATTACAGGTTTTTGGTTTGTAGTTACTATAAGGTTCATATATATTAACCAAATATATATCAGCCTATTTTAAACTGATAGTCACTTAAATTCAAATGGTTTCTAAAAGCTCTACATTTTTACCCCTCTACACAAGTTTTATGTTTTTTTACATTATACTTTATACTTGTTTTTAGTTTGTATATCCCTAACTACTTATTGTAGTTATAGCTGATTTAACTATTTTGTCTTTTTTTTAATTTTTAATATTTATTTATTTTTGACAGAGAGAGAGAGAGACAGAGCATGAGCAGGGGAGGGACAGAGAAAGAGGGAGACACAGAATCTGAAGCGGGCTTCAGGCTCTGAGCTGTCAGCACAGAACCCGACATGGGGCTCAAGCTCACAGACCACGAGATCATGACCTGAGCCAAAGTTGGACGCTCAACCGACTGAGCCACCCAGGTGCCCCTAACTATTTTGTCTTTTAACCTTCATACTAACTTTTTAAGTGGTCGATCCACTCTCTTTACCATATAGTTGCCTTTACCAGTGATATTTTTTTCTTTTATGTATTTTCTAATTTCTAGTTATGGCCTTTTCTGCTTAAAGAAGATCCTTTAACATTTCTTGTAGGGGCAATTTAGTGGTAATGAATTACTTTAGTTTTTGCTTGTTTGGGAAACTCTATTTCTTGTTCAGTTATGAATTATAAACTTTCCTTCCACTCCCTTCTGGCCTGAAAAGTTTCTACTGAAAAATCAGCTCATAGTCTTAGGGAGGTTCTCTTGTGTGTAACTATTTATTTTTCTCTTGTTGTCTTTAAGATTCTCTCTATATCTTTGCCTTTTGCCATATTAATTATCATATGTCTTGGTGAGCATCTTGTTTGGGACTCTCTGCAGTTCCTGGACTTGGATGTCTGTTTTCTTGCATCGGTTGGGAAAATTTTCAGCCATTATATTCTCAAATAAGTTTTTTTGTCCTTTCTCTCTCTCTTCTCCTGGGGCGCCTATAATGGGAGTTTAGTATGCTTGATTTCTAGAGGTCCTTTAACCTATTTTTGTGTTTTAAATTTGTTGTTGTTCTAATTGGGTGATTTACACTATTCTATGCTCCCTATCGCTGATCCGTTCTTGTGTATCATCTAATGCTTGTATTCCCTGTAGTGTATTTTTCATTTCAGGTATTTTATTCCTTAGCTCTGGTTCTATCATGTATGTTCCAACTCTGTGTGGCAGTTGTTACTGTGTTTCTTCATTCTTCTTTTGAGTTCGTGAGGTATCATTATGACCATTACTTTGAACTCTTCATCAGGCAAATTTCTTACCTCAGTTTTGTTAGTTTTTGTTTTTGTTTTTTTTCCTTAATGGGGTTTTAGTTTGTGTTTCTTTTGGAACACATTCCTCTGTCTCCTCATTTTGTTTGCCTTTCTGTGTATGTTGCTGTGAATTACTTCTGCTGGGCTTCATGGAGGTAGCCTTGCATAAGAGTATTTTCTGCATAGACTTCTTGTGCCTAGCAGCTTTGACAGGTATCTGGCTGCAGGTGGAGAGGGCACAGACCTGGGCAGAGCATCCTAGGTTGCACTGTGTCTGGGCCAACTTTGTCTGGGACTGGAGTGGGAGAGTTCTCAAAAGTACACCAAATAGGGCCATGCTGTCAAAGGATAGATGGGGCTGAAGCAGGTGCACACCAGCCATTCCTGGGGTGTATTGCATCAAGGCTGCCATGGTGGGACAGTAGGAGTTGGTGCATAGGCTTTCCCAGGGTCCTGGGGTATGTTGTACTGGGGCCACATTTGTGGGGCGTTTGGAGGTGAAGTGAGCATGGGCCAACGTATCCCAAGGCACTCTGCACTGAGGCCACCCAGTGGGACAGCTGGCATTGAAGTAGGCATGGGCTGGGGTGCCCTGTGGTGCTTCACACTGAGTCCGTCCTAGAGGGGTGGCTGGAGCTGGAGTGTGTGGGGGCCAGAGGTTTCCCAAGGCCACCTTGGAGTCATCCCTACTCTTTTATGTTTTACCCTGGTTTTTAGGGACAGCGAGCATGGCAAATCTCTTTTTTAAATTCCTTGCCCTAAGATTTCTAGCTTAGATTCTACTGTGGGAGAGCCCTGTCATATCTTGAAGACAGTTGGAGCAGAATCTTTTTACTGTTCTGGAGACAAGAGTGGTATGTGGCTTTGGAAGATAACAGAGGTGAAAGAGGAAAGAACACTTGTATCTGGGAAAATCCCTCTGTTCGCTTCCTAGATTACTGGTTTTATTGTAAAACAGTGTAAGTCAGAAATGGGCAGGAAAAAAGAGATGCACAGGGCATTGTAAGTGGGAAATAGTAGCTCATATGGGGTCTTTATTTTGTAGGCCTGATTCATAACATCATTGGTCTTTGGTGACCCCAAGTAATAATTTGACAATATATACTTTTTTTTTCAAGCACATGCGCATTGTTTATGAGAACTGAATATATAGTAGGCCTGGAAGCAAGTCTCCAAAATATCAGAAAGATCATACCTTCTTTCAGCTCTCTGACCACAATGCAACTAGATTAGAAATTGATAATAAAAATACTTGAAAAAGATTATAACTCCATATTTAAAATCTTTTTCCAAATAAATACAGGTCCAAGAAAAAAAATCATAGTGGGAAATAGAACGTAATGAGTGGTTAGGAATAAACTGTATATCAAAATATGTAGAATGAAGCTAAAATGCTACCATGTTGGGGGCCACCAAGATGACCTTCAGTTTCAGTAATTAGGAAGAGTTACAGGACTCAGCATGTAGTTGTGCTTATGGCTATGATTTGTTATAACAAACCGTACCAAGTATAATTGGCAAAGTTGGGGCAAGAGATATCAAGAGCAAGTTTCCAAGGATGTGTTCACAGTGGAATCATGCAGAACATGCTTAACGTTCTTTTGACTATACATATAAAATGTTGACCATCAGAGAATCCCATTAGAGACCCAGTAATGAGGGTTTTTATTGTGAACCAGTTACATAGGTACCCCTTGCCTGGCAGGTACCCAAATGATAAAAGCCAATGTTCAGAATAAGCCATATTGTTTGTACAGTTTAGGCACAGTGAGCCACTCATCAATTAGTGGTGGGAACACTCTCAAAATCCACGTTCTTCTACACTAGTCAAGGCCCAGATTTGTAAGAAGTTTTTCAAAAGATAGCACACAGGCTTGTTATGGTATCCCTTTTCTGCATTTACTTAAAGAGAACATGTGGGAAAATATATCACCTTATTAAATGCTTGTGTTAAAAGTCATCCAAAAGAAGAAATAAGAATAGTGGCAGAATTTACCTCAGAAAAATAAATGAAATAAAACAATAAAAAAGAGAGTAATAAAATGGCAGAATTATAAAAAATCAACTAAGCTAAAATTTGATTCCATGAAAAGAGTGTAAGATAAAAATTAACTGGAAAGAATTTAAAAAAAGGTGGTGAGGAGAATAAATAAACACTAATAAAAATGAAAGTGAAATGTTACTACGGACAGGATACTTAAAGGATAATAAATCTATAAAAATAATTTTATGTGAGTAAATGTGATAGAATAAAATTTTCTTGGTCTTCCTATCAAAAGATCTACATCTGTTGTCCTTAATTCTGGATAGATTCTATGATAATTTGACCAACTGAATTGGAGAATGATAGTGTTCTCCTTTGCTCAGACTCAGACTGTAGGAGACTGGCAGCTTCCATTTGCTGTCTCTTGGAACACTCATGCCTGGAACCAATCCATTTTGCTTTATTAAATCCAAGCAATTCTGTGAGATGTCCACATGGAGAATAAGGGAGGCTTCAGTCCAAGAGCCCCGGCTCAGGCCCCAGCAGAGAGCTTAGTAGCCGTGTGAGTGAGCCATCTTGGAAGCAAACCATTTAGCTTCAGTTAGCCTCCCCAGATAATGCCGTGTGGACAAGCCATCCAACTAAACCCTACCCAAATTGCAGATTAGTGAGCACAATAAATTATTGTGTTGTTTTAATCCACTATGTTTGGAGATATTTTGTTTCACAGCAGTTATGGAAGAGTACAGAACTTGATGAAATTGACAATTACATAGAAAAATATAATTTTCCAAAATTTACTCAAGATAACATAGAAAGCCAGAATAGTCCCAATGTTATTAAAGAAATCATATCAAAAGTTAAAATTTTCCCATAAAGAACAAATAAAATCCTGATAGTTATATATATGCCTTCTACCAAACAGTGGACAATTGATTCTTATTTTATACAAACTCTCCTAGAGAATAGAAAAAGGAGATTTTTTTGTTTCTTATGTCGGTCTGACTTTGAAACTAAGCCAAACTCACTATGAAAAACAAAAATCAGAGACCAATGCCACTCATTGTCATGATCATAGATATATTTCCAAGGAAAATATGTGTAAACCAACTAATAAAATGTATTAAAATTTTAGTAAACCACAACCAAGTTTCATTTATCCCAGAAATGAAGAATAGTTCAGATAAAACCTAGAAATATCATTCACATATTAATATATATTAAAGTGAAAAAGTCAACTTTGTTGATCTCAGGCAAAACAAAAATAAAAACAACTCTGAAAATTATTCAGCATCTATTAAAAAACAAAAAGCAAACAAATAAAATGCCCAGAAAACCAGGCAAAGAAAGAATTTCTTTAACTTGAGAAAGGCTATTTATAAGATAGCAATTTTATGATTTAAGTTTTAAATTTAATGTTTACATTTTAACATTTATTTGAATGTAATTGGTGCATTTGGGATCAAATTTTATATTTTTCCAAATATTTTTCCTGTTCTCCAATTCCACTCATGAATAATTTCCTCCATTAATTTGAAATTCCATCTTTATCATTTATGAAGTCCCCATGATTTGCATATTTTTCTGGCACTTTCTAAATGTTTAAACTTACTGTTTGTTTTAACAGTTTGTTTTAAAAGGTCTTAGAAATATACTTCCAAAATTCTTCTTCATTTTTAAGGGTAATTTCATGACGAACTTTAGAATTAATTTGCCAAGCTCAACAAAAATAAAACTACCTTTATTGTTATTGGGGTTGTAATACATTTATAGAGTAAAATGGGGAAAATTGATACTTTTATGGTATTGAGTCTTCCTATCAAGAAATACGGCATGCTGTTTCATTTAGTTTTTTATTTCTCAGAAGAAATGTAAAATTTTCTCCATACAAGCATGTCTCATCTTATTGTGCTTTGCTGCATGTTGCAGATAATATTTTGTGTGTGTGTGTGTGTGTGTGTGTGTGTGTTGTTTTTCAAATTGAAGGTTTGTGACAGCCCTGTTTAGCAAGTTTATTGTTACCATTTTTCCATCAGCATGTGCTTATTCCATGTCTCAGAGTCACATTTTGGTAATTCTCTCAATGTTTTAAACTTTTTTTTATCATATTTGTTATGGTGATCTTTGACCTAGTGATTTTTAATGCTATTATTATAATTGTTTTGGGACACCATAAACCATGCTTATGTAAGACAGCAAACTTTTGATAAGTGTGTTTGGACTGTTTTTTCAACAAGCTGTTATTCTACTTTTCCCTTTCCTCAGTCCTCCCTATTCCCTGAGACACAACACTATTAAAATTAGGCCAATTAATAACCCTACAATGCCCTCTAGGTGTTCAAGTAAAAGGAGAGTGTAACATCTCTCACTTTAAATCAAAAGTTAGAAATGATTAAGTTTAGTGAGGAAGCCATGTCAAAAGCTGAGATAAGCCAAAAGCCAGGCCTCTTGTACTGAACAGTTAACCAAGTTGTGAATACAAGGGAAAAAGTTCTTAAAGGAAATTTAAAGTGCTACTCCAATGAACACATAAATAATTCAAACAAACACTCTTATTGCTGATAGAGAAAAAGTGTTGGTGGTCTGAATAGAAGATCAAATCAGCCACAACATTCCTGTAAGCCAAGCCTAATCCAGAGCAAGACCCTAACTCTCCTCAGTTCTTTGAAAGCTGAGAGAAATGTGGAAACTGCAGAAGAAAAGTTTGAAGCTACAAGAGGTGGTTCATGAGGATTAAGGAAAGAAGCTGTCTCCACACAGAAAAGTGCAAGGTGAAGCAGCAGGTGGTGATGTACAAGCTACAGCAAGTTCTCCAGAAAATGTAACTAAGATAATTAAAGAAGGTGGCTTCACTAAACCACAGAATTTCAATGTAGACAAAACAGCCTTCTATTGGAAGAAGATACCATCTAGGACTTGCATAGCTGGAGAAGAAAAGTCAGTGCCTGGCTTCAAGGGACTTTCAAGGGACAGACTGACTCTTGTTAGGGGCTAATGTAGCTGGGGACTTTAAATTGAAGCAATGCTCATTTACCATCACAAAAATCTCAGAGCCCTTAAGAATTATGCTAAGTCTGTTTTGCCTCTGTTGTATAGATGGAACAACAAAGCCTGGATGACAGCACATCTGTGTACAATATGGTTTGCTAAACATTTTAACCTCAGAGTTGAGACCTATTGCTCAGAAAAAAAAGATTCCTATCAAAATATTATCATTAATTGACAATGTGCCCGGTCACCCAAGAGCTCTGGTGGACATGTAAAACAAGACTAACGTTGTTTTCATTCCTGCTAATACAATATCCATTCCATGGCCCATGGATCAGGGAGTAATTTTGACTTTCAAGTTTTATTAGATAAGAAATACATTTTTTAAGACTATAGCCATACGGATAATGATTCCTCTGATCTGCGCAAAGTAAATTGAAAACCTGGGAAGTATTCACCACTCTGGATGCTATTAAGAATGTTCATTATTAATGCGAAGAGGCCAAAATATCAGCAGTAACATGAGTTTGGAAGAAGTTAGTTCCAACACTCATGGATGACTTTGTACGGTTCAGGACTTCAGTGGAGGAAGTAACCAAAGTGGTGAAAATAGTGGGATAATTAGAATTAGAGGTGGAGCCTGAAGATGTGACTGAATTACTGCAATTACATGATAGAACTTCAACAGATGAAAAGTTGATTCTTATGCATGAACAAAAATGGTTTCTTGAGATAGAACATATTTCTGGTGAAGATGGTGTAAAGATTGTTGGAATGACAACAAAAGACTTAGAATATTACATAAACATTCTTAGTTGATAGAGCAGCACTAGGGTTTGGGAGGATGGACTCCAATTTTGAAAGATGTTCTGTGTGTAAAATGCTGTCCAAAAGCATCACATGCTACAGAGAAATTGTGAAAGGAAAAGCCCAGTGATGTGGCAAACTTCATTGTTGTCCTATTTTAAGAAATTTTCAGAGTTTTTGGGTAGCTTAATAAAGTTAAATATCCAACTCTTGATTTCGTCTCAGGTCATGATCTCATGGTGGTGAGATCCAGCCTCGCATTGGGCTCAGTGCTGGGTGTGGAATCCACTTAAGATTCTCTTTTCTTCTCCCTCTGCCCCTCTCCCCACAAATGTAAAAGAGATTTCCACAGCCACCACAACCTTCGGCAACCACCACCCTGATCAGTCAGCAGCCATCAACATGGAGGCCAGACCCTCTACCAGCAATAAGATTATAATTCACTGAAAGTTCAGGTAATGGCTAGCATTTTTTTTTTAAATGAAGGTATATACTTTTTTTTTTTTTAGAGGTAATACTATTGAACACTTAATAGAGTACAGTAAGCACATAACTTTTATAAGCCCTGGGAAACAAACAAAAGAATCATTTGACTCACTTTATGGCAGTGGTTTAGAACCAAAAGCACAATGTCTCTGAAGTATGCCTATATATATGTGCCCCCACCCCCTTTTGGGGCCAAATTCTCTGATATTCAATCTGTTTCCAGTTTTTGTTGTCCACTGTACTTAGACTGGTAAAAAAAATGTGTATATATTGTCTAAAATTAAATGTATATTTAGATTAAACAGAAGACCTGCACAAATTCTCTCATTAAAACTATATAAATTCATCAATTATTTTTACATTTCCATTTCCATTTTTCTTCTTGAGTATCATTATAGATGGATGGATTTTTCCAAACACAACCTATTCCAGTCAACTAAAATTTTAATTTTCCTTTTGATGCTTATTGTTACAACTGGCCACTGGAAAACCCTTTAGATGTTCCTTTGTGTCTTCAGCACTACCTCAGGCATTTTCAAAGCATCTTTTTTTTCCTAGCAACATTTTCCAGGCCCATCTTGATTTTTCTCCTGCCCCAAATAACAGGGTTGCTTTGAATGAAGTATTATCAGGATTAAAATCTTAGGGCTAGAGGAACAAAACAGCTTAATTCACATGGATATTTTGTAAGTAATAGGACTCCCCTGGTAGAACACTTAGTGATGAACCATGAAATATCTTGCGTTTTAAAAGTTTTTTTTCTTTTATTGCAGTCTATTATGATACATAGTTTCTCATTGCTAAATCCTAAATACAGTTCTAATACAACAATATATTTATATTCCTATTTATATCTTTAGCTCCTCATCCAAGTTGGAATTATGTTGCCTTCTATAGTGTTCACCAAGATTTTGCATTACATTGACCACAGTAAGACAATAAAGTGAAATTTAACTACTAAATTTAACTACTGTAAAAAAGAGATACAATTATGTTTTATCCTACTGACATGACTGGATACCTTAAAAACCGAATATTCTAGTAAAGAAAACTAGTAGGTTTAATATGGAAATTTGATTAGGTAGCTAGAAATAAGGTTAATAGGCAGAAATTATTAGCTTCATCTTCACAGGCAGTAACAAGATAGAATTGGGAAATAATCCAATTCTTTTTTTAAATACATTTTTATATTAAATATAATTTATTGTCAAATCGGTTTCCATACAACACCCAGTGCTCATCCCAACAGGTGCCCTCCTCAATGCCCATGACCCACTTTTCCCTCTCCCCCAACCCCCATCAGCCCTCAGTTTGTTCTTAGTATTTAAGAGCCTCTTATGGTTTGCCTCCCTTCCTCTATAACTTTTTTTTTCCCCTTCCCCTACCCCATGGTCTTCTGTTAAGTTTCTCAGGATCCACATATGAATGAAAAGATATGGTATCTGTCTTTCTCTGCCTGACTTATTTCACTTAGCATAACCTTGCCAGTTCTATCCACGTTGCTACAAAGGGCCATATTTCAGTCTTTCTCATTGCCAAGTAGTATTCCATTGTGTATATAAACCATAATTTATTTATCCATTCGTCAGTTGATGGACATTTAGGCTCTTTCCATAATTTGGCTATTGTTGAAAGTGCTGCTATAAACATTGGGGTACAAGTGCCCCTATGCATCAGCACTCCTGTATCCCTTGGGTAAATTCCTAGCAGTGCCATTGCTGGGTCATAGGGTAGATCTATCTTTACTTTTTTGAGAAACCTCTACACTGTTTTCCAGAGCGGCTACACCAGTTTGCACTCCCACCATCAGTGCAAGAGGGTTCCCGTTTCTCCACATCCTCTCTGGCATCTATAGTCTCCTGATTTGTTCATTTTAGCCACTCTGAGTGGCATGAGGTGATAACTCAGTGTGGTTTTGATTCGTAGTTCCGTGATGAGGAGTGACATTGAGCATCTTTTCATGTGCCTGTTGGCCATCCGGATGTCTTCTTTAGAGAAGCGTCTATTCATGTCTTCTGCCCATTTCTTCAGTGGATTATTTGCTTTTCGGGTGTGGAGTTTTTGGTGAGTTCTTTATAGATTTTGGATACTAGCCCTTTGTCCGATATGTTATTTGCAAATATCTTTTCCCATTCCGTCGGTTGCCTTTTAGTTTTGTTGACTGTTTCCTTTGCAGTACACAAGCTTTTTATCCTGATGAGGTCCCAGTAGTTCATTTTTGCTTTTAATTCCCTTGCCTTTGTAGAGGTGTCCAGTAAGAAATTGCTGCGGCTGAGGTCAGAGAGGTTTATTCCTGCTTTCTCCTCTAGGGTTTTGATGGATTGCTGTCTCACTTCCAGGCCCTTCATCCATTTTGAGTTTCTTTTTGTGAATGGGGTAAGAAAGTGGTCTAGTTTCATTCTTGTGCATGTTGCTGTCCAGTTCTCCCAGCACCATTTGTAAAAGAGACTGTCTTTTTTCCATTGGATACTCTTTCCTGCTTTGTCAAAGATTAGTTGGCCATACATTTGTGGGTCCAATTCTGGAGTCTCTATTCTATTCCATTGGTATATGTGTCTGGTTTTTGTGCCAATGCTATGTTGTCTTGATGATGACAGCTTTGTAGTAGAGGCTAATGTCTGGGATTGTGATGCCTCCCGCTTTGGTTTTCTTCTTCACTATTACTTTGGCTATTCAGGGTCTTTTGTGGTTCCATACAAATTTTAAGATTGCTCGCCCTGGCTTTGAGAAGAATGCTGGTGAAATTTTGACTGGGATTGCATTGATTGTGTAGATAGGTTTGGGTAGTATTGACACTTTAACAATATTTATTCTTCCAATCCATGAGCACGGAATGTTTTTTCATTTCTTTGTATCTTCTTCAATTTCCTTCATAAGCTTTCTATAGCTTTCAGCATACAGATCTTTTACATCTTTGGTTTGGTTTATTCCTAGGTATTTTATGATTCTTGGTGCAATTGTGAATGGGATCAGTTTCTTTATTTCTCTTTCTGTTGCTTCCCTATTGGTGTATAAGAATGCAACCGACTTCTGTACATTAATTTTGTGTCCTGCGACTTTTCTGAATTCATGCATCAGTTCCAGCAGACTTTTGGTGGAATCTGTTGGGTTTTCCACGTAGAGTATCATGTCATCTGCAAAAAGTGAAAGTTTGACTTCATCTTTGCCAATTTTGATGCCTTTGATTTCCTTTTGTTGTCTGATTGTTGATGCTAGAACTTCCAACACTATGTTAAACAACAGCGGTGAGAGTGGGCATCCCTGTCGTGTTCCTGATCTCAGGGGGAAAGCTCTCAGTTTTTCCCCATTGATGATATTAGCTGTGGGCTTTCCGTAAATGGCTTTTATGATGTTTAAGTATATTCCTTCTATCCCGACTTTCTCGAGGGTTTTTAATTAAGAAACGATGCTGAATTTTGTCAAATGCTTTTTCTGCATCTATTGACAGGATCATATGGTTCTTTTCTTTTATTAATATGATGTATCACATTGATTGATTTGTGAATATTGAGCCAGCCCTGCAGCCCAGGAATGAATCTCACTTGACCATGGTGAATAATTCTTTTTATATGCTGTTGAATTCAATGTGCCAGTATCTTGTTGAGAATTTTTGCATCCATATTCATCAGGGATATTCGCCTATAATTCTCTCTTTTTTTTTTTTTTTTTTTTTTTGCTGAGTCTCTGTGTGGTTTGGGAATCAAAGTAATGCTGACTTCATAGAATGGGTCTGGATGTTTTCCTTCCCTTTCTATTTTTTGAAACAGCTTGAGAAGGATAGGTATTATCTCTGCTTTAAATGTCTGGTAGAATTCCCCAGGGAAGCCATCTGGTCCTGGACTCTTCTTTGTTGGGAGATTTTTGATAACTTATTCAATTTCTTTGCTGATTATGGGTCAGTTCAAGTTTTCTATTTATTCCTGTTTGAGTTTTGGAAGCGTGTGCGTGCTTAGGAATTTGTCCATTTCTTTCAGGTTGTCCATTTTGTTGGCATATAGTTTTTCAAAGTATTCCCTGACAATTTCTTGTATTCATGAGGGATGGAATTGTAATTCCACTTTTATTCATTATTTTATCTATTTGGGTCATCTCCCTTTTCTTTTTGAGAAGCCTGGCTAGCGGTTTATCAATTTTATTTATTTTTTCAAGAAACCAACTCTTGGTTTCATTGAAATGCTCTACTGTTTTTTAGATTCTATATTGTTTATTTTTGTTCTGATCTTTATTATTTCTCTTCTGCTGGGTTTGGGGTGTCTTTTTGCTGTTCTGCTTCTATTTCCTTTAGGTGTGCTGTTAGGTTTTGTATTTGGGATTTTTCTTATTTCTTTAGACTTGCTTGGATTGCAATGTATCTTTCTCTCAGGACTGCCTTCCCTGCATCCCAAAGCATTTGGGTTGTTGTATTTTGATTTTCATTTGTTTCCATGTATTTATTAATTTCTTCTTTAATTGCCTGGTTGGCCCATTCATTCTTCAGTAGGGTATTCTTCAACTTCCATGCTTTTGGATGTTTTCCAGACTTTTTCCTTTGGTTGATTTCAAGTTTCATAGCATTGTGACCTAAAAGTGTGCATGGTATGATCTCAATTCTTTTATACTTATTGAGGGCTGTTTTGTGACCCAGTATGTGTTCTATCTTGTAGAATGTTCCATGTGCCCTGGCGAAGAAAGTATATTCTGTTGCTTTGGGATGCAGAGTTCTAAATATATATGTCAAGTCCATCTGATGCAATGTATCATTCAGGGCCATTGTTTCTTTATTGATTCTGTGTCAAGGTGATCTATCCATTGCTATAAGTGGGGTATTAAAGTCCCCTGAAATTACCACATTCTTATCAATAAGGTTGCTTATGTTTGTGACTAATTGTTTTATATGTTTGTGGGCTCCCATATTTGGTGCATAGACATTTATAATTGTTAGTACTTCCTGATGGATAGACACTGTAATTATTATATAACGCCCTTCTTCATCTCTTGTTACAGCCTTTAAATGAAAGTCTAGTTTGTCTGATATAAGTATGGCTACTCCAGCTTTCTTTTGATTTCCAGTAGCATGATAGTTCTCCATCCCCTCACTTTCAATCTGAAGGTGTCCTGCAGTCTAAAATGCGTCTCTTGTAGATAGAAAATAGATGGTCTTGTTTTCTTATCCATTCTGATACCCTATATCTTTTGGTTGGAGCATTTAGTCCATTTACATGCAGTGTTATTATTGACAGATATGGGTTTAGAGTCATTGTGATGTCTGTAGGTTTCATGCTTGTAGTGATGTCTCTGGTACTTTGTGGTCCTTGCAACATTTCACTCATAGAATCACCCTTAGGATTTCTTGTAGGGCTGGTTTGGTGATGAATTCCTTCAGTTTTTGTTTGTTTGTTTGGGAAAACCTTTATCTTTCCTTCTATTCTGAATGACAGACTTGCTTGATAAAGGATTCTTGGCTGCATATTTTTTCTGTTCATCACATTGAAGACTTCTGCCATTCTTTTCTGGCCTGCCAAGTTTCAGTAGATAGGTCTGCTACTACCCTTATGTGTCTACCTTTGTAAGTCAGGGCCTGTTTATCCATAGCTGCTTTCAGAATTCTCTCTTTATCCTTGTATTTTGCCAGTTTCACTATGCTATGTCATGCAGAAGACCGATTCAAATTACGTCTGAAGGGAGTTCTCTGTGCCTCTTAGATTCAATGCCTGTTTCCTTCCCCAGATCAGGGAAGTTCTATGCTATGATTTGTTCAAGTACACCTTCAGCCCCTTTCTCTCTTCTTCTTCTGGTATTCCTATGATACAGATATTGTTCCATTTGTTTGCATCACTTAGTTCTCTATTTCTCCCCTCATACTCCTGGATTTTTTAATCTTTTTCACAGCTTCCTGTTTTTCCATAGTTTTATCTTCTAATTCACCTATTCTCTCTTCTGCCTCTTCAATCCATGCTATGGACACCTCCATTCTATTTTGCACCTCATTTGTAGCATTCTTTAGTTCCTCATGACTATTTTTTAGTTTTTGATCTCTGTAGCAATAGATTCTCTGCTGTCCTCTATGCTTTTTTCAAGCCCAGCAATTAATTTTATGACTATTATTCTAAATTCTTGTTCCGTTATATTGCTTAAATAATTTTTGATCAATTTGTTTGCTGTCGCTACTTCCTGGAGTTTCTTTTGAGGAGAATTCTTCTGTTTTGTCATTTTGGGTAGTCCCTGTGGTAGCTCCAAACTGCAGGGCACTTCCCCTGTGCTGTCTGCAGTAACTTGTGTTGGTGGGCCGGTCTGCAGTCAGACCCGATGTGTGTCTCCAGCCCACCACTGGGGCCACAGTCAGACTGGTGTGTACCTTATCTTCCCCTCTCCCAGGGGCAGGACTCACTGTAGAGTGGTGTGGCCCCTGTCTGGGCTGCTTGCCCACTGCCAGACTTGTGGTGCTGCTTCGATGGGATCTGGTCAAGGGTGTATTAACAGGGGTGGATCCGAAATGTGCACAGGGGTGGGAGGGGTGGGTTTAGCTCACTTTGCCATTGGTGGTCCCCTGCAGGAGGGGCCCTGCAGCACAGGGAGGCAGGCCCGTTGGAGGGGTGGATCCATAGAAGCACAGCGTCAGGCATTTGTGCAGTGCAAGCAAGTTTGGTGATGGGAACTGGCTCCCTTTGGTATGTCGGCTAGAGGGATGGGAGAGGGGATGGCACTTGCCAGCAGGGCCTTTGTTCCCCCGCTGAGCTGAGCTCTGTCTTCTGGGGCTCAATAACTCTCCCTCCCGGTGTCCTCTTGCCCTCCCCACCATCTGAGAGCAGAGCTGTTGACTTTTCACATTCCAGATGTTAAGTCCCACTGGCTGTCAGAAGTCATGGAGTCTGGCTCCTCTGCTTTTGCAGGCCAGACTTGAGGGGCTCTGCCTTGCCAGACGGGCTGCCCCTCCACTGCCCCAGCTCCCTCCCACCAGTCCCTGTAGCACACACCACCTCTGGGCCCTTCGTACCCTCTTCCATGGGCCTCTTGTCTATGCTTGGCTCCAGAGAGTCCATTCTGCTAGTCTTCTCATGGTTTTCTGGGTTATTTAGGCTGATGTGGGTGGTATCTAAGTGACCAGCAGGACGAGGTGAGCCCAGCGTCCTCCTATGCTGCCATCTTCCCCAGTTACCTAATCTGGATCTGAATATTTCTAACAGTAGTTTAGGTGCTCCCAGGGAGTCCACAGTTCTAATAGTGGAATAGTATAAGATGTCAGCATCTGCTTTTTCTACTCTCTTATCAGCCTCTAGTTTGCCCAGGATTGCTCTTATCTTTATTGATCTTTGACTTATTAATTAGTTCGGTTCCCACCTTCCTTTGCATTCATTATATGATTAGTGGCCTGATAAGATGATAAGTGGTCTGCTCAAGATATTAAAACAAGGTGATATTGGACCCAGCATGTTGTTCATAAGCATTTCTGGTCCTAGAACAACTAGAGTCTGAGCACAGACCCTCCTTCCTGTCTTCTTTGCCTCTCAGCTTTGAGCCAACACTAAACTTTATTCCACCTATCCAGCCTCCTGGTAACTCATTTCAGATGTGTCTTCTCTCTGTCACTGGTCCCTGACTTGTTCCAGTTGGTCCATGCTTCCCACTCTCACCACTCTGCCCACCTCAATTCTAACATAATTGAGTCTTTTAATTGAATAATCGATGATCTACATCAGTGTCTGTTGTTGGCGTAAACTGGTATAATTTAGGCAGAGACAGGAAGTGGTAGGGAGTTCTAATGTAGTGTTAATTAATCTTTGATATGGAGCCATGCTTCATATTTGTCTGATCTGTAGTTCTAATTCAAGTGATGACTTGTAGGCTCTTGTTAAGTTGATCTATAATTTTCAGACTTCCTCTGAGTCACAAAATATTCCTATAGGCAGCCATTCATATGAGAAAACCCCACGTCAGAACTCCTGAACCCAGGGACCACTAACTTAACCACCTGTACCATACATGGCAGTGTGGTTCAACTCAGAGTAGTAAAATTCTGTTCTGGTACCTTTCTGATTAGGTTCCAGAAGCCAACCTTTTCTACCTCTTCTCTCACTACCCAGCACACACTCACTTTACCTGCTTTGCTTTGCCTTTTCTAGTCTCCTCTAGGTGATGAATTATAGTTTCTAACACACATTAACTTATCAGGAAAATTGTGCTATTTCATATGGAACCTCCATTCTACTTACCCAAACTATGAATGAAGTTGACCACAATCCTAGAAAATCGTGCTTAGTATCTCAGTGTGAGAGAGCAACTCTGTAGAGCAGCAATTGTCAACAGTTGGTGAGGGTAAAATTTTTCCTGGCTATAGTACATATGAGTCAACGGGAAGACATTGATGGATATTGAATTCTTAAGAGACTTGGGTCAAAGCTGAGGAAATGGCCATGTTATAATTAATAATCCCAGAATGGGTCAAGAACAGATAAAGCCAACTATGAATAAGCAATAGAAATGCAGGCTGTGGGATCCAAGGGGGTCATATAAAATATGTGACATTTAGATAGAAAGTCAGAGTCTAAAAGGAAACCAAAATAGTATACTAATGGGGACCATAGCTAATTAACCTGCTGTGGGAAGTAGGATTCTTTCAGAGCCCAATTAGTGGACAGTACAGCAGTTCCAGTGGTCATGGATGGATGTATATGCATGGTACTCAAAAAATAGACTAGAAAATGCCAAACTTGCCCACTTAGATGCTATAAGTTTTGTCTGCTGACCAGCAGCTGTCTACCACCTTGGTGGGGGATTCAGTGCCAGGCCCCATATTATGCCTTGCTGTGAATAAATATCTATGTTTTGCCTGTGAATGCTGAGATATGTTTTCAAATATTTCACCTGCAACCTATAGTAAACACTATATTTTCTATACCTCATCACACCTTTCTTTGGTAGGGATGTGTGTATATGTATATATCTATATCTATATATAATAAAAGTAAGTTTCCCAAAACAGTGCTTACCATTTTTACAAGAAATTATTTATCTAATGTTTTCCTTTTTAGATTCTTACTGTGATTTAATAAATGATTTCAATATCCACTAGTGTAAAACATCTGTAATTTTATTTTATTTTTTTAAATTTTTTTTAACATTTATTTTTTTTTGAGACAGAGAGAGACAGAGCATGAACAGGGGAGGGGCAGAGAGAGAGGGAGACACAGAATCTGAAACAGGTTCCAGGCTCTGAGCTGTCAGCACAGAGCTCGACGCGGGGCTCGAATTCACGGACAGTGAGATCATGACCTGAGCTGAAGTCGGACGCTCAACCGACCAAGCCACCCAGGCGCCCCGAAAACATCTGTAATTTTAAAAAACACTGGTGTAGACATGATTTATGAAAGAAATAATTGATAAGCTAGACTTCATTAAAATTAAAATCTTTTCTGTTAAAAATAGTATGAAGAGAATTAGACAAGAAGCCATTATCTGGGAGAAAATATTTGTAAAAGATGCATCTGATAAAAGACTGTTTAAAAAGTATACAAAGAACTCATAAAATTCAACAATAAGCAAATAAACAACCCAACTCAAAGTGGTCCAAAGTCTGAGAGAGTTCACCAAAGAATATGTGCAGATGGCAAATAAGTGTATGAAAAGATGCTCCACATCATATATCATCTGGGAAATGCAAATTAAAACGAGAGACCACTACATATCAACAAAAATGGCCAATTTCTAGAACACTGATAATACCAAATGCTGACAAGGATAAGAAACAAAAGAAATTCTCCAACATTGCTGATGGGAATGCAGAATGGCACAGATACTTTGGAAGAGTTTGGCAATTTCTTACAAAAGTAAACGTACTGTTACCATATAATCTAGCAATTGCTTTCCCTGGCATTTACTCAAAAGAGTTGAACACTTACGTCCACACATACACACACACACACACACACACACAAACTGTAAACAGATGTTTCTAACAGCTTTATAAATAATTATATAAAGCCATGAAAAGACTTTTTGGGAGAACCTTACATGTATTTTTGGTATGTAAAAGAAGCCAGTCTGAGAAGGCTGCAAACTAGGGAGACACAAAGATCAGTGGTTGCCAGGGATGAGATGAGGGAGAGATGAATAGGCAGACCACAGAGGATTTTTTTAGGACAATGAAAATACTCTTTATGGATATATGGATACTCTATATAGATATAATGATGGACATATGTCATTATACATTTGTCCAAACCCATAGAATGTGTGAACCTAAGATTAATTAAGGACTTTGGATGATTATGGTATGTTAATACAGGTATGTCCCTGTTAAAAAATGTACCATTCTGTGAGGACTATTTCTTTTTGAGAAACTGTTTTAATCATTACAATATTTATCACTTATTCATCAATTTGTAACACAGACTTTTCAATTTCTAGTTGATTAAAGTCTCTCATTTCTAAAGTTTAAAATGTGAGATAACATTCTTTTTTTTAAATAACTCTTTGAGATAAGTATTTTTATTACTTTTATTTTTATTATGGAAGCGTAGTTGACATAGTGTTATATTAGTTTCATGTGTACAACACAGAGGTTTGACAATTCTATACTCAGTGCACACCAAGAAGTATAGTCACCAGCTGTTAACATACAACATTATTATAATTTTATTGACTTTAATCTCTACGTTGTACTTTTCACCTCTCTTCCTTATTTATTTTATAACTGGAAGTTTATACCTCTCAATCACCTTTATGTATTTTGCCCCTCCCGCTAATTCCTTTCTCTCTGGCAACCATCAGTTTGTTATGTTATATAATATTATATAATAGTTTGTTATAGAAGTTATATAGTCTGTTTCTGTTTATTTTTTCAGATTCCACATATAGATGAAATCATGCGGTTCTTGTCTGTCTTCATCTGATTTATTGCACTTACTATAATATCCTCTATGTCAATCCCTTTTGTCAAAAATAGTAAGATTTCATTCCTTTTATGGCTGAGTAATATTCCATTGCATCCATTCATCTACCAGTGGACATTTAGGTTGCCTCTCTGTCTTGGCTATTGGACACAATGCTGCAATAAACATAAGGTATATATATATATCTGTATAAATAAGTGTTTTTGTTTCTTTAGGTACATGCTCAGGAGTAGAATTAGTGGATTATATGGTACTTCAATTTTTAATTTTTAGAGGCACCCCTATACTATTTTCCATGGTGGCTGTACAAATTTAAATTCCCATTAACATTGCATAAAAGTTCCTTTTTTCCACATCCTCAGAAACACTTGTTATTTCTTGCCTTTTTGACACTAGCCATTCTGCAGATATGATAACTCATTGTGGTTTTGATTTGCATTTTCCTGATGATTAGAGATTTTTAGCATCTTTTCCTATATCTGTTGGTCATCCATTATGTCTCCCTTGGAAAAATATCTATCCAGGTCTTTTGCCAAGTTATAATTTGATTATTTTCCCCTGGTGTTCAGCTGTATAATTTTAAACATATTTTGGATATTAAATCCTTATTGGATATATGATTTTCAAATATCTTCTCATATTCAGTAG